>NC_136065.1:13800784-14419534 GCF_964261635.1 Lissotriton helveticus | reverse complement strand
ACCTTTAGCTTACTGGCAGAGGCTTTGGACAACTCCAGAGCTTCGTAATTATAGGACGGAGCTACGGGAAATCCTAAGCCTTCCAAATGTGGGGAAAATGCCGTGGCTCACCTATGTAAGAAGTGAACTTGGGAAACTGGGGCTCCATTCACTATGGTCCGAGCCGGAGTATGCCTGCTCCAGGGTTACACGTAAGAATCTAGCAAAACTGTATTATGAACATAAACTTACGGTTTCCATACAGAATGCGCAGATCGGCACCCTTACAGAAATATTTTTAAGGATCAAAGATGTTTATCAATTTGAGTACGTTTTAGATGACATGTATCCCAGTGCTACTAGGAAACTGTTTTTGCAGTGGAGGTACGGAACACTTCCAACCAGGAGTTTTACAAGCAAATGGAGTTCTTCTACTTTGAAAATTTGTCCTGGCTGTGACAGTGTCGTGAAAAACGATTTGCACATATTGTTTTTCTGTCCAGCTTACTCCAAATCCAGAAGACACTGGATCGTACCATAATGTAAAAATTTGGGTTTTAAAAATTGTATGCAGGTGTACAGAATTTTTTAAAAGCAAGTGTGACTGTCTTTGCTGTTGCCAAATTCTTGGAAGCCATGTGGCGTAAGCGAAGAATTTTAATACAATTTGAATGAAAAATCATTTGCTTTTATTATCACCTGTAGGGATTTTGCTACCCGATTATCCTAGTTACGAGAGATCTATACATTTATAAACTGTCTAGTATCTATATTGTGTTGTACATGGGACACTGTCATCTTACTTCTTTGCTCCTAATGTCTGACTGTATATATAACCAATTGATATGTTTGTTTTAACCTGTATGTATATTTATATGATATCTTTTATGGCAAACTTTGCCGAAATAAAGGAATACAAACAAACAAACAAATAAAGGTGTTTAACACAGTCCGGTCACCAACTATCCTTAAATGTCAAGAGACAGAGGAGTCAACTCGGATATTGAGGTCGAGGTTAGTTGACGTTGGTCAGAAAAGTATTTGTTAAGGAGATGGAGTTTCAGGTCCCTTTTGAAACAGGAGAAGGAGGGGTTGCATCTGAGGACTCCAGGGTTCCACATCCTGGGAGCGTTGCCAGAAAACGATCAGTATTGGGTGGTTTTCTTTTTCATTTTCGGAGGGATAAGAAGGAGTGAGTTGGATCTTCTCAGCGTTCTGGATGGACCTGCTCTTACCAGTTTGTTATTCAGGTAGTTGGGGGCGGGAGAGTGAAGGGTTTTGTGTGTGATGCAGGCCAGCTTGTAAATACACCTTCCTTCCATGGGAAGCCAGTTGAGGGAGTTGAGAGCTGGAGTGATGTGTTCAAATCTTTTTACTCCAGATATGAGTCGAGCAGACATGTTCAGCACTGCCCTTAGAGGGGCTACGTGAGCTTTTGGAGTCCCTGTTAGGATGGTGTTCCCATAATCAATTTTAGAGAGAACTAGGGATTGAAAAAAAGGTTTCAATTTCTTGAGGTGTTTTCGAGAGAAAAGAGCACTTTTTGCAGAGTTTTTGATGTGGGCCTCCATTGATAAGTTCTTGTCAAGGGTGATGCCTAGAGACTTAGCTGAGTCGGATAGGACGAGGGGGCAATTTTGGCCAACCAGATTCTTGAGACACTCTTGGATTGGTTGATGGTTGCTTTTTGGAGAGAATAGGATTAGTTCCGTTTTATCTCGGTTGAACTTTCAGTGGTTAGCGTTGAACCAAGTTTGGATCTCGGTTAGAGTGACATTGAGGTGTCGGATGTTGCTGGGAGACTTGATTTTAAAATAGATTTGGGTGTCATCCGCGTAAAGGTGGTAATATTCACTCCAGCTTTTTTCAAGATGATTGTGAGGGGCTCCATGAAGAGATTGAATAGGAACGGGGAGAAGATCGAGCCTTGTGGGACCCTAAGTGTTACTTGTGTTGGCTTCGAGAGACAGCAGTTGATTTGAATTTGTTGCGAGCGGTGTTGAAGGAAGGAGGTGAATCATTTTAGTACTGTGCCATTAATGCCGGAGCGCTTCGACAAGGTCTCCAGAAGACCTGGATTATTTACTGTGTCGAATGCCGCCGATAGGTCAATAAGGATGAGTAGGCAGACATCACCATCAACTAAGGCCTTGCGAATGTTGTCCGAGACGTTGAGTATAGCTGTTTCCGTGCTACAGCCTTTCCTGAATACTGATTGAAAGGTGTTGAGGAGGTTGAACTCCTCAATGTGTTTGTTGAGTTGGTGGAGAATGCATTTCTCCAATGTTTTTGCGAGGTACGGGAGGTTGGAGATAGGTCTGAGGTATTAAGATCATTAGGGTCAGCCCCGGATTTCTTGAGAACGGGTGTGATTTGGCCTAGTTGAAGGGAGTCTGGGACACAGCCTGAGGTGAGAGAGGCATTGATGATTTTTGTCCAGAAAGGGGAAATGGTGTGGTTGAGTTATTTTATAATTGTGGATGGGAAGCGATCCATAGTGTGGGAGGAAGGTTTTAGGTTAGAAATTATACCAAAGACCTCGAGTTTGGATTAGAGGGATGTGAGGTATGATAGGTGTGGGAGTGAGCAGCGCATTGGGAGGTGGATCAGCAGAGGAGAATACGGCATTGAGCACAACTGGGAATAGATGGTCAAATAAAGATAGCCATACGTCAGTGGAATTAATCATTATGTTTCTATTAATGTAGATGGAAATGCAGACTGATCTTCTGAATAGAGAGGAGGGAGCAATTCTAAGCTTGCAAGAGATGATGATGTAACATTAAGTTCAGTGTGGAAGTTGTAGGCCAGGACACGGTGCGCTGCAGGATCACATGATGTTATTTTTTACCTGAGATATTTCCGAACCATCATCATTAGGATAAGATTAACTGACGTACCATGAGAATGAGCTTCAAGTACAAAGTAGCACCCGCAATCTACAAATTGCGCTCTGCGTTGTCTGTGCTATCGGCTCCCTGCGCTCTATCAGTACCAGGCATATGATGCAGTTGAGCTCTCGCAACTGGAGCCAATCCCGAGATAGAGGCCAGCCAGTAACATCAACTACCAATGGCAGACAAACTACCTATATCTGCTTTATAATGGGATGTCTGGTGCTAGTTACTCTATTACAAGCCCCTTCACCACTAACCCCATTCAGATGAGAACTCCATTGGGGCATTAAAAAAACGCAGTAGGCAGTCTGATGAATCATTTTAAATACAGATAGATGGGGTGGGGCAGACTGGGCCCACATACCGTCTGGGCCCCGGTGCCACTGCACCAGCTGTACCACTGATAGCCATGCCCCTGAAATTGCAGATGCTCAGATTTGGAAAACGTTATCCACACCCAATATATGCATCAGTGAAGTGCCAGGGCACAGGGATTCTGCGTGTGTTTATCATGTAATAAACATATGTTGGCAGTTCCTAGGATCAACCGGTCATGGAATGGAGGACGACGGTTTTCATATAACGCAGCCAAATTCTGGAACCAGCTTCCAGATTTTATTCGCCTTGAGTCTGATCATCTTAGGTTCAGGAAGCAGGTGAAGACTCTTCTTTTTTGCTTAATCAGTGGTGGATGAGTGATGTCACAGGAAGCGCTGGGATGCCCTTGGGTAGCCATGCGCTATACAAGTGCGTATTCATTCATACTATTTTGCAGCCTTGAAAAAGTCGCTAAGTGACAAAACACGTGTTGGCTGTTCATCCACAAAGCACATAAAGTTGTACATCCTCTGTATCAGAAGACTATGTGTTTGTTCATATTTTGCAATAAACAGAAACACTCTCTCTAACAGTCCTTACTGTTTGGACAGTGTATCTTTCATTCCATACAATTTTCAGTGCTTTGATTTATAAATATTAAATATTAGGGAAACATCCTTTACAACGCAACTGTTACAACGCACAACCATTACGACGCACCATTACAATGCAAGTCATTACAACGACTTGCGCTGGGGGGCGCTCTAGGATAGGGAATAGTTTTAATTTACTATCCAACACCTTCCCTACTATCCACGGGGACTGGAGTTGGAATAGTAAATTAAACTATTCACTATCCAGCGCCCCCAACGCAAGTCGTTGTAATGACTTGCGTTGTAAAACTTGCGTCGTAAAGGCTAACGTTGTAATAGCATGCGTTGTAACGACATACATCCTAAATATTATATAATTTATTTTATGGTTAGGGGACTTACTGTAGAGATCTTTGTGTGCCCAGCAATTTTCAGTGGACAGTGATTATGGGAAGATAAATCTGAGAGTTAAAGCACTTGTTGGAGAAATCTGTATTTTATCTGCTAACAGTTTTGAGTCATCCAAAAATTGCATGGAGGGTTAGTGTGCCTGCTGCAAACTGTAACATGCAATACTTTTCTGGGTTGTTTTTTCCTTGGTCTTTCATTAATCTAAGGTTACTAAAAAGCGTTCTTTTAGCTATTAATAAATTCCTATTAGCACAGATGACCCAAATTACTATGTAACATTTTGAATCCTGACTTTGTATTTCTCCAGATCGAGCGCTCTTAATGCCTGTCAGTGTAGATCGTATGTGACTCTCATGATCTTATGCAACATTTCCTATACAAAATGCTTTACACACGTGTAGGATTCATTGTATCTTCTTGATAGTATGTATGTGTCCTGTCAATACTGATGTAAGTCCATACTTCCATAAAGAATGCCTGCATGGGCACAGCTTCTGCACTAATTCAAGTTCGGGTATTTTTTAAACAAGCATTGGCTAATCCCACATGTCTGTCTGTAATGCGTGAGGCATATAGTCACAGGAATTCATGTATGTTGTTTAGCACCGTAAAGCCAGACCTACTGACTGTGCCAAGGGTTGGGCAAAAATGGACTGTGTTCTATAAAGATAAAGAATTAAACGTGCCAAGACTGATGACGGAGTGATCTTTCAGATGTAAAAGAGTCTGTCTTTTAATAATTGTTAACATTAGGTCCACAGGTACCAGTGATGTCGGGGCAGACCTAACGGGGCTGTAATATGGCTAGAAGGTCTGTTGGCAGTGGCAGGGAGGCTTCTGTTTCCTCCAAAAATCCCATTTTAGGTCGAGCGACCTATCTCAATGCGCATGCGCAATGAGCGGGAGCTCGATATATAGGGGCTTATCGAGAGTTTACCTAACTGGCGATTCCACTGGCGATTTGTTGCAGTGCATGTGAAAGCGCGTGCACAATGCCACCAGCCGCCTGCCTGCCTGCCTCGCATTACCACATCAAAGGTGGCCGCGTCTCAGTCCCCTGCTGTTTCACACCCTCATGCCGCTCTCCCCGCTCCGCCCCCTCCCCTGCCCGCCATGTCGCATTTCTCCGCGTACTTTCACTTTGTCGGCCGCAGGCCATCTCTCGTGTTTCTCCTCCCCCCTCCCTCTGCCTCGCCATCTCTTCCCCCCGTCTTGTTTGTTGCAGTCTGTCTTCCTTTTGTCTCTCCCTATCCCTCTTACTTCAACTAACGCTTAACAAATAATAACAAGCAATAATTTATAATCCATGGATTTAAATGCAGAACGTTTCTGCTTCTTTTCAGTAGCATCGTCACGGCAATCACGTTTGTAACATGTTCTTCTTAAACTCATCCAGTTACATCATTGGTAAATCGTCGACTTTGAATCTTGAATAAAAAGCTGCTTTTCCACACACAGGCCTGCAGACGCAAACGAAACAAAGGCATGGACACCATCCAAAAAAACTGTTTTATCTGAATAATTTAAAACTCTTTTGTATTGCTAGCACATTGCTAATGGAGGACGAAGAGTGACAGTGGACAACTAACGCTTAACAAATAATAACAAGCAATAATTTATAATCCATGGATTTAAATGCAGAACGTTTCTGGTTCTTTTCAGTAGCATCGTCACGGCAATCACGTTTGTAACGTGTTCTTTTTAAACTCATCCAGTTACATCATTGGTAAATCGTTGACTTTGAATCTTGAATAAAAAGCTGCTTTTCCACACACAGGCCTGCAGACGTAAACGAAACAAAGGCATGGACACCATCCAAAAGTCTGTGAAACTTTCTTTGCTTTTAATAGCGCTAGAATTTGTGAGGCCCCTGAGGCATTTGCTGAGCACGTGCTGGTACGGTGCGCCGTATAGTATAACCACACTCTAATAAATCCAAAAAGTAAACCATTTATTTATTTTCTTGTGCTCTCATTATATTCACAGCTAAATGTGCTTTCCCAGCACTGGTTTCCTGAAGAAGTTAAGGGGGTCATCTATTGGGTAAAAGTAGAACTGTTTACCGATGTGAGATTTCACAGAATTCCATCTGTTTAATGCGGTGTCTTTCCATACACCCCGTACTCCGTGATATGGGTTCAACGTGTTATTTCTACACCAGCAACCTGTCCGTCCGTAACCCGAAGGTCACACATTTCAGCCCTGCCGAGCCCTTTAAAGCCTTTTATTTTTAATCGGAATATTATATAAACGGCTTTTAAATCGTGTATTTTTTCAAATTCTTTTAATTTTCTTTAAAGGAAGTTGGTGCAGCCCGTACAAAATAGCAAAGATTTCAAATAAGATTCTTGAATCGAAAAATACAAAAGCATAACAGTACGTACATCATGCTACATAAATTATTGCTTAAAAAAATATGAATTGAAGAATTCATACACGTGTAAAAAGTCATTGTGTATCCAAATTTGATCGCAGATATTCACCCTCTTCAGTTCAATATGAACCCATTTTAAAGTAGTGATAGAGCGCACTTTTCTGCTCCTAACGAGTCTCGTGTACATTACTCAATCTCAGTTGCCGAATGTACTGTTGGTTTTCAGCGGAGGGGGGAGGAGGGGGGGGATCATGTCCGATCCTTAAAGGTATTGCGAAAGCCATTTGGTTCTTCCAAAACGACGGAGTGATGATTTCAAACCATAAATGTTTGTTGTTAAAGTATAGAATTTTACATAAAAGGGACCTAGATGTTGCTTCACACAGCACCAAGGCCATTTCACCCCCTCACCCACTCATCCTCACACACCCTCACTCACCCTCACACCTTCAACCCCATCACAACCCTCTCACCCTCACTCACCCTCACACCCCCTCCCCCTCACCCCCTCACCCTCACACACCCTTACCCTCACCCCTCACCCTGACACACCCTGTCACCCTCACCCCCTCACCCTCACCACCCTCACCCACTCACCCTCACACCCCTCACTCACCCTCACTCACCCTCACACCCCTCACCTACCCTCACACACCTTCACACCCCCTCACACACCCACTCACCCTCACACACCCTTACCCTCACCCACCCTCAACCCTCACACCCTAACACCCTCACTCATCCTCACCCCCTCACCCTCACACCTCACCCCCTCACAACCCTCTCACCCTCACTCAGCCTCACACCCTCACCCTCACACACCCTCACCCTCACACCCCCTCACTCACCCTCACACACTCACTCACCCTCACACCCCCTCACCCTCACACCCCTCACCCTCACACCCCTCACCCTCACACCACTCAGTGCTACAACACATATGTGTGTGTAGGTGCAAATGCAATGTTCTTGGATTTTCGTCACAATAAAATACACTGAACATAATCTTCACAAAAGTTATTTACAAACGTTTAAGCTATTGCCATTATAAATTACAATAACTTTTATTTAAGTATTAATTATTTACAAAATTAAAAGCCATTGTTATTTGTAATATCAATACATGTACGTCACGTAAATACAACACATATTGCATTACAAATGCTATAGGTGTCACATTTGCGAAAGTTAAAACTATTGACATTGTAAATGACAAAGCCATTAATTTTGCTATTTTAAAAAACAACACATAAATAAAAAAAGTGTCATTTACAATACCAATCGCTCAAACTTTCCTAATGCGAGACCTATTGCATTTCCAATGCTTGTTCACAACAGTTGCGCCCCTGAATGTTCCGGGCTGCGGCCTGGATGTACACGTGTCTCAAAGCATTCAGGGTTCGTTGCACCTTGTTTAGTTTTATCTCGACTTAAGGGTGCTGCAGCGCTTTACATGAGCGCCGGGTGACTACACAAGGTCACATTTATGTTTTTTTCACCGGAGGAGATAATGTGGCTGATCTTTGCTAGACGTCTCACTGTGGTTTGGGGGGGGCCCGGGCACTGCTGTTCCCCGAGCCTGGGGCCGCCCATTTATCACCCCCACTTCACACCTACAAGAGACGCGGTGACCACGTGTGGAAACCGAAGCGCAGGCAGTTTTGTAGACTTCATCAGGCGTTGCAACGCACTTGCCCTTCTGGCAGGGGGCAATGCAGCCCCCGTAACCAATACCGGGGGCGGGCAAGAGAGTTGTCATGCCCACTCTCCTGCAGCGGTGGCATATCTTAAAATGATGTCCCCCGCGCCCCCACCCCTGCCCTCCGCAGAGTGTGGCGTGGGGGCCTGAAAGTCGAACATGACTCAGATATTCATAAGCTTTGTGTTGCCGGGGGGGATTGTGATTAATGACAAAGTAACACATTTACATAAAAGTGCAATGTACCTTTGTGAACCGGGCCCAGGTGATTTGTCCAGAATCACCGGATCTTGAGCCAACACCTGATGCGTCGGTTCCAAAATCGGCAGCTCTGGTTGTGTCGCCACGTCCTTACCACGTTTGGAAAATCAGCAGAAAGACACATTGAAAGAAATATGCTGCTTTCATTTGCTGTGCTTTTTTTATTCACCAATTAGTAAAGCTACATGAAAGTTTATTTTCTAGACATGTACATCGGTCTCTAGTTTGAATATTTTCTTCTGAGTTGTCCTTGGCTGACCCCTGCTAGACGTCTTCCTGTGGTCTGGGCAGCCTGGGTGCTGCTGTTCCCAGGCCTGAGGCCGCCCTGTCACCAAGATGAAGTGACCATGTGTGAAACCGGAGCGCAGACACTGCTCTAGTCTTCATCCGGCTGCACCACGAACCTGCCCTGGCATCTTCAGGGTCAGGTTCGTGAAGCCCTTTCCTGGGCGGAGGAGGGGGGGGGGACATGTCCCTCCTGCAGCAGTGGCATACCCTAAATGGATGGCTCCCTTGAAGGGTGGAGGTCTCTGCATTCCATTCAGGGGGTCTACGTTACACCCCTGTGCAGGGATTTTGTACTCCGTTTGAAGCAGTGGTCGAAGTGGGCGGGGTCGGCAGGGCACGTTGTGCCCCTACTTCATTAATTTCATTGAGTCCGTTCCCCTACTTTCTTATTTTAAACATACCTCCCTCCCGGACGGCAGAAATCGCCAAGGCCGATAGTAAAGGCTCTGCTTTTGGGTACGGGCAGAACAGGCTGAGAAGGAAAAGAACTATGGGCCCGATGTAGGTAATCTCGATTTACCTACTCTTAAATACCGAATCATACCGATTCGGTATTTAAGAGTAGGTAAATTCGAAGTAGGCAGATGTAGGTAATTTTTCTTTTTCAATTACCGAATCTGTATGATTCGGTATTTACCGATTCGGTAAATCCCAAATCCGTATTTGCCATTGATTCCTATGGGCTTCAAGCCCATAGGAATCAATGGCAAATACTGATTCGGTAGTTACCGAATCGGTAAATACCAAATCCTGCCAGGGGGAACATGGTGTCACTTTGACACCCTGTAGCACCCCAATGTCAGGCTTGTGTGCCATGTGGCACACATACATGCCCTAAGGGCATGTCTGTGTGTCACATGGCACAGGTGTACATGCACAGATGTGCATGCACACCTGAATTCGTTATTTACCATGCGATAGTATTACATGGTAAATAACGAATTCGGAGGGGCCTGTGGCACTGTAGAAAGCGCAACCTACATCTGCATTTACAGATTCGGTATTTTTACCGAGTCTGTATTTACCAATTCGGTAATTTTACCAATTCGGTAAATAGAGATTCGGTAAAAATTCAGAATCTGTAAATACATGCTCCCTACATTGGATAAGGCATGTACCGGTCGGTAACGGCCGAATTTGGCCGTTACCGACCGGTAAATGCCTACCTACATCGGGCCCATATGTCTTTTCCTTCGTGCCCAAAGAAGACAGGAGCAGCGTCCAGTTCTCCTGCCTCTGGTAGCTGCCCCCCTCTCTTTGTTCCTTCTCTTCCCTTTCTCTCTGTCACGCTCCGCCTCATTTCGTGAAAACCTAGACTTCAAGGCACAGGTACTACCCTATCTTTCCTCCTTTTGTTTATTTGCTCTCCTGGGATATGGATCTAAAAAAGAAAAACCCTTTTGCTGGAAATGTCATCTTTTTCTGACATTTTTCAATTTCTAAGTGCAGCCTTAGGGTGGAGAGAAATAAAACATTCAAAATATGAAAAATAACTAACTTAAGAAAGTAAGACAGAGTGGTTGCAAGGTGGCCAGATTGATTTATTCACACCTAATAAACACAATAGCTCCACTTTACAGTGTTTGTCAGTGAAGCGCTACTTTTATTTTCTCGTCTCTCTTTGAACTACATTGTTTTCCGTGGTGGGAAAGTGCACTATTCCTGGAGATACTGAAATACCTGCTTGATGGGTGAGTTGGAAAACAAAATGTGTATAGCGGCTCTGTGTTGACGAAGGTGGTCTTTTTAAACCATACCGCTTATGTTTTGTAAGGATATAAGCAATGGGCATTGAAATGGGCTTCTCTCAGACCGTGCATTCATGTTCTTAACTTTTCAGGCAAAAGCACTCACTAATTTCTGAATAATGAATGTAAAAAGAATAGGGTAACCATGTTGTTCCTGCTTACATTTCACATACTTTACTTAATCTTGCATTCCCTATGAGTGTTTGCTTTTTCTAGGATGTTGTTAATTTTAGGCAGCATATTGCTCTTGTCTAGTGTGTAATTTGAATTGAGTCACATCCAGGTGTTTATAGCAGGGCACAATTGGGTTGTAGTTGAAGGCAGTGTGAGTTTCTAACAGTGGGGCAGGATGGTGGTCTTTGGGGGAGGGGATGCGGCACTATGGTCCGAGCTGCTGAATTTAGAACTGGGGAATCAGGTTCAGCCTTCATGACCAGTCCCCCAGACCACTCCCCCTGAGGGAGCGCATTCCCATGCCAGACCTTAGAAGGCCCGCAAGATCTTAAAAGCCCTGGTGTCTACGGGTGCAGATCATTTCGTTAGCAACTCAGCATGGCGTACATTGCTTTTGTCACCACTGTTGCCTCGAGCAGCAGCATTGCAGACCTATCAGTGCTGCCAAATCCCTACTCCTTTGGAGCTGCGGTGTCTTTGTACATTGGAGCCAGGCTGCAGCCCAGCCCGGACGTCGCCATTGACAGGATTGACTGTCTCATGGGAGAGCAGGACATCTGCATTAGGTATGTGATAATCGCAGCAGTAATGCTGCAAAGTGTAAACCGCGTGTTGCCATTTTCTTGAGTTTGGTCTGGAGATGCCATCCGAAGATGGTCTAACAATGCTCCTGGCTCCCTGCACATTGAACGAGAAGGTTGCATTACATTAGGAGATATGCAATTTCCATATGTTTCAATAAGGAAAGTCACAATTTTGCAGTCAACAAAGATGCCCACTCTCCCATGTCGAGTGTACATATTTCACCTGCATTATTACTCTGTACAGACTACAGACGCTTTAAAGGCAGCAACGGCCCCTAGAAGTGTCCAGACCTGCTTCCCGCCTTTATTGCCCACCGCAATGAAGAGAGGCCGGGAGGAGGAACATGGAGGGTTCATGGTTAGACTCTCAGCACATGAACAGTTGTAACCCTTAAAAGTTCTGTTTTCAGAAAGACAGTGCTCCTCCAAAGGTACTAAAGGGATTTAATGTGTAGTCATGCATATATACGATTCTACAGATTGCTGTGTGTGCTTATAGCCTTTCCATTTTCTTTATTTATGAGTGGAGGGTGACTGGTGTGCCTGTTTAAATGCCTGTGAGCACTGTGCCTATATGAGCGCACGGTAAGTGCTGTGCAGGGTGACCTGTGCATGTATGAGTGCAGGGTCACTGGTGTGCCTGTTTGAATGCCCATGAGCACTGTGCCTATATGAGTGCACGGTAAGTGCTGTGCAGGGTGACCTGTGCATGTATGAGTGCAGGGTCACTGGTGTGCCTGTTTAAATGCCTGTGAGCACTGTGCCTATATGAGTGCACGGTAAGTGCTGTGCAGGGTGACCTGTGCATGTATGAGTGCAGGGTGACTGGTGTGCCTGTTTAAGTACAGGGTGACTGGTGTGCCTGTTTGAATGCCCATGAGCACTGTGCCTATATGAGTGCACGGTAAGTGCTGTGCAGGGTGACCTGTGCATGTATGAGTGCAGGGTGACTGGTGTGCCTGTTTAAATGCCTGTGAGCACTGTGCCTATATGAGTGCACGGTAAGTGCTGTGCAGGGTGACCTGTGCATGTATGAGTGCAGGGTGACTGGTGTGCCTGTTTAAATGCCTGTGAGCACTGTGCCTATATGAGTGCACGGTAAGTGCTGTGCAGGGTGACCTGTGCATGTATGAGTGCAGGGTCACTGGTGTGCCTGTTTGAATGCCCATGAGCACTGTGCCTATATGAGTGCACGGTAAGTGCTGTGCAGGGTGACCTGTGCATGTATGAGTGCAGGGTGACTGGTGTGCCTGTTTGAATGCCTGTGAGCACTGTGCCTGTATGAGTGCATGGTAAGTGCTGCGCAGGGTGACTTGTGTGAATGTATGAGTGCAGGGTGACTGGTGTGTCTATTTAAGTACAGGGTGACTGGTGTGCCTGTTTGAATGCCCATGAGCACTCTGCCTATATGAGTGCATGGTAAGTGCTGTGCAGGGTGACCTGTGCATGTATGAGTGCAGGGTGACTGGTGTGCCTGTTTGAATGCCTGTGAGCACTGTGCCTGTATGAGTGCATGGTAAGTGCTGTGCAGGGTGACCTGTGCATGTATGAGTGCAGGGTGACTGGTGTGCCTGTTTGAATGCCTGTGAGCACTGTGCCTGTATGAGTGCATGGTAAGTGCTGCGCAGGGTGACCTGTGTGCATGTATGAGTGCAGGGTGACTGGTGTGCCTATTTAAGTACAGGGTGACAGGTGTGCCTGTTTGAATGCCCATGAGCACTGTGCCTATATGAGTGCACGGTAAGTGCTGTACAGGGTGACCTGTGCATGTATGAGTGCAGGGTGACTGGTGTGCCTGTTTGAATGCCTGTGAGCACTGTGCCTGTATGAGTGCATGGTAAGTGCTGTGCAGGGTGACCTGTGCATGTATGAGTGCAGGGTGACTGGTGTGCCTGTTTGAATGCCTGTGAGCACTGTGCCTGTATGAGTGCATGGTAAGTGCTGTGCAGGGTGACCTGTGCATGTATGAGTGCAGGGTGACTGGTGTGCCTGTTGGAATGCCTGTGAGCACTGTGCCTGTATGAGTGCATGGTAAGTGCTGCGCAGGGTGACCTGTGTGCATGTATGAGTGCAGGGTGACTGGTGTGCCTATTTAAGTACAGGGTGACTGGTGTCCCTGTTTGAATGCCCATGAGCACTGTGCCTATATGAGTGCACGGTAAGTGCTGTGCAGGGTGACCTGTGCATGTATGAGTGCAGGGTCACTGGTGTGCCTGTTTGAATGCCCATGAGCACTGTGCCTATATGAGTGCACGGTAAGTGCTGTGCAGGGTGACCTGTGCATGTATGAGTGCAGGGTGACTGGTGTGCCTGTTTGAATGCCTGTGAGCACTGTGCCTGTATGAGTGCATGGTAAGTGCTGCGCAGGGTGACTTGTGTGAATGTATGAGTGCAGGGTGACTGGTGTGTCTATTTAAGTACAGGGCGACTGGTGTGCCTGTTTGAATGCCCATGAGCACTGTGCCTATATGAGTGCACGGTAAGTGCTGTGCAGGGTGACCTGTGCATGTATGAGTGCAGGGTGACTGGTGTGCCTGTTTGAATGCCCATGAGCACTGTGCCTATATGAGTGCACGGTAAGTGCTGTGCAGGGTGACCTGTGCATGTATGAGTGCAGGGTGACTGGTGTGCCTGTTTGAGTGCAGGTGAGCACTGTACCTGTTTGAGTGCAGGGTGAGCACTGTGCCTGTACGAGTGTAGGGAGAGCAATGTTATCCAAAGAAGAAAAAGGACTCTTGGGAACACCAAAAAGGTTATTTTTTTAATTTTTTTTTAATGTTTTTATTATTTTTTAACATATATATACTCCCCCCCCTCCCCCCCCGGACAGGTAATCATTCTACACATCAACATCATGTGCTTTACATTGTTCTTATCATACATACATAGTCATTATAAACAATTTTCAAAATATATTCCCAGTATCACGGAAAACAACAAATTTATAACAATTAACACCTTAGGAGCTCGTAAACAAACCTCCCCAGTGCTGCGCTGTCCATTATCCAGTGCTGAACTGGACGTCCAGCGGTCGCACGCAGCACTGGGGAGGTAGTGCCCGTGACGACCGTTGGCCGACGGCAGCACCTAAAGGGTTAATGGTGATTAGTTTTGATTTGTACGTCTCGTCTCGTGACTGTGTAAGGGGGATCCAGGTTTTTCATACCCCGTTTCATCTCGATCTGCCTTGCAGTTTATATAGAGCTATCTAGGTATTATACGTAACAGCATTTAAAATAATACTGATGGTTAGTTTTGTGCGTCTCGCCTTTGTGTAAGAGGGCTCCAGATATTTTTTACCCCTTGTACGTCGCAGTCTGCCTTTTCGCTTATATATAGCTATCTCGATGTTATGCACAGCTAAAAGTCTAGCTAGCCACTGTTGAAAGGAGGGTGGTAGCGGGTCAAGCCAAGCCGAGGCTAGGCATAGCCGCAAGACTGCCATAGCTACAAATATGAAATCATGGCCGATCTCGAGGTTATCTGGGTCTTCGACCCCAAGTACCATTGCTTTATGTGACAGGGTGACATTTCTTCGAAGAACTGAGGTTAAAAACCTCTCTATATCTTGTGTCAAAGGTATTAGCGCTGGACAAGAAGCAAAGATATGAACAGAATCTGCTTTAAATAGATTGCATCTCGAGCAGCAAGTCCCCTTGCCGGTTCCCCATTTTGCGATCCTATCAGGTGTATAGTAGAGAAAAAAGCAGGTTTTGTAAAATTGTGCCTGTAATTTGGTGGAAATAAGTATGGTTTGGGCTAACTGATAGGAATATAGAAATCCTTCCTTTGAGATTTCGAGTTTACTTTGCCACTTCATTGCTGTTTTATCTAAATCGTCCGGAAACATGTCCCGCAATGAGCCATAAACTCCACCTATTGAATGTTTCTTAAAATGTATTATTGTCTCTAATATCGTACATGCTTCCCCAAGTATCCTTGCCCCAAGTTTATGTGTCAAGAAATCCCTTATTTGGAGGTACTTAAAAAAGTCCCGCCAATCTAAATCAAATTCTTCTTTCAGAGCGTTAAAAGATTTAATAGCTGAAAGATTGAAACGGTCTGTTCCTCAGCATTTTCCCCTCCTTGCAGTAGTTCCTTGCTGTATAGTAATACACATGACCAATAGTATCTCCTTAAGTTGGGAAGAGCTAGCCCACCTCTATTCTTGGGGAGGGTAAGATATTTATATGCCCGGCGGGGTTGTGCATATCACCATATAAATCTAGAAAAGATACGTTCTTTTGATGTAAACCACTGGCTCGAAAATTCTAAACAGATTGCCCTAAATAGATATAGTATTTTGGGAAAATACACCATTTTTATTGCATTTTGCCCTCCCAATGATGGATAAGTGGAGATTATCTAAACGTCGTAGATCCCTTTGTAATGTATTCAACATTGGCTTAAGGTTTATATCCACAACTTCCTCCAGCTTTGAGGAAATTGTGACACCCAGGTATGTCGCTTCCTTCACCACCCTTGGATCATCCATCACAATTTTTGGGTTCAGAATGATTTGTGTCTTCCCTTGGTTTAACGCGTAGCCAGAAACTCGTCCAAATTTCCTGGCCTCTGCCTCGATGGTCGACATTGCAGCTATGGGGTCTGCAGTGACTATGGCAATATCATCAGCATATGCTAATGTTTTGGTAGCGAACCCCTGTGAAATAATGGGTGTTATGTTATTGTTTTTATCCAAATAGCGAACAAAGGAGTCTATATATGGGGGTGCTAGAGGGCGCACACGCAGAATGGCCGCACTGTAGTGAGGCTCCTGCTGCCTGACTCCATTATCCTCTCAGGATCCTTTGCCACCAGCGAAAAAAACCCATGCAAACGCATTGAAAGTGTGGGTCATGTCGTTATGCAGACTCGGTGAAAATTTGAAAACTGTCGAAGAACCCAGAGAGAAGTTACAGCTGTGAGAACGCCGAACCGAGAACAGGGCTGGAGCGCGACTGGCTGCGCTGCCCGGGACCGGCGATCACGTTAGTCCGCGGCTGACCACGAGGCGTGTAGGCCTCCCCGGACGGCGCGCTGTGCTGACCTCCGCGTCGCCTCACCGCCAGACCCGGGCGACCGGAGTGGACACCTGGGCAGCGCTGTGCCCTACTGCTACCATTAAGAGCGGCTGGCGAACCCTCTGGACGACGAGGTGCGTGGTTTCCCTGCCGCCGAGAGGACTCTTCATCCCGCGGAGCAGCGTAGACAGGGGGGTGGAGCGGACAATAGTGACCTGCGGGGGGCCATCTGATGTTTTAAAATCCACTGGCCGGCGGCTGGGCTGCCCCCCCCGACCCCGCCCCCCTCTCCATGACAGCGCTTCCTGGTGGGGAGCGTGCCTGATCGCCTACCTCCGACCGGACTCATCATAGCTGCCCGTGATCTTCAGTCTGCTGTCCGAGGCCCCTGATAGGGGTAGCGGAGAATTGGTGGCCCTGCTGTCGCTGGTGCTCTGGTCGAAAGATACGTCAACAGTGGACCATAAGGCCTGAGAGTGGGCGGTAGGGTGAAGTGCCTGACTGCGCGCTCTTCCAACTGACACGCGAAGAACATGGCGGGCATGCCGCGTAGTTGACGGGATCGTCGGCCTCGCACACAGCGCAGGGTCCGGCTTGCACCTACCCGCATAACGCTCCTCTGCTACACTTTGAGACGCGCTGCACGTGAGTGAAACACATTATCTGGCGCATTGCTTCTTCGCTGCAATTAATTGCGTGTGATCTCTCCCTGAGCCCATGAAAGTTGGCGGTTGGCTCCACAGCGGAACGCCACCCTTGGACTGTGCTATCTGGATGAGGCGCCACGTCTGGACCTGTGTGCTTGTGGAGGGTGCCCGCTGCACAGTGAGTACCGAAGGTGATCGGGAGCCAATCCGTGAAGCTGGGAGGTGGTGCTTTCTGCTGTGGGCTCACGCTTATCCTTCTGACCTGCTGGACTTGTCCTGTGCTTCTCCTGCGCCCGCTGGAGTGTTATACCACTACCGCGGGTGCCAGATGGTCTTAATCCTATCGACCGTCTTGAGCCTGCAGCTGCACTACTAGGACCTTCACCGCCCACTAAACCCTAGTGACACATATCGTTTGCCGCCCCACTGCTATCCTCCGACAACTGGTGTTGTACTCCTCACTCAGCTTTGCAGGACTAAGCTCCCTTGATTGTGCGTGGACTGCGCTCCCTCCTTCATCATCGACGCACCGCACCGGTTGTGTCTGGCTCGGATCCCTCTCCGCGTCGTTTGTAGGGGAACCCTGTTGCTCTGCGCTGTACTCGTACACAACCGCCTTCGCCACTACAGGAAGAGCCGGGACTGGGCACTGCGTGCACCCGCCATAATCCACCATGGGGAAACCCGATAACAAGCAATCCAAGCTTTCCTTTGACTCTGCACCCCCCAAAAAAGGACTACGGAATGCATTGGACGCGGGGGAATCCCGCAGCCCTACGACGTCTGGAGCTGGCCCTGGCTCTTCTCCGGCGGATATGCAGCAAATGATGCAGGAGATGCGACAAGGATTTGCCACGATAGTAGACAAGGTCAACCGGATCTCATCCAGGATGGACGCCATCGCGCAGAAGATGGACGTCCATGAGGAACGCATTGTGGAAGCGGAGAGACGAATATCTGCTAATGACGACACCACCGCCTCTCACACCGCGCAACTCTCCAGAATGGACAATGTACTCAGAATTATTGCGGCCAAGAACGAGGAATTGGAAACTAGAAGCCGTCGAAACAACATTCGCGTGATAGGCGTGCCAGAATCCACCAACACAGGGCGCATGGAGGAGTACGTGGAGAGGATACTTCTTGCGGCTGTTGGCCCTGACGCATTCTCCAAGCAATTTATCGTAGAAAGGGCGCATCGTTCATTGGGCCCTCAGCCCAAGCCTGGAGCTCCACCACGACCCATCATTGCACGGCTTCTGAACTACCGAGACCGAGACGCGGCGCTCAGAGTGGCACGCAACACCAGAACTCTGTCCTGTGACGGTGTCAACTTCTCCATTTATCCTGACTTTACGCCTGTGGTGCAAGAACAACGGCGTAAATTCCTTGATGTCAAGCGAAAACTGCGAGACCTGCAAATTGATTATGCATTATTATACCCGGCCAAGCTGAGAGTAACTCACCAAGCCAAGCAACATTTTTTCACAAATCCACAACAAGTGAGCGATTTTTTGAAAAATCTGCGCCATGCACGTTCTGGCCGAAGAGGGGATGACGATGCGGCGCGGGAAGATGCGCAGTCGCTAAATGGTGATGGCTGAATGGCGGGTCCGACCGCTGTGACACCTTGCAGATCTGCGATTGCCATCCTGGGACCTGTGTACTGCTTTTGATCAAGAATAACCACTGCTGTTGACCGAGCACACTGTGGACGGATGTTGTTCTGCTGGTGGTAATGTACTTCAGGCACCACCCCCTTTCCTTAGCCGTGCCCGCATCCGGCCATACAGGACAAAGGGCAAGGCTATAGGGGGTGGCACTGTGTGTCCCTAGATGACCCCCATAGGGAGTACCCCCTTGGATATGTTTGCTGCGATGCAGCTATTGGGATGGTTACAAGTTGTGTTGGGTGGAGGGTGGGAAGGGATTTCTGGCAAGTTTGGGTTGCTTCAGTGGGAGGTGGGTGGGATGGGGACTGATTTTCGCAAGATGAAGATTTATCACTTCCGACTTATTTTTGCTGTGCCACAATCAGAAAATTACACCTGCTCTTTGATGGAGACATATTGCCTGTTGGTGTATGCCAGTGTGAGGCTCCCTTTTCGGGCCTCATTTGTTGTATCTCTCTCCGACGGCATTGATGCATCTTCTGTATTGTGTTGTGTAGAGCCTATTGTGGGCTCCATTGTATAGGCACTTGAACTGTTTTCCTCAGGCATGTTGGAGTTGATCCCGAAGCGGGGCAAGTTGGGAGGGTTGTTTACAAGTTGTAGCAAGATGTTAATTGAGAAAACTTATGAAGAGTTCTTACATCCGAAGGTTAAAGGAATTTGTATTGATCTCTTGCGGGAATGTCCTCTCGCGCGGCACTATGTACACACGAGCATTACCCCACAAATTTATATTGGCAAGTATGTTACTACAAAACTCGGAATGATGACCCATTGGCCTATAGTACATCGCTTGCTAACTGTTGAAACATTGCCTATTCCATGGGAGACACTGATTTAAATGTATTAACGTGGAATGTGAGGGGCTTAGGAGACTCTAGGAAGCGACGTCAAATCCTATCATACTTAGATCGCCACTCAATACACATAGCCCTTCTGCAGGAAACTCACTTCAAGGCACACGCTTCCCACACATTCGCCACTAGATGGGCAGTTCACACGGTGTTCTCGTCCTTCTCTAGCTATGCCAGAGGTACGGCTATACTTGTAAAAAGGGGTACGCCCTTTGCTATGGCTGGAACGAAGGTGGACAGCCAGGGGCGATACTGTATAATGTGGGGAAGATTGGGACACATTGCTATGATGATAGTATTCTGCTATGGCCCCAACATCGATGATCCGCAATTCTTCACGGAGCTGTGGGCGACGGTTGTGGGAACCGGTCCTCACCACATTATTTGGGGGGGGAGACTTCAACACTACCATTGACCCTAACATGGACAGGTCGCATCCCTCTCCGCACCACTACACTAAGGCATGGTTGACACTACGATCGGCGCTCACTGAGTATAATCTAGTGGACACTTGGAGACATTTGCACGCTGGTTCCAGGGAAGGCACACACTTCACTGCGCAAGCACGCTCCTGGGCACGGCTTGACTATATCTTTTTGACACCGCAACTTTCTACTTCACTTTCTAAATCGCTGCACCTCCCCAGGACATATTCTGACCACTCCCCCGTGAAAATCACATTACACTCAGCGGACTTAGGACCCCCCGAACCGGCTTGGCGGATGCAGCCTACGATGTTACTTGACGCTGTCTTCCAGGAAGAACTACGATGTGAATGCTTGGATTGTTTTCAGAGAAATAAAAACTCTGTCAATGACGTTGAAACAATCTGGGACGCGTTTAAAGTAACTTTGAGAAGGCTTTGTATAGCCAAAGGCTCCGGAGTTTTAAGGAGCATCATGACGCGCATAAGGTCGCTTGAGGCCGAGCTTACGCGCCTTGAGGCATCATTAGCTAGGGGCGCAGATGATGCTACCCTCTCGTCTATCCGTGAAAACGTCTCTGAATATACTGAAGAGGCTGCCAGAGAAACGAAGTTTAGAGGCAAATACTGGACTGCTAGACGCAATGCCGAGGGCGGGAGACCAGGGAAGGCCCTAGCTGCGACGATTAAACTAGCCAAAACACCTAATGTTATTCTAGAACTCGAGAACCCGACGGGTGAGGTGTGTATTGATACAGCTCAGATCCTTCATGAGTTTGTGGAGCACTACAGCTCCTTATACACATCCACTAGATCTGGTGACCTCTGCCTGCAAGATTATCTGGCTGACGTCTCCCTTGGGTGGCTTAGTGATGCACAGAGAGCGTTCTTAAGTGCCCCTTTCGAGGTGGACGAAGTGCGTGATGCAATTATGAGCATGCAATCCGGGAAAGCTACAGGGCTAGATGGAATCCCTATTGAATTTTACAAGACTTACATAGACTTTATGGCCCCTGTACTGAAGGAGGTATACGAGGATGCTCTTGAGGTTGGTCACTTACCGCCCTCTATGGGAGTTGCACTTATTACATAGCTACTAAAGCCCGGTAAGCCTGCGAACAAATGTGATTCTTATCGCCCCTTATCCCTATTGAACTGCGATGTAAAAATACTTGCCAAACTCATAGCCACTCGCATCAGCCTCTTGGTCCCTGCCCTGATATTGCCCGACCAGTCCGGTTTTGTACCTGGCAGAGCCACATCGCATAATCTACGTACCTTTTTTTCTGTTCTAGACTCGGTGCATGAAGACCTACCGATGGCTTCCATCTTTCTTGATGCCACTAAGGCTTTTGACTCCCTGGAGTGGGACTATGTTTTCCGGGTCCTCGAGAGAATGGGTTTTCCAGCAATATTCATCGCATGGATTCAGCTCCTGTATGAACGTCCTGTAGCTAGAGTACTTATAAATGGCAAACTATCCTCGGAATTCCCGGTTACCAGAGGAACTAGACAAGGTTGCCCCATGTCGCCGCTTCTCTTTGCCATAGCGAGAGCCCCTGGCTGCGAAATTGCGGCAACATCATAAAGACAATGGCCTGCGTTGTTTTCAGCGTCAACTACTGATATCAATGTATGCCGACGACATCACCTTATATGTACGCGACCCGAGTGCAAATTTAAACCCCATCCTAAGAGAGTTTATAAGGTTTGGTAGACTCTCTGGTATTCAGATCAATTGGGGTAAATCGTGCATATTCCCACTCACGGCGTCCACAGTTGAATTCAATCTTGACTACCCCATCGCTTGGTGCGAAGGGGACTTTAAATACTTGGGCATTAGCATTGAGAAAGATAGGGGTGATCTACTTAGAGCTAATTATGGCACCACTATGTCACGTATTACCGATAATGTAACAAGATGGATCACGCTGCCCCTTTCCTTAGCTGATAGGACATCCTTAATTAAAATGGGGATCCTCCCCCAACTATTATACCTATTTTTGAATATCCCATTTTACCCTGGCAGATATTTTTTCCAACAACTTCGGACGGAGCTCATCAGACTAGTGTGGGGGGGTAAGTCGCCTCGACTAAAATGGGAAACCTTGATTAGACCCTATAATCAGGGCGGGTTTGGCGTACCGAACTTCGAATTGTATTACCAAGCTGCTCAAGCTCATTATGCCTATTTCTGGGTGCACCAGCCTCGTTACATGCCCCAACTGGCGGTGGAGCACTGGCTGGCCCATCCTATCCCTATTGAAGGAGTGTTCTATGCCTTGGTACCAGGTAGAGATAAGACACCTACAACTGTAATGAGCACGGTGACAGCGTGGTCTCGCCTTACTGCTAAGCTGGAGGCGACACTGCTCTATGCGCCTTTGCTGCCTCTGGCTTATCACCCGCGTTTGCCCCTTCTGCAAGAGGCTGGCTTTCGCAAGCTGCTACATACTATACATGTCACGACATGGGGGGACCTATACCATAATGTAACATTCCGCTCAATGGACCATTTATATGAGGGCATACAACCGACACCGCTGGACGTCTTCCTATACATTAGACTTCGCCAGGGTTTGAAAGCTCTTACACCTGACTTTCCACACGAACCCCCGACGTTCCCTCCTCTGCAGCTCTTACTACAAAGTGACACCCCTTGTAAGCTTGTATCTACGATCTATAGATCAGTACACACACAAATAGACTACCCATCTTTAGCGGCTAAACTGCGATGGGACCAGGAATTGGACACTCCGCTAACAGACGAGCAGTGGGGTTTCTGTCTCCAGCAGACGGAGCGCGTTTCTGCTAGCAGCAGGTTTAGGATCATTCATTATAAATGTATACACCGACTGTACTACACCCCTGTCCGAATGCTTAGGTTCCGACTTCGTACTACTGACACTTGTGACAGATGCCAGACCCCAGGGGCGGATTTCTTGCATTTGGCGTGGGGATGCGAGGAGGTGCAGCGGTACTGGGGCCAGGTCTTTACAGCTTTATCCAAAATGATTCATGTTGACATAGACCCCTCCCCTGTTTTAGCTCTTTTGGGATATGTTGAGCCTCTACAGGCGGCTTACCGCAAATTTACCGCTCTAGCCCTCTTGGTGGCCAAACGAAGAGTTGCATGTAGGTGGGGCAGAGGCAGAGCGCCCAAGTTCAAGGATTGGATTCATGATCTTACGTATTGTCAGGACCAGTTGAGTACGTACTCTGAACTGTTGCCACTCGCCTCCCGTCCCAGAGATATCTGGGCCCCACTACAGGGCTACCTACTGCAGGTGCGTGATGATGCCCCTGATGAGGCGATCACTTGCAGCTCTCTGGGAGGGGTTTCTTAGATTCCCCCACTGATAGGCATGTATGTACATAACACTGAAAATCTGAGTCTTGGTGAATGCATAGGAGACCGGGGTGGCCTTTTATTAAGCGAAGGGCACTGTCTACTTCACAAGCAGGTGCAGATTTGATTGCTATACTGATGTGTGTGACCTGGGAAGGGATAGGTAATACACCGCCCCTCGGCCTTGCTCGCTGTGGCAGGGTCTCCATTTTAGGCAATAGGTTGTCGATATAGAAAGCTGGACTATACTGTACGCTGTTATCGCATATGCTATAGGTCTAATTGCTGTTCCTCTAATGTCTATCTGCAACATTCTGTGATGTGGGTTGGCTGAACTATACATGCCCTGTGGATTATGAAATGTGTACGAGTCAATGCTTTTTACTAATGTAATGTGACTAAAAATTTCAAAATAAAGTTTTAAAAAAAAGGAGTCTATATATATTGCGAAGAGCAATGGCGAACATGGACATCCCTGGCGAGTTCCCCTGGAAATGATAATTTCCTTAGTTAGACTTCCGTTCACAGATACGGCAGCTCTAGGATTGATATACATTTTTTGTATTGCCTGAATAAACTTGTCGCCATTGCTTTCCAGAGAAACTGCCAGGAGACCCTATCAAAGGCCTTCTCTGCGTCCAACAGAATTAGGGCCATAGGGTCTCCTGTAGTTTATATTCCGTCAAATAACGTGATCACCCTGTGAATATGATTTATGGTTGACCTGCCGGGAACGAAACCGTGCTGACTTTTGGTAATTACCTTGTGTATTATAGGTGCAATTCGGTTTGCCAAGACTTTAGAATATATTTTGGAATCAGCGTTTATAAGGGTTATGGGGCGATATGACCCTAGATGTTCTGGGGGTTTCCCTTTTTTAGCAAAAATTACAATTTTAGCCTTAGACCAGGAACTGGGCGGTTCCCCTCCACAAACAATATGGATAATTAAATCCTTTAAGATATATTTAATTTCGTCCATGAATGTAGTATAGAACTCAGAGGGGAGGCTATCCAGACCTGTTGCCTTTCCTTTAGGAAGGCTCTTGACTGTGGTCAACACCTCCTCCATGTTAGGAGCTTCCTCTAATATCTGCAGCGTATTTACCTCGAGGCTTACACCTTCACAATTCTCTAGGTATCTTTCAATTTCGACCATGTCTCCTTCGCCATTCTCCGTATATAGTTCTTTATAAAACCTCCAAAATGCTTGACGAATCAGTTCTGGGTCTTTTAATTGCCCTGCCACTGGATCTATAATCTCCCTGATCAAGTTTGCATTGGCCTGTTGTCGTAAACGTACTGCCAGTTGGTGGCCTACTTGTTCATTAACTTCATAGATTAATTATTTTCATGCCGTGGCTTTCCGAGTTGCCTTGTCTGTAAGTAAATTAGTGATGGCTGCCTTGGCAATTGCTACTTTAGCTAAGGTGGTGGAGATATCCCCAGTAGTGTCCCTATTACCGGTGGCATTTACAAGTCCTACTTCTGCTAACATTAGCTCATCCTGTAATCTCTGTAGCTCCTCTTTCTCCCGTCTGTTTGACCTAAGTGAATATGATATTGTCTCGCCCCAAATCCCAGCTTTCAGAGTATCCCAAACAATCTCTATTGACGTGCTACCAATATTTTCAACTAGGAACTTGGGAATCCAGTCTTTCATATGGAGACGATATTGAGGGTCATTCAGTAATGCTTTTTCAAATGTCCAATGAATAGGCTCCGATTTTGTTGGTCTACTAGTCAGTGTACAGAGAAGGGGATTGTGGTCAGATAATACCCTGGGCAATTTAACTGTATGGCAGTTCTTACTTTTATGAATTTGAGAGTAATATATAATCAATTCTGGCATGAGTGCGATGTGAATTTGAATAATAGGTGTAGCCAGGGTCACCAAAATTAGTATTAGAAGTCTGCCAGCTATCCACCAGACCGTGTACAAGGCACAGATCTTTGAGAGAGCGAAATACTTTGGGTTTCGTCCTTTATACACCCAGTCGTCGTTCAACGACCAGTTTGACGGGAGGTTTATATTGAAGTCCCCAGCGATCATCACTGGAAGAGGCCAAAAGATTCTTAATGTATATACCACGTTTAAAACTGTCACAATCCAATTCCTCACACACACTTTTTATAGAAAGGGCCCTCAGACAATTATAGTACAAAAACAAATTATTATCAAGATGTGTACAAAGTATATATACATTTATTAAAAAACAATGTTGGTTCTTTTGGTTAAAAATTAAAACAAACACAAATCACAACCTCATCGAGGTCATAACAGTACATAAAAACCACAATGACATAAATGAGAGACATGGAAAGAAGTGCAATATAGTAATCACATCATGATTGGATTGTTCCCCATGGAATTCATTTCATGTATCTGTTCATATGTCCATCAATACGATCATCTATTGGGCATGAACACATTCCTTGGATACAATCAAGTGTACAGAAAAATGCGTCAACACGTTTCGGTGGTGTTTTTCTGATGGCGACCACCTTCTTCAAGACAAGCCAAATACTAGTTTCTCTTATTAAAAAATACGCAGTTAAAAGCCTCCTGAAATCAATCGGTAGGTAAGGTAGTAATACCACTAATATTCTCTATTCGGGGCACCTTAGGGCTCCACACAGTGTACGCGAAACTTATTTCTGATGGGTGTTCAAGAGCTGCACCTTAAGTGTCTATACTCCTGCGCCCTGTCCAGTCCCTCTATTATATATTGGTTCCCGGGAGATTATGTCAAAAAATTATTATTCTTCCAAGACACCAAGGAATCTTTGGCATCAATATGCCTGTAGGTCCTAACCACTCCGGTATGGAGATGGAAGTCCTCTTATTTTGCAGTGGTACAAATGAACCTTCCAAATCATGAGGTTAAAACCTTGCTCCTCTGTTATGAAAAAAACAGGTAGTGAGCGCAGGGTGAGCACTGTGCCTGTACGAGTGTAGGGTGAACAGTGTGCCTGTATGAGTGTAGGGTGAACAGTGTGCCTGTATGAGTGTAGGGTGAACAGTGTGCCTGTATGAGTGTAGGGTGAACAGTGTGCCTGTATGAGTGTAGGGTGAACGGTGTGCCTGTATGAGTGAAGGGTGAGTGGTGTGCCTTTATGAGTGCAGGGTGAACAGTGTGCCTGTATGAGTGAGGGTGAATGGTGTGCCTGTAAGAGTGCAGGGTGAGCGGTGTGCCTGTATGAGTGCAGGGTAAGCGGTGTTCCTGTATGAGTGCAGGGTGAACGGTGTGACTGTATGAGTGAGGGTGAATGGTGTGCCTGTAAGAGTGCAGGGTGAGCGGTGTGCTTGTATGAGTGCAGGGTAAGTGGTGTTCCTGTATGAGTGCAGGGTGAACGGTGTGCCTGTATGAGTGAGGGTGAATGGTGTGCCTGTAAGAGTGCAGGGTGAGCAGTGTGCCTGTATGAGTGCAGGGTGAGCGGTGTGCCTGTATGAGTGCAGGGTGAACGGTGTGCCTGTATGAGTGCAGGGTGAACGGTGTGCCTGTATGAGTGCAGGGTGAGCGGTGGGCCTGTATGAGTGTAGGGTGAGAGGTGTTCCTGTATGAGTGCAGGGTGAGCGGTGTTCCTGTATGAGTGCAGGGTGAGCGGTGTTCCTGTATGAGTGCAGGGTGAGCAGTGTTCCTGTATGAGTGCGGGTTGAGGGAAGTTCCTGTATGAGCGCAGGGTGAGCAAGTGTGCCTGTATGAATGCAGGGTGAGCAGTCTGCCTGTATGAGAGCAGTGTGCCTGTATGAGTGTGGGGTGACTGGTGGGCTTGTATGAGTGCAGGGTGAGCTGTCTGCCTGTATGTGAGCGGTGTTCCTGTATGAGTGCGGGGTGACTGGTGGGCCTGAATGAGTGCAGGGTGAGCAGTGTGCCTGTATGAGAGCAGGGCAAGCGACGTTCCTGTATGAGTGCAGGGTGAGCTATGTTCTGTATGAGTGCAGGGTAAACGGTGTTCCTGTATGAGTTCAGGGTGAGCTATGTTCCTGAATGAGTGCAGGGTAAGCGGTGTTCCTGTATGAGTGCAGGGTAAACGGTGTTCCTGTATGAGTTCAGGGTGAGCTATGTTCCTGTATGAGTGCAGGGTAAGCGGTGTTCCTGTATGAGTGCAGGGTGAGCTATGTTCTGTATGAGTGCAGGGTGAGCTATGTTCCAGTATGAGTGCAGGGTAAGCGGTGTTCCTGTATGAGTGCAGGGTGAGCTGTGTTCCTGTATGAGTGCAGGGTGAGCTGTGTTCCTGTATGAGTGCAGGGTGAGCTGTGTGCCTGTATGAGTGCAGGGTAAGCGGTGTTCCTGTATGAGTGCAGGGTGAGCTGTGTTCCTGTATGAGTGCAGGGTGAGCTGTGTTCCTGTATGAGTGCAGGGTAAGCGGTGTTCCTGTATGAGTACAGGGTGATCAGTGTGCCTGTATGACTTCAGGGTGAGCAGCAGGCCTGTATGAGTGCAGGGTGAGCAGCGGGCCTGTGTGAGTGCAGGGTGAGCAGCGGGCCTATATGAGTGCAGGGAGAGACATGTGTCTATATGAGTGCAGGGAGAGACGTGTGCCTGTATGAGTGCAGGGAGAGATGTGTGCCTGTATGAGTACAGGGTGAAGGGAAGCAACCATTACAACGCAACTTTTACAACGCACTACCATTACAACGAAACTTTTACAACGTAACATCCATTACATCGCATGCCATTACAACGCAACCATTTCAACGCATGACACTACAACGCATACCACTACAACGCATGTCATTACAACGCAGTCATTACAACGCATACAATAATAACGCATACCATCACAACGCATAGTACCCTTACACTATCCAACACTTACCCTACTGTTGCACCCCCTGGAGTTAGAATAGTAATTTTTACCCCTACACTATCCAACACTTACCATACATGCAATGTAATGGTATGTGTTGTAATGGTATGCGTTGTAAAGGTAGTATGCGTTGTAATGGAATGCGTTGTAAAGGTAGTTTTTAAAAATTTGTTGTAATGGCATGTGTTGTAATCTAATGCATTGTAATGGATGTTGCGTTGTAAAAAATGCATTGTAAAGGTATGCGTTGTAAAAGTATGCGTTGTAACGTCATACATCAAGGGTGAACGGTCCAAACAGAAAACTGTACAGGTGGACATTACTGACTTGGGTCTGTGAAGTTTGCAGACCTACATTATATTCTCTTTAAAGCTTAAGTCATCTGCACATTTGAACAGTGTAATTTCCAGAAACCACAGTATTACATACCGTGCATATACTAAGGGTCCGCATCGTATACTATAGGCATACCTGTGACACTGCATTTTACACAAGCCTATGATATATGCACATTTTGGAGACCTTATAAATGTATATATTAAGAGGTTTTAGATGTCCATATTGGGTAGAGTACATGTCTGAATGATGTTCATAAATCAGTTACAGGTTGTGAATATGGCAGAGAGGTGCATTTTGTGCATCATGCAGAGTCCAATATATTCTTATTGTGATCGATTCCTTCATAGTTGGCTTGTACCACTGAGCTCTACAGTGCCATATATCCTTTGGCAACAACATGTACCTATATCAGTGGTTGAATTCCCCAAGTTCTGAGAGCAAAATAATTGAGAAGTGTGTAAGGTGTGGCACTGTCTTTTACAAATAGTTTAGCAGTTTAGAATGTTAATTGAATATCAAGCCTGGCGAGACACAAAATGCAACAGAAGTAGAAGTGGTCATTTCAGCGTTACTTTAGAGTCAGGCCTTTCACGGTCAGAAAAAGTTCATTATATTCAGTTCCAAAAGTCATAACATCCAGTCTCTTTTGCGGTTTTGCCTTGATTTTATTAAAGATGTCCTTCACAAGGAGCTTGGAAAACCCACATGTGTTTCAAGTCAACCATTATATTACCAAGGTGGGAATTCAGACCAGGTATTACATCTGGCTTTCAGCAGTACCAGTTGAGGATGTGGTTGGAGCCAATAGAGTAAGTGAGTGGAGCCAATGAGGAAGTAGGTGGAGCTGGGGGAAGTGGGTGTGGCCTTCTAAAAAATGTTAGCTCCTGCACTTAATATTTTACAAATTGAGCACTGCATCCGGGCAAGACTCTGCAGAACCGAGCTGGGTCTATCAGGGGCCCCCTGGAAGGCTGGGGCCCTGGGCAGAAGCCCACTTTGCCCATGCCTTTAAACATCTCTGGTACAAGGGTTTCACGCCTCTCTCTCTTTATCTTCCTTTTATTTCTCCCGCCAGTTTTGATCCACACGTATGTGTTTGCAGTTTTGTATGGCACGAACTGAACTTGAAGGTATTGGAGCCATTTACATTAACATCAGTGTATGTTCCTCTGGTTGCACTGGTCGTGCTATGACTCTAAAAATGCTTAGAATCCCTTGCGGTCATTGCTGGCCGAAGACCACATTGAGTGCTGTAAGAGATTAGTTTTCCTCCTTCTCTTCCCTAACTGTGTGCCCCCATGATCAGATCTCTGTGGTTGTTCCTCTTAGCTCTCTCTGATACCCGAAATATGCTCAGCAGATGCCCTTGCTGCCTGCGCCTGGACTCAGCTTTTAGTACTTAGAAGTGACAGGGCACAAGTCCTAAAAAAAGAAGTGGGGGGACGCTGACGTCACAACAGGAAGTGACGTCATGAAAAGTGGCTTGCACTCAGTTGCAGTTTATAGTTATCGAGCTCCCGGTAAAATAAGTGGGGGGATGCCGTCAACCAGCGTGGTACCCCGACTGGAGCCCTTCTATAATAGTAGCCCTCACTGCTTGTACCCCGACTTAGCTCCAACAGTGCCTATAAGCCCTCGCTGCCCGTGCCCTGGCTTAGCCCCAACAGTGCCTAGAAGCCCTCACGGCCTGTGCCCTGACGGAGCCCCAACAGTGCTTAGAAGCCTTCTCTACCTGTGCCCTGAATGAGCTCTGTTAGTGTTTAGAAACCCTCGCTACCTTTGCCCGGACAGTGCCTAGAAGCCCTTGCTGCCGTGCGCTGGCTGAGCAACAACAGTGCCTAGAAGCCCTCGCTGTCTGGCATTCCACGACTCAGGTGTAAAATGCCCGGCAATCCCTTGCTGCCCTGGTGCAGAGCTCGGTGAATGGTTTGCCCTTCACCTGTGGTGCTCCAGCACCCTCCAGAGGACGGATCAAGGATGGGCTGATGTCCCAGAAATGGAGGCTTTGGGCCAGTGGGGGGAACGGGGCAGGAGAAGGAAGAGGTAGTACAAGTTGTATTAGTTAATTTATTTGCCTTTTGAACATAGCACGAACATTATCCAGAGGAGCTAGAGTGCTTCATAGTAGAAATAGGTTATTAAATACATGGGTTACAGCTATTTACCTAAGCGCCTGCATCATCCGGGGTCCACTATCATCTCTACGCAGACGACACTCAAATCTACCTCAATGTTGCCTCCACTCACGATCTCTCCATCCTAAGCTCTACTCTGGACTCCATTCAAAACTGGATGTTTACTCATCAACTGATTCTGAATCCCTCCAAAACTGAATTCCTCCTCCCCTCCTCCTCACTTTCTCCTCCACCGGTTCAATCATGGATGGACCATATGAATCTGCTGAACAATAAACCCTTCATTGTTGACAGCGCAAAATCCCTTGGTGTCATACTCGACACAAAACTCAATCTACTCTCCCACATTAATTCATTGCAAAGTCTGCTCGATACCAACTGCGCCTTCTTTGGGGGATTCGTTGCTTCTTCCCGGAGCATGACCTTAAAATCCTGGTCCAATCGCTGGTCCTCTCCAGACTGGACTACTGCAATTCTCTTCTTACTGGCCTCCCCAAATCCCACCTGTCTCCCCTGAAGTCTGTTCTCCATTCAGCAGCTCTTTTCATTTATGGGGCCAAAAGAAGCGACCACATCACACCCATGTTATCCACCCTTCGCTGGCTTCCCATCGAGGCAAGATCTATCTACAAGACTGCCTGCATCACCCACAAAGCCTTGCACTCCTCCTCTCCCCGCTACCTGGCGAATAAACTGAAACTCTCTGGAGGCTCTAGACCATCACGAAATGCAGAAAATCTACTGCTTGAACCTCCCACTTTCAAGAAGGAAAGATCGATGGCCCAATCCTTTTCAGGCAACGCAGTGAGAATCTGGAACTCACTTCCGCCTCAGCTGCGGACCACCACCTCCTCCCAGGCCTTCAAAACTGACCTTAAAGTTCTCCTCCTTCAAAGACACTTCCAAAGTTAATTCATGCCCTCTCTATTATCTGAAGGAAGCCCTTTTAGTATAGAAAATTTCTATTCTCCATGACTATGGAAGTGCCTTCCCAGTGTGTTCTGCCATTTATTGCAGTATTATCCTTTTACCTGTGTTTGGTACTCTTTTGTAACATGCATGTTGGACTTTGGCCCTTAGGGCAGGTTCACCCCTAGACTTTTTGCTTGAAATGGTGACCTGGAGATGGTGATTTTTGGATACTGCGCACTTTCACTGTGTCCCAGTGGAAAGTGCGTGCGCACTCTGAGTGCATGTGCTGAGCTAGGCCTGCCCGCCCATAGGAATGCATGGGGAATGTATGTGTCCCTGGTAGTTCCTGATGCGTGGGGTGTACAGGCTTGAGTCTGGTATGTGTGAACTCGTGAGAGTGAATGCTGCGAGATGGTGTATGCAGCATGTATGTGTCTAGTAGCGAAGCGCCATTTCTAGACATGGCTGTACGTGTGCTGTGAGGGTGCTGACGCATGATTGGCTGGAGCTGGCTGGCATGCCAGGCTCCAGGAAGTCTGGATGGGTCTGCCCGGTGGTGAGTGGGAGATTAGCATGAGTGATGTGTGGGAGGAGTGTACCTGTGTCCTGGATGGGCTGGGTTTTCCCCACACAATGCTGGCTCCGCCCCCCTGTGGTGTGACTGATGACCCAAGCCCTGCCAGTGAATAGAATGGGTGGTTGGGCCATCAAGAGTGCTCCAGAACCAGCTGCGACTGGTTCTGCCCCCACCCTGCACCTAAAGACAAAGGGAAAAGGTGTATAAAAGAGGGGCTATGACCCCATGAAAAGGTTCTTGTTTGCTGCTTGAATCTACCAGGGGCGTGCTGCTGCTTGGGCTCAGGGATGGCTTGCCTCCCTGAGCCCTGCCCAGCCCCTGGACTTCTGCTGTCCTGGACTCTACCAGGACCTGATTGTTGGCTGTTGCCCTAGCGCCTGGAAGCGCTTCCTTCTCTCAGAGAGCGCTGGGAGCGCTGGATTATTGCCCCAGGGCTGTGGCTGCCCTTAGCGCCCCGTGAGCGCTTTACTTTGCATTCCTGGGCAGAGCGCTGTCGTTTTCCCTCGGAGGGAAGCGCTCCTGCCCTTTTTGGTGCCCCAGAGTGCTTCGTTGCACTTTATTCTTAAATTGCGGGTGCCACCCCGTTTATCTGGTCCTGAGCGAGTGCCCACCTCGCTGGTACCTTTTGAATGCTTCTCGAGGGTGCCACCCCTCGTAAATGCCCCCAAGATTCACCGCCGCGGCCCGAGCGCCGCAAAACAGGAAGCCAGGCACTTCGGTGCCTGACGCGGGGCGGGACTTCCGGTTTTGGAGGGAAGTCCCGCCCGCCACCGCACCACGATTGGCTGGCTGCCTGCCGACCAACCGGAAAGAGAATGGGGCTGAGCAATGGCCGCCCGGGGCTCCCATGATGTGGAGAGAGCCCCGGGGCAGCCAGGAAGCAGTCGCCGGATGTCGAGGGGCTCCCAGGACCAGGAGGGAGCCCCGGTGGGAGGAGAGCGCCGCCGAGCACCAGAGACCCGGTGAGTGCGTGCGGAAGGGAGGGGGCGTCGGGGCACTTTGCCGGTGCCCGCCCCTCCCCTCCAGAGCGAGGCTCGTTGTGTGCAGAGGCCCGTGGGGCCTCACCTAATGCCGAGTCCCCCGAGAGGGACTCCGCCTGGGTTCTGAGCCCGAGAGGCTCTTGGGCCCCATAACTGCTCCGAGTCCCCCGAGAGGGACTCTGCCTGTTGTCCCGAGTCCCCCGAGAGGGACTCCAACGTGCCCACATTTGTTTATTGAATCCTGAGAGGGGCACCAGGCGCCCTAAGTGTTCCTGGGTCCCCCGTGAGGGACCCCCCTGCCTAGTGAGGCGGAATTCCTGTTGGAGAGCCTGAGAGAGGCTCAGAGGGACATTCTTTTTGTGCAAAGAGCCCAGCGAGGCTCAAAGGGGCCAGTTGGTTTGTTCAGAGCCTGAGAGGCTCCAACTTTGCGCTAAACTTTCCCTGCTCCAGTTGCCCAGCACTTTGTGGGCAACTGCCACGTTTAGGCCCTGACATTGGGACACCGGGACAGTCACAGGTGGTGACTGGTGAGTTTGGGGAAATTGGTATTTGTTCTGCACCTCTGAATGTATTGATTATGCGTCATGTGCCTTTACACCTCTGAATGTTACGGCATCATGTGTTGGCTTACACCTCTGAATGGGTAGATTATTCATCATGTGTTCTCTTTGTCCTTTTACACCTCTGAATGTTACGACATCATGTGTGTTGCTTTTGCACCCCTACAGGTAGTGTGACGTGTAGGTGGTTGTTTTCTCCCTAGTACAGGTGGTGCTAGTGAGGCCCTGTTACCAGTAATGACTGGTTGTATGCTATTACTGAAAGTATGGCTTTATTACTGAAGGTATTGCTAAAGTGCTATTACTGAAAGTATTGCTTTATTACTGAAGGTATTGCTTTATTTCTGAAAGTATTATTTCTGAAAATGCTACTTCTGATTCCTGACAGTGGTCCAGGTGGCCCTGTCTTGTAAATATCCCCCTGTAAATTCTGCCCGTGCCTCTGGCACATTGTAAAGTGTGTTTTATCTAATGTGTTTTGGTGTAATACAAAGGCTATTTTTATATAACCTTGTGTGGAGTTTCCTTTGTGGTGGGCCTTTGGTTGTTGTTGCTGGGGTGCGTGCGCAAATACTTAGCCTACATCGCCTCCAAGTTTAGCCTTGCTGCTCGCGCCACGTTACCTAGAGGGTGAGTAGGGGTTATCTTGGCGTGTAACTCCCTTGCCCTGACTTGGGTGTGGTGGTCTCTGACTGACTTTGGCGAAAGCCCTGGCCAGCCAGGGATCCCATTTCCAACATTGGCGGCAAGCGGTGGGATAAGGATTTGTGTTTGCGTTGTACCTTAGTAGCAGCTGGCTGCACCACAAAACTCTGCATTTTAGATAAAAACATTTTGGGGATTATTGTATGGAGTTTGCTAAAAATGTCATTTCTGTGGAAATGTGTTTCTTGTGCACTTTGAGTTAGGTGTCCCTAGCTCGGGAGGGTAGATCATCCCCCTAAGTGCAGTGTGTTTTCTGGATTCACCAGAAGGGTGGGATCCAGTGGTGGCAGCGTAAGTGTGTCCAGTGCATGTGTCCCCCGTCCCTGCCCTGGAGTAATGGTACCTGTGTCAAGTGTGGTCAGGTTGAGAAGTCAGGGGTGGTAGAAACTGCCTTACCAGTCTGGGGAGGGGTGTGTGTGGATGAATGGTGTGTGGCACTGGATGTGTTTGTGAGTTCTCTGGATGGGGAGCTTGCTGAATGCTAGTTTTGTTCAGATACCTAAGTCCTGTGTGTTGAACTTTTCCCAAGAACGTCTGCAGATAGTGGAGCCTGCTTTTTGATTTCTGTGGTCTGTTGAGAGACAGAATTTTGGAGTTGGTAATGTTCTGGGAGGAGAGAGGCATAGGGGATGGAGTGATTCCAAAAGGAGTGTCTGAGGTGTCTTCCAGCCCAGCGTGGTGGAAGAGGTTCAGTGTAGCCCAGCTAGGTCTCGGTGTAGGGGCTCACGTCCTGTCTCAAGAGGAGAAGGAGTGGGTGGGACTGCATGTCTCCAGGTGCCCGAAACCCAGTGTCAGGGCCTGGAGTGTTTCTGAAGGGAACATCAGGTCGGGGGCCTAGGCTGTACCAATAGGTCATTTGAGGAGGATCTTCCAGAGTGTCTGGAGAACGTGGAACCTCTGTAACCAGGGTTCCAGTAGTTCTGGTGTCTGGCAGTACCGCTCCAGTTGGGAGGGTGCAGAAGTCCAGATGGAGGGGTGCGAGGGGGATAGGTTCCCCAGTGGAAGAACCAGTGGGTCAGGGGCCAACCAGAAGGGTTGTGTCGCCAGTGAGTGGCCATGGTGATGCCACTTCTGTCCTGAGTGTCAGGCAGACTTGTACACGACACATTAGTTGTGTCACCCTCAAGGAAGTCCTGGTGCGCCAGGCATCTGACCAAAGAGGTACGTCCCTTGGTTGGGGAGCCAGTAGCCGGTGTTTCCGGATCTGGACGTAAGGGCAACTGTATGTAGTGTCCTGAAGTTACAAGAGGGAACTCCTGCCTGATGAGAAGGAACCGGGTAAGCTGTATGGGGTATTGACCTGCAGTGGTTGCCTTGCTGCTGAAGGAGGAGAGAAAGTCTTAGATTTTTGTTTCCAACTTGTAGAAGTCCTGGTGCGCCAGGCATCTAACCAAAGGGTAGCATCCCTAGGTTGGGGAGCCAGGGTCAGGTGTTGCCTGTCCTGGACGGTAGGGCGACTGTAGCCAGTGTCCTGGCCGGTTTGTCTTCTAGGGGTACCCCTGTGAACACAGGTGGGGCTCATCTTAAGTGAAGAGACCCTGTGTTTCCCAGAAGGGGTGGTACAGGCCTAGCAGGGATCTTTAGGGTTCTTGGCTGAGTGTTGTGGTACTACCCTGCGAGCAGGTGGGGCCTACCTTAAGTGGAGGGACCCTGTTCTACAGTGGGAGGGTGCAGAACTCTGGAAGGGGGTCAGAGGAAGTCTGACCCCTGTGCATCCGGTGAATTTGAGTCCCAGGTGGTAAACCAGTTAAGGGAGCTGTGACTCAGTCATGACCACCCTGGTGTCCTGTAGGCACCGCACTGAGCAACGTCCCCCTCGAGCAACGCCGCCTCTGCGCTCACCGACGTCGTCTCGACGCCGTCAACGAGCCATAGGATGCACCGCAACTGGGGGGCACCGCTGCGTGCAACGCCTCGCTACACCGTTCTGGTGGTGGTCTGACTGTGGTCACTGCTGCTGAGGAAGACAGGTCCTAAACTGGTGGGAGAGTTGTGTTCTGGAGGGTGCTTCAGAAATAGAGGTAGGGTGGGGCATTCCTGCCCGTGACCTCTGGTCAGCCTGAGGGTGCGGACCCTAGGTTGAAGGACCAGTGATAGTTTGGAACTAGACTGAGAAAGGGAGTGGAGAATGGCTATTGTAGGCCAGGGGTTACTACCCCCCACTCTGTGGATGGGCATGGACCAGTGGTATCTGGGTGGCCTAGGGCCTGGTCCTGGCCGTGGACAGCTTGGGAGTACCAGTGGGGTAGCCCAGTTGGTCCAGACAGTGTGTTTAGAAGGAATCCCATGGGTTCACCGTGGCGTAGAACAGGAGGGTGTCCCTGCAGTTGCGGGCCTGCGTCCGTGTTCTATCGCCCCAAGCAGGGAAGTCCATCACGGTGGTGATTGTTCTCCCCTGCGTTTTGGCTGGAAGGGGGTTATGTTGGACTTTGGCCCTTAGGGCAGGTTCACCCCTAGACTTTTTGCTTGAAATGGTGACCTGGAGATGGTGATTTTTGGATACTGCGCACTTTCACTGTGTCCCAGTGGAAAGTGCGTGCGCACTCTGAGTGCATGTGCTGAGCTAGGCCTGCCCGCCCATAGGAATGCATGGGGAATGTATGTGTCCCTGGTAGTTCCTGATGCGTGGGGTGTACAGGCTTGAGTCTGGTATGTGTGAACTCGTGAGAGTGAATGCTGCGAGATGGTGTATGCAGCATGTATGTGTCTAGTAGCGAAGCGCCATTTCTAGACATGGCTGTACGTGTGCTGTGAGGGTGCTGACGCATGATTGGCTGGAGCTGGCTGGCATGCCAGGCTCCAGGAAGTCTGGATGGGTCTGCCCGGTGGTGAGTGGGAGATTAGCATGAGTGATGTGTGGGAGGAGTGTACCTGTGTCCTGGATGGGCTGGGTTTTCCCCACACAATGCTGGCTCCGCCCCCCTGTGGTGTGACTGATGACCCAAGCCCTGCCAGTGAATAGAATGGGTGGTTGGGCCATCAAGAGTGCTCCAGAACCAGCTGCGACTGGTTCTGCCCCCACCCTGCACCTAAAGACAAAGGGAAAAGGTGTATAAAAGAGGGGCTATGACCCCATGAAAAGGTTCTTGTTTGCTGCTTGAATCTACCAGGGGCGTGCTGCTGCTTGGGCTCAGGGATGGCTTGCCTCCCTGAGCCCTGCCCAGCCCCTGGACTTCTGCTGTCCTGGACTCTACCAGGACCTGATTGTTGGCTGTTGCCCTAGCGCCTGGAAGCGCTTCCTTCTCTCAGAGAGCGCTGGGAGCGCTGGATTATTGCCCCAGGGCTGTGGCTGCCCTTAGCGCCCCGTGAGCGCTTTACTTTGCATTCCTGGGCAGAGCGCTGTCGTTTTCCCTCGGAGGGAAGCGCTCCTGCCCTTTTTGGTGCCCCAGAGTGCTTCGTTGCACTTTATTCTTAAATTGCGGGTGCCACCCCGTTTATCTGGTCCTGAGCGAGTGCCCACCTCGCTGGTACCTTTTGAATGCTTCTCGAGGGTGCCACCCCTCGTAAATGCCCCCAAGATTCACCGCCGCGGCCCGAGCGCCGCAAAACAGGAAGCCAGGCACTTCGGTGCCTGACGCGGGGCGGGACTTCCGGTTTTGGAGGGAAGTCCCGCCCGCCACCGCACCACGATTGGCTGGCTGCCTGCCGACCAACCGGAAAGAGAATGGGGCTGAGCAATGGCCGCCCGGGGCTCCCATGATGTGGAGAGAGCCCCGGGGCAGCCAGGAAGCAGTCGCCGGATGTCGAGGGGCTCCCAGGACCAGGAGGGAGCCCCGGTGGGAGGAGAGCGCCGCCGAGCACCAGAGACCCGGTGAGTGCGTGCGGAAGGGAGGGGGCGTCGGGGCACTTTGCCGGTGCCCGCCCCTCCCCTCCAGAGCGAGGCTCGTTGTGTGCAGAGGCCCGTGGGGCCTCACCTAATGCCGAGTCCCCCGAGAGGGACTCCGCCTGGGTTCTGAGCCCGAGAGGCTCTTGGGCCCCATAACTGCTCCGAGTCCCCCGAGAGGGACTCTGCCTGTTGTCCCGAGTCCCCCGAGAGGGACTCCAACGTGCCCACATTTGTTTATTGAATCCTGAGAGGGGCACCAGGCGCCCTAAGTGTTCCTGGGTCCCCCGTGAGGGACCCCCCTGCCTAGTGAGGCGGAATTCCTGTTGGAGAGCCTGAGAGAGGCTCAGAGGGACATTCTTTTTGTGCAAAGAGCCCAGCGAGGCTCAAAGGGGCCAGTTGGTTTGTTCAGAGCCTGAGAGGCTCCAACTTTGCGCTAAACTTTCCCTGCTCCAGTTGCCCAGCACTTTGTGGGCAACTGCCACGTTTAGGCCCTGACATTGGGACACCGGGACAGTCACAGGTGGTGACTGGTGAGTTTGGGGAAATTGGTATTTGTTCTGCACCTCTGAATGTATTGATTATGCGTCATGTGCCTTTACACCTCTGAATGTTACGGCATCATGTGTTGGCTTACACCTCTGAATGGGTAGATTATTCATCATGTGTTCTCTTTGTCCTTTTACACCTCTGAATGTTACGACATCATGTGTGTTGCTTTTGCACCCCTACAGGTAGTGTGACGTGTAGGTGGTTGTTTTCTCCCTAGTACAGGTGGTGCTAGTGAGGCCCTGTTACCAGTAATGACTGGTTGTATGCTATTACTGAAAGTATGGCTTTATTACTGAAGGTATTGCTAAAGTGCTATTACTGAAAGTATTGCTTTATTACTGAAGGTATTGCTTTATTTCTGAAAGTATTATTTCTGAAAATGCTACTTCTGATTCCTGACAGTGGTCCAGGTGGCCCTGTCTTGTAAATATCCCCCTGTAAATTCTGCCCGTGCCTCTGGCACATTGTAAAGTGTGTTTTATCTAATGTGTTTTGGTGTAATACAAAGGCTATTTTTATATAACCTTGTGTGGAGTTTCCTTTGTGGTGGGCCTTTGGTTGTTGTTGCTGGGGTGCGTGCGCAAATACTTAGCCTACATCGCCTCCAAGTTTAGCCTTGCTGCTCGCGCCACGTTACCTAGAGGGTGAGTAGGGGTTATCTTGGCGTGTAACTCCCTTGCCCTGACTTGGGTGTGGTGGTCTCTGACTGACTTTGGCGAAAGCCCTGGCCAGCCAGGGATCCCATTTCCAACAATGCACACGTCACTTTTCGCTTGTAACACACTGTTTGCTACCTCTTACAATTTGTTTGCTTTCAATACTTGCACAAGTGCCACCATTGCCTACGTAACGTTTGTTCTTGTGCTTGAGTGTCCTCCATTTATTGCAGTATTATACCTCTACTTGTACTTTGTACGCTTTTGTAACCTGCACACATGTCACTTTTTCCTCCTGTAATGCACCGTTTGCTCCTCTTGTATTTTGTTTGCTCACGATTGTCACTTTTGCCTCATGTAACTTAACGTTTGCTCTTGTAATTTGTTCACTTGTAATGTTCTCATGTATCAGTTCTGTTCCTATTGTGAAGCGCTCTGACACCTTCGGGTAAAGTCCATGCTATATAAAACCGAATAAATGAATAAATAATTTAACTCGGCGTCGGCTCAGCATCTTGTGATTCTAGACAAATCACTTCCTCTCTGCCTACCAAAAACAAGCATTGAAAATGCAATAGGCCTTGTATTCGATTAAGTTGAAGCCATTTGCTTTGCTAATGGTATTGTATAGAAAAGCAAATGGCTTTAACTTAATAAAAGGCAAGAACTATTGTATTTTTAATGCTTGTTCTGTAAAGACACAGCTCGACCGACTAACCAGAAACTTGAATCTAGTACAAAGGACCCCATTTCCTCTTTAATGTATATGACCTCAACTGCTGCAAACACTTCAAACAACAGTCACAGATTTAAATTATCACTCAGATAAACTAGACATACAAGTGGATCTCCTAAACACCCTAGCCCTGTTTACAGTGGGCATCGACAGCAAACCTGAAAACTTGAACAAATTAATAATACGGGCCCAATCAGCTTCAAATCTGGTCCAGTCGGCCTGCTGCTGCTCACCCAGCATAGACAGTATATCAACCCTTCCGACGTTTCCAAACTGTGTCCTGGACGTAGTTACGCACCTGTACCAGGTAGGACTAATGAGAGCCCGAAACTGGAGCAACCTAAGTGCACTGAATCAGTAAACAGAAAAGTGCAGGTGCCTGTGAGTCACCTGCTGACAGGGAGTCGAGTGGCAACTGATGCACAGCATCAAACTCTACCCCTAAAGACCAAGCTTCAACATTGACAGACAAGAGTCTCACAACCTTGTCACAGAGTCCCCAAGTCAGGAGTGACTTAACCCAGTTAGCTGACTCAAAGCAAGTGCCCATGCAGTCCATGCCGGAGTCACCCCTCCCGCTCAGTAACAGAGAAAAGAAAAGACAGCGTAAGCAAAGAAACAAACCAATAAAAACTACAGCTAACACCCTTAAGTTGTACCCCATGTTCACAACATTAAATATCGAACAAGTTCCAAGCACCAGCCCAGGGACGGCAAGGCAACTGCAAACACACAAAAGAAGTGTGCATGAAACATCAAAAACTGCCCAACAGGTTTCAAACATTAATGAGGTGAATGAGGAGGCATTTATAAAGCGCCTGTTTACCCGAGGGCATCTCAGCGCTAAAGAACACTAAGGCAACGCATAACATATCAGGGGAAGAGAAAAGTTTTGAGCTGTTTGCGAAAATGGTAATGATTAGGCTGAGAATGAATATGGAGGGGAACCCGACTCCACAGCTTGGCAGCATTGTATGAAAACATACGGCCTCCACTACTTGTATGATTAACTTTTGGAACTATCAGGAGATGTTTACCCTCTGATCTCAGAGTTCTTTTAGGCTGGTAGGGAAGAATCATGGACTGAATCAGTAAGGACAACTTTCCTGCCTGTGATTTATGTGCAATGCACATGGCCTTAAATTGAATCCTTTCTTGAATTGGAAGCCAATGTAATGAGGCTGGAGCAGGTTTGGCTGAAAGGCCTTAGGGCAGCACAGTTTTGCACAGTCTGTAATATTTTAGTGGTGGACGCAGGGGCTCCAAGATAGATAGCATTCGCATAGTCCAATCTTGGCAGGATTAATACTTATACTAACAATCTTCTGGCCATAAAAGGAAGAATGGGAAGAATTTGGGAACCGCCACATGCAGACTACGACCACCCCTAGTGTAAAAAAACAGCCGCAAGAGGAGAACTTCCCCACGACGAACAGCAAGTTACTTCTGCAAATTCAACATCAAGTGGCCTACAGCTCACCAACACACATCATCAGGCCCAATAATTCTGCTCTCCTAGTCCGAGGACACAGTCATTAAATGTCCACAACAAGCTTATCATTAAAGAAACAAAAGGGGCCCCCAAAGGAATGTAAAAATCAAACAGACAACAGCAAGCTACACAAAATCGATAATTGAAATAGCTCCCCCAGTATTACATTTCATGCATTATCAACCTCAGAGCACGACCCCCACCGTTGGAGACAACCATTTAAAAGTAACTATCAAAAACGCCCAACGGTCACCAGGAGAACACCTGATTAAACGGTTTGATCCCCAAGAAAACCACATGTAAAGTTCAGGAACAATATCAATGTCCTTAGCAGAAAAACCCTCCCCAGCCTGGCCCATTCTACGATCATGGGGTATCAAAATCCAGCCATATCTTAAAACAGGTTACCCAGACATGTTGAAAAACCCACCAATCAGGCAGCCAAGCTTTTGCTGGATACCGAACGGAGATAAAAACAAGCAGTAATCAATCTTAAAAAATGACCTGATGAACAGCTACCACAACTACAAAACCAAAACAAAGTCGTCAAATATAAAGAGCTTCAATCACAATCTAAAAACTCAACCAACTCGCAGCTGCAGTCCTCCTCAGCCCTGTGCTCACAGAACATCAGTGCAAAAACAACAGTTGATGGACAGAATGCAAAACAATGTCATACATTCACCCCAGTACAGAGATCTGGGCCTAAATCCATTGTTTTTTTGCTCACCACACCACCCCAATTCAGACATGGCCATATGCAAATCAGTCTGACCCTGTGCCTCATGGGAACAATCCAGCCCGAACTGCCAAGCCATGTCTTCCTTGGACCGGAATCAAGCATCCAAGGACCGGTTTCTGGCTATCAGTCGTCTTCAGCCAGGGATGTATGACGTTACAACGCATACTATTACAACGCATGCTTTTACAACAAATTTTTTACAACGCAAGAACCTTTACAACGCATGTCTTTACAACGCATACTATTACAACGCGAAATACTAAAAGTAATGGAAAAGTACTATTACAACGAAAACACATATAACGCACACCATTGCAACGCATAAAAAAGAATTACATATATTTGTTTTTCTTTTGTACAATAAAATCTGGCACTGGATGCAGGGAAAATAGGGGTTTTGGATGGGGAAGTAATTTAAAATGTGGTAATAAACTGTACGTCTATATAATAAATAACACGCTATGTTCGAAAATTAATACTCGATTATTAAAATTAATACTCGAATAATAAAAAAAATACTTACATTCAGAAACCATTTAGAAACATATAAACCAAATACTTAAAATATAATTCACGAACTAATTTTATACGAAATAAACAAGATAACTTTAAAAAATAGAATCGAAATATGAAATACATATCCGCCATTTTAAATAATAATCACAACAAATAAGTCCTACAACTCTTTTCATGAAATAACACCTAGAGACTGAAAACAAAATGGAGAACCAAAGGCTATTTCAAAGACAAAACACACACATTTAAAACGATAAATTAAATTACATGTTTTCACAGCAAATTAAAGTAAAAAAAAGACACATTTAACACAGCGTTTCTCAAAATTTACAGTTAACCACACAAAAACCTATAAATACGAGTAAGACACCATTTTGAAATCAGTTGTTTTACAACTCGGAGAGCGAGCAGATGCAAAATAATGACCCTCTGACCTCTTGCCACATAGACGACCTGACCCGAAGCCAAAACTAATCCTTACAGAAATACAAGTAAGTTTTAATTTACCAAAACCTAAAAGAAACATTAATCTCAATTTAATAATTAGAATTAATTACAAAAACTAAACATAACACATTTTTGTTTTCAATTTAATAAATAAAACGATTCATCAAATACCATCGTTTCACCATAACAAAAATGTATTCTACGATGTAAGTCCAATTTTAATTAAAAAATATCTTTACTTTAAATCTGCTTAACCAAAAATAAGCAACGTTTTAAAATGTCATGACAAAGCAAATAATTGTCACATGCAGCAGTGTTTTAAAAAGCAATAATCAATCAATCAATCAATCAATCAGTCAAATTTATATAGCGCGCTACTACCCGGAAGGTCTCAAGGCGCTGGGGGGGAGGGGTTCCGCTACTGCTCGAAAAGCCAGATCTTGAGTTGCTTCCTGAAGGAGAGGTGGTCCTGGGTCAGCCGTAGGTGGATGGGGAGGGAGTTCCATGTCTTGGCTGCCAGGTAGGAGAAGGATCTTCCTCCGGCAGTGGCTCTGTGAATACGTGGTACGGTGGCGAGGGCGAGGCTGGACGATCGCAGCTGGCGGGTGGGTGTGTAGAAGGTGAGGCGGTTGTTGAGGTACTTGGGGCCCAGGTCGTGGAGAGCCTTGTGTGCGTGGGTGAGGAGTCTGAACGTGATCCTCTTGCTGACGGGGAGCCTTGCAGGTCTCTCAGGTGGTCGGAGATGTGGTTGTGGCGGGGGATGTCCAGGATGAGTCGTACGGAGGCGTTCTGTATGCGCTGGAGTCTTTTCTGCAGTTTGGCAGTGGTTCCCGCGTAGAGGGTGTTTCCGTAGTTCAGTCGGCTGGTGACGAGTGCCTGGGTGATCGTCTTCCTGGTTTTGGTGGGGATCCATTGGAAGATCTTTCGGAGCATGCGCAGGGTGTTGAAGCAGGATGACGAGACGGCGTTGACTTGTCTGGTCATCGAGAGGGAGGAGTCCAGGATGAAGCCCAGGTTTCGTGCGTGGTCCGTTGGCTTGGGAGTGGAGCCCAGGGCGGGGGGCCACCAGGAGTCATCCCAGGCGAAGGGGGATGATCCCAGGATGAAGACTTCCGTCTTGTTTGAGTTCAGTTTCAGGCGGCTGGTCTTCATCCACTCTGCAACGTCTTTCATTCCTTCCTGGAGGTTTGCTCTGGCGGTGGCGGGGTCTTTGGTGAGGGAGAGGATTAGTTGGGTGTCGTCGGCGTAGGAGATGATGTTCAGGTTGTGTTGGCGTGCGATGGCTGCGAGGGGGATCATGCAGACGTTGAAGAGGGTGGGGCTGAGAGAGGATCCTTGAGGTACGCCGCAGATGACTTCGGTTGCCGCGGATCGGAACGGGGGCAGGCGGACTCTCTGGGTTCTTCCGGCGAGGAACGAGATGATCCACTCCAGTGCCTTCTCTTGGATTCCGGTGTTGCTGAGGCGCTGTATTAGGGTGCGGTGGCAGACAGCGTCGAACGCCGCAGAGATGTCCAGGAGGATGAGGGCCGCTGTTTCCCCGTTGTCGAGCAGGGATCTGATGTCGTCGGTGGCTGCGATGAGGGCGGTCTCGGTGCTGTGGTCGGCTCGGAAACTGGACTGTGAGGGGTCGAGGGATCCATTTGTCTCGAGGAAGGCGGCAAGCTGTTTGTTGATGGTCTTCTCGATGACTTTGGCCGGAAAAGGGAGGAGCGAGATGGGGCGAAAGTTCTTGAGGTCGGTGGGCTCCGCTGTCGGTTTCTTCAGGAAGGCGCTGAGCTCGACATGCTTCCAGCTCTCCGGGAAGGTGGCGGTGGCGAAGGAGATGTTGATGATGTCTCGGAGTGGGGGTGTGATGATGGAGTCGGCCTTGTTGAAGACGTGGTGGGGACAGGGGTTGGTTGGGGATCCGGAGTGGATGGTGTTCATCGTGCGGGTGGTGTCTTCGGTGCTGACGGGGTCCAGTTGCGTAGGGTGGTGTTGGGGGGCATTGGTTTGGTGGTTGGGTGCGTGGGCGGTGGGCCGAAGCTGTTGTGTATGTCGGCGATCTTGCGGTGGAAGAAGGAGGCGAGTGAGTCGCAGAGGTCTTGCAGGGGAGTAATGTGGTTGTTTCCGGCGCTGGGGTTGGAGAGCTCTTTGACAATGCTGAAGAGTTCCTTGCTGTTGTGGGTGTTGTTGTCCAGTCGTTCCTTGAATGTTGACCTTTTGGTGGTGCGGATCAGCTGGTGGTGTGTGCAGGTGGCGTTCTTGAGGGCAGTCATGTTTTCTGTAGTCTGGTCGTGGCGCCAGGCTTTTTCGAGGGTGCGGCAGTTTTTCTTGGATGTTTTGAGTTCGTCGGTGAACCACAAGGCTTTTTTGCTGCCGGGTCTGCTGGGAGGGTTCTTTAGTGGTGCAAGGTCGTCGGCGCAGTTGGTGAGCCACTGTGTGAAGATGCGAGCTGCCTTGTTGGGGTCCGTTGTGCTGGCTGGAGGGTTCTGGCTGAGGGAGGTGGAGAGCTGGTCGGCGGTGATCTTGCTCCAGCTCCTGCGGGGAACCTGTTGCGGGTGGTGGTGGTGGGTCGTGGTTCTCCTGAAGCTGAAATGGACGCAGCTATGGTCGGTCCAATGGAGTCCGGTGGAGTGGCTGAAGGAGATGTGCTTGCTGGAGGAGAAGACGGGGTCAAGTGTGTGGCCGGCGTAGTGGGTGGGGGTGTTCACCAGTTGCTTGAGTCCGAGGTTGGCGAGTTTGTCCAGCAGGGTGGTGGAGTTGTTGTTCTTGTTGTTCTCCAGGTGGAAGTTGAGGTCCCTCAGGAGGATGTAGTCAAAGGAGGTGAGGGCGTGCGGGCTGATGAAGTCTGCGATGGCTTCGCTAAATTGTGTGCATGGTCCCGGGGGTCTGTAGATGAGGGTGCCTCTGAGTGTGGTCTTGGGGTCGGTGTGTATCTGGAAGTGTAGGTGCTCGGCGGAGGTGAAGTTGTCGTCGGAGTTGGTCGTGATGCGGATGGTGTTCCTGTGGATGATGGCAATGCCTCCTCCGGTCTGGTTGACGTGGTCCCTCTGGTTGATCTTGTATCCGTCTGGGGTGGCTATGGCGATGTCGGGGGCTCAGGAGGCGTTCATCCAGGTTTCTAAAAAGTTAAATACGTAGCAATGTCACAGTTTTAGTTTTGTGTTTAGAATTAAATCTTTTCTAGTATAAAGTTTAAAAAAAAAACTTTTACGAATTTACATATATTAAAACATTAACAAATGCCAAATATTTTCTATCTTCAGAAAAAACTCTGCAAAAGTGGTTTCTCCAATAACAGAGGAAAGCATAATATATCCTGATTCAAAACGGTACTTTAAATCAATTATTTATAATAAATGTATTTTTTAAAGAATGCATTACCTTCTCAACCTAAAGATAAAAAAACAGTTTAGTAAAAGAATTTAAAAGTAGCCAAAAATTTAACACATCGAAATTCCGTTTTCAAAAATATGACTAAATATTTCAAATAACATTTTTTTTTTAATCCTATAACACTGTAGGGTATTTAAACTGAAATGAAATATGTTCTTTTTTTTAATCCATATTTAGCGAAATCATCATCGAAGAACTTTAAACCTTCATTCAACTGAAGTACCATTGAAAGATTTGAAAAGGTAAATTTTACTATTTATAAGCTTTTTTTAACCCAAAAAAATCGTACTGGAAAAACATCTGTTTTGGAGACCAAAAGCAAATGAACAATATTTTAAAAAATAAACAAAAAATATTCCTATTTCTCTATCTTTCAAACAGATCAAATAAAAACTACTCTTCATTTGCAAACTACAAAACCAAGCCAAGAACAGAAAAGTAGACAAGCAAAGGTAAAACAAGTTTAATAACATTTAAAATATGCAAACGTCATACAACCTTTAGAAAAAGCATTCTGTTGATTATTTCAATGGAAACAAACACGAAATAACTGCAGAATAAAAATTATTGTCTAATTCCTATTATTTTAAGAAATGAAACTATGTACCATATTAAATACAGTGTTTTATGCTAACATGAACAATAGTTTTTAAAAATGTATTTTCAGAGAAAGATGAAATATTTTGTCATAAAAAGCAAATCTCAATTAAACTTTTTTTTTCATTCGAAACAGATAACCATCTAACAAGAATAGAACAATAGCCAAACGAATACACATATTCAACCAAAACAGAAAAACTCCAATCTATAAAGGTAAATATCTCAAAAGGGGTAACATTTACTACTGTAAGTCCTGGAAGGTGCAGCAGTAGAGAAAGTGTGGGATAGTGTAGGGGTACGATTTACTATTCTAACTCCAGCCTGGTGCAGCAGTAGGGTTAAGTGTGGGATAGTGTAGGGGTACCATTTAGTATTCTAAGTCCTGGAAGGTGCAGTAGTTGGGAAACTGTAAGATAGTGTAGGGGTACCATTTACTAATCTAACTCCAGGAATGTGCATCAGTAGGAAAAGTATGGGATAGTGTAGGGGTAACATTTACTATTCTAACTCCAGCTAAGTGCAGCATTAAGTAAAGTGTAGGATAGTGTAGGGGTACACATTACTATTCTAACTCCAGGAAGGTGCAACAGTAGAGAAAGTGTGGGATAGTGTAGGGATAACATTTAGTATTCTAACTCCAGCAAGGTGCAGCAGTAGGGAAAGTGTGGGATAGTGTAGGGGTACCATTTAGTATTCTTACTCCAGCCTGGTGCAGCAGTAGAGAAAGTATGGGATAGTGTAGAGGTACCATTTACTATTCTAACTCCTGGAAGGTGCAGCAGTAGGGAAAGTGTGGAAAAGTGTAGGGGTACCATTTACTATTCTAACTCCAGCCAAGTGCAGCAATAGTGAAATTGTGAAATAGTGTAGGGGTACCATTTACTATTCTAACTCCAGCCAAGTGCAGCAGTAGTGAAAGTGTGGAATAGTTAGGGGTACCATTTACTATTCTAACTCCAGCCTGGTGCAACAATTGGGAAAGTTTGGGATAGTGTAGGGTTACCATTTACTATTCTAACTCCTGGAAGGTGCAGCAGTAGAGAAACTGTTGGATAGTGTAGGGGTACCGATTACTATTCTAACTCCTGGAAGGTGCAGCAGTAGGGAAAGTGTGGGATAGTGTAGGGGTACAATTTGCTAATGTAACTCCAGGAAAGTGCAGCAGTAGGGAAACTGTGGGATAGTGTAGGGGTACCATTTACTATTCTAACTCCTGGAAGGTGCAGCAGTAGGGAAACTGTTGGATAGTGTAGGGGTACCAATTACTATTCTAACTCCTGGAAGGTTCAGCAGTAGGGAAAGTGTGGGATAGTGTAGGGGTACAGTTTACTATTCTAACTCCAGGAAGGTGCAGCAGAAGGAATACTGTGGGATAGTGTATGGGTACCATTTACTATTCTAACTCCTGGAAGGTGCAGCAGTAGGGAAACTGTTGGATAGTGTAGGGGTACCAATTACTATTCTAACTCCTGGAAGGTGTAGCATTAGGGAAAGTGTGGGATAGTGTAGGGGTACCAATTACTATTCTAACTCCTGGAAGGTGCAGCAGTAGGGAAAGTGTGGGATAGTGTAGGGGTACCATTTACTATTCTAACTCCTGGAAGGTGCAGCAGTAGGGAAAGTGTGGGATAGTGTAGGGGTAACATTTACTATTCTAACTCCAGCTAGGTGCAGCATTTAGTAAAGTGTGGGATAGTGTAGGGGTACAAATTACTATTCTAACTCCAGGAAGGTGCAACAGTAGAGAAGGTGTGGGATGGTGTAGGGATAACATTTAGTATTCTACTCCAGCAAGGTGCAGCAGTAGGGAAAGTGTGGGATAGTGTAGGGATACCACTTAGTATTCTTACTCCAGCCTGGTGCAGCAGTAGAGAAAGTATGGGATAGTGTAGAGGTACCATTTACTATTCTAACTCCTGGAAGGTGCAGCAGTAGGGAAAGTGTGGAATAGTGTAGGGGTGCCATTTACTATTCTAACTCCAGCCAAGTGCAGCAATAGTGAAAGTGTGGAATAGTGTAGGGGTACCATTTACTATTCTAACTCCAGCCAAGTGCAGCAGTAGTGAAAGTGTGGAATAGTTAGGGGTACCATTTACTATTCTAACTCCAGCCAAGTGAAGCAATAGTGAAAGTATGGAATAGTGTAGGGGTACCATTTACTATGCTAACTCCAGCCAAGTGCAGCAGTAGTGAAAGTGTGGAATAGTTAGGGGTACCATTTACTATTCTAACTCCAGCCAAGTGAAGCAATAGGGAAAGTATGGAATAGTGTAGGGGTACCATTTACTATTCTAACTCCAGCCAAGTGCAGCAGTAGTGAAATTGTGGAATAGTGTAGGGGGACCATTTACTATTCTAACTCCAGGCAAGTGCAGCAGTAGGGAAAGTGTGGATTAGTGTAGGGTTACCATTTACTATTCTAACTCCTGGAAGGTGCAGCATTAAGGAAACTCTTGGATAGTGTAGGGGTACCAATTACTATTCTAACTCCTGGAAGGTGCAGCAGTAGGGAAAGTGTGGGATAGTGTAGGGGTGCATTTACAATTCTAACTCCAGGAAGGTGCAGCAGTAAGGAAAGTGTGGGATAGTGTAGGGGTACCATTTACTATTCTAACTCCTGGAAGGTGCAGCAGTAGAGAATCTTTTGGATAGTGTAGGGGTATCAATTACTATTCTAACTCCTGGAAGCTGCAGCAGGAGGGAAAGTGTGGGATAGTGTAGGGGTACAATTTACTAATCTAACTCCAGGAAGGTGCAGCAGTAGGGAAACTGTGGGATAGTGTAGGGGTACCATTTACTATTCTAACTCCCGGAAGGTGCAGCAGTAGGGAAACTGTTGGATAGTGTAGGGGTACCAATTACTATTCTAACTCCTGGAAGGTGCAGCAGTAGGGAAAGTGTGGGATAGTGTAGGGGTACAATTTACTATTCTAACTCCAGGAAGGTGCAGCAGTAGGAAAAGTGTGGAATAGTGTAGGGGTACCAATTACTATTCTAACTCCTGGAAGGTGTAGCAGTAGAGAAACTGTTGGATAGTGTAGGGGTACCAATTACTATTCTAACTCCTGGAAGGTGTAGCAGTAGAGAAACTGTTGGATAGTGTAGGGGTACCAATTACTATTCTAACTCCTGGAAGGTGCAGCAGTAGGGAAAGTGTGGGATAGTGTAGTGGTACAGTTTACTATTCTAACTCCAGCAAGGTGCAGCAGAAGGAAAACTGTGGGATAGTGTAGGGGTACCATTTACTATTCTAACTCCTGGAAGGTGCAGCAGTAGGGAAAGTGTGGGATAGTGTAGTGGTACAGTTTACTATTCTAACTCCAGCAAGGTGCAGCAGAAGGAAAACTGTGGGATAGTGTAGGGGTACCATTTACTATTCTAACTCCTGGAAGGTGCAGCAGTAGGGAAACTGTTGGATAGTGTAGGGGTACCAATTACTATTCTAACTCCTGGAAGGTGCAGCAGTAGGGAAAGTGTGGGATAGTGTAGTGGTACAGTTTACTATTCTAACTCCAGCAAGGTGCAGCAGAAGGAAAACTGTGGGATAGTGTAGGGGTACCATTTACTATTCTAACTCCTGGAAGGTGCAGCAGTAGGGAAACTGTTGGATAGTGTAGGGGTACCAATTACTATTCTAACTCCTGGAAGGTGTAGCATTAGGGAAAGTGTGGGATAGTGTAGGGGTACCAATTACTATTCTAACTCCTGGAAGGTGCAGCAGTAGGGAAAGTGTGGGATGGTGTAGGGGTACCATTTACTATTCTAACTCCTGGAAGGTGCAGCAGTAGGGAAAGTGTTGGATAGTGTAGGGGTACCAATTACTATTCTACCTCCTGGAAGGTGCAACAGTAGGGAAAGTGTGGGATAGTGTAGGGGTACCATTTACTATTCTAATTCCATCCTGGTGCATCAATAGGGAAAGTATGGGATAGTGTAGGGGTAGCATTTACTATTCTAAGTCCTGTAAGGTACAGTAGCATAAAAAGTGTTAGATTAGTATTCAAAACCTTTTGAAAATGACAATCCGTAAAGTTAGAATTTTTCATTCTAAATACAAAACATAAATTAATTTCAATTATTTTTATTTCTCTTTTCAGAAAATGTCTTCTGGAGAAACTGCCTCCTACGTAAAATCAAAACAAGGAAACCGCTTACTAAAGCATGCTGGATATCTATATTGTGAAGAAAGAATAAGTGAACCACGAAGACATTGGAGGTGTGTGCAATTTTACTCAACCCATTGCAGTGGCAGAGCGGTTACTCACGGAGAAACTATTATTAAAACAACTGAACATAACCACTCTGCCTCTGCAATGGAGATTGAGGTTTGTGAAACAATTAATGAAATGAAAGCAATTGCATGCACCTCCAATGATTCGACAGGTTCCATATTAAGGTGTCCATTAGGATGACGGGCGGACTTTGTCCGCCCGTCATCCTACCGGTGAATGGGACCACCCGTCATAAGGGCGGGGGTCCCGTTGTACATATTAAGATGCGCCCGCCACAGTGGCGGGCGCTTCCCGCATTTTTAACATTGCGGCGGGCGGTGCTGAAAGCACCGCCCGGCGCAATGCTAAAAATGCACGTTGTGCATTTCAATGCACATCATGATAGACACCGCGAGGTGCCTGTCATGTTGTGCATTGAAATGCAGGGGGGTACCATAGGTACCCCCCATGTGCACCCCCCACCCCCATGGAGTCCCTGGGGGCCCGCAACTCCTCATGCCTTTCCGTGGCGGCATTGCCGCTACGGAAAGGCATTCCCAAATGCATATCCTAATATGGCTGGCGGTGTCTAATAGACACCGCCACCATATAAACCATTTTCCGCCCCGGCCGCAAGGCGACCGGGGCGGAAAAGTGGCGGACGGTCTTTCCATCCGCCACGGCCAACCATGCCATGATAGTATGGCGGGGGGTGTTTTTAGTCAGGATGGCGGGCGGATTGCCCCCGCCAGGCCGGCGGTGGCTACCGCCTGCCTGGTGGTGGCAATCCGCCCGCCATCCTAATGGACCCCCTAGAGGGGTTGCACAGCATGTTCCCAGTCATGTAGCAAGCAGTATGCCTATAATTCCCAATTTGCATAGAATTATTCAAAGACAAAAGCAGGCAAGTAATACCCATACAACAACAGTTCATACCTTTGCTGACATTGTAATCCCCGAAGATCTCACTATTTCTTTTTCTAATGAACTTTTCCTCCTGCATGACAACCAAAACCCTCTGAAAAGAATTTTAATCTTTAGTACTCCCCGCAGCCTTGTTAAACTAGAGAACAGTGAAATTTGGATGATGGATGGGACGTTTAAAAGTTCACCCCATCCATTCACCCAAATTTACACCATTCATGCCAAGATTAACCGCAATAATATTCCCTTAGTATATAGTTTGTTACCTGATAAACAAACTGCAACCTACACTGAACTTTTATCAGTGATTAAAAGTAAAACATCCAATAAAAGTCCTAGGAAAATAATTATTGATTTTGAATTTGCAATGATTAATGTAATAACCAAAACGTACACGGATACCCAAATTCAGGGATGTTTTTTTTCATTTTTCCCAGGCTTTTTGCCGTAAACTTCAAAAAACATCCCTGGTTGCAGAATATTCATCAGATAGCAAATTACAGTTTGAACTTAAAAAACTAACTGCTCTTTGCTTTGTTCCTCCTGAAAGTGTAGACGAGTACTACACTGCAATTACAGAGTCTGAATTTTTTAATGAGAACGAGGATAAATTGGCACCCTTACTAAATTATTTTGAAGACACATGGATTGGGCATCTAAGCAGGTCGGGTCGCAGAAGGAAGCCACGTTTCCATGTGGAGTGGTGGAACTGCTACACGAGCTGTTTAGAAGGAGAAGCAAAAACAAACAATGCCATAGAGGGATGGCATAACTCCTTCAACCATACAATTGGCAAACCCCACCCCAACTTCTATCATTTTTTGGAAACTTTGAAGAAGGAGCAAAGTTTCCAAGAAATGAGAATCTCTCAAACATTAACTGGTAGCCTAAACCCACGCATCTCCCAAAAACCCAAACAAATGTCCGAGAGACTAATGGCTATCTTGCAACAGTTTTCGTTGTGTGTGGCTTTAGATTACCTAAAAAATGTTGCTAACATCCTACATTTTTAATTCTAACATACACATTACTTTCCTGCTTTTTCCTAAATTCCAATAACTTTTGAATTAAATTGGCATTTACTTTACACTAAATTATTTTTAAAAATAATAGTCGGGTCACCTTACCTTTAGTAGTCTTCTTTCTTTTTCTTCTTCTTTTTGTCCCCAAAAATAAATCCTTTTGAAAGTAAAATCCAAATCCTTTTGCAATGCGAAGTTTCCCAAAATTTTTTCAATGACGTCCTTTTAAAAAATTACAGATTTTTCCATTTGTCATTTGAAAAACCATTCAGATTTTTATAAAAGTGCAATAATTTTATTTTGAAAAATATCTTCAAAGATCGAGTACTAAAAACTTCAAAATAAAAATCTAATATTTCCAAAACAATTCCATAATCCAGATTCCTTGAAATCCAATTTCTTCACAATTCGATCTCCTTCAAAATCGATATTCCACGAAAAAAAATGTTCTCCTCCAAAAGGTCACGACTGGAATCCAAAATCCACGAAATCCATAGTGGTTTCCAATTCGATGTCCGAAGTACCTGTATTCGATCTTCAAACAGATATTTTTAACATTGCATTTTTAACATTTACAAACACTGCAATAATATTTTCATTACATTTCGCCTTAATTTTCCACCTTACAATAATAACACACCATAATATATTACTACTACCAACCCGACAAAGGCATACTCCAGTTACATGATCGGAAACATGCTGAAATTACTCAATAAACATTTTAATTTACATATGCAACCTCTCCTTATCCTTTCTTTACAATATAGATATTCATTTAAACATTCTATTGTAAATAAATAAAGTTTAAACTGTATCCTACCTGAGCGCAGTTCAGGTTCCAACTGCTTCCTCCATCGACGCTGTTGAAAATGCAGGTACGCATTCACGTTTACGCGTCGACATCATGAAGAGCTACAAAGATTAAAAAAGGACTATTTTTGTATTAATATATTACAAAATTGTTTAACTTTTTAAAAAAAATGTTATAAGCATCATATTTCACATAAAAAATATGTATACATTTAATAAAAATATTCTTCACAAAATAATATTTATTTCAAATAAAGAAATTACTTTATTAATGTTATGTGTATGTTTTTCATTTTTTACTTTGTTTAAATTTAAATTTTAAATTAATGTTATACTACCGATATGTACTTTAAATTGCACCTACTTCTCAACTTGTCTCTTTTCCTGCCTTTCAATCTATCTTCTACCCGTAATTATGCTTTCATAAAGGTTCCGCGGCATTCATTACATGAGCTATAGAAATAAACAATGGATATTACTCTCCATTGTAATCAATACAAAAAGCGAGGGAAAAATTCTTCGTGATTTTTTTTAATACTTCTATATTTTTTATACATTTATTTATAATTTCTATTACATTTTAACTATTTTTTGCTTTTTTATAAATAAATATCTACTTTACTTATTTTTTAAACTTTAATTATTTCTTCACCTTTTTTTAATTAACCTATTCTTTAAAATTATTTTTTTCTAAAAATACCTCTTTTTAATTTAATCCTTTGATACTGTAGTATTTTTTTTTATTTTATAAAAAATCCTTTTACATTTTTTAATTATAATTACAAATTTTAAAAATATCTTTAAAATAATACTGTAGTATTAATTATTACTTTTTAAAAACATATTTACAAACAACTAAATAATTTATTATTAAATTACTATTATTTTTCTTGTAGTATTATTAACTAATTAAGTAATAATCTTTAAGTTACTTATTTTTTAAATTACAATAATGTAAATTACTTACACTAGTATTAATAATTACTTAAGTATTAATTTTTATAAAAAATACTCTTATAATAAACTTTTTTTTTCATTACTAACTCTAAAAAAAATTAAACTATTGTATACATTTTTAACATCTAAATAATTGATTTTTTTATAACTCTTGAAATAATTAAATTAATTATTACTTCTCTTTCAATATTTAATTCTTGTAATATGTATTTAATATATTACTCTAGTTTTATTACTTTAGTATTTTTTATAATAATTTTAATTAAAATAATTAATAATAATAATAAAAATAATAATTAAAAAAAGGAATTATTAATACCTTTAATAATTTAATAACATTACAAGTTTTTTTTAAATAAAAATAATAATTAAAATAGTTAATAATAATAATTAAAAAAATAATTACAAACATTAATTATTAATACCTTTGTTAATTGTATAACATTACAAACTTAAAAATTAATAAATAAATTTAATAAAAAAGAAACTATATACTTACGTTGTAAATACTTGCGTTGTAATGGCATCTGCGTTGTAATAGCATGTGTTGTAAAAACATGCATTGTAAAAGCCCTTGCGTTGTAATAGATTTGTTGTATTGGCATTGCGTCGTAAAACTTGGGTTGTAAAGGATGTTCCCCTCAGCCAGGATAGCTTGACTCCAGTGGTGTGGAGAGCAAGGGACTCACGTCTGAGCATACCTGTCCCACTCGGGGTGACAAATGCAAAAACAAAAGTTGATGGACAGAATGCAGAACAATGTCATACATTCACCCCAGTACAGAGATCTGGGCCTAAATCCATCGTTTTTTTGCTCACCACAAGATGCTTTTCCTCTTTCTATGCGTACTGCAGAATGCAGCACACATAGAAAAAGGAAAAAACGAGGAGAAATCAAGATATTTCTCCCAATTGCGCCTCCCTTATGCCTCCCCTGACTAGGCGTAAGCTTTCGGCACTGCCTCAGATTTACGATTTCTCGTAAATCTGTGGCAGTGTCAAAAGGCCATGGATGTTGCTGGGAACGCCCCCAGCAACACCCATTGCACGCCCCTTTAACCCATAACAGTGCGTTAAAGGGACTGATATTTATCAGGCAGCATTAAGCCAAAAAAAGTGGCTCAGTGCTGCCTGATAAATATCACGCAGGCGTCTGCGCCACGGAACGTCACAAAAAGTGACGTTCCGATGGCGCAAGGGGCCTCATAAATGAGGCCCTGTATTTCTTAAGAACTGTGGAACCCGGCACAAGGAATATGGAACACCAAGCTGTGGGGTTGAGTAAAAATATGTAACATCAACGACCTGTCATAGATCATTGTGACTCTAAACTCCACACTAAAACTGCGGCAGTACAATAGAGAACAAGCTAATTCGACTTAGAGTCTCTATGTAACCATTCACTACTTTATCAATGAACTGTCAGACAATATAGCACGAAGCACCGCAGTAACTCAACAATTTGATTTTGCACTGGACTATGTACACTCATTCACTTTACTTTGCACCTGTCCATACGTGGAGTAGTGTGGCTCACTGGTTAGAGGCGGCAGGCCTGAGAGCAGAAGTCAGCCTGGGACCAGGGTTCAATTCCCGACGCGGCAGGGTCGTGGACCTTGGTCAGCGGACTCGATAATTCTCGCTTCGGTGCTTACTCTAATCAGGGGTTCCACTCGGCAACTCTGGGCATTAGCTTGCCTAATCTCCACAACGGCCCCACCAATTCCGGGGATGCCTGGCTCCACCTTGGGGACTCCCAGCAAGGGACCATCCCACAGGGAAAGCCAGGACGGGTTCCCCAGAGTTATACAGCGCCGGGACGCCCCGTTGCTGGGGCAGCTGTGCGCTTTACAAGTATACTACATTTACATTTACATTTACATGATGGTTACCTCATTTTTAGAAGGGAATTTTTATCTAAATGTAAACATTAATATATACATGTTATATTCTCATCGATTCCGATGGAAGCAGCACAGCGCAAAATGCCAGATTCCTCGTTTATACACATTGTAATGATTTTTAATTAATCAAAGAAAATATACCAGGAAGTGGAATATTCAGGGAATAATGCTAACTACATTCCCAAAGAGCTGTTCAATATGTTCTTGCCTTTTTATGTCCCAACCAGAATCAGTGGCAATTCATCAGGACCTAGACATATACCTAATCTACTCAACTGAGTATTCTGATCAGTAAGTGATTGTACTCCCAAATCAGAGTTATCTGCAAAAACTGTCATACAAGAAAATCACTCTCTTACAACTTACATCCTAGGTTGAGATGCATGGTCAGAAGCATGTGTGACCCAATTCCAAAGATAATCAAGTCCCTTAGGACCAGTGGGATCCAGGTTCCAGGTGGTCATTGGCCCGTCAGTAGTCGCTATATTAAGCCTACCCATCACCACGGTCCCAAAGGTGAAGTGAAGAGATTTCTACCTAGAAGTAAGTATGGGGGAAATTTGCGAATTCGCGGTACGCAAATTCGTGCGAATACGTACTCGCGGTCCAGAAAATTTGCGAATCTGTGCCAATTTGCGTGATTTTTTATTTTTGCGTGTTCACTGGGTTTTTTTTCAGCATAGCTACCGTGAAGTTACCCATGCGGTCGTACATGGGAGCGGCCATCTTGTTTTCAGTGTTCGCGTTGCGTATTTCCGTTTCCGGGCACTAGTTGCATGCTCGCGTTGGGCATTTCTACGTGCAGGGCGCAATTATGTGATCGCGTCTGTTTTTGCGTGCTCGCGGGAAAAATATCACGCAAACTTACCCACGTGGTCGCAATGGGCGCAGCCATCTTGTTTTTCATTCATTGCTATGGTACGGGGCATGCTTTTTCTATCCTGCTTTAATCTTTGCAATCCTTTGTTTGTTTGAACTTTTTTTTAATCTTTTTTACTCATTATCTATCCCTCTATTTTTCTACATCTATATTTTGTGTTTTTTTCAACTTTTTGTTACTTTAATAACTACTTTTTTTGTTTAGCTCTCTCTTTTTCTTTCTTTACTTTTTTTTCCCTATTCTTTTCTTCTTTCACCCCGGACCATGGCAAAGGGAGCCGGCAAGTCTAAGGGGAAGTGTCCCGCACCCCGTAGCCGGCTCCCTTGCGGTCGTTTAAGGGGGAAGGAAGTAACTGCTCTGAGATCTTTAGCGCGGTGGAGGTGGACGCACTGGTTTTCTTTGTCCAGCGCCACCTCCCCAAGACCATCGCGGCAGGTGGCAGGCCGGGTACAGGCTCCGGGAGCGTCGCCAGCTATGGGGGAAGGTGCGCCGGGCCATGTATCGGGAGTCTGGGGTCCGGCGCACCTACAACCAGGCGACGCACCGGTGGTCCGACATCCTGGACTGGGAACACGACCTGCTTGACCTGCTTGGCGTGGAGATCCCTGGGCTTGGTGAGTAGTAGTAGCTATTTAATCACTACTTTGTTTTCTCCTGCTCTGTGTTATTATGATATTGCAAATATTTGTTTTTTCCGAAGAGCCAGAATGCTGCCGATTACATTGCAGGTAAATGATGTTTTAAAAGCTTCTGTGATTGCAGGTGCTCGCCTGCTCACTGGCGGTGCTACTATGCTTACATGTTTTCAATTTTGTGTTCATTTGGCCTGAGTGATTATGTAGTGATTATGTATGAGTGTACTTTACAGAACTGTGTAATGCTAGACACTAGAGACTCAAGTCCAGTCCTTCCTTTGTACTCCTGCCACTAAGAAGAGATAGTGGTGGTGGATTGATAGTTTGAGTATATTATTACTGGTTATTTAGTAGGAAACGTTTTAGTGGTCTGCATTCATGACGGACTGTCTCTGTCACTTTGCGTGCTGCGGAGTGCTGCCTGCCAGTCCTAGTAGAACCTTTTTGTAGTTGGTTTAGTGAGTTACATAACTTTCCAAGTAGACGGTCCGCGAATCCAGCAATACTAATACCCTAGTAGACCACATCAGATAGGTCAATAAATTTAGTGCAATTGTTATTGTTTTTTCGAAATGTTTGATTTGGTTGGCCACATTCTTCCATGTTTGTGTCTTTCTTTCATGTTGTACATCAGCTCCCCCCAGGGGCAAGAGGACAGAGGAGGAGGTAGCAGTGCCGGCGGAGCAGGAACAACAGGAAGGCCAGGATAGGCCCGCCGAGGTCTCCTCTGCTGGCCCCAGTAAGTTTTCCTGTTAATATTATTAACTATACTTCCCTATCTTTTACAGCACCTATTTATTCCAAACGTTCCTCATAATTCTATTTTTTCCTAAATCGTCTTTGATCTTCTTGTAGGCCGTTTCTAAATTCTTAGCCTGCCTCTACTATGACTCTCTGTGCTACTACTAGATTATTATTAGTCTGTCTGTGTAGCTAGCTAAACTTGCACAGTTGGCAAAAGGTGTACTGTTAAACAAAACTCCTATTCAGTAATAGCTCTAGTCATTGAGTGCAGTCGTCTGGGCTGTCCATAATGTGTATTGAAGTCTTCTAAATGTTTATGCTTTCACAATTCCCAACAATAAAACGTCAATGGCCACCAAGACTAAGATACTAGTTTACTTTTTGATTGGATAGGAGGACATACTACTACTGTTGCAGGGACTATCCTGCACAAACAGAACTATGGACAAGAAATAGGGCATTGGTTATAAATTATAATAGGCGCAGTTAGACTTTCCACATACCTCAGTCATAACCGAAGTTGAACCCCCAATCTCCTTACTGACTAGCTAGTGTGTCAGAGAGTCATTATTTAGCTCCAGAATGCAGCAATGATCCTAAATGATTATACAACCCAGAACATAAGACTATGGATTCAGAGTCCCGACCTCTCAGAGTCACGGACTCTTGCGTGAAAATTGCAAACCCTTTCGCTCACTCACTCATGACCAAAAACCACAGAGTCTATGTAAGTTTTAAAGCTTTATTAAAAGTAAAACAACTAGCTCTGTGTGTACTCTGTAAAAATTGTGCATTATATAAAAACATTTATTAAAATCAATGTCATATAACAAACGGTGAACGACTGAAAAGTGGCTGATTTCACACATTAATTGTGGGAGAGCCCTCACCTGGTTGAAACTTAAAGTCTTGGTGAGGATGAATCGTGGATGACTCCGCCTAAGATATGATGATGATCTTGCTTTTGTTCGTAGAAGGGAAGCTTCTGTCTGTTATGAGAAAAATGGTGCATGCTAAAAAGCAAGCATTCATTAGTTGTGTCAAAAAGTGTAGCATCACATGTTATGGCTAAGCATAAATAAAAAACACCCTTCCCTGAAGAAAGGGACATTTTTAGTTTAGACTAGAGAGTCACAAATTATTAAATTTGTTTATGTAGTCCTGGTAACTTTTTTTAATTCCTAGACAAAATAGGGAGTGGTGCATATGGCATCTGAAAATATTACATGTTTTTTCTAGGCATAACACCATCGGTACAGCCAACCACCAGTGCCGGGGCCAGCGCGGAGGTGGGCACTCCAGGGTCAGATGTGGTGCCACAGCCAGCAGGAACTGCTGTGGGGGATGCCACGGTAGTGGCAGGCAGTGGTAAGCTATTATATTCCTTACTTATTGAGATTGCAGAGTGGGCTCTCTGCAGGGGTGTATATGTTGTACAGTACAAGTACACTTTACTGTTAAGAAGACTTACCAATTTAGAACTACGTTTTTGTCAACCAGGCAGAAGACAGTCACCCTTGACTTCTCATTAGCAATAGCGGCGGGAGTTGACGAGTAACCAATGGCCTCCTCTAAATTTGACTTCAACTCAGCTGTGAAAGTTTTATCGAAAAGCCAAGTCAGATCAGAGATTAACTTGATGGATGGGATGAACGAAAAGGGAACGAAGGGTGTAAGGAAGGACGAGCGAGTGAAAATTAATGACTGACAAAGAATGATACTTGTTTTTTAATGCTGCCCGAGGTGGCTGGGAATCTGATGCATGGCCGGTTGAAGGCTGAAGCAAGGATGGGTGGAAGGAGAAAGAAAAGAGGACTGCCTGGGTGGGTGAAACAGAAACTGAATGTGTGCGCAATATATCCTTTGGTTCAAATTCAAATGCAAGTCAAGCACGGACGCATGGCTGGCGTTTTACAAAATAAAATAAAAAGGTTGTTTTTTGGTGAGAAAAAGTAAGGTTTCTCCAGTTGAGAGTCAGACATTAAGAAGAATGATTGACATTTACTTTAAATGGATGGATGCCTGCCTGCCTGGATGATATCTTTCTCATTGTTAGCTGAGGTGTATGTAGACAGAGTAGACGGTCACTGGATGAAGAGTGTTACTTTGAAGAGCATGTAACACCGCACGTCTGTGCCAGAGTAGCAAAGCCGAGGAAAGTAGAAGTTGTAATTTTTCAGAATACTACCATGACTAGTAACAGTAGTTTGCAAGAACAGCATATATCCGGCGATTACGGTGACCACTCACTCACTACCTCTGTTAATAATTTTTTTACAACTCTGTCATTCAATTGTGGCCTATCGGTGTTCACTCAATCAAAAACATAGCACCTAAATGTCATCCCATATGTAAGCAAATATCCTGTGAAGGGATAGATGATCATATTAATTATCTTCTTCATTTTCCTTTTGAGGTAGTCAGGGGCAGGGCAGGGTGAAAGTTAAATTAATTAAGCAGTAGCCCTTGTAACAGAGTATGGCCAGTGCCACCCGTAATAGAAAAGTAAGAGCTTCACCACCTGCATGTACTGGACTGGTAACAGTAACGCAAGTCTGTGTCATCATGGCTTGCTTCTGTTTTTTCGGGTGCAAGTTGCCTGCACTGGCATTATGCCGGCTTCCACAAGTTTACGTACCAATTTCGCTAAACAAGAGAGAAGAAGAAGACTGGTGTACTGTCTGAGTCTAATGTAGTGAGTCCATATAGTGCTAGTATAATTCCTGAAACTCCCACTAATGTTAGAGCAGAGGGCGACGAAGTGGGAGGTTAGATAGATACGTGCCACAAATGTTATGTACTGTGCTTGCAAGTTGCTAGTGCTACTGTGACACAACTTTCTGCTGAAATATTTTGTGTTAATCTTAAAGAGCATTGGTTACAGTATGTTTTTCTTTCTTCATATAGATACTCCTTCCAAACTAAGAAGGAAGGAGTTGGCTAGACTGGCCCGGCAACGGAAGCTGGAGGCAATTGTCGCCTAATATCGGCGGCTGGTGGCCCAGGAGGAGGAGGAATCGCAGTCGACATCGACAACAGCTGCATCCTCCTCCTCTGCCCCTGGGTCATACGGTCAGCGCAATCCTCCAGTGGTACAGAGCCGCGGTCTGGCAGCCACCTGCCACCGCCGAGCAGCAAAAACAACAGCTGCCCCCCACAGTACCTGCAAGTGCAAGGGTCGTGTGCACCGCTTGACCCTCAGAGTGTCCAACCTTGAGCAGGAGGTGGCGAGGCTGAAAGCCCTGCTCAAGGATCTCCGGAGAGAGCACTGTGACCACCTGGCCAAAGGACACCGCCGGCGGAAGTAGAGAGACTGTCCCTTGCCCCTTTTTTAAAGACTTTTGAGGGGGTGGGAATTGGGCTTTGGGGTTTTGGAACTTTTCTTTGGGACATTTCATGGACATAGGTTGGGGTTAGGGAGGGGGTGGGTTGGGTCTTGTGGGATAGTTTATTTTTGTTAGGGTGTAAATAATTCTTTATTTTCAACTTAAACATAGCATAGGTGTTTTTACTGTTTTGTGGGTGATGCAGGGGGGGTTAACTCAACTGTACGTTTGTTTTCCTGAAACTTAACTGGCTGGTTGATTCAAATTGTTTAATCACCCAAATTTGTACAAAAGTGCCACTGACAGAGTTAGTGAATTCAATTGTCCTAGTACTTTTCTAGTGCTTCCGTCAGTCTCTCCTCCCCTCCTACTCCATTATTCTTCCTCCCCCAAAATGCTTATCCTACCTGTGATTCGTGTTTGAGAATAGGGCTAGGCACAGGGCTGGCTGCATGGCAAATGGCGATTAAGGTTGGCTATGGAATCCTGGATGGATGAAATGTCATTGTTGTGGTGGTAGTAGTAGTGGTACACACTGGCAGTAGCAGCATATGAAAAAAAAGGGAACGAAACATTGAGTGGCCTGAGCGTAGCATTAGAATAGTATGATGATTAGTACAGTACACAAGATCAGTGCCATAAATTTTAGCCTAAGCAATGCTAAAGTATTCAAAATATAAGTACTAGTTGCGTGGAGTATGGCTACTACAAGAAAGAGTGCTGAAGGTGAAGGACACAACAGCATAAACATTTGTCACGTGTAGGAGGAGGATGTTGTTGATGATCAATCCACTTGATGGCGCACATGCAATTCTGATTTGATTTGCAAATACTCATGGGTGTGTGTCGAGCAGAATAAGAATAAGAATATATCCTCGGATTCCTTCACCAGCCTTGAAACTGATTTTCTGTTGCTTTGACCTTATCCTCCCCAGCAAGTGTGTGAAATTATTGTTGTCATTTAGTCACACCTCAATGAAAACCACACAGCCCGGGGGAAGAGGGTTAGGGTTTGAACATTGGATGGGAACGTTTTGTGGAGAGAGGAAAAAAAACACAGCATGGACAAACAACAAATGAAGAAAAATAAATCTTTGGATACGAACATATCCATAAATCTGTTAAGGGACATAAAGGAATTGCACTACTGCATGCATGAAGTTGTTTGCTAAATGGATGGTTAGGTTACTGAAAAGTAGTACTTACTACAACTTACTAACTATTAAGAAACAATTTGACAGTACAGAGCTGCAGTAATTTTATGCAATTTCACTTGCCTATCTGCCCTCAGAGAGAATAAACACTTATTAGCACATTAAATTAGTTTTAAAAATAGCAAAGGAACTTATCAAATAGCTGGAGGGATGAATTTGAAGCAGAGAGCAGACAAACGCACAGAGTCACACTCATAGAAGTTCACAACAATAACATTATTTAAAAGATAAGGAGAAGTGAAGAGGACACTGTAACTGTATGTTGTAGTTGTCTTGTTCAATTTGGGAAGTTGCATGTATCCAGCCTTTCCTCTTATTCGCAGTACTCCTCCATTCCGTCTGACGCTCCGTCGATCAATCTTGGTGACCAGACACACTGTTCACTGCCTGCCTGGCGGATGCGGAATTGCGGATCGCTAATGGTATGCCTGAGTTAATAGTTTTTCCCATCGCACAGGGTAAAAGCCAGCCTGTAATTGTTGATGGAAAAACAGGAAGTGATATCAAAACACCACGGAAAAAAAATATAAAGTACGGTGTGTAGTGCAAAAATAACACTTTCAGTTTCAGAGGCGACAGTATTACATACAAGCATCATTTCTATAGTGCGTACTCTGAGTCTCCTTTTCAAGGATAGTAATTAGCACACAGCAGGCCAGGGCCATGCAGACGGTCAAGGCAGGCACCATTGAGTGTAGCATCCTGATGTAGCATACCTCTTTGACACAGACAGACAAAGCATATCTAATTGTATGCAGCAAGCCACATAGCCGCAATTTTACATGAACTGCTGTCTGGACTCTGGCATAACAACACTACACTGGCTCGACCACTCCATACCACGACTACACAGACATGTAGTTCTGCTGTAGTTGTTGTTGACTGGTTTACCTGTTTGCCACTCACGAAATGGCCATAGTTCTTCCGTAAACCGACGATGATGATCCATCCATCCCAGTGAGTGACTGTAAAGAAAAAAGACATTATGTAACTTTGATCATCAAGACTCATCATCATCATGGTATATTGGCAAACTCAATGTTGTTCATGTAGTCGCAGTCTACACATACAGTGAGTTCAAGAACATTTTGCGTATTAAAAAATGCAACGTAGTGGCCCCTGCAGTAGAAGTACAATTTTAATTAAACAAGGTAAAAAAAACAGAGTAGACTTGAGTTACATTTAGTGTGTAAAAGATTAAATAATAAAAGAAGACATATGATTCATTTCATGCACAACAAACAAACAGCAATTGCTTTCATCAGAGCCAGACAGCCAGTGCTGTCCACTGCATGCCTTCTCATTATTCATTACCTGTTCCAATTTTTGTCCGCATCTTGTTCTTAAAGTGAAGGCCCACAGGGCAGCCTCTCGTGTCAATTTCAGAAGTAACTGTCAGCAATCAGCATATAGTCAGTAATTCCAGTCCCACTTCTTTTGAGGGGGCTCGTCTACGAAGAGACAGTTTCTTGATTCTGCGTAATCCAGCCATCTGCTTTGAGGGAAATGGATAGGGGGAGTCTGGAGGAGGAGGATAGAGGTGCATGACTGAGTTGTGAACTTGTGAACTTCAGGAATACAGACAGCGGCACCTTCAATAAGAAAATAAGACGAAGACAGTGATGCTGATGGATTTGTTGTGATTAGAGTTTTGTTGTGGTAAAAGTTGCAAAACAAAGAAAGACACACAGGAATAAAAGTGAATAAGGACGGAAAAAAAAGGAAGTCAGTTTCAGGTCTAGGAAGTCAGTTTTCAGTGACAGGTCAGTGTCAGGGAAGTAGAGCTCGTCCTCAAACTCTGTGAAATGAGACGGGAGTAGGTCAGCTAACAGAGAAGAACTTCCGTCACCTAAGTCAGTGTCCTCTTCTTCCTGCGTGGATTCACGTATTTTGTAATCTAGTGGTATGAAGTGCTGATTCATCTTGATCATTGTTAACCTCTCCACATTTTTGGGCAAGAGGCGGGTCCTTTTTGAAGTTACAATGGCATCAGCAGCACTGAAAACACGTTCAGAAGACACGCTTGCAAGTGGGCAAGACAAATAATTTAGAGCCAGCTTGGTGCTCAGTAGCCATTGACCCCTTTTCTCATACCAATACAGCAATGGGTTGTGATCAATGAAGACCTCTGTTGGGTCATCCAGATAGATCTGCACCATCCACTCAAGGTCATCCAGGGATGCTGAACGCTGCGTACCATCTGAGGCCTTTGCATCAACACTGGAACGAACAAACCCTTGATGAGTTATCCAATCCGTTTCCGACAATATTATGGCTGAGCCTGGTGCAGGTGAGGATGATGATACGGTTGCTGGTGTCGGTAACGGCTGTGAGGGAAAGTGACTGCCTTCGGCCACAGACGTGGACCTTGATGCCGGATGGGCTGCTGATTCAGTAGTACTTATGCCAATTCCTTCAATTTGCTGCCGCTCTTTTTCTAACCGAGTGGCTGACAGAGCTAGCCAATGTTTGTACTTTGAAACATCTGCTTCAGTAAAAGGAATGAATGCATTGCTGGCCAGTGCCTTTTTGTACCATGGATCCAGACTAGTGGCACAAATGTAATGTTGTTCTGAATGTATTTTTTAAGCCTTTCATTGTCAACTAGGCGGGTTAATAAGCTCTCCGCCAACTGATATGCTTCTTGCTTGTCAGTATCGTCTTTGAACGTTGAAGACACCGCCTTCAGTTGGTGCTCTAGCATGCGCAACAATGGGATAGCTTTGCCCAAAGTACAGTCCTCCCTGCTGACTTCACGCGTGGAGACCTCAAAAGGACGAAGCATGTCTGTCAGGCTTTTAACTAGGTCCCATTCCTTCACCTCTAGCCTCATGTCTTTCATAGAAGAACCCCGTGCAAAGACATACTCCTTGATTACCAAGCACTGCTCAAACAGACGCTCAAGCATGTAGAAGGTTGAGTTCCAACGTGGTGCCACCTTCTGGATGAGTCCTCCGACTGGCACTCTACGATCATGTTGAATGATCCTAAGCTGCTTCTGGCCCTTAAAAGAATGGCTGAAATGTGTGCAGATTCTTCAGCAGGTGGTCAGTAACTTGGTGACTTTGTTTTTTTTTTCAAGAAATCTTGAACAACAATGTTAATACTGTGCGCCAAACACTGCACTCTAAAATAGCCACCATGATTCATGGCCCTAATTATATTACTGCCATTATCCGTGGAAACATAACCAATCATGCGCTTTCTTGGATGTAGCCATTTAAAGACCTTACTGTTAAACTCTTCCAAAATGTTTACTGCAGTATGAGATTTCTCCATGGCTACTGTTGCATGTTTCTGTCTAGCTTGAAAAATTGTGTCACTGTCAACACCTGCACATATCTTGTCTCTAACCCCTGCAAAAGAGACCCAGTGTGCAGTGATGCACGTGTAATCAAGGGCTTGGCAACTGTTCCACATGTCTGTTGTCAGGTGGATAGTGTGAACAGCACTCTTCTGCAAAGCTGCCCCAATCACCTCCAGCACATCTTGATCTAGTGGTGGAACTGCAACTCAGGCAAAATAGGACTGACTAGGAACCTTCCATTTAGGGCAGACTGTTGCCACAAACTCTAGAAAACCCACCCCTTCCACGAAAGAAAAAGAGAGAAGGTCTAGCGCTAACATTTTAGCCAGCATTGCATTATAAAGTCGTGCCGTTGGGTGGTTGCGTTCAAATGACGCCTCCGACCAAAACATGCTTTTAATGGTGGTCTGGACCATTTTCATACGTGATGATGATGATTCAGACTTCTTCAACCCAGTTAGGCTCATTGATGTACTTTTTCGCATTGGTGTCTCTCCCAGACTCTTAGTGTGCCTCATAGATGTTGCTGGGGTAGAGGGTGTGGGCGCTACCACTGCAGAGCTGCTGCCAGGGGTACTGTGTGTACCAGAATACATTTTCTGTTGCTTCTTCACCTCCCCCCTGCACGATTAGCCCCTCGTCATCATCAGATGCAACATCAATGGACACATTTGGATTTGTTGTACTTTTGGCTTCCCGGATCTTACTTAGGTGCGCCTCCCACTGGATAGTGTGGTGTTTTTGGAGATGACCTCTCTGGCCTCCGGTACCAAAGTTGGTATCAAGCTTACCCCGACTAACTACCGTTTTACAAATCGAACAAATAACTAGGTTTTCCGCCTTTTTGCTAACACTAAAGAAGTCCCAAACTGGGGAGTTGAGATTTCTGGTGGTGGTGCTGGAGGTGCTACTTTTAATGCCAGATGAAGTGGAGGATGGGCGTGGCCGAATTTGACTCTGTTGTGCATTTATAGTTACAGCACCACTACTTGAGGTAACGGAGGTCGAGTTGGATGGAGGTCCCTGCCGGCCCTTTTGAAGAGAAAATATGCCAGCTGTAGGTCATGTTGGTTTAGTAGTTACCAGTGCCACGCCGCCCACATCCCGTTCAGCAGCAATTCGGGATAGGGTAAAAATGTCTGTCTGCTGCATGCCCGCTGGGGATGGAGTGACGACTGTGATGGCTGGGTCGTCATCATCAGACTGTTCATCAGCAGCAGAATACACCACTTCTACTTCTTGTTCGTCGTCATCACCCATAAGTGAAAGCCTTGTGGGAACCTTCCTTTTAGGCTTAGCTACCTTTGTCGGCTCATGGCGTGCCTCCCTCTCAGACTGCATTGGTGGGTTCCAATCAAGATCTAGATCATCAGAAGGAAGGGGGCTTGAAGAAGAACTTGTACTAGCCCTCCTTGACCTTTTTATTGCTGGGGATCTGGAAGACAATGGATCATCTGTAGGAGTGGCTTGCTCGGATGATACCTCTGCTTGAATCTCGATTTCCTGATGTGCCCCTACTTCTGGGGGAACAAGCATTGTGGGCAGTTGTGCCACTCCATGCGCCTCTACTTGCGCCTCTCCATGCGTCTCTACTTGTGCCACTTCTTGCGCCACTCCTTGCGCCTCTCCTTGTGCCACTTCTTGCGCCTCTCCTTGCGCCTCTCCTTGCGCCTCTCCTTGTTGCACCTGTGGTTGTCGTTGCAGCTGTGGTTGAACACTCGTCAGATGAGTTACATCCTGCGTTGAATGGATGCTACTTTCTTGCAATGAGTCAACACCAACATCACTAGTCAATGGTGATTGAGCAATTAAAGTGGCTGCCTCTGCGGCACTCATGGCCTTGGGTCTAACTTGGCGTGGTGGCACTGAGACCAATGAAGCTGAGGTGCTGCTCCCAGCTTGGTCCCCGGCGGACACCGCTGCTGCAGGCATAGTTTTTTCCCCCAAAACAGTGTCTGTGGGCACACCAGTCTCCTTGGTAAGTGGCGACACTTGCTTCTTCTGCTCCTTCTTACTGGTAGTGGCACTGGCAACTTTCTTGGTAGAGGAGCTACGACCACCTTTCTTTGAGCCCATCTTCTTCAGATGTCAGAACAGCAGGCCGCAGTTGCACAAGTTGCAGAGTTGTCTGTGGCCACATGTGACGTCACGTGATGTTGTGGTGCACACACCACCCCCTTTTCTGAATCATTTTGGCCACTATAGGAGTGGAAGGGTATGCTCAGACATGAGTCCCTTGCTCACTGCACCATCAGGATTCAAGCAAGCCGGGCCGAAGACGGCTGTAATGCCAGAAACCGGTCCCCGGAAGCTTGTTTCCTTTCCAGTGAAGAATTGGCTTGGTAGTTTGGTCTGCCCTGTTCCCATGATGCACTGGGCCAGGGACAGACTAATTTGCATGTAGCCAGGTTCTGAACTGGGATGGTGCAGTGAGCTAAAAAACGGTGATGGATCAAGCCCTGATCTTTTGACTGGGTAGGAGTGTTCTGCTTAATTCAGATGCTCTGTCCATCACCACCCCCTTTTCTGAATCGTTTTGGCCACTATAGGAGTGGAAGGGTATGCTCAGACATGAGTCCCTTGCTCACTGCACCATCAGGATTCAAGCAAGCCGGGCCGAAGACGGCTGTAATGCCAGAAACCGGTCCCCGGAAGCTTGTTTCCTTTCCAGTGAAGAATTGGCTTGGTAGTTTGGTCTGCCCTGTTCCCATGATGCACTGGGCCAGGGACAGACTAATTTGCATGTAGCCAGGTTCTGAACTGGGATGGTGCAGTGAGCTAAAAAACGGTGATGGATCAAGCCCTGATCTTTTGACTGGGTAGGAGTGTTCTGCTTAATTCAGATGCTCTGTCCATCACCACCCCCTTTTCTGAATCGTTTTGGCCACTATAGGAGTGGAAGGGTATGCTCAGACATGAGTCCCTTGCTCACTGCACCATCAGGATTCAAGCAAGCCGGGCCGAAGACGGCTGTAATGCCAGAAACCGGTCCCCGGAAGCTTGTTTCCTTTCCAGTGAAGAATTGGCTTGGTAGTTTGGTCTGCCCTGTTCCCATGATGCACTGGGCCAGGGACAGACTAATTTGCATGTAGCCAGGTTCTGAACTGGGATGGTGCAGTGAGCTAAAAAACGGTGATGGATCAAGCCCTGATCTTTTGACTGGGTAGAAGTGTTCTGCTTAATTCAGATGCTCTGTCCATCACCACCCCCTTTTCTGAATCGCTGCACACACCGCAGCAGGACTTCTTCCTGGCACTGATTATGAACAATGAGGATGATTTGTGGTTCTCTTTGTGCACCTAAAAGCAAACGAAGCCAGAGGAACATCAATTAAATAAATGTTGCATATGTCGTGCTTCAATTAATATTTGCAACAAGGCATTTATTATTATTAGAATTTACAACACACCCAAAAGGGGAAAGACCAAAAATAAAAATTGCAATTATTTCTAATCAAAAATTGATTTTTACATTAATAGAAGAGAGACCACACAGAGAGAGTTGTTTCATGCACCACTGAGTACCCCTGGGCATAATGGATGAAAGCAAGGCAGACTGGGTGCAGGCCCATGGCGCAAAGCACACTGCCTGGCTTCAAAATGGCCCCTAGACCCCCACCCACATGGCCAGGCCCTGGACCAGGCCTCAAAATGGCCCCCACCTACATGGGCAGGCCCGGGACCAGGCCCCAACAACACCCAAAAAATCAAAATACACACAAAAATCACCCCAATCCAATGCCGTCCATGCCCTAAATGATGTTTAAATTCAAGAGACCCCACAGAAAGCCTTGGTCCATGCACCACTGAGTACCCTTGAGCATACTGGATAATGGATGAAAGCAAGGCAGACTGGGTGCAGGCCTATGGCACAAAGCACACTGCCTGGCTTCAAAATGGCCCCTAGACCCCCACCCACATGGCCAGGCCCTGGACCAGGCCTCAAAATGGCCCCCACCCACATGGCCAGGCCATGTACCAGCCCCCAACAACACCCAAAAAATCGAAATACACACAAAAATCACCCCAATCCAATGTCATCCATGCCCTAAATGATGTTTAAATTCAAGAGACCCCACAGAAAGCCTTGGTCCATGCACCGCTAAGTACCCCTGGGCATACTGGATGAAAGCAAGGCAGACTGGGTGCAGGCCTATGGCACAAAGCACACTGCCTGGCTTCAAAATGGCCCCTTGTCTCCCACCCACATGGCCAGGCCCTGCCTGGACCAGGCCTCAAAATGGCCCCCACCCACGTGGCCAGGCCCCAACAACATCCCAAAAAATCGAAAAACACACAAACATCACCACAATCCAATGCCATCCATGCCCTAAATGTGTTAAAATTCAAGACACCCCACAGAAAGACTTGGTCCATGCACCACTGACTACCCCTGGGCCTACTGGCTAGTGTGGCTTTACACGCACCACAAAATTAAAAAAATAAATCCACATATAACAGTGAGCTATTCAATTCCATGACATAAATGATATATAAGTTCACCAAAACTCACAGAAACAGTTGTATCATGCACCCATGACTAACCCTGGGTCTACTGGATACTGTGCCTACCCACAATATGTATTTTTTTGAGGTGTGAAAAAGTTTTAAAATTGTAGTTGCAGCAACTGAAATGCCCCAAACAACAACACCAACTTACTTGTAAAATCTCAAATCTAAAAGTAATCCAAAAGTGATCCAAACAAAAAGTCCTCAAATACAAATATCCAGCAGCAGCTACAAAAAGTAATCCTTCCAGCTCCAGATCCAAATGAAAAGTGACCAGGACATGGACAAAGCACTGGGAGGAGCCTGCTGGACAGGAACAGGAAGTTGGAGACTCTGGGGCACTTCCTTCCTCCCACCCCCCCAAAAATGGACTCCTTGCACAAAAAAGTGCAGCCAAATGTCAATCTGAGGAGTTATTCTGATCCAAATCATAATTTTCAGAAGGTTTATGCTGCCTGCAGTAGATTTCTTGTGCAGAATTGCAATTTTTGCAAGTTCGGGAAAGCGAGCTGTTCAAATCTCCCGCCGGAAGTCAGCTGTGCGGCGCATCTACGTGTTCGCAGTTGTTTACTCCCGCGATGCGTGATAACGGGCCCTTATGACGTAGTCGAGTTCTCAAACTCTCGCAGTGCAAGATGGCGGGCCGCTATGACGTACTCGCGGTCGAAAAGTCTCGCGCGATCACGCAGCCAGATCCAAAATGGAGCAGCGCACGCAAACCGGGAGGAAAAACAACTCGGCGAACTCAGAATCACGGTAAATCAACGCCGCGTGCGCAAGATTATATTTTTGAAGCGCGACCAAGCAAAAAAATCCGCCATTTTGCGAACTGCAAATTTTTTGACAATTTAGCGCGATTCGTGGACCGCGAAATTGCCAAAAATTTGCAAAATTCGCGAGCGAAACGGATTTTCAGCACATACTTACCAAGAAGCATAAAGCACTCGTAATTCAAGGAAGGTCCTGTGACGAATGTGTAAGACACCTTACATCACCGGATGCAGGCACCAAAGTACTTCAATTTCAAAACAGTGCGACGTGGAAAGAGGTGTAAAATAGGTTTAACATCAGGGCAAATGGAGAGTAAGGGTGCAGAAGAATGCAGTGTGCAAAGCATTCACTTAAACTAGGTGAAAACGAAGGGTAAACAGGTTAGTGCCCACGTTTCCAGTATAATCGCTTATCTGGGGAGGGAATGCTGCAGTGATGCAATGTCACTTTCCGACAGCACAAAAAGCAGTAAAATGGTCTGGTTGCCGTCAGCTGGTAACTAAAAATGACAAAACGTGCAATCTAAAGAGGTTATTGAGTAACTTGTTATTTTTGCAAGGGGAGTCCAGGTCAAGAACCAACATCCAGTAGAATGAAATCCCGTCCATTAATTAGCACCTAACAGACATGCGTAGCATGGCCAGTTTTCAAGTATGTCTGTTAGGACCCCAAAAGCACAGTAAGTTTATTAGAAGTGTCGCCAAGCTTCGTTCTGCAATCATAAACAACAAACCATACAGTATTATAGACTCTACAAAAAGATCCAGAAACAAACAAACTAAGATGACGTCATCTGCTTTACCATGTGAGACAACATGTAAATGTAAATGTCATGGTACTTATAGAGCGCACTGTCACCAGACTGTCACCTTGTGGTGTCACATATTCAGCATCCTGGCGCTGATACTCATACCGCTGTGGAACCCCTCCTGGCTTTCCCTGTGAAGTGTCCACTCCTGGGCACCCCCAGGGTGAAGCCAGGCATCCTTAGCTCTGTTGGGGCCGGTGTGGAGGCTAAGCAAGCTATTGCCCAGAGTTGCAGCGTGGGGCCCGTGATTAAAATAGGCACCGAGGCGAGAATTAACAGGTCCGAGGAAATTGAGCCTGAGACCCTGCCGAGGCGGGAATCAAACCCTGGTCCCTGGCCAGAACTCTGCATCAGGGTCTGCCGCTCTAACCATTGAGCCACACTCCTCCACAACATGTAGCTAGCTATCTCCCATTAGAAAATTGTGCAAGGTGAAACTCAGAATAGCGGCAGAGCAGGGGAAGTAACTAGTTTCGACCACGAAGGAGGGTTTGGGGGGGCAGCCGACCGTAGGGAGGTCACCCCCCGGGCGGTTAGGGAGGGGTGGCAGGGGGGGAGGGGGCTTGCACCACGGGGCGGTTTTTGGTTTTGGGCTGTTTTTTCCACCCAAATGGAGCCCAAGCATAAATGCCTTGGGCTCCGCCTCCCGGCCACCATTTTAGGTTCGGTGACCTGATGGCCGGGAGGTTGTGCTGTGTAAAATTTTTATTACAGTGCAATTTTTCTAGTGTGGAGAGTTTTAGCGTTATATTGTAGTGTAGTTTCTATATTCCCAATAGGCTCTGCACATTGGAATAATATATTCAGTAGTGTAGACATAGGACTGAGGTCGACTAGGTCTCTACTGACTATATTAGACTTAATTAGTATTGCCAGCTAGCTCAGTGTTCACTAGAAACTTTCTCTAATGAAATAGGAAGGGTTTAACTTCCCTGATTCAGACAAGAAGGGATTAGCTTCTGACAACCATATACCATGACAACTTTGCTCCCTCAGAATAAAGAGTGTATCTCTAGAGTCGTGTGAAAACAATAGACGGTTATTTCTCTCAGTGAATCGTGCATACTTAGTTTCACCAGAGTGTAGAGAAATAGAGAGACGGGCGTTTTCAATAAAAGGTGTTATTTATTGAGCAGTCTTCTTTCTCATGCAAGAGAAATGAATTGCCACAATTGCAATACTTATCATTAAGTAAAGTGCGTACAGTAAAAGGAATATTATGAAATAATACTGTAAAAGCATTGATATGGTTTCTTAGCCATATGATACTTTAAAATGGATAAAATATATACATACATAAAAACATTGACTAACGTACTCAACTGGTGCTTCTAAGATACGCCTACCCCGGTGTACCTGACCTAAGCCTAATACGTGGGAAGGAGTAAATAAGTTGCAGTTTAAGTTTAAGTTTGTTTTTGCCAAGATTCTGAGTCAAGAATTCTCTTAAGGGTTTAGTCAGCTCCGTACCTTGGTAATAGAATGTAGGAGGTCTTGTATCTCGTTCTCAGGACTCGATCTCCCAGCAACCCGCAAGGGTGACTGGAAAACACTGGAGCTGGATTTTCTCGGCTGGAGAAAAAGACAGCGTCTTTCTCAGTGCGTCAAAAGGGAGGGACGGCTTCCTTCAGCTCCTCGCATCAGCTGGGCTTCCGGGCAAGTAGATAGCCGCTCTGCTCCAAACCACCGTGTCCTTGCTTAAGGCAACGTTGGTATATTTATACCTGAAAGGTTCCGGGTTTGACGTAAGGTTGGACATAAGACGTCACTAAGAACTAACAGTTCTTTCTGGACTCTAGGAGTTCTTGTGCAAATCAACACAAGAGCATGGGGTTTTCCCGGGCTGCTGGAGGTTTGGTTTGTTTACAGAACGCATTGTACTTCCTAGGAGTCTAGGGGAGTAGCCTTGCCGTATTTGGACTGCATGGGCTATTACTAAATATGGATATGATTCTTATGCCTTTATAAGGATATCATTTATTATAACCATATATTGGCATAAATCAAGAATATCGAATTAGGGTCCTAGATTGAAACACAACACCCACTCCACGTATTAATGTCCATCATTAATAAAACTAAGCAATATTAAACATATAACGATGCATGTGTGTTAACCAACCCACCCCAAAATACATAATTTCGCATTTGAAATGGTATATGGCAAATACACGAAAAAGAGTATTGGTACTGTACGCTTTTCAAGCAGTGTTATCATTCAGTTAAATGAATATATATATCAGCTGAATGAATTGCGCAAATTACACATGAAATGGCTCTAAGTTGAGAAAAGAAGGTCGAGACCATTTCATCACATATTTATAAAAATGCTGTACATGTGCTAGAGGCTGAGGTAAAATATTGTCTCTAGATTTCCTAAATTAAAAGCTCTGTTCTCTAAGAATAGTTCTACTTTAAGCAGAGTACCATGTGCCAGAAAAAATTGTAAATATTTTGGAAGTGGAAAAAAAATGATTTCGCTTTCAAGGGGAAAAATAGTTCCAAATGTTTTCAGTAGCTGTGTTTATCAAAACTGAAGGCCGAATTCAGAGTTCAGGGAACGCTGTGTGCTCATTGTTTTAAAAAGTTATTCTCGTTGTTCAGGGGAGAACATCATATCAGACAGGTTCGCAAAAAATTGGTCTACAACATCAGGTGAAAGTTCGACCAAGTTAGAAAATGCTGTAACTGTGCAGTTGTGAGAATGATTGCTATCATCGATGTCAGGATCAGCAATGCTCACAGAAGGTTGTACCTGTGTGGTGCTGCTTTCATCTCGTACTCCACCGCCACCTACTTGTAGTGGTGAAGTCTCAACGAATGCCGTCATCAGAATAGGTAGCCGCTGGGGACAACGCGATGCATGAGTCGTAACAGGACCTAGCAAAGTATCGATATCCGTTTGTACTGCTGATGGTAGTGTAAAACAGACGTCCAGCACGCATTCTTCTCCGCATAGCAGACATCGAGGCACAGGTAATACGCAATCTTGCCAGATTGGTCTGAATGAAAGAAACCTCTTGGACTCAGATCTCTTAGCCGGGCTAATCCGAGGATTTTAGTGATTTTGTCTCGGTAGCGTATAGCTAGGATCGTTTCTCCCATCGTTGCTGCAGCTTTTTCTGTTGTTTGGCTTGCCATATCGAAGCAGAAGAATCAAACATAAAATTCCTGCTACGGGTCCCAAAATAAGGGTAGACCGCCGAATATAGTATGCACAAATTTTGGGAAGATGCCAACAACTGCTTCGAAGGGTGTTAGCAGTCCCGAAAAAATTGTCTTAAATACATTTGCGGTGCCACTGGTATCAGACATGTTTAAGATTTGACTTAACATTTCTACGAAATGCATGGGGCAATTTGTCAATAATAGGGAATGTATCTCTGCCGCTGTCCTTGCAACTTGCAGATCATACGTTTCTTTGGACGAGGTCAAAGGCACAGTTGTCTGTAAAAGAATAGACTTCATTCTGCTCAAAGTATCAATTCGAATAGAAGAGATATTCACATAAGGCCATATTGCCGCCTCCATGTCTGGATCGCAGTTTGGATAAAATAATTGCATACAGCAAACGACCCTGGACGTTACAGTTACGAGATAGGGTTTTCCTGGCACTATGCCACAACAGCTGTGGTCACTTATTAGAACATAACTGCCGTTGGAAAGCTGTCTGAAAAATGGCTCTATCTGTTTTGCAGGAGTGCCGTGCAGGCGACATGAAAGGTTATTTGAAGAACCCTTGCAGGCTCCATGCAAGTAAATACCTTCGCACAGAAGTGTACCGCTTAGTGATTTTTTACAATTGTTACCACGAAGAAATACTTATTTATTTCTTTCACTATAACATTTGTGTGTATAAGGTAAATTCCTGGTCGATTTGATGTATCCTTTACCCAACCTTTCATATAGGCCTGCTGGTATATATTTTTGGCAATACTTAAACGGGGAAGTTGTTATCGGAATTGTAATCGTTCCGTGTATTATCCATTCAATGACAGGTCTTTCTGACATTGTCAATGGTAATCTCTCAAGTTTTTCAATGCTCAGAATCGTATAGTCTGCTCCTTTTTGTGCCAAACTGATTTGTTTATCAGTAAGGTTAAAGATAGAAAATAATGACGTTATGTTGATTAAACGCCATGGCACGTAGCCTGAACGCAGGTTTTGCAACGTCCAGCCAAGCTGTACAATAGAACGCAATTGGGACTGTCCATGTTGTAACATTACTAAGTCCTGCTCTATTATATCAATAGCAGATGATACAATGCTGTCCAGTGAATATATTCTGGAGGACAGAGTCATTAACCCATTGTCCACTACAGAAAGTGATTTTTCCAAATTAATACGATCAATTTCTCGTATTTTTTCAGCTGTTTCAATTTGCATTACTTTCCACGCCTCGTTGTATGCAGCGTATAAACCGGCGTATATGAAATGTTTTTGACGCTGTTTGCGTGGTCCCAGTATGAAATCACGCAAGTCTGCACCGTCTTTAAGTAAAGTCAAGTGTTGCTTAATTTCAGCCAGTGTGGATTTCTGTAGCCACTCAAGGCATAGTTTCCCTACACTGTATGTTGTAACTATCCCTGGATGTTGTCTCTGGGAGTATCTAGGGTCTGGCCTGTTCTGTTTAAACCCCTGTGTTTTGTTCACGAATCAATCTTGACAGTTATTTGTGTCTGTGGGCCAGATCAACCATTTTTTCCAATCAGGATGTGTTCTGTTTTGGTATAAAATATGGGATACGTCTATCTCCACATCTGTAGTGCTATTACTATCAGGTATGGGCTTCGGAATAGACGGTTTATTTAAGTCTTTTATCTTAGCTAGGCCAAGACAAGTAGTTTGTTGAATTGTGTCATTCAGAAATATTATTTGTTCTGGGATCATGCATGCCCTAAATAATGCTTCTAGGCCTTGTACCTGCCATTCTTTTGAACCCCAGATGGTTTTTGTTTAAATATTGTTCTTCCAGAATTCAAAACCGAATGTAGACATTTTGTCATAGAATTTTTCAGAATAAATCAATTTAGTATTTGTCAACATTGTTTTCATTCCTGTCTTATTTAATATTTTGAAATAAAACGTTTCTGGATCACTATTGTTAAACCCTGAGAAGTATTGGAATTTCTCATAAAATGTTTTTGAACTACCTTTTGGCGGTGTTGGACAATGTTCCCATTGGTTATAAATAAAAACATTTCTAGGCTGAGCAGTTTTGTGCAAATAGTGATCATCATAGTGATTATAGCAATACAACTCTTCATAATTTTGTGAACCCTGTAAATAATCATGTTCTGTAAATTTAGCTGACATTACTAAATCTGACATCATATTATTAATGTTTTCAAAGCCCCAATCATCAGAGAAAGTGCTTGGTGTCACAAAGTCACCTAAGGAAACCTTAAACTGGTGTGGATATTTCAAGAGCTCAATCGGGCCATAAATTTCATAATCCGTTTTGTCCCATGCTACCCCACCGGGTATTGGATTGGCTGTGATGTTCACTGATGACAGATCTCTTTTCTCGATGTGAGAGGATGTGTGAGGCTTTAGGACCAAGTTGATGTTCTGACTTGCTGTGTCCATTGTACTATATTTTCTATCAATGAATCTACCCAAACACAAAACCATGATGAGCCAAAGCAGGAGGAAAAATACACCTAACACAATCCAAAATTCAATCCATAGTGAGATCAGATATGTTTCTTTTAGTTGGTGAAAAAGTTCAGTCACTTTGCCTTTGAAAGTTTTTGTTGCTGGCGTTTCTTCATGCTCGCTTGGATCTTCAGAAAAGTCATCGAAATTGATGAAGTAGCCAGATGCAGTTCCGTCAATTGTTGGAATTGCTTCCAGATTTTCATCTGCTTTTTGAGTTTTTCTTTGTTTCATTAGCATAGTCTGAGGCTACATCGGTGTAGACAGGTGTTTCTTGACGAACTGTTGCAATTTGGGTTTCAAGAGGCTCATGGCTTCATTGCATAGTCCTTTTTTATTCACTGCAGGTTTATCCAATGTGATTAGTCTCTCAGTTTGAACCTCTTTATTGTAGCAAGATTTGGTCTTCTGCTACATCTTGGGAGTCCACTTGGCCTACTACTTATTATTGGCCACATGATTGTGGTTTAACCAGGTCGATGGATACAACTCGGTTCTCCTTTTTACCAGCAAGGGGTGGTAGTACTACTGATCTTGTTCCGCTGATAGCTAAGACAGGTACTGCTTTTCTGTAAGAAGGCCCAAATTCCTTCTTCACCGCGATCTTCTTTCTGACCAGATCCCCAATCTTTGGAATCCAGACAGGTCTTGCTGGGACAGGTGTTTTTTCTTCAGTGGGTGTTGGCTTTAACTTTATATTACTCAGACTTCTTCTTGTTTCATTTAAGTCCTGTAAAACAGCCAAACGGTCTTTGATATCAAACATATCATATCTTTTTTTCTACCACTGAAGTGTGACTATCTAAATCCTGAATGTGCATTCTAGTACCGAACAATAGTTCCTATGGAGTGAAACCTTTCAGAGAATTTCTTGGCAGGTTATTAAGACTACGTTGGACACTTGTTAAATGTTTGACCCACCCTTCACCCGAACCTAATACCCTTGCCGTTATCGATTGCTTTATGTCACGTTTTTTTCTTCCCACTACCGCATTTCCCTCAGGATGGAAGGGAGAAGAGTATCACAATGCAACACCCATGCTGGTCATGGTCTCTTTGTAAGCTCAAGAGCTAAACGCAGGACCCTGGTCAGAATGTAGCTTGCCAATCGCGTATATGCCGATAAAGACTCGCAAATCTTTCACAACAGTTCTGGCGTCAGCCGGGCCATGTGGACTACATCCTAAGTGAATCTAGTCTTAATAATTATGGGGACGCATTTCTCCAACTGGATTTCTGCGTATAGATAGCCTGATGCTTTCTAATAACGGTGTCCTGGCAGTGGTCTGGTCCGGTTCACGACTGCGATCTCTATTGCAGTCCTGACAGCCCTTTGCAAATTTGTAATGTTGCAGGCTCATACCCGGCCACCAGTATTCTGATTGTAATTCTTTTAGAGATTTTACGATCTCTTGGTGCCTTGGACCCTCTCCCATGTGTGCGTCTGCTATCAATAAGACTCTCCTGTTCGTGTTTGGAATTACTCTATCCCCCACTCCAGGGATTTGAGCAAAAGGAACGGAGTTTGCATCAATTACGTATGTACTATTGAGTGGATAGCCGAGAGGTAATGCTGCATAGTCGCCTTTTAAAGACGCTTTTACCGCTAGCATGGTTTCTCCGTCTATGTGTTTTTTAGAACGCTTTTTTGTGGCTACGCAAGCCGGTTGAACCGCTTCCGCTGTGGCTCTGTTAGCCAATGAATTCCCTGCAACGTGAACGCCATCATGTTGATGACTCAGTGCATGTATCACGTGAGTCTTTCATAGTTCTTTCTGTAAAAGAACTACTTGTTCCCATAGCTTTTTATGCTTTATTGTGGCACCTGTGTCATCTTTGTAATCATTTTGAATCCAGGTCTGCAAGCTCTTATTGTAAGACTGGATGCAGTAATGTGAATCGCACACTATTAGTGTGGGGAATTCGCGATCGGCATTTTCAAGCGCCATCTTTAAAGATCTTATTTCAGCTCGCTGAGCTGAACAGTTTCTGAGTGATTCAGTTTTTGTGATTATTGGTCTGAATTTACCAAAGCGCCAGCGACCTTTAACAATCGCACACGCTGCGTTGTAGGATTTTTTCTCTACATCGTAGTGTTGTGCAAATCTTTCCATGTAGATTACACATGTGTACTGTTCGAGAGGCAGAATTTCGATCGGCAGAGGATATTCTTCTTCATATTCTAGATCTTCTAGTTTTTTCATATGCGCGTCAAAAGCGTGTTTCACGTCTTCTGCAGCAAGAGAATTTTCCCATTGTATCCATTTTGGATCTAATGCCACAGCAGTCAAATTGCGTGGACTTGTTAATGCCTTTAAGGGCTGATTCTGCTGTTAAAAGTTATCTTCCTGCCTTGGGCTTGGGCTCTTTCTTTTGCTACAGCAGTTTGAACCGCTATTAGAATTTTTTCAGTGGAACTGAATTTCATTTTAGCTTGTGTGTACAAGTGTGATTTGTAAGCTATTGGTACCGTTTCTCCCTCATTAGAGGTCAGGTACGTGAATCCGCATCTTCCTGGGATGACTCGGATTACAAGGTTGCATACGTTTTCGCATGTTTGCAATTTTGTTTTAGCTAACATGTCTGTTTGCAATGATCTAAAAATTTCTGTGTGTTTTTGAGTCCAATTTATTGGTTTGAAATCAGGTTTTATTAATTCAAAGAGAGGTTTAACCCTCTCAGCATAATTTAGAATGTATGCTCTTCCGAAATTCAGGAAACCTAGTATTGATTGTAAGTTCTTCAGCGTTTTTGGTGCTTGGAGTACAGCGCACTTCTCTAAGAAGTTGTCAGCTAGGCTCTTGCCTTCACTTGATAATTTGTATCCTAAAAACAGGACAGTTAGATGGGCAATTCGTGACTTTTTAAAGTTGAATTTGTAACCCTCTGATGCGAACCCAAGTATTATGGTGTTCACTCTTTTCAAGTGAGTCTCCAGGTCATTATCTGTGAGATATATGTCATCGACATAAGATAATGCCTCATCATCATATATTTGTAGTGACTCTGTGTTAGACGGGGACCTGGAGGGTCGGCCGAGCACAGTGATCGCACAGACAGGTAACTTCCCCCCCACAGATGGACACCACACAAAGTTCAGGGTAACACCTTTTATAGGCACTTCTGGGAGTAGAGTGGTACGATACAAGGCAATCAGGACACGATGATCCTCTCAATTCTAGTCTCTAGTAGGGGAAGGGGGTAGCGGGACAGTCTGGGTACCCACGGGTACGGGGGTGTAACGGTGATGGCTCACAATCCTCGAGCTCGGTGTTCGGAGGGGTCAGACCGCGGCAGCGCCGGCAGGTCCCGAAGAGGTCGTAGGTGGCAACGGGCCGCGGCAGCGCCAGCAGGTCCCAACGAGGATGAAGGTTACAACGGGCAGCGCCAGCAGGTCCCACGAGAATGCAGGTTGAAACGGGCCGCGGCAGCGCCAGCAGGTCCCACGAGGATGAAGGTTACAACGGGCCGCGGCAGCGCCAGCAGGTCCCACGAGGATGAAGGTTACACGGGCCGCGGCAGCGCCAGCAGGTCCCAACGAGGATGAAGGTTGCAGAGGGCCGCGGCAGCGCCAGCAGGCAGGACAATAGTTCACAAGGCAGGGCTGTGGCAGCGCCAGCAGTCCGTCAAGGATGAGTTCGTCGCGGTGTCTCTCGACTCCAGGATACAACTGCCTTCCTGTCCTGGGGCTGCCTCAGTTATAGGTCTGGCGCCCTTTGATGTCCGGACCCTCGCTCTTGGAGGTCGGGAGGTCTGGGATGAGGGAGTCCAGACACCCAGCAGGGGGGTGGAGCCAGCGCCCGAGGAGGCTGGGGGTGCTCGGCACCTGGCGGGGGAGAGCCATCGACACTTCGTACTCCCATTGACCTGCCAAGTGGGCCGTTCACCTCCTGGGTGGAGGGTGGTGCCGGGATGTCGGGGCCTGGCCAGGCCCAGGGTTGGGGTCGGGCTGAGGCCGCACGGCCGCGTGGTGCCGTGTCCAAGATGGCGGCTGGGCCGGGCAATGGTGCTGACGGTGGCCCGGGCCCTGTCCTGCGGGGAGGGAGCGAGCCCTTCATGTGGCCTGTCCAACATGCGTCCCCCCCAGCTGAAGGCGGGGAGAGTCACCCATCTTCTTGGGGACTTTCCTCGTCGAGGCGGAAAAAGCGGGACAGGCCATCCGCGTTGGCGTGGTCTTGGCCGGGTCGATGTTCCACAGTGAAGTCCATCCCCTGCAGGGAGATGGACCAACGTAGTAGTTTCGGGTTTTCCCCCCGCATCTGCATGAGCCATTGCAGGGGTCGATGATCGGTCTGGACCCGGAAGTGGGTGCCGAAGAGATAAGGCCGGAGCTTTTTGAGGGCCCACACCACGGCGAAGGCCTCCCTCTCGATGGTGCTCCAGCGTCGTTCTCGGGCCAGGAGCCGTCTGCTGATGAAAGCCACTGGCTGGTCAAGTCCTTCGGGGTTCAGCTGGGAAAGGCCTGCCCCAACGCCATGGTCGGAGGCATCTGTTTGGACGATAAATTCCCGGCTGTAGTCGGGGGCCTGGAGCACCGGGGCAGAGCACATGGCGGCCTTCAGCTTCTCGAAGGCCGCTTGACAGTCTGGGGTCCAGTTGACCTTCTTTGGTTGGTTTTTGGAGGTGAGTTCCGTGAGGGGCCCTACGATGCTGCCATAGTCCCTCACGAACCGTCGGTAGTAGCCTGTGAGTCCCAAGAAGGCGCGGACCTCGGTCTGGGTGATGGGGGACTGCCACGACTGGATGGCAGCGATCTTGAGTTGCAGAGGGGCCACCAGACCGCTTCCCACCTGGTGCCCGAGATAGGTCACGGACCCCTGGCCAATTTGGCATTTGCTGGCCTTGATCGTGAGGCCAGCTCGTTGGAGGGCCTGTAGCACCTCTCGGAGGGGGTGGCGGTGGTCGGACCAGTGGTGGCTGTACACAGCGATATCGTCCAGGTAGGCGGCGCTGAATCCTTCGAGTCCTGCCAGGACCTGGTTTACTAGCCGCTGAAATGTTGCTGGCGCATTCTTCATGCCGAATGGCATGACCTTGAAGTGATAGTGGCCATCAGGGGTAGAGAAGGCCGATCGTTCTTGGGCCCGGGGTGTGAGACCGATCTGCCAGTAGCCCGCTGTCAGGTCGAAGATGCTGAGGTAGCGGGCAGCTCCCATGCGGTCGATTAGTTCATCTGCTCGGGGAATGGGGTGTGCGTCTGTTCTGGTGACCGCATTCAAGCCCCGGTAGTCGACGCAGAACCGGAGCTCCGGCGTGGCGCCGGGGGCGGCCGCTTTGGGGACCAGTACCACTGGGCTGGCCCAGGGGCTGTCTGAGGGCTCGATGATCCCGAGTGTGAGCATCTTGGCCACCTCCTCTTGGATGCAGGCCCGTACCCGATCTGGTACGCGGTAGGCCCGATGGCGGATAGGGGGACTGTCTCCAGTGTCCACGTCGTGTAAGCACCAGGGGGTGACCCCTGGGGTGAGGGAGAACAGGGTGGAGAACTGGAGCAGGAGGACTCGGCAGTCTTGGCGCTGTTCCAGGGTGAGGGCCTCCGAGACTCGGACCCCGTCCACGGAGCCGTCCTTCTCCCGTGACCGTAGGAGGTCAGGAAGGGGTTCGGAGTCCTCCTCGGTTCCATTGTCGGTTGCCATCAGGAGACTGAGTTCGGAGCGTACAAAGTGGGGTTTCAGTCTATTAGCGTGGAGGACCCGGAGAGGGTTTCGGGAAGATTCCATATCGATGAGATAGGTGACAGGGCTCTTGCGCTCGATTACTTTGAAGGGCCCCGTCCATTTGTCTTGCAGGGCGCATGGTTCGGTGGGAGACATTACCCACACTTGTTGGTCGGGTTCAAATTCGATGGAGGATGCATTTTGATCGTACCACCTTTTCATGTCCTCCTGACTGGCCTCCAGGTTTGCTTTTGCCATCTCTCTGAACCTTCTGGTCTGGTTGCGGAGGGTTAGGAGGTACTTGAAAACATCTGGAGGGTTCTTTAGAGGGGGCATTTCCCAGCCTTCTTTGACTAGGCTGAGCGGGCCTCGCACCGGGTGGCCATACAAGAGTTCGAAAGGGCTGAAGCCGAGGGACTTCTGGGGGACTTCTCGGTAGGCAAAGAGAAGGCACGGTAGTAGCACATCCCACTGGCGACGGAGGGGCTCTTCCAACCCCCCAATCATCCCTTTGAGCGTGCGGTTGAACCGCTCAACCAGTCCGTTCCCTTGAGGGTGATAGGGGGTCGTGAATCGGTAGGTGACCCCACACTGTTGCCAGAGGGACTTCATGTATTTTGAGATAAAGTTCGTACCCCTGTCGCTGACGACTTCCCGGGGGAAGCCCACTCGAGAGAAGATCCCCATCAAGGCTCGACCCACTACTGGGGCTGTTATCGTACGAAGGGGAACCGCCTCAGGATAGCGGGTAGCGTGATCCACCAGGACCAGGATGAAGCGATGTCCCTGTGCTGTTCGGGGGTCCAGGGGCCCCACCATGTCTATTCCCACCCTTTCGAACGGGGTGGTCACCACGGGGAATGGTTGTAGGGGTGCCTTGAGTTTGCGGCCGCTCTTCCCACTGGCCTGGCAGGTCGGGCAGGACCGGCAATGGTTGGATACGTCATTCCTCATTTTGGGCCAAAAAAAGTGAGTCACCAGGCGGTGGTAGGTCTTGTCTTGGCCCAGGTGCCCGGCCAGGGGGACATCATGGGCTAGGTTCAACAGGAAGTCTCTGAAGTGGAGGGGCACCACCAGCACTCGCCCGGCCCCCAGTTCTGCGATTTTCTGTTCGCTGTACAAGAGATCATTGTCCCAATAAACCCAGTGGGCCCCGGTGGTGTCTCCTTGGCCCTGGGCGAGCGCTTGCTGTCGCAATCCCTCGAGGGAGGGGCAGGTCTTTTGCTCCTGCCGGAATTGTTCCTGGGTGGGCCCCCCTTCTTGACGCCACTGAGCCAGGTCGGGAAGCTCGGGGGCTGTGTGGACCCCTCTGGGGTGGGGTCCGGGTGGTCGGTCTGGAGGAAGTCTTCTTCTGGAGTGATCGAGGGCGGAGGTGCTGCCCATTCTGGTTCTTCTGGTCTAGGGATGGTGCGGGTGGCCATGGACCGGGTGGTTACGCACGCCCAGTCCGGGAGACCCAACATCCCCAGATGCTCTCTTCTTTCCACAGCGGCCCACGGGGAGCTCTCGAGATCGTTCCCCAGGAGGCAGTCTACGGGGGCATCGTCACGGACAGTTACTTTCAGCATGCCGGACACTCCTCCCCATTCGAAGGGGACGCAGGCCATCCGACACAGGCTCTCCGAGTTATCTGCCGATCGGACGGGGCAAAGTACGTTTGGTAGGATTTGTTCTGGGGTCACCAGGTGACAGCGGACGGCCGTCACACTGGCCCCGGTGTCACGCAGGGCCTCGGCCTTGCGCCCATTGATGCTCACCCATTGGCTGTACTTCCGAGTGTTGGCGGGCAGGGGAGTCCGCGGGACCATGTCTCTTCCTCCTAGGCATGCCAGGGTCATGGCGGCGGGTTCCCACTCGAACTGCTCCGACTCATAGGTCTCCGTGTCTTCGGAGACTTGTTCTTCTCCCAGGGCTGCGGCCGCCATCTGGCGGGGCCCGGGGGCCTGGTTCTTCGGGCAGGTCGGGTCACTGGCATAGTGGCCGACTCGCTGGCATCGATGACACGTCACGTTAGCTCGGAACCCCGGGCGCATCGGGGGGTTTCCCCGGCCTGCTGGGGCCGGGGTGGCGTTAGTGGGTGCGGCCAGGGCGGCGTCTCTGCCCCGGCCCGGGCCTCCTCCTCCTCCTCGGGGACGATGGTGACCTTGGTTGGTTCTGTTCTGCTCATTCGGCCCACTCCGGGCCACTCGGGTGCTCTCCCACCGGTCAGCCTCGGTGGCGAGCTGCCGGGGTTCAGTCAATTTACTGTCGAGGAGGTGCTGCCTGAGCTCGACAAAGCAGTTGTTGGAGAGGTGCTCCCACACAATGAGATTGAAGAGTTGTTCGTAAGTGGTTACGTTGTTACCCTTGATCCACCCCTCGAAGGCTCGGCTGAAATAGTTCACGTATTCCAACCACGTCGTACCTGGGATCCTGGTGCAGTTGCGGAACCTCTGGCGGTACATTTCGGGTGTAAGTCCATATCGACTGAGGAGGGCGGCCTTCATGTGGTCATAGGACGTCATTTGATGGTCCGGAAGCTGCAGCAGGGCATCACGACCCTCGTTGACGAATCTCCCCCATAGACCGGCTCCCCAGTCACTTCGAGCGACCCGGTGGGCGGTCATGGCAATCTCATAGGCCTTGAACCACTGCTGTATGTCGTCGTTCCGGTGATATTCTCGGACCACATCCTTGGGGATGTGGACCTTCTGCTCGGTAGGACCCGGGGAGTGTGGTTGCTCGGGCACCCCTAGGTTTTTGTTCAGTTTGCGCATTTCTATCTCCGCTAGTTTGCACTCGTGCTCGTATGCCAGTCTTTTTTCTTCGAGGTCTCTCTGTCTCTGTTTTTCCTCTCGCTCTTCTCTGAGCCGTAAGTGTTCTAAGTTTATTTTTTGTTCCGCCAGTTTCAATTCTCCGTCTAATCTGAGTCGTGCCAAGTCTAACTCCTGTAATCTATTTTTTTCCCGCTCTTGGATCTCTTCATGGGAGGGGCCTGTTCTCCGTTCCTCCGTCCGGGTGGTGTTGACTTCCGGGGCTGCGGGGTCCCGGGGGGTTGCGGTATTTGTCTCTGTCCAGGCCTCTAGGGCGTTTTTGAAGTCTTCTTTTGTGCTTAGCCCGGTGGTAGCAATGCCTAAGTCCATGCAAAATTGTTTGAGCTCTCGGTGGTTGTATTCTTCCAGCTTTTCCATCTGGAACTTCTCCGCCGATCCGCTCTCTTTGGTCGTCATTGTGGTTTTAGTCGTAGGGTGAGTTACTGTCTGTACGGTACGCGTTGGTTCGGATCGCGCCGCTAGCCACCAATGTTAGACGGGGACCTGGAGGGTCGGCCGAGCACAGTGATCGCACAGACAGGTAACTTCCCCCCCACAGATGGACACCACACAAAGTTCAGGGTAACACCTTTTATAGGCACTTCTGGGAGTAGAGTGGTACGATACAAGGCAATCAGGACACGATGATCCTCTCAATTCTAGTCTCTAGTAGGGGAAGGGGGTAGCGGGACAGTCTGGGTACCCACGGGTACGGGGGTGTAACGGTGATGGCTCACAATCCTCGAGCTCGGTGTTCGGAGGGGTCAGACCGCGGCAGCGCCGGCAGGTCCCGAAGAGGTCGTAGGTGGCAACGGGCCGCGGCAGCGCCAGCAGGTCCCAACGAGGATGAAGGTTACAACGGGCCGCGGCAGCGCCAGCAGGTCCCACGAGAATGCAGGTTGCAACGGGCCGCGGCAGCGCCAGCAGGTCCCACGAGGATGAAGGTTACAACGGGCCGCGGCAGCGCCAGCAGGTCCCACGAGGATGAAGGTTACACGGGCCGCGGCAGCGCCAGCAGGTCCCAACGAGGATGAAGGTTGCAGAGGGCCGCGGCAGCGCCAGCAGGCAGGACAATAGTTCACAAGGCAGGGCTGTGGCAGCGCCAGCAGTCCGTCAAGGATGAGTTCGTCGCGGTGTCTCTCGACTCCAGGATACAACTGCCTTCCTGTCCTGGGGCTGCCTCAGTTATAGGTCTGGCGCCCTTTGATGTCCGGACCCTCGCTCTTGGAGGTCGGGAGGTCTGGGATGAGGGAGTCCAGACACCCAGCAGGGGGGTGGAGCCAGCGCCCGAGGAGGCTGGGGGTGCTCGGCACCTGGCGGGGGAGAGCCATCGACACTTCGTACTCCCATTGACCTGCCAAGTGGGCCGTTCACCTCCTGGGTGGAGGGTGGTGCCGGGATGTCGGGGCCTGGCCAGGCCCAGGGTTGGGGTCGGGCTGAGGCCGCACGGCCGCGTGGTGCCGTGTCCAAGATGGCGGCTGGGCCGGGCAATGGTGCTGACGGTGGCCCGGGCCCTGTCCTGCGGGGAGGGAGCGAGCCCTTCATGTGGCCTGTCCAACACTCTGTTACCCTTGCTGAGAATAATCCTGGGCTAGTCTTGAATCCCTGTGGGAGTAGACAGAAGTGTTTTTGTGACCCCATTATTGAGAAAGCGGTCAAATACCTGCTTTCAGGTGCGATGTTTTGACAAAAGAATCCATTAGAGATGTCTAATGTCGTTTTATATTTTTTGTGCATGATGTTATTCATTAGTGCTGCACTGTGTGAGTTTTGTACTGCAAATGTTTTACAACAGGAGTTTAAGTGTCTGAAGTCCAAAACTAGACGATATGAATCGTCTGGCTTGGAGACAGGAAACAAAGGATTGTTCATTTTTGAGGTGCATGTTTCAATCACCCCCTGATATTCAAGTTGATCTAAGATCTCCCTCACTTGCTTTTTAGCTTCTTGTTTTACTGGGAACTGCCTTTGTGCAGTGGGCTGATTTTTTTACTGGATTTTGTGAGGAGGAGAGTCCTCATCCCATCCTACATGATTTTTGTACAAGGCAGGGGCTTGGGCCACTGCCCATTTTCTTGCAAGTGTGTATTTTTTATGAATTGGAATATGATTTGAGAAGGCAGGCATGATCATTTCTTCGCCATGAGGGCACTCCCTGACAAACTCTGGTGGCCAGTCTTTTTCAGCTAACAGGATGTCATAGCCTTCAGAAAGGTTATCCCAAAAGAGACCCCTTATTTTCCTAGTCTTATCCCCCTCTATACGCAATGTTATTTCGTATAATTTATGGGGTTTGCTAACTCTGGTGTCTACAGTTTCTACCTGAATGTATTCATTCGTGTCCACTGTCTCCAGAAGATTCATCAGGATCTTGCGAGCTATGGTCACTTCTGCTGCGCTGTCTAGCATTGTCTGGGCCCACTCTCTGTTTTTCAGTTGTGTCCTCAGTATCTTCGGCATGTTTAATTTTAATACTTGCTACCTTCTTTCTTGGAAATGGTAATTTTTTACTTTGATGAGCAGGTTCCTTGTCTTTGGACTTGACGTTCTCTTCCTTGTGTTCTGACCGTCCTCTTCTTTCCAATTTCTGTGAGGAAGTCTGAAAAGATCGAGAGTGACATGTATCAATATCTTGATATCTATCAGGTTTTCTCAATTTATCCCTGTCTCTAAGGTTGTATCTTTTCTCAGAGGGCTCCCTCTGGGGAGACATGTGTCCTCGGTCTGGAGATCTATTTCTCCATTGAGGAGACCTTCCTCTGGACTGGAAACGTTTTTCCTTGGGAGTGGACTGTTTTTTTGGAGTGTTGAGATTATTTCTAATAAAGGTTTTTTCAGGATTTTTCAGTTAGTTGGGGTTTTATTGGTTTCCCACCCAAACTATCTCTTCCTAGTTCTTCATAGGATTTTTCTATGATTCTGGCAAGTTCAAATGGTTGTTCTGCTATATCTGTTTCTTTCAATTTCTGGCGTGTCGCCACAGATGCTGCTTCTCCTTTTATGTTGGCTAATAATATAGCCGAGACCTGCTTGAAGTCTTTCAGTAATTTCATACCCAGAGTTAAAGCAGGTTCTGGACCGTATTCATTTTGAATCTGTCTTAGCACATCTGATATTAGCGCCATGTGTTTTTGTGTAAATTGAAGCAAAGACTGTGCCCCAAGTGTCACAGTCCTCCATATGTGGTGCGATCCCCAGCGGGAGACAGATAGTCAGAATTCTGTGTTTTTCGTGAGGGGTAGTATTAGGAAATACTGGGCCCGATTCACAGAACTAACTTAAGACAAAATCCTAAACTTACTACTTTTGGTATTCACAGAAGTGGGGATTTTGTAGTAAGTTTGTCTTAAGACAGACTTAAGACAGACGTAAGACACACTTAAGACAGACTTAAGACAAAATCCTAACTTAAGTCTGTCTTAAGTCTGTCTTAAAGCAAACTTAAGACAAAATCCTAACTTCTGTGAATACCAAAAGTAGTAAGTTTAGGATTTTGTCTTAAGTTAGTTCTGTGAATCAGGCCCATTGCCTCTATCTGAGTGATTTTTTTGAGCTAACCAAAAAGGAATTTGTTCCCATTTTGCGGGTGTTTTACCAAGACAGGATTGTATATTCCGTGGTCTTATTTTGTTTGTGTTCCCCTGGTGAGGGGTGTTCTGTGGAATCATTATTGCTGGTTGGACTATTGAAGTCCGCATTACATATTGGACCAATTGTCTATGTATTTTAATTAGAAGTTTTAGCTGAGCTAAAAGTTCCCGGTCTGACATTTTATCAATGTCTGGATGTGGTGTGTAGCTGGCTAGAACTGGCCACTTGGCTCCTGGTCTACCTAGTGGACCTAGCCTGGTGATGTGATTTTGATGTTTTTAGGGCGCCATTAAACCAGAGCAGGTGCTCTTGGTAATTTAGTGGGATTTCAACTTCCTCGAAAGGAGTGTATTCATCCGAAGGTTCCTCTATTTTGTAATAGTGGAATTCGTGTGTTATAGCTTTGCTGCTGGAAAGTTTATCCATGAATAGAATACCTCTGTCTGCCGATATTCATGGGCCTCTACCACGAATATGACTGTACCACCTCGTGATGATACTACATTTTCTATACGTTTTTTAGTTATAGCTCTTCTTATATTCACTGGGATGATTATTGCATCAAGGTCGTCTTCATTAAACCCTGTAACGTCTGCACCCGGTTGATTCGCATTTACTGCGGCTTCACCGGTTTTGTTGTTGTCGCCGTGATTTGACATTGTTTAATGAGAGTTTTCTTGCAGAACAAGTTTCAAAGAAACGAAGATTAGGTGCACAATATTTTGGAACACTGTATCCTTCAACGTTGACTAAACCAAAAACTATACATAGGAATCTCTTCCTACTAGGTTCCGGCGGATTTTAACCTTTTACCCACTCCAGACGTCTATTGGAGTTTTTACGGGAAAAAGGGTCTGTGTGAAAAAGCACGACTGAGTTACTCTAATGTCTTGCGTTAGATTATCGCCTTACCAAACGTTGGGCTCCATGTAGTGTAGTTCCTATATTCCCAATAGGCTCTGCGCATTGGAATAATATATTCAGTAGCGTAGGACTGAGGTCGACTAGGTCTCTACTGACTATATTAGACTTAATTCGTTTTGCCAGCTAGCTCAGAGGTCACTAGAAACTTTCTCGAATGAAATAGGAAGGGTTTAACTTCCCTGATTCAGACAAGAAGGGATTAGCTTCTGACAACCATATAACATGACAACTTTGCTCCCTCAGAATAAAGAGTTTATCTCTAGAGTCATGTGAAAACAATAGACGGTTATTTCACTCAGTCAATCGTGCATACTTAGTTTCACCAGAGTGCAGAGAAATAGAGAGATGGGCGTTTTCAATAAAAGGTGTTATTTATTGAGCAGTCTTCTTTCTCATGCAAGAGAAATGAATTGCCACAATTGCAATACTTATCATTAAGTAAAGTGCGTACAGTAAAAGGAGTATTATGAAATAATACTGTAAAAGCATTGATATGGTTTCTTAGCCATATGATACTTTAAAATGGATAAAATATATACATACATAAAAACATTGACTAACGTACTCAACTGGTGCTTCTACCACACGCCTACCCCGGTGTACCTGACCTAAGCCTAATACGTGGGAAGGAGTAAATAAGTTGCAGTTTAAGTTTAAGTTTGTTTTTGCCAAGATTCTGAGTCAAGAATTCTCTTAAGGGTTTAGTCAGCTCCGTACCTTGGTAATAGAATGTAAGAGGTCTTGTATCTCGTTCTCAGGACTCGATCTCCCAGCAACCCGCAAGGGTGACTGGAAAACACCGGAGCTGGATTTTCTCGGCTGGAGAAAAAGACAGCATCTTTCTCAGAGCGTCAAAAGGGAGTTACCGCTTCCTTCAGCTCCTCGCATCAGCTGGGCTTCTGGGCAAGTAGATAGCCGCTCTGCTCCCAACCACTGTGTCCTTGCTTAAGGCAACGTTGGTATATTTATACCTGAAAGGTGCCGGGTTTGACGTAAGGTTGGACATAAGACGTCACTAAGAATTAACAGTTCTTTTTTGTGGACTCTAGGAGTTCTTGTGCACATCAAAACAAGAGCAGGGGGATTTCCCGGGCTGCTGGAGGTTTGGTTTGTTTACAGAACGCGTTGTACTTTCTAGGAGTCCAGGGGAGTAGCCTTGCCGTATTTGGACTGCATGGGCTATTACTAAATATGGATAAGATTCTTATGCCTTTATAAGGATATTATTTATAATAACCATATAAGGGCATAAATCGGGAATATCGAATTAGGGTCCTAGATAGAAACACAACAATATCTGTGTGCCATGGCTGCGGAGGAGTATCGGGTTCTAGAAGCCATCAGGCTTCATAGTGAGGCCGGGAGGTTGGACCTGGTGTTTGGTTACACGGCCGGGCCGTCGCGACCTCCGCGGCAGGCCTCGGCCGGAATAGCAGCAGTGGTTGCGGCCTGTATGACCCCCAAATGCCCAAGAGTGGAGGCGGTAAGTGAATCGGGCCGCCCACGCTTGCAGAAGGTGGCCCCGGGGGTCAAAGCTTGGCTGGTCGTGGGGCAGGAGCCGGGTGAGGGTGCCGGTCTGCCGCCGGTGCTCAGTAGGCCGCTCTCAGGCACAGGCATGGGCACAGTGGAACCGCCAGAGCTGCTGCATGCTCCGGCGGTTCAAGATAGGGCGGCGGCGGTCCCCGCGCAGCGGGGGAAACCTGGAGGGAAGCAGGGTGGCAAGAGGCGTTCTGCCTCGGCCGCCCCCTGTTACTGCCTGAGTCCGCGCTGGGAGGGGAGGAGGAAGGGGCGCAGGGGATGAGCTCGCCGGCGCGTAGGTGGGAGCAGGCAGTGGTTTTGGCCAGAGAGGAGCAGGATGAGGTAATCACCCCTCCCTCTGGCATGCTGCAGCAGAAAGACTTGGGAGTGCAGGAGGGGGGGCTGGCTTTTCTACGCCTGCTCGCCCCCCAGTGGTGGGAGCAGGCAACTTAGAGACTGGCAGTGTACAGGTGCAGGAAGTAGGGGAAGATGAGGCGAGGGGGAGCCGGTGCCCTTTAGACCCCTCCTTTTTTCCCCTCAGTATTCTGATAGGGGAGAGGTAGTGTCCATGCACAGTGGCTCAGTGGGGGAAGGGGAGTGGGCCCAGGTGGGTGGGTGGGTGGTTTCCCCTCAGGTGGGTAGGGGTCAGGTTTTAGGTCCTTTTCCTTCCCCTGCACATTCCCGGGTTACAGTTAAGGCTGTCTCAGGGGATATTTACAGTGCACAGGGGTTGTTGCCAGCTCCGGGGGGGGGGGGGTCAGGAAGCGAAGGGTTGTTGCCCATTCTTGGGAGGGTCTCAATATTTTTTCTTCCTGGGCAGAGGGGGTTCGAGATGCTGGTTCGGGGGATGGTGGTGTAGGGTGCAGCCAACAAAATAGCTTTGAGGGCAATATTGAGTTGCCTGGGCCGAGGGAAGGTGGCACAGGTAGAGCAAAGGAGGCGCAGGATTTGGCAAATATTTATGACGAGGCGCAGGCGGGCCATGCCCTTGGTCCAGCGACTGCGGTGGTGCAAGCGATGTTAGATTGGAGCAGTGAGGAGGAGGTGGGAGATCCTTCTCCCCGTCGCGTTAGCTCTTTAGGGGCAAGTGGAAAAGGGTCGGCCAGGGGGAGCAGATGAGGGGTGCGTGGTCAGGTGTAGGTGTTTCAGGTAGGCAGGGGGAGTTTGGGGTTTTTAGTAGTAAGGGACTTGGCAAATCAGTCCGGCCTTTTTCCCCACAGGTTAGGGAATGTCATGGAGTGGCAGACTCGGTAGGGCGAAGTGCGGCCCAATGCGCTGAGGAGAAGAGAGGGTGGAGCCTGGCGCGGCACATTCCGTACCATCGGGGGATCCCGGCGCGGCCAACAGACGAAGGTCCGGCGCGACCTAGCTGGCCCCAACAACAGTTCAGCCACGTCGAACAGAATGGACAGCAGGGAGTTTATATAGGAGTGGTCAACGTTTGGGGGAGAACAGTCGGCTCCCCCGCCAGGTGTACAGAAAGGGTCTGGCAAGGCCCATACAGGTTTTGAAGGGTCCGGTAAGGCCCACAGGAGTATGTTGGTGTCGGGCCCTCCGCAGATGGAGGAGCCTTTGGTTCTGGATTATGATGAGGACAGCCCCGAGGAAGGGGAGCTGCATGACAATGAGGCTGGGGGGGATTCTCATGTCTCTCATAGTTTCTTACAGGCACCGGTGGTGGTGCGGCCCAGGAAGGCTGTGGTGTCCGGACCAGGAAGCGAGATTGGCCCCTCGGTGAGGGCTCCTCGAATGGTGGACAAAGTGGAACAAGTGGCATGGCGGTCGGGGCCTGGCCAGGCCCTCTTGTTAGAGCCAGGTGAGATTCGTGTACCACAGGCCAGACCAAAAATGGTGTCTGTGGGAACGGGGGGTTGGGGGGAGAGTGAAGGGAAACTTTATAAAGGACGTTATATTAAGGATCAGGAGGTAGGCACAAGTCACGGGGAAGGAATTTTGGGCGCCAAGGTTGAGAGTGGTATGAACACCAAGGTAGTTGAAATGGTAAAGAACCTTTGCCTAGCAAGGAATTTAAAATTAAGAAACTTCCCTACATGGGTGTCACAAAGCCTCTAGGGGCACATTTGATGTTATCTACAAAAGAAAGGATTTGGAAAGGGGAGTATGTGGAAATCCTGAAATTGCTACACAGGGAGGTACATTCGAAAGAGGGTTCAAAAGAAGAAGAATACGAGTTAGCTAAGCGTCCAAAGGTACCATTAACAATTGAAAATTGGACGGCGGCATTTTTTATATATGCTAGCGTATACTGTGAAAAGTTTCCAGAGCACTGTGTTGCTATTTTCAAGTACATGTACGTCATCAGAAAGGCGCAGATAACGGGTAGTGGTTTTGCTTGGGCACAATACGATAAGGAATTTAGGGCCCGCATGGCATGGGACCCAGAGGCTAAGTGGGGAGAATTAGATACAGATTTGTGGCAACACACAATGGGTGCCCCAGCGGACGATTTTCACAGCTAGCGGCTTGCCGTTAGTATATCGACCCTTTCAGGGGAAGCCCACCCGGGGAGGGGTGGGGAGTACAACGGCAACACAGACTGGGGTTGGAGCATGCTGGGACTCCAATAAAGGCATGTGCACTAGAGAATACTGTAGATTTCGGCACAAGTGCGCACAGTGTGGCAGGAAGCATCCATTGGTCAGGTGTTGGGGGTCAAAGAATGCAGGCGGTCAGCAGTGGCCAAAGCAGAATAACAGCGCCCCAGACCCCTCCCAGCAATCCCAGAGTAATAGGGGAGGTAAAGGCACTCAAGGGGCTGGGCCCAAACGCTCACACTCCAGTTAAGCTAGAACAGTTGGCAGAGGATGAGAGAGTGCGAAGGATGTTAATTGAAGGCTTTCAAGAGGGGTTTCACCTTGGCTATACCGGGCCGCGGCTGCGGCGCTGGCCAAAGAATTTGAAATTGGCTGATGAACAAAAGGCGGTGGTGCAAGACAGATTGAATAAGGAGGTGCGAGAGGGGAGGATGGTAGGGCCATTTGAGGATTGGCCTTTGGATGACTTGATTATTACACCGATTGGAGTCGTCTCCAAGAAGGAAGCAGGGCAGTACAGATTAATTCAACACCTATCATGGCCGGAGGGGTCTTCAGTCAATGACTTTATTGATGAGGAGACAGCCTCCGTGTCATATTCCTCGGATGACGTTGCTATGTCACTGGTGGTGACCGCGGGCGCAATTGCAGAGATGGCTAAATGCGATATAAAATCTGCATTTAGATTGCTTTCAGTACATCCAGATGATTGGAATCTTCTAGGGATCCATTTTGATGGAAAATGGTACGGGGACAAGGCATTGCCGATGGGTTGTTCAATGTCCTGTGCTCTTTTTGAATCTTTCAGCACCTTTTTGCAATGGTATTTCACACAACGCACCGGACATGAGTTAGTGACACATTATTTGGACGATTTCATATTCGTTGGTTCCCTGGGCTCCACGGAGTGCCAGGCAGCCCTGGACATGTTCCAAGAGCTTATGGAGGAATTGGGGGTGCCGCTGGCGCCAGAGAAGACAATGGGTCCTTGCGCGACCATGTCTTTTTTGGGGATTGAGATTGATTCAAGGGCAATGCAGGCTTGCTTGCCAGTTGACAAGAAACTAAAGATGTTGGAGCTCTTGGAGACAATATTAGCAAAGCAAAAAGTGACAGTCAAGGAGGTACAAGTTCTGCTGGGCCATCTTAACTTTGCTTGTAGGGTGGTCAGAGCGAGGAGGACTTTCTGCAGACGACTGGGTAGGGCATTGTCTGGACATCATTTGCCTCATCACCATGTCCGTTTGTCAGCAGGTGTCAAGGAAGATCTGCGCATGTGGTCAGTCTTTCTGCACTCTTTTAAAGGGGTCCCTTTAGCTAGGGAGGAAGACTGGGAATGGGATGTACAGATTTTCTCAGATGCAGTGGGCAGTGAAGGTTTTGCCATTTATTGGCAGGGCAGGTGGTGTGCTGAGAAGTGGCCTGACCAGTGGAAGGGGGGCATGGAAGCATCGCCTTTTTAGAACTGTTTCCAGTCTTGGTAGCCTTGAGACTGTGGGGGCAAGATTTGGCTCACAAGAAAGTTCTGTTCCGGATTGACAACTTGGCCGTCGTGGACATTATCAATAGACAGTCGGCCAGAGATTAACAGATTTTGAAACTGTTGCGAGTCTTTGTGTTGGGTTACCTTAGGTATGACATCAATTTCAGGGCCTTACACATCCCCGGTGTGGACAATGACATTGCGGATGCTTTGTCTCGTTCGCAGTGGGAGAGATTCCATGGGCTAGCCTCGGAGGCGGACAGGACACCGACCCCCATGCCAGATAACTTGTGGTATGTAGGCAACGTAGGGTCATACAATTGGTGGTAGGTTCGCTGTCTACTTCTACTCAAGCCGCATATGCACTGGCTTGGAGAGATTATTTGGCGTCCGGGGCTTGTAGGTGGGAGCCAGGCTGGCGGCGATCTGAAGATGTTGTTCAGTTTATCCTTGATTTAATGGACAAGGGCCTGTCCAGAGTTAGGATAGCGTGAAAGCTAGCAGGTATTTCCTTCATGGGAAAACTTCTTTGGGGTTTCTCCCCTTCTGCAGGGGAGGTGGGGAGGAGAATGTTGGAAGGTTGGGCTAGGGAGCGGGGAGCGGAGCACTCAGTTCGGAGTCCCCTGTCATGGCAGAATTTAGTTAGGGTATTAGAAGCGTTGCCGTTGGTTTTCAGAGATAAGTTTGAAGCGTGCCTTTTTTCCACACTAATGGTTTGGATGTTTTTTGGGGCGTTCAGAGTTTATGAGTTGTTGGGTTCTAAGATAACTAGGGGTATTGGGTGGGGGGGTGTGCACTTGTCAGAAAAAGTAGTTCACATTTGGCTGCCAAGATCAAAAACTGACCAGAGGATCAAAGGAAAACAGGTTTGGTTGGAGGCGTCTTCCCCGGTTAGGACGTGCCCTTTACAGTGGGCTCGGCAATGGTGGGTCGTGTCTGGGGTGGGGTGGAGGCTAGTGTTTTTCAGCATGCTGATGGATCTAAGGTTACGGACTACCAGTTACGCATGGTGCTCCGCAAGTTTTTTCTGAGTATCGGTTTGGATGGGGCAAAGTATGGTACTCATTCCTTTAGGGTTGGGGCAGCGACTGAAGCTCACAATAGGGGTTGGTCTAGAGAGGCCATTATGCGCTTGGGGCGATGGTCGTCAAACTGTTTTCAGCGCTATGTGAGAAACGATGTAGGGGAGCCGCCTGCGTCATCCTCTTTGTCAAAAATCTGATACTGCTTTTCTCGTTTCAGGTTCTCTGGCTGGCCCCCGCTCGGCGGCAATGACCATCTGGATTGTGGGGCATTCCTTCGTAAAATGGGCTCAGGTTCAAGCATGTAATAGTTACTTCAGGTCCTTGCTGGGTTTTAATGAGTGTCTTTTTAAAGTGGTATGGAAGGGCAAGGGAGCGATGCTCTGGAGGGAGTTGATTCCGGTGCTTAATTCTTGGTTGATCGGGGGCCAATGCCCAGATGTGCTGGACATTCACTTGGGTGAAAATGATTTGTGTGGGGTTAAGGGAGTGGTTCTTTTGAGGGCAATGAAGAGAGACCTTTCTCTTTTGAAACAGCAGTGGGCAGGTTGCCATGTTTTGTGGACAGAGCTGGTCCCACGTAGGACTTGGAGAGGTGCGCTCAAGCCTAAAGCGATTGATAGGGCGCGCAAGAAGATTAATCTTGAAGTTTCCAGATTTTGTAGAAGTTTGGGTTTTGGGAGAGTGACTCTGACTCTGAATTTGCCAGTTAGGGTAGCTTTAATGACTTTAAAGAAAATGTCTAAGATCTGTTGGGGGGCAGAAAGGGGGGGTAGTTCCCCCCCCCCCGCTTTCTGGGTGGCGGGGGTTAGTGGTGTTTTTGCCAGGTTTGGCAGGATTCTGGTTGTCATTTGCTTAGTTGTGGCATTGACAGGGGGAGTTGGGCAGGATAAGTTGTTGGGGTGGTTCCATAGGTTGGGGGACCAAGAGTTGTTGAAGGGCAAACGGGGGAGTTTGTGTAATGGTTTGTGGGATTTGCTAAGTTTAAATGATTATGCAGGGATTTGCATTGTTTGTATTTTGTAATGATGTAATGTATAGGTGGGGGGTGGGGTCAATGACAATTTAGGGGTGGGGGTGGTGATTGGGGGTTAAGGAAGTGTGTTATTTAGTGAGGTCTAGTTTTGTAAGGCGTTTGCCGAGGTTATAATTTGTTAATGTGCACCTGTTTCAATAAAGCGCCCTTTTTCACACAAAAACTGGTTTGGTCTGCTCCCCCCCACCCCTCCCTCCCAAATTCTAGGTTTCTATTCTCTCAATTCTGAAATTGAAACCAACTGCTTACACTGTGTGTTGTGTCATATCTTCTGCCTCAATCAAAAACAATCTCCTCAGAGCTGCATAGCTAATTATGATCCGTTTACAATACATCTTCCCCTCTGCCCATGAATTACCTCAGAGAATGCTACTTATACCCCAAAATAAAAAAATAAATAAAACTCAAAGTTTTTGTCTCTGGGTTCTGGTGAATGGAAGGGTTCTAAGAAAAAAAACTGAAGAGTATTGGGGGTTAGGGTGAGGGCAAGTAGACGAAACAAAAACCTGGAAATCAGTTACAAGCGTTTAAGTCCAGGATCAAGGATGGACTAGAGGGCAAGTGTACAAGCAACTGCAAATAGCACATTAAGCTTCAACAATTAATCAACTCGAGTCACATTGTTCTCTTGTTTCAAATAGATGAAGTAAAACATTTCTAACAATGCCAATGTGAGAAAAATGGTCTGGTAGTTTCCACAGTTTTTAAACTAAGAGATCCGGGCCGTTTTTTTTCCACACCTGGTAAAGCCTATGAAAAAGACCGAAAAATGTATAATCTTCCTACTGACAGTAAAAGGGGAGAAAAATCAACATTTGCCTGCTCCCAGCCCCTGTACAGAAAGCTCTGCCCGCAATCGACTTCACTAGGAGAGAGGGCATAGTGTCAGTCCAGGACATTCGTGTGATTTTGGACGAGTGAGCGCTTTTGGCTAAAACTCCTGAATAAAGGTGGAACGTTCTAAAATTCAGTACAAGGAAGTGACAGCCGGGCAGTGAGAGCACGGTGTCTCTTACCCGCGCACTGCCCTCCTCCTGCTTGTTCCCAAATTGCGGAAAGAGTGAATAAAATGCGTGAGGGGGCACATAGTTCGCTGTGCAGTGAATCCTCACCAATTGTCCGCGACCGCCGTTGCTAACACCGGATATGCTGCGTCAGGAGAACGACGCGGCCCAAGAAACGACGGTAACTGCCAGACAGAGGAGTTCCTGTGATTCCTGACGCAGCGGCTTGTCTTGTATCCGTGGCCCTTCCTCAGAGCGGATAAGCTAGGCCAGTTGGGCTTGGTGACCCAAACGTGGGGGTCACCAGGCCGTTCACCGGCGGGCCCAGCAAGTGCCCCTTTGACACCTCTTTGTGACTGCAGCAGAAGACATCCAGCCACTTAAGAGTGAGACATGCTGCCCGGTCTGCTGTGCCCAGTATCGGAGCCCGTATAGCTCCTGTGTAGACCTGTGATATGCCATTATTCCGTTGCTGGTGCGTATAATTCCTGCATGTGTGTGCTGGTCTCCGATAACTCTTCACCATGGGATGGACTGGTAGGGATTCCCACCTCTCCAGAATTTTTAAGGATGTTGACAGTAATTACAGTGGCATCTGGTGACATTTGAAAGTGGTGAGGCGTAAAATGATAATCATACTGCACCGTAGCGAGCGAGCGTAGCGAGCGAGCCAGAACCCCCTATGGAGGGTTCGGGGTTATTTCCCCACAAGAAAAGTTTGAAAAATGAGTGGACAAATGGTGCATTTTCAAGCGAATTTGAGAAAGCAGAAAGGTTAATAAAGCAATTGTAAAAGTACAATTATTACATTAATAAAGAGGTGTCATATAAGATAGGTAGTTGCTTATTCAGTATAACCACAGAGCTTCATAACAGACCGTGAGACACAATGCATTGCTGAGTACCTCACAGATGTATTTTAATAACAAACAAATAAACAGGCGCAAACTAGCAGCATTCAAACAGAATGTTCACTTTTTGTAAATAAAATCAGCACGTCTGTCTTTAATGGAAGCAAACTTCTCAATGACTTGAACATTGAAGTCTGGTATTCTTTTAACCAAGTCTCTCTCTATAGAAAGCATCGCTAAGGCATTCAGCCTTTCCTGAATCATGGTGTTTCTCAGGAATGTTTTAATTCTATTCAAAGTGGAAAAGCAACGTTCCACCTCTGCTGTTGTCTTTGGAGAGGTGATGACTATTTTTAGTAAAGCCACTGTCTCTGTAAGGGACTTTTCCATGTTAAGGTTCTGAATTAAAGCAAGCAAAGAAATTGCACCAGTGGCCTGCCGGTATACATGCATTCCATACAGTACAGTTAATTCTGTTGTCAGATCCTCTTTGTTGAGCATAGGGTAAGCATCCACAGTGGTATTCAGCGCTTGCTCAGGGAAGGAATTATTATATTTTGCAAACAGATCACTTTGTAGTAATGTGGCACTCACCAAATGCTTTCTAAAAGAAAAATGTCCCTTTTCCTGCACAATTATAGTGTCACATATCTCTTTTGCAATTTGGACCAGACTGCTGATGTTTTTTCTGCAGTTAGAGAAGCTAGAATCATTTGGCAGTCTGCTGTCTAAATTGTTAACCCCTTCTCTGACTTTGTTCATGCTGGTGACAAAGTCGGTGCTAGCTGTTTCCACATAGACAGTATCTATTTCACGTTTTTGTAACTTTTCATACAGTGCATCAACATGAGGCATTATTCCATAAAACAAAAACAGCAAAAACTGAAACTCCCTGTCTTGCAGTGTTCTAGCAAAGCCACGGCCTCATTCCGGCTTTTTTAGTCAAAGTCTTCATTGGCTTCTATGGTGTTGAAACATTTCTCAAGGTCAACCCTATATTGGTGAATTAGGCTGATTGTACGAATGCGAAAATTCCAACGAGTTGGGCCTCCTTTGGAATCCTTCTGTTGACAATCCTATGAAGTACTTCCGTTCTTTTGGGGGAGCGTGAGAAGAATGCTGCCATTCCTCCTACATCCATGAAGAATTTCTTTGCCTCAGAGATCTTTCCTACAGTTTGATGCATAATCAGATTTAGTTGGTGGGCATAACAGTGCACACAATAGGCATTAGGGTACACATCTCTAAAAAAAAATTGTACTCCACCGGAGGTTCCACTCATTACTGCAGCACCATCGTAGCTTTGTGCAGTCAGTTTTTGTTTTTGAGGCTGCTCTGGAAAAATCAAGTTTAGTTTGTGTAGAATAGCTGAAGAAATGCTTTCTGCACTAGAGTCTCTTAAATGGGTGAAACCATAGAACCTTTCCACAACTTTGCTGTCACTGTCAAGGTACCGAAAGACTAATACTGACTGTGTTTTAGTGGCCACATCAGTGGTGTCATCAGCCTGAATAGCCACAAAGTCTGTGTTTCTCAACTCTTGTACGATATTGCTGTTTACAATCTCTAGCATGCACTCAAGCAGTTCATTTTGTATTATTTTAGAGGTGCCCTTGAAGACTGTAGCACTTGATAGATGTGCTTCCATTTCATGGTCTATGTTTGCTATTAAGTCCACAAGGCCTAAGAATATCCCAGGATTTGTAGAACCTTCCAGTTCATCGTGCCCTCGTAAAGCCAGTTCAAAAGCACCACAGAAATGAATGCAATCAATGATCATTGATAGTATGTGTCTATTCCTATCAACTGCTTCATTGTGTTTCTTTATTGTTTTGCGGTAGGCGTCGCTTATGTGGGCTTCAATCGGTGTATCTCCCAACATTTCCAGTCTTGTCAGATTTTCCATATGTGTTTTCGTGTGTGCATGCTTCTTTACTTTATCTGACAAATGCTTCAAGTCTTTTACTCCTTTTTTGGTCCAATGAGTGTCACCACCAAACAGCAGGCAGGGGAAGTAGAACAGAGTATTTTTTGAAGAACATCCTGTAAGCCAATCAACTTTTGTGTACCAGGTGTTTGTGAAAGAACGTGTGTAAATCTTCCTTCTGTCTAGGGAATTTTTTTGTAGGTTTAGGTCTGACCGGTGAGGTCCTAATTTTTTTACAATTAGTTTCTCTTCACGTTTCAGTCCAAAGAACGGCTTTGCAAGTAGTTGCTCTACTGTATTCATGGTGTTACCAATGTTAATGTTACCTGTCAATAATCAAAGTACAACGTATGAGGTTTTGTGCATGTAGACGCCACCCACCATGTAGACAACTTACATAGCCCTTAACTATTCGAATGTAAAATATAACAGAAGTTTCCTTACCTTAAACGCTGGGGGTTTTGACTGTGGGAGGCGCTAGAGCAGCAAAGGAGGTTGGTGCCTCTTCTTTTTTGCCTTATTACCTAAAAAGCAAGTATAACAAAATGTTGTTGTGTCAACCAAACACATAGACTGTTAATCGTAAATAATCCCAGGCCTCGGATCATAGGTAAAACAGATTCATCCTGTGACTTCAAAGTCAAGTTGTGCAGACATGTTCTACTAGAAACGTCTGTTCTACCCATTGCCCAAAAATATGCTGATGTGGGTGTAATTTATTCTTTATTCTAATGCCCATTTATTTTAAATAGACTAATCTTTTTCTTTCTTTTTAAATGCAGTCCGTTTTCCTAAAGGAAAATGGGATGCGTTCAAAAAAGAAAATAAAGTTATAGGTTCTCCTTTGCCAAATCCCAATTTGCCGTACATTATCATGCTATTCAAACTTCCCTGAGCAGTTGCATGCACTTTTCTCAAATCAAACATCATATAAAATTCATTATTTGCTCATCATGCAATTTCCAAAATCCCCCTTCTGTTTTTTAACACAGTCATTATGTGGCAAGATATGAGGAGAAACGATCGCAAGCACATCTAGGATTATTGTTACCGACTCACACAAAACTCACTGGCTCTTCGTCAGATCTGGCGCTCCCTAAGTAAGCAACCAAATACCTTTAGGGGTGACAGCACAATAAGGACCAGTTTGAACATAATCTTCTCCTTGGAAATCGCTTCCTCGCTTTTATCCTTATCAAGGCTTCTCCATTGCATATACCGTTGTTGGTTAGAATACTACAACTACGTGAGCCACTGCCACCATGGTGGTTTACTCCTGAACCCATGGGTGTCCGCAGGGGGGGGCAAGAGGGGGCGCTTGCCCCCCCCCCTGGATCGCCAGTGCAGGCCCAGTCAGGGGGCCCTCTCCTGGGCCGGGCTGCCATGGGCTGAAACGGCAACATGACACCGCATCCCTTTGAGGTGCTGCAGACTGGGCAGGGCAGGGTTTTGGCCGTGATTAGCTTTCCCTGCATCTCTTTCTATTAGCTCAATCGCTGCATTTGCATGATAACAGAGTTAGGCAAACACTTGAACTAGTGTGAGGTGTGAACTGAGCCCTGCCCCTGATGAATGAAACACGGAGCATCCTGCAGGGCTCACAAAAAAACAAGCATTGGAAATGCAATAGGGCTCGCATTAGGAAAGTTTGAGCTATTGGTCTTATAAATAATTTTTTTTATTATGTGTTATTTTTTCAAATAGTTAAATTAATAGCTTTGTCATTTACAATGCCAATAGTTATAACTTTCGCAAATGTGACACCTATAGCATTTGTAATGCAACATGTTTTGTATTTACGTGACTTAGATTTATTTATATTACAAATAACAATGATTTTAATTTTTTAAATAATTAATACTTAAATAATTTATTTAATTTGTAATGGCAATAGCTTAAATTTTTGTAAATTACTTTTGTGAAGATTATGTTCAGTGTTTTTTATTGTGACGAAAATCCAAGAACGGAAGTGAAATATTAACATCTTTTTGTGATTTGTAATAAAGCGTGAAAGCTTGAATACAGCTTGAAACATTGAAAGAACATATTTGAACCCGTGATGCTGTGGTGGTGCTGAGTGATGCTGTGGTTGCGCTGAGTGATGCTATGGTTGCGCTGAGTGATGCTGTGGTTGCGCGGAGTGATGCTGTGGTTGCGCTGAGTGATGCTGTGGTTGCGCTGGGTGATGCTGTGGTTGCGCTGAGTGATGCTGTGGTTGCGCGGAGTGATGCTGTGGTTGCGCTGAGTGATGCTGTGGGGGTGCGCTGAGTGATGCTGTGGTGGTGCGCTGAGTGATGCTGTGGTGGTGCGCTGAGTGATGCTGTGGTGGTGCACTGAGTGATGCTGTTGTGGTGCGCTGAGTGATGCTGTGGTGGTGCTGAGTGGTGCTGTGGTGGTGCTGAGTGGTGCTTTGGTGGTGCTGAGTGATGCTGTGGTGGTGCTGAGTGATACTGGGGTGGTGCTGAGTGATAGTGGGGTGGTGCTGAGTGATGCTGGGGTGGTGCTGAGTGGTGCTGTGGTGGTGCTGAGTGATGCTGTGGTGGCGCTGAGTGATGCTGTGGTGATGCTGTGCTGAGTGGTGCTGTGGTTGTGTTGTGCTGTGCTGGTGCTGAGTGATGCTGTGGTGGTGCTGAGTGATACTGTGGTGGTGCTGAGTGATGCTGTGGTGATGCTGAGTGATGCTGTGGTGGTGCTGAGTGGTGCTGTGGTGATGCTGAGTGGTGCTGCGGTGGTGCTGAGTGATGCTGTGGTGGTGCTGAGTGGTGCTGAGTGGTGCTGAGTGATAATGTGGTGGTGCTGAGTGATAATGTGGTGGTGCTGAGTGATGCTGGGGTAAATGTAAATGTAAATGTAAATGTATAGGCATTTATATAGCGCACTACTTACCCGTAGGGTCCCAAGGCGCTTCGACCGCTGCGAAACCCTTCCTGGCTTCCCTGAGAGATGGTCCCTTAATGGGTATCTCCAGGGTGAGACCAGGCATCCCCGGCGGTCTGGTGGGGCCGTTAGTGAAGATGAGGCAAGCTAATGCCCAGAGTTGCCGAGTGTGATCGCTGATCAGAGTGGGCACCGAGGCGAGAGAATTATCGAGTCCGCTGAATTATCGAGTCCGCTGACCCTGGTCCAGAAACCTGCCGCGCCGGGAATCGAACCCTGGTCCCGGGCCGTCCTCTGCTCTCGGGTCTGCCGCCTCTAACCAGTGAGCCACACTACTTCACTGAGCCACACTACTTCAGGTAGCGCTGAGTGATGCTGGGGTAGCGCTGAGTGATGCTGGGGTAGCGCTGAGTGATGCTGGGGTAGCGCTGAGTGATGCTGTGGTGGTGCTGAGTGATGCTGTGGTGGTGCTGAGTGATGCAGTGGTGGCGCTGAGTGGTGCTGTGGTGGTGCTGAGTGATGTGATCGTGCCCCTGAGTGATGTGGTGGTGTCCCTGAGTGATGTGGTGGTGTCCCTGAGTGATTTGGCGGTGTCCCTGAGTGATGTGGCGGTGTCCCTGAGTGATGTGGTGGTGTCACATATTTCCAATATTTGCACACACGAAACAACTCTGAAGCAATGTGTAGTAAGTATACTAAAGATGTATGCTATAGCCATGACTCCAAATAAAAAAAAAACACAAAGGGATTAATTTACTCTTGCTGGAGGAGGAAACGCCACAACCCGTTCTTTGCTACACAGAAAATGATCTTGTGAAGTGTTGTGTGCCTTGCAATATATGGGTGGTAAAACATAATAAAATTACAAAGATATTGCAGATTTACTCAGGCTTGTACTTAACATCCAGCACTAATCTTATTTCCTCACATACCTTCACAGCGGGAAAGCAAAACTAAATGAATGTATTTAATAACAGGGCAGAACTATGACGTTATTGGATAGAAACTAAATATTGTAACCAGCTGCAGTGCCTGAAGGATCATTTCCCAATCTCTTCCAAATAACGAAAGCAATCTTTTGAGTGAAAATGTGCTCATCCGGCCACCGAAGTCAGTTTAGCCTGGCTGGCTTGGCTGCCCTGCGCTACTTCCGGTTCTGGAATTAGGTAGTGCTGACCTGGTCAGGCCAATCAATATCTGTACTGCCAAAAAGATTGCAAACGCAGCAGCACAGAAAACAAGGGTCAGTCATCTTAGATCAAGATCCTCCTGAGATCTCAATCAGCCAGCATCGTCGTAGAAAGTGAACTTTGGTAGGGTGAGTAATTGTAGTTGCTGCATTTATATAGCGCTTACTACCGCTGACGAGGCGTCGAAGCGTTTTACCACAAGCAGCACGGGAACCCAGCTCCGGAACCCAATGCAGAAATCACAACATTCCGGGAAACCCTGTTTGTCTCTGAATTCGGACAATAAAATGCTGGAAAGGTGACCATAAAATGCTGGAGCGGTGACAGCAGGGGGTGGGGGGAGCTCTTCTATTCTCACTATAACTTCAAGTGAGTTGGGTCCCACAACCTGCCCTACAACAGATGTGCCTAATCAGGGTGCTGAGTTGCTCCGTGATCCGAGGGCTCAGATGTCAGAGAGCCGAGCTGACCGCACCCTTGTTACACATCTAGCGCCTCTGAGAAGCGCTGGGCTGTGCGCCGTAAAAATGTCCTCTCAGTACACACATCACGATATGCCCAAGGAGGGGTGAGGGGGGCACCTCAAGCAGGCACTGTAAAACACGAGAGGGCTGCTGGAGGTGCATGGAGCGAAGAGGAGGGTGGGAAGGGAGGCGGGGAGGGAAGAAGGAAGGCGCGAGGCAAGAATGGAAATACCGCAAAACCAGGCGCCCTAAGTGAGTGACAAAATTCTTTCAAACGGAGCGCCATAATTAGCAGAGGACTGCTAATACACGTTTCATCTAAGCCAGCAATTACATTTGGAGCTGAAGGCAAATGCAGGCTTACGTTGAAATAGTTGCGCGTGGTATGGTAAGGACCTTCAAGTTACTTAATGTTTGCGGAGCGCAAACCGTGATTAATGGAGTAACATGAATAGTGAGGAATGAGGCAATGCGCTCACGGATAACGTGAAGACTGGCTTAAATAACTCAAGTGCAAGCCCAAATGCAGTCTTACATAAAAATAGTGGCGCCTGGTATGCTAAGAACGTAGTGTTTGAAGGAGCGCTAAATGCGATAAATGGAGTAACACGTATCAGCACAGTAGAGGATTACGTGATGAAAACAGCTAATGTGAAACCTACACTTATAATAGAAAGGGGCGCAAGGTCCGATAGAAAACTAACAAGAAGGGAAGAATACAGGAGAGTAAGGGTGACGAGTCGCACGGGGAGGAGAGACGCCAGACACAGAGACAAAGTGAAAGCACGGCCGGCCGGCCGTGAATCTGAAAGTACGGTGAATAATTAGGGGATGACAAATGCGCTGGGAGGAGAAATGCAGAGCACAATTGTGGGGGGGAGGCTGGGCTGCCTTTGATGTGGTAATGCGAGGCAGGAAGGCAGGCAGCTGGTGGCATTGTGCACGCGCTTTTTAGGGCTTGCGCTTGCGGAATGACCTAAAAAGCGCACATGCACTGCATGGAATCGCCAGTGGAATCGCCAGTGGTTAAACTCTGGATAAGCCACTATAGAGCTTCGCCAGCTATGCGCATGCACATCAGCAGGCGAGCCCTAAAAAGAGTGACCTCACATGACAACGGGCTCTGCTCACACCCAAAGAAGGGAAAGGGAGAAGAGCAGAAAACGGAGAGAGAGGTGGTTATTATTATTTATTTTTTTACAATTCTGTTTTGTTTACTCTAGCATCTTTTGTTGTCTGGGTGGATTCTGGAACCCTGCCCGGGTTGGGCCCCTTTACCCAAAAGTGAAAGATGCAAATTCATTTCTTAACCTCTCAAGGGCCTCATTATAGTAAGGAGGCATCTAATCAAACCGAAGGCAGGCAGGAAGAACTTCAAGCAGAGAGACAAGCTTGCATTTCCTCTTATGTTATTTTAACAGGGGAGAGATTTTACTTTGGTTTCTTTGTTCAGTGCAGCAGGGCCTGTGTCTGATTTTCCCTAGGAGCAGCAATACATATGGTACATGAATGTGCCAGACAACGTTGGACGGATCTGGTCATTACCCGTCCTTACGCCACATGTCATGGCAATTCTAAAGTCATCATTCACACACACCAAAGCCTGATGGCACGTCTCTGGCCACACAATGGACGATTACCGATTTAGTTTTTTGGTTGTGTTCGAAGCTCACAGACACAGTATGTAACCATTTTTGCTGATGTCGGGAGCAGGCAAAAAGTAATAAATCTAGGTGTTCCCTTCCGACTCAGAAAACAGATTAACTCCTATTATTGACAACATTAAATATTTGAAGAGAGAAACAACGCCATAATCGTCAGCCACAACTAAAGTAAAGCTACAGTTACAATATCTGAAGGTGCCTATGAACCAACAGCCCACGCAAGTGGTGGTAGTGGCAGACTGGCCACTAACAAACGTTTGGGGACAGGAACTTTTTTCTTTTTTACAAATTAAACTCTGAACTGGATATAATAATCCCCTTTCATACACCTCCACGCGGGGAGATTAGGTTCAAATTAGAACATTTCCTCACTTGACAGTCACAGAAAGGATCCATCGATTTCCCAGATCCCCTCAGATACATTTCATGGCAGTGAACAGGTTCTTTTCAAATGAAATACAGGCCACTCAATTGATCTGGGTATATCAAAATCTTGAATAGGAGAGCATATCAGTTCTGTGTCTAAATGCCTAGTGCAAGATGTTACAAACTGCTGTATGTTGTGCAAAAGTGTCCACTCTGGAAACCCTATAGATCCAGTTATAGTAATTCACTAGACTATCCATTGCAGAAAGGTCAAGTCAAGAAGGAGCTATCAACCAATCTCAAGCCTGTATACCCCTCAGGAGGCACCCATAATAGGAAACGTTCATCCCGTGCACCAAAATTGCATTCCGGACCATACCCCTGACTGTGTGAACTGGTCAATCATGTGGGCATGACAAGCTGTCTACTTCCAAGAACAACAAGCATTGGCATAGCCAATAGGTCTCGCCTTTGGGACCTTATAAGTGTTTAGCCATGCAACAGTTGATTTTGTTGCATCAAGGATATTGTGCTGCATAACTAAATTCTTATAAGGTCCAAAAAGCGAGACCTATTGGCAATGCTAATGCTTTTTATTGAGTGACCTCAAAACACGGTTTCTTCCCTAGAATGGGCAAGGCCCCTGAATAACGTAAAATAGGGCTAAGCTCGTCCTCCATTTTTTTACCCCCCCCTACTCCTAGCTGAATGTAACTTTCAAGTCTCTCAGAACTCCATCTCACCAAACCCATGAACTCCAGTCTGTCCATCCTTATTGTTTGCCTTTTGGTCTCTGCCTCTGTTCTAAAGAGATGTGCATTGGAGGACATGAGCCCTGCCACTTCCATGTTCAATGACTTGCAGAGTACACCTAAAACCTACCCATTTATCAGTCCCCTGCTTGCCTTGTTTCCGTTTTCCTGCACCTGACCTTTACTTCTGGACTGAGATTTCCCTCTCTTGCTTTTCCACAGACTCTAAATAGGTGGTAGGCATTCTTCTGTCCATGTTGAAACCTGGCTTTCCCAATGACTTGTGCTGTGTGAGAATATTACAAGGAATATCTACTGCCAGTGTCTAGGAAATTGCCAATATTATCAATGCATTGTTCACAGCTGGTCTTGTCCCCAAAGTTTGGAAATCCATTGTTGTTAGCCCTCTGCCTTCAAAAGATGGTTTGGATGTTCCAAATGTTTATAACTCTGATCTCATGGTGCCGTTACCCACTTTTGAAAAAAAGACAAAACCAATCATGTCTGAACAACTTACCGACCATCTTGAAGAATTCAATGCTCTGTACACTCCTCTGTGAGTTTCTGTCCAAGTAGAGAGATGGAATCAGTCATGGCTTTGGTACTTAATGAGGTGCTTCATTAATATTGTTTGATACAATGTGGTTTAGCGAGGCTGATCCTACTAGCTCAAAACGATTCATAAAGGGGGGTGGTGATGGACAGAGTATCTGAATTAAGCAGAACACTCCTACCCAGTCCAAAGATCAGGGCTTGATCCATCACCGTTTTTTAGCTCACTGCACCATCCCAGTTCGGAACCTGGCTACATGCAAATTAGTCTGTCCCTGGCCCAGTGCATCATGGGAACAGGGCAGACCGAACTACCAAGCCAATTCTTTACTGGAAAGGAAACAAGCTTCCGGGGACCGGTTTCTGGCATTACAGCCGTCTTCGGCCCGGCTTGCTTGAATCCTGATGGTGCAGTGAGCAAGGGACTCACATCTGAGCATACCCTTCCAGACTTGTGGTGGCCAAAACGATTCATAAAGGGGGGTGGTGATGGACATAGTATCTGAATTAAGCAGAACACTCCTACCCAGTCCAAAGATCAGGGCTTGATCCATCACCGTTTTTTAGCTCACTGCACCATCCCAGTTCGGAACCTGGCTACATGCAAATTAGTCTGTCCCTGGCCCAGTGCATCATGGGAACAGGGCAGACCAAACTACCAAGCCAATTCTTTACTGGAAAGGAAAGAAGCTTCCGGGGACCGGTTTCTGGCATTACAGCCGTCTTCGGCCCGGCTTGCTTGAATCCTGATGGTGCAGTGAGCAAGGGACTCACATCTGAGCATACCCTTCCACACTTGTGGTGGCCAAAACGATTCATAAAGGGGGGTGGTGATGGACATAGTATCTGAATTAAGCAGAACACTCCTACCCAGTCCAAAGATCAGGGCTTGATCCATCACCGTTTTTTAGCTCACTGCACCATCCCAGTTCGGAACCTGGCTACATGCAAATTAGTCTGTCCCTGGCCCAGTGCATCATGGGAACAGGGCAGACCAAACTACCAAGCCAATTCTTTACTGGAAAGGAAACAAGCTTCCGGGGACCGGTTTCTGGCATTACAGCCGTCTTCGGCCCAGCTTGCTTGAATCCTGATGGTGCAGTGAGCAAGGGACTCACATCTGAGCATACCCTTCCACACTTGTGGTGGCCAAAACGATTCATAAAGGGGGGTGGTGATGGACAGAGTATCTGAATTAAGCAGAACACTCCTACCCAGTCCAAAGATCAGGGCTTGATCCATCACCGTTTTTTAGCTCACTGCACCATCCCAGTTCGGAACCTGGCTACATGCAAATTAGTCTGTCCCTGGCCCAGTGCATCATGGGAACAGGGCAGACCAAACTACCAAGCCAATTCTTTACTGGAAAGGAAACAAGCTTCCGGGGACCGGTTTCTGGCATTACAGCCGTCTTCGGCCCGGCTTGCTTGAATCCTGATGGTGCAGTGAGCAAGGGACTCACATCTGAGCATACCCTTCCACACTTGTGGTGGCCAAAACGATTCATAAAGGGGGGTGGTGATGGACAGAGTATCTGAATTAAGCAGAACACTCCTACCCAGTCCAAAGATCAGGGCTTGATCCATCACCGTTTTTTAGCTCACTGCACCATCCCAGTTCGGAACCTGGCTACATGCAAATTAGTCTGTCCCTGGCCCAGTGCATCATGGGAACAGGGCAGACCAAACTACCAAGCCAATTCTTTACTGGAAAGGAAACAAGCTTCCGGGGACCGGTTTCTGGCATTACAGCCGTCTTCGGCCCGGCTTGCTTGAATCCTGATGGTGCAGTGAGCAAGGGACTCACATCTGAGCATACCCTTCCACACTTGTGGTGGCCAAAACGATTCATAAAGGGGGGTGGTGATGGACAGAGTATCTGAATTAAGCTGACACTCCTACCCAGTCCAAAGATCAGGGCTTGATCCATCACCGTTTTTTAGCTCACTGCACCATCCCAGTTCGGAACCTGGCTACATGCAAATTAGTCTGTCCCTGGCCCAGTGCATCATGGGAACAGGGCAGACCAAACGACCAAGCCAATTCTTTACTGGAAAGGAAACAAGCTTCCGGGGACCGGTTTCTGGCATTACAGCCGTCTTCGGCCCGGCTTGCTTGAATCCTGATGGTGCAGTGAGCAAGGAACTCGCATCTGAGCATACCCTTCCAGACTTGTGGTGGCCAAAACGATTCATAAAGGGGGGTGGTGATGGACATAGTATCTGAATTAAGCAGAACACTCCTACCCAGTCCAAAGATCAGGGCTTGATCCATCACCGTTTTTTAGCTCACTGCACCATCCCAGTTCGGAACCTGGCTACATGCAAATTAGTCTGTCCCTGGCCCAGTGCATCATGGGAACAGGGCAGACCAAACTACCAAGCCAATTCTTTACTGGAAAGGAAAGAAGCTTCCGGGGACCGGTTTCTGGCATTACAGCCGTCTTCGGCCCGGCTTGCTTGAATCCTGATGGTGCAGTGAGCAAGGGACTCACATCTGAGCATACCCTTCCACACTTGTGGTGGCCAAAACGATTCATAAAGGGGGGTGGTGATGGACATAGTATCTGAATTAAGCAGAACACTCCTACCCAGTCCAAAGATCAGGGCTTGATCCATCACCGTTTTTTAGCTCACTGCACCATCCCAGTTCGGAACCTGGCTACATGCAAATTAGTCTGTCCCTGGCCCAGTGCATCATGGGAACAGGGCAGACCAAACTACCAAGCCAATTCTTTACTGGAAAGGAAACAAGCTTCCGGGGACCGGTTTCTGGCATTACAGCCGTCTTCGGCCCAGCTTGCTTGAATCCTGATGGTGCAGTGAGCAAGGGACTCACATCTGAGCATACCCTTCCACACTTGTGGTGGCCAAAACGATTCATAAAGGGGGGTGGTGATGGACAGAGTATCTGAATTAAGCAGAACACTCCTACCCAGTCCAAAGATCAGGGCTTGATCCATCACCGTTTTTTAGCTCACTGCACCATCCCAGTTCGGAACCTGGCTACATGCAAATTAGTCTGTCCCTGGCCCAGTGCATCATGGGAACAGGGCAGACCAAACTACCAAGCCAATTCTTTACTGGAAAGGAAACAAGCTTCCGGGGACCGGTTTCTGGCATTACAGCCGTCTTCGGCCCGGCTTGCTTGAATCCTGATGGTGCAGTGAGCAAGGGACTCACATCTGAGCATACCCTTCCACACTTGTGGTGGCCAAAACGATTCATAAAGGGGGGTGGTGATGGACAGAGTATCTGAATTAAGCAGAACACTCCTACCCAGTCCAAAGATCAGGGCTTGATCCATCACCGTTTTTTAGCTCACTGCACCATCCCAGTTCGGAACCTGGCTACATGCAAATTAGTCTGTCCCTGGCCCAGTGCATCATGGGAACAGGGCAGACCAAACTACCAAGCCAATTCTTTACTGGAAAGGAAACAAGCTTCCGGGGACCGGTTTCTGGCATTACAGCCGTCTTCGGCCCGGCTTGCTTGAATCCTGATGGTGCAGTGAGCAAGGGACTCACATCTGAGCATACCCTTCCACACTTGTGGTGGCCAAAACGATTCATAAAGGGGGGTGGTGATGGACAGAGTATCTGAATTAAGCTGACACTCCTACCCAGTCCAAAGATCAGGGCTTGATCCATCACCGTTTTTTAGCTCACTGCACCATCCCAGTTCGGAACCTGGCTACATGCAAATTAGTCTGTCCCTGGCCCAGTGCATCATGGGAACAGGGCAGACCAAACGACCAAGCCAATTCTTTACTGGAAAGGAAACAAGCTTCCGGGGACCGGTTTCTGGCATTACAGCCGTCTTCGGCCCGGCTTGCTTGAATCCTGATGGTGCAGTGAGCAAGGAACTCGCATCTGAGCATACCCTTCCACACTTGTGGTGGCCAAAACGATTCATAAATGGGGGTGGTGATGGACAGAGTATCTGAATTAAGCAGAACACTCCTACCCAGTCCAAAGATCAGGGCTTGATCCATCACCGTTTTTTAGCTCACTGCACCATCCCAGTTCGGAACCTGGCTACATGCAAATTAGTCTGTCCCTGGCCCAGTGCATCATGGGAACAGGGCAGACCAAACTACCAAGCCAATTCTTTACTGGAAAGGAAACAAGCTTCCGGGGACCGGTTTCTGGCATTACAGCCGTCTTCGGCCCGGCTTGCTTGAATCCTGATGGTGCAGTGAGCAAGGGACTCACATCTGAGCATACCCTTCCACACTTGTGGTGGCCAAAACGATTCATAAAGGGGGGTGGTGATGGACAGAGTATCTGAATTAAGCAGAACACTCCTACCCAGTCCAAAGATCAGGGCTTGATCCATCACCGTTTTTTAGCTCACTGCACCATCCCAGTTCGGAACCTGGCTACATGCAAATTAGTCTGTCCCTGGCCCAGTGCATCATGGGAACAGGGCAGACCAAACTACCAAGCCAATTCTTTACTGGAAAGGAAACAAGCTTCCGGGGACCGGTTTCTGACATTACAGCCGTCTTCGGCCCGGCTTGCTTGAATCCTGATGGTACTAGCTCTTCAATTTGCCACAATCGTCCACTGTACCATCATTGAAAGGTTTGCTGATGTGGGTCTCTCTGTTTTTTCCGGCCATTTTTAGTTTTTAGTTTTTCCCTCTGTTTCATTGTAGTTGCCAGGTCGTCTGCTGTGGCGACTAACAAGATTTTTCTCTTCCCCCCATGGGTTTCTTTGTTCATTTAAGCTCTTTGCTTTATTAGATTTTTAAAAAATTTATTTAATACTTGTGCTCAATCATGTCGGAGGATGGTGATGAAGTTAAAAATGTGCCCCCCCCTGGAAACATTTCTGTGGACGCCCATGCCTGAACCCGCACTTCTGAAGCAACCTAAGCGAAGCCAGGCAGTTTCCAGCTAGCTGACGCCCTTCAAAGAAAACCATCATTAAAATAATGCCTAGAATTGCTCCACTTTTATCACATGTGCTAGCCATTTGGTTTCTAAAAATAGCAGCAGGAGTGAACATTCACACAGCTGGATTCAACATAGGCACCACACGTTTTACAGAGCACATTGAGGTTTACTAATCAGCAAAATTACTTCTAGGCGAATACAGCTGAACAATGTGTCTGTGACTGCATTTTTCTTTATTGTTCGACCTGTTGCTAAACCCCCATATATTTGTTTGTAGTTAGTGCTCTGCCCGAGTGACTCACTATGTGTGCATCTAGTAAAACGCCTTTATTTTAGAAAGACCTTTGGTTTTATTGCATCTCAAGCTGGATGTGTTGGTGGTTATTTAGAAATGACACATTTGGGGAGACCCTCGGCAGTGCTAAAGTGCATTCTGAGCCAGAGAAATATAAAGGGGACTTGGTATTAGGAAATGTGATTCATTTGCAGTGAATAATTTCCCCACGTGCAATAATCAAAGCATAATTATTGCTGTGGCATTCCCAGAGAAAATTCGGCTGTCTTCCTTCTTGGTACATAACCTTTTGAAGACACAGGACACCCACGTTGACTGAGGCCCTTCAAACGTAGAGTGTAATGAAAGAAACTACTGCTGTCTTATAAGCAGATGCCAAAAACTTCCTCAACTAGAACATCAAGCTCGGTCCCGTTTCGCATTCTGGAAATCATGCTCCAGTGTGTGCTATTAGCCCAACAAGTTCACGATCGTCGTGACAGAGCTGGGTGAGCGACAGGGATGAAGAGGGTGACAGCCAGGGGGGGAGGGTGACAGGGATGAAAAGGGCAGACACCACCCACCCACTCCGGACCCCGTCACCACGAATAATGAACTCCACACCAATGATTCATTCACCTCTGCCTAGCTACAGGTTCACACTTTTCCCTCATATTTAATTCATTTCCACACCAGCGGAGAAAAGGTGGTTACAGCTGCACACAAAATGCAGACTTCTAGAGTGGAAGGTGAGGAAAAAGTTTGCTAAAATGCGTTTTAACTGTTTTATTACACTTTATTATCGCACTTTTTCCTCCAAACTCTCATTTATGCTTTGTGGAAGCATTCAGACAATGGCGACCGGTGCCATTATAATTCCGCCAGGGTGGCTGGCTTTGTTGTATGAACATTTGTTTCAGGCTACGGTGCCCACTGATCAATTACACCACCGTTCACCACTCAGATTCCATGCCATTTACCGCCCTCCGTGTAGTGGCCCTTCGTTTATGGAGAAACTCCTGACTTCAACAGCGACCAATATTCGCAAAGTGACAAACAGACCTTCGTGGGTGACTTTAATCTCCACTGGGGCTTACCGCAAGACTCTTCTGTAAATTTGCTGGCCTCCTTCCTCTCTGCAAACGATCTTATCCAACACTGCACAGAATCAACACACTCTAAGGGCTCAATCCTGGACCTTGTTATCTCTAAAGCAGGCATGCTTTCTATCGCTACCCCTATTCACGTAGACTGGTCTGACCACCTCCTCATCCCATTCTCTCTTCACCTATCACACTCTATAACTCTTGGCCAACCTAAGAGGGCTACCTCCTGGTTCCGTGACACTAAAAATATTGACATTGGTTCTTTCTGTGAATCAGCGTTGCTGTCACTTCCAAGGCTAGACCCAAACCTCGATATTGACAAACTCACCTCCCAATGCCTCACAGTCCTTGCAGTCGAAATCAATAACACCGCTCCTCTCCAAAGTAAAAAGAAAAGGCCCACTCCCTCAGCACCTTGGTTTAACAAATCCCTCTGTGAAGAAAGGAAGCACCTTGGATTCCTGGAGAAACAATGGAGGCATGCGCCCTCCATCGATAACTTGGCCACGCTTCGTTCAGCAAGATCCAAGTACCACAAACACATCTTCCTTGGGAAAGTGTTGCACTTCAGAACCCTCCTTGACTCAGCCAAAAATAGACCCAAAAAACTATTCGATCTCATGAAGAATCCTAACTGCTCTCCCCCAACCTCCAAGCTGGAGGATTCTACAAAGAAAGCAGCAGATTTCACTATATTCTTTGACGAAAAAGTGAAATCACTGGTGGATCAGGTCGCTCATCCTACCCCTCCAGAGGAGCGCAAATCCTTAGCCATTTGGCAGAACTTTGACCCCATCTCTGAAGATGCCCTCCTCAATTGCATCCGCGAAACAAAGCCCTTCAACCATTCCCTGGACCCCATCCCTAGTGCCATTGCCTTTGACTTCTATACCCATTCTCTTTCCTATTGGACCACTCTGGTCAACCTTTGCCTCAGTCACGGCTCCCTTCCTGTCTCCTTCAAAACTGGGCAGGTCACCCCTCTGCTTAAGAAACCCACTGCGGATGCGAATAACCTCAACAACTTCCGCCCCATCACCAACCTACCCTTTCTTGCGAAGATCACAGAAAGATGTGTAGCAAAACAACGCTCTCGTCATATCAAGGACAATGGTCTTCTTGATAATTTTCAGTCTGGCTTCAACCAAAACTGCAGCACTGAAACAGCCCTGCTGCAAGTGAATGATGATGCGCTGCGGATACTCGATTCGGGGGGGGGGGTCTTGTCTTCTAATTCTCCTTGACCTTTCTGCAGCCTTTGATACTGTCAATCACAACACCCTCCGCAACATTCTCCAATGAGAATGGGCATGGAGGGCACTGTGCTTAAATGGTTTGCTTCTTTCCTCTCCGATAGATCCCAAATTATCAAAATAGCGAACAGTCTTTCATCTCCTTTGGCGGTAGGTCAAGGTGTTCCTTAAGGCTCTATATTTGCACCCACATTGTTCAATCTCTATCTAGAACCTCTGGGAAATCTCCTTAGTAAATCTGGGATCCACTATCATCTCTATGCGGATGACACTCAAATCTACCTCAAGGTTGCCTCCACTCACGATCTCTCTATCCTAAGTTCTACTCTCGACTCCATTCAAAACTGGATGTCAACTCATCAACTGATTCTGAATCCCTCCAAAACTGAATTCCTTCTCCTCTCCTCCTCGCTTTCTCCTACCCCGGTTCAATCATGCATGGATCAGATGAATCTACTTAACAATAAGCCCATCATTGTCGACAGCGCAAAATCCCTTGATGTCATACTCAACAAAAACTCAATTTAATCTCCCACATCAATTCCATTGCAAAGTCTGCTCGATACCAACTGCGCCTTCTTTGGGGAATTCGTCGATTCTTCCCGGAGCAAGACCTTAAAACACTGGTCAAATCGCTGGTCCTCTCCAGACTAGACTACTGCAATTCTCTTCTTACTGGTCTCCCCAAATCTCATCTGTCCCCCCTTAAATCTGTTCTCCATTCAGCAGCTCGTTTCATTTTTGGGGCCAAAAGAAGTGACCACATCACACCCATGTTATCCACCCTCCGTTGGCTTCCCATCGAGGCTCACAGACTAGACTGGCAACCGCCGCCGCACACTACATGCTGCAGTAGCACTCCAGCCAATCCTGGCGCTGCTCTCTTATAGAGAGAGGCTCTCACTGTGAGAGAGCAGCGTCAGGATTGGGGTGAACACGCAAATTCGCCGCTCATTTTGCAACCACTGGGGTCTGTGGTTTTGGCCAAACCCCCACTCACCTTGTGCTTGCTTTCGTAAGGCCACTGTGCGCATGTTGGGTTCCCGGCTGCAAAAAGGGCAGCCGGTCATACCCAACATGCACAGTATGCACTGAATGAACTGCGCAAAGTGCGCATGTATGTTTTGCTGCTTAATGGTGACGTTATTGAACATTGCTGAGCTGATTCACCATCACGACTTGATCCGACATTGAAGGCCAGGCTGGTTGTCACGTGACGGTGACGTGACGCGCTGCTGCAAGATGAAGCGCCCGGCTTTAAATATTAACTGTCCAAGTAAAAGTTTTTTCTCCATAAAATAGGTTGTTAGTTTACTCACATTCCGTTGGCATCGGAATGTGGATCTGTGCTCCATAATTCTTGTTTTCACCTTTCTGGTGGTCATTCCCAAGTACATTAAATCACACAGGCATTTTAGCATGTATATAACAAAGGAGGAATTACAATTCATATGTCTCCTTTGCTCCCAGGGGTGGGTCACTCCGACATCTATTGTTTTGGTGTTCTCTGTTAAGTGGCATACATCACACATTCCACATTTTGTGTGACCCGTTATCGGGGGAAGGAACACCATCCGGTTTCCTTCTCCTATGCCCATCTTGGTGCTGCTGTTCATTCTTGGTCTTATATGTACCAAGATGTCTTTAATGCTTTGACTCTTTTTAAAAGAAAAGAGAGGCTTTTCCAAAGATAAGCCGTTGGTGTTCAAGATTCGCCAATGGCGCAACACGATCTTTTGAATGCTGCTCGAGGCTGTATTAAAGGTAGTAACACAAACCGTTCTTTCCATTGATGATTTCTCAGTGGTTCAAGGAGTGCTTCCCAATGACAATTATTCGCTCTTTTCTTTGCCCATTTCACCACCAATGCCGGATAGTCTCTTTGTAGAAGTTTCTTTTGAAGAGATTCTGCTTCTTCATGAAAATCTGTAATACATGAGCAATTATGTCGTAAATGCAAAAATTGTCCCACCGGGAGATTCTCCCTCAGGAATTTGGGGTGGAAACTTTTGAATGAGAGTAAACTGTTCCTATTGGTAGATTTATGGAACATTTTCGTTCTCAAGCCCCCATTTTCAGGGAAAATCGTCAAATCCAGAAATGGTAAACTCTCTTTGAGTGATTGTGGATGTAAAAATACATAGCATAAACAGTGACGTCGGCCAATGGAAAAGAGGGGCGGGGCTTAAAGCCCTTTACTGAAACTTCTCAAACTCATTAAATCTTGCAGAGCGAGCTCCGCATGTGCGCAGCCACGCTAGCCAAGACCTAATGAATGTGTCCATCTGTAACGCAACTGGTGCTCGTGTAAAGCGCTGCAATACCTCTGGGTTGAGTTCACGCGATATAAAACTGCAAAAATAAATAAATCACACAATTACCGAGAGAGGTCATAGAGTAGGAGTAGACATTAGTGAAGCCATCGGTAAGTACAACAGTGAGCACCTGATGAAGGGAAACTGGTGTCTTTCAGCGCCAAGAGGCGTGTGAGCGCCTTCTCAATGGAGACTAATGGCTGCAAAAGGAGGGGGGCGGGTACTTCACTTTCGAAGGTCACCATGAGGCAGTAGTGCAAAGGTTTGGAGGTCACCAATGAGGCAGTAGTGCGTAGGTTTTGAGGTCACTAACAAGGCAGTAGTGCGTAGGCTTAGAGATCACCAAGGCAATAGTGCAAAGGTTTGGAGGTAGTGAGTTCAGATTCTGGTTGCCTAACCCGAGAAGGACTGTGCCAGGAGTTGTTCCGTGGTAAAGTCCGGGGGTTCTTGCAACAGTTCTTTGGCGTTTGTGATGTGTTAGAACCTCCTGAAAGCTTGAGTGTGTCCTGCAGGTTGCGGCGGTGGGCCTGTGTAATGCCTTACGTTATAGCGCCTCCAGTTTAACTTCTGGCTTCCAGACTGTACGAACCTATTTTGCATGCAAAAACGGGTTAGCAACCCGTTTGCGCATATAAAATGTCGCAGGGCCATGTACAATTCCTAAATAGCGAGTCGCAATTCATTTGCGATTCTCTCTTTAGGAATTGCGAGTCGCTATTAGGAAGGGGTGTTTCCTACAGACCTCCTGCTGTTCCTCGTCAGCGCCTCCCAATCATTGGGAAATAGTTTGAATGCATCGGAATGGACCTTATAGGCCCCCTTCCACGCACCAGATAGGGCAACCAGTACGCCCTTGTCACAGTGGACTATGCCACACATTACCCCGAAGCCTTTCCCTTGCTGGTACCCACAACTACTAACATTAGCGAGAGAGTCATTGAACTGTTCTCACATGTCGGCTTTCCCAAAGAAATTCTCACAGACCAAGGGACTCCCTTTGTCCCAAATCTGTAAGTCACTCAACATCTCCCACATCAAGACCTCAGTATATCACTCACAAACCGATGGTCTTTGTGAACGATATAACACCACTCTGAAACTGTCCCTTAAAAAAATGCTCACAGTCGAGGGTAGAGACTGGGGCATGCTCTTTACCATGGCCCTCTTTGTGGTTCCAAGCCAAGTACAAACCAGTTTGGGTTGTTCCACCTTTAAACTTCTGTAAGGGAGACATCCCAGGGACCTACTGGAAATCACCAAAGAGGTGTGGGAACAAGAAAAACAGGAGGAAACGTCGGGCCAGATGTAGGAAGCCCAATACCGGTCGGTAACAGCCGAAATTACCGAATTTCGGCCGTTACTGACTGGTATTTAGGGTTTGAGATGTAGGAGGCATCTTTTTGCATTCGGTAATTACCGATTCCTTAAGGAAGCAGTAAAATACTGATTCCTTATTTTAAGAAATCGGTAATTACCGAATCCAAAAAGCTATGTAGGAGGCACTCAAGTGAATGCCTTCTTGCATTTAGGATTCGTTATTTCCCACCAACTACAAGTTGGTGGTAAATATCGAAAACCTTTAAAAAAGCAAATTTGTGCTTTTTTAACTGTGCCATGTGGCAGAAATACATGCCCTTAGGGCATGTATGTGTGCCACATGTGCACACATGCACGATTCAGGGGTACAACAGAGTATCAATGTGACACCCTGCCACCCCTGAATGTGTTCCCAAAATTACCGAATCGGCCTCCCGGCCCATAGTAATGAATGGGAATTACCGAATCGGTAAATACCGATTCTTAAATACCAAATCTTACCGATTCGGTAAAATTGAATGAATAATTTCCTACATACTATTTACCTATTCTTAAATACCGAATCGGTAAAATTTGGTATTTAAGAATCGGTAAATAGTATTTACCTACATCTGGCCCGTAGTCTTTTCTTGAGTGCACCTCAGCCTTACGTACCCGCATACACAAACTAAGGGACTTTGCTGAGGCGAGTCTAGAAAAGGCCCAAACCAAACAACGACTCTTTTATGACAAGGGGAAGAGATGGCGACATCTGAAGGTTGGTGATTTGGTCCTGGTACTCCTACCATCTAGTGTACCGAAGGTCCACTCCGAGTGGAAAGGCCCCTTTCGTATCAGCAAAAAGATAGGACTTAACACCGACCTCGTACAAATTTCTCCAATGTACCATATCAACCACCTTAAAAAATGGTTTGGTCCCCTACCTCAGAATGTACACCTCACCGACTCCTTGGCGGATTGTGACAGCACTCTGTCCCTGCTGATAACAAACGAAGAATTGTCTGACACCCAAAAGCATTCCATCCCCACTCATCCAGGGAAAACTGTTAAACAAAGACCTTATCGAATACCAGCAGCCCGAAGAGAAGCTATCCGTTAAGAGGTTGAGAGTATGTTAGCAATGGGCGTGATAAACCCTCCCAAAGCGAATGGTCCTCCCCTATAATCCTGGTGCCAAAACCTGATGGTTCAGTTAGATTTCTCATAGACTTCCCGGCCGTAAAACCATTTCTAAGTTTGACACCTACCCACTACCTTGGGCCAACAATCTTATTGGAAAGCACGGAGATGCACGTTACATGACAACCCTAGAACTTTCCAGGAACTAAAGATTGTCATCATATCTACCCCCGTACTCAGATCCCCTGAGTTTTCCAAACCGTTCATCCTTCAAACAGACGCCTCCAAGAATAGCAGGAGGGTGTTAATCTTTCGGTTCTATTTGTCAGTCACAAGCTCTTTCCCCATGAAATACGATACTCCGTGATAGAAAAGAAATGTCTTGCCATCAAGTGGGCCGTGGACAAGCTCCGATATTATCTGGAGGGCTCTCATTTCTATTTACATACTGACCATGCCCCTTTGCTCTGGATGAGCCGTAATAAGGGGAACAACCCCGGAGTTTTACGCTGGTTCCTCTTGTTACAGCCCTTTTCGTTTGAGGTCTGACATTGTAGGGCAAATAAGTTAAAGCTGTCTCTAGCCCAGACCTAAAAAGGAAGCTCATTGACAATTCTTTCTGCCTAGGCTCACCCAATTTGGTCAAGCATGTAGCATGTATAGGCTTTATTTCGACAACTCGTGTCATAAAAGCTATAAAAAACACCATTTGGATTAAAAAGGAGGTATAAAAGTGAATAGTTCATACAGCAGCCTATTTCAAATAAATAAATGTAAACAATCCATACAAGTGGACAACTATGGCAAAAGTACAATATGCAAGTCGGCAGATCAGCGATATAGCAGTTAATGCTACATAGAGCAATAAGACATAGATTAAAACTTAAAACTTTATAAACGAGGAGTAAGGAGTGATACAATACTTCCACATGTGGTGCCTCTTCTGTTGGACCCTATTTGTAGTCCCCAGCAAGCCTTATAAGATTTTCCAACCCTCCTTAGCACAACATTTTGGAAAGGCTAAAACCAATAAAGTGTGCGTGCATAGCATATAGATAAAATATAAATCACCAGCCAGTGAGCCCTGCTGCAACTACGTGTAGTCCTCATACTGCTGAGAGCTGTAACACTCTTATTAGAGCCTTTCGTCTTATGAGCCATGCATGGCTTAAGAACTTGGCCACACTGCAGGCAAAGAGTGGTCTAGGCACAGAATATGCCAACACGTGTTTCGTCCTCTGGATTTAACCAAAGACTTCCTCAGGGCTAAGACAAACAGATAAATAACTTAATCACAAGAGCTACTCCAATCCCATGAAGCATATAGTTCTAATATTAGAACTATGTGCTTCATGGGATTGGAGTAGCTCGTGTGATTGTTCTATTCTCCACCGTACTCAGTTGAGATGCTATATGATGCATCTTATGGGGTCTGAATACATTTGAATAAATTGTTATTCTTGTTAATACTCAGAAATAGGACTTGGATAGAATACTTCTACTATGATATGGAGAGTGATTGACTCGATATTTTAAAGATGGTTTTTTTCTGACCTTGCGTGTTTACATGAATTTTCAGGACAATATCTGTTTTTATATATGCTGCTTCTGACTGAAGACAACATACTATTATCCTCCTGATATCGCCACAAGTAGTGAGTGTTTCTCTATATGAGGGTCAGTTTTTTATACATAACTGACCTGAGTTAGACCTGAGTACTTGGGAATATATGTGTGTTTGGTAATCGATATACTTCCTTTATGTATTACCGCAAGTTGCACTTTGAATTTTGCCCCTATGAAGTTTGATTAACAGCGGTAGCCAACAATTCCAAATTTTGCATAGGATATTGCAGTTGGCGGTGAGTGTGTTGGATTTTGGCACATGATAAATGTGCATGGGGTGTTTAGCCCTTTCTGATTAACACTTATTGTTCTAGTACTTTTGTTGGGGTTTCACTAAGTCCTTCTTGGGTTACTAATTTTGGGATTCTCTTTTTTATTTTACTTGTTTATAACTTTAGGAATCTTTATACAATCTTTTTCTTCTGCACTGTAATATGTCTCTATGGATTGGACACTGTGCACTAGGCACTGGTATTTGCTTTCATATTTCTTCCCTTTTTTCAGGTGAAGGTTCTTCTTTTTGACTTAGGAGGAGATAGTTAGTTTTAAATTAATATTATGTTATGTATCTCTTTGTCTAAGCCCTGAGAAAGTCTTTGGTTAAATCCAGAGGACAAAACATGTGTTGGCATATACTGTGGCTATCTGTTTTGTTGCTGAAGAACTGAAACATGAATTGTCTTGCGCAAGATACAGAATAAAGTACCAAGAAGAAAATACACTGAGAAGACTACTGCATGGACTAATTGTGGCTGGAAATTAAGTGACTGTACTACCCTTTTCTTTACGCACAAAGAGTGGTCTAGGATCTGTTCTATGGATGCGCAGGGCAACCTGATGGTCCTGTGTGCCCAGTTGCCGGCAGATCAGTTTTAGCCATTTCACCCTCAGTGTGGCATATGCCTGGCAAACAAACATAACGTGGGCAACACTTTCTACCAGGGCCCTGTAACTTGGACAGTCCTTTGGTGTTGAATTGCATGAGTGCCAATTAGCTGTTATCTCGCAGACAGTAAGTGTGCCAAACCTAAAATGAATGTATTACATCCTTTCCAGAGGGATCTGGATTATGTTTAAAAAGGGCTCTCAGTGTCCAGTCTGTTTATGGAGATAAAAGTCTGCAGTTAGTCTCCCCAGGTTTGGTTTGCTGGATTCTTGTTGTTCCACCCATTCCCAGTGAAGACGTTTAAGATCCTCTTTCATAGGTGGTTCCTGCTTTGCCCAGTGTGCTTTGAGCCCTAATGCTGACGTCAACTTCCTAACATTGGAGATCCAGCCTACTTTGTTTGTTGTGTCCATCCGGATAACCTCAGATAAGGCGTCTGCATAGGGCAGGAGCTCAGGGGTCCACCTAATGTGAGCCAAACGAGCAGTGGGGGAAGACTCGCTATGTCACCAATGGATCGTTTGCCCATGTCAAGCGTGAGGGGAGTGAGGGTGTCGTAATTTGGCAGCAACTGAGTTAGCATTTAGCTCAGCTACACAAACTTTCATTGTTAACTTGACCAAACGTGCGGAGGCCATTTTGTATTTCCTGGCTTCCATTTTGTATGAACGTGCGGCCTCGTGGTCAGCATGCCCTTTTGTCCTTCCTCTGTACCAATGACCATTTACCTTGCCCGGCAACAAGCTATTTTTAGCACTGGTCAAGCTCACGCATGCGTACTCGAACATTCGGGTTAATGTGTGGTCACTTCTCAGGAATGTTCTCTACAACTGACCAGTGGTACTAAACTCCTCCCACATGTTGGCTGTGTCCCAAAAATGCCCTTATATGTACCTAAACTGTGAAAAGAGTATACCGCCTACCTTTTTATTACTGTTAAAATTGTATAAAAGAGGTTGCGCACCGATGTTCGGTGTGATACTTCTTGCATTGCCGAAGGGTGCTGTAGGAAGGTACCACCACCCCATGGGGTCTTAATAAACTTGTCTTTTGCATTTTCCAGAAGCGTGCCAACTTCTATTTTATGGTGTTTGAGAGATTTTGCAGAGTATGTAGACCTGACGAAACGCAATACCACAAATTGGCGACCACGAAGGGACTCATCGGCGACTCGGATGCCCGAAGGAGTGGTCGTGACGAAGGATTGGAAACTCGCCATGGACGCGTACGCTGCCACTGAGTGACCCGAGTCTTGGCACCCACGGTGTTTTTTCCTTTCCTTCTGACTCGACCTTCCAGGTGGCGCCGGTCCTCGACTGAGATCTTGATCGGTTGGGTTGTCATGCAGTGCCTGTTTGGCTGATTCGATTAAGGAACTTGGCAGCTGGAAAATGGACGTTTGAAAATATTTGGTAAGCTTATGATTGGTAAGGTAGTCTATTGACACTTACTGTGGCTTTTTTGATTTGTTTGAGTTAGCTAACGTTTGGATCTATGATTTGAGCTATATGTGGAGTGCACCTCACATAGACAGGCATGTAGAGAGATTTCTCAGATTTTGTATTTGTTTGAACGGCACACTGTGTGTAAAACATATTTAAGTGCCATTTTATGTAATAGCGCGGTTTCGTGATATTTTGACATGCCTGTTCTAAGCACACTCCGAGGAATGTGCTGTCTTGGAAATGGTACCAGTTATCGATTAACTGAATCTCAGTCGACTCCCCCAGAGGGGACACCTAATCATGAAATGTACATAAAATTTGGCCTTCCCCCCATTATGTATAGTACATTATGGAATAAATATACAAAAACTGATCGTGAATTGCAATGGCCACTACATGGGTCGTTTGATTTACGAAAGGTTCAGTATGTGGAGCAGTGTTTGTTTCAGCGCAGGTCTAGACAGGATATGTTTGATTGTGTGCGTATGTGGGGGAAAGCGGTGCGTGAACGAATGAAGCGTGAACAAGCCTTGGCGGACAAAGAGCAGCGAAAGGCTGCTCGTGATAAAGCTTTACAGTTGCAGGAAAAAGAATTGCAGGAACAGAAAGAGAGGGAGATTCGAGAACGTAATTTGCAAGTTAATGGTCAGTTTCCTATTCGACGTCCTCTTTATCCTGTCCTTTCTAATGAGTCAGATGATTTTTCATTACTAGATCGTTGCCCGCCTCCGTATGTTCCGTCTACGGCCCGGATGAGGACTTGAGTGAGGGCGATCAGGACAATCAGCGTACCAGGTTATCTGCTGATCGGGCTACGGAATTGCACGCGTTTGCTCGTAAACTTAATGTAAATTCTATAACTGTTCCGAAGATTGATGGCCTTATGAGCAAATGGACTGAACGAGAACGATTGTATTTTTTAGATCATTTTGGAGATGAAGTTGTCGAACGATTTAGACGGTATTCACCTGAGTTGGAACCTAAAGATATATCAGTTGGTCGTGAGAACTTTCGTAAAGGTATTTTTGTTCTTGCAGATGCGGATGAGTTTTTCCAGCGTTTGGTTAAGCTACGGGATGAGGCGGCACGGCTACGAGCGGCGAAAAAGGCATCGGATTCGTCTGCGCCTGGATCAACGGAAGTATCCAAAGAGTGCCCTATCTTTGAAACAGATAAGAGCGCTGCAGTTAATATTATGCCTATGCGGGAGGCTGCGTCTTTGTATGTCCCTCCAAAAGGGGAAGGCACAGATGAGGATAAGAGGTCTAAAGATGCGAAGGGTTATTTTGTGTATAATTGGGTTTATACGCCATGGAATAGAACAGACGTTATGGCGCTCAATAATGCTTTGCCTGACCCCCGTAAAAATCCAGCAGCTTTCTATGAAGGTGTGGAAGGTGCTATTTCTTCGTGTGTTATGACATTAGTTGATATTGATCTTTTCTTTGGGTTGATACTGCCTCCTGATATGTGGAGAGCTATTCGTAAGTTTGATGATCGAGCAATTTTGGGTGCAGATTGGAAGGACTTAGCTCAAGCTGATTTGGATAGGGAACCCGCGTGTAAGCCATGCCAATTGATTTTAGATCTCCCGGCGGCTATTTTGAATAAATTAAAAACGCTTGTTCCCCCTAAGAAAATTGATTGGACGATGTTAGCTTCTTGCAAACAGAAGCCGGATGAATCGGTCTCTGATTTCTTTTCACGTTTCGAGGAAGCATTCCATGATTACAGTGGGCAATTATTAACAGAGGATACGGGCAGGCATTTGTTCGTTGATAAGTACGTGGCTAATCTCCTACCGGAGATTGCGAAACGTTTAAAAGCTAGTGAAAGTTCATGGACCACGGCGACCCCCGCTTCTTTATTAACTATGGCTCAGTATTATGAACGACAGGAATTGGAGGCTAAAGAAAGTAGTGATAAGAAAGCGAAGGATTTAAAGACGAAGGTGATGTTGGCTCAGGTTTATGTTACGCAGTCGAGAGGGAACGACAGGGGTAGACAAGGATTGTATGCTACGTCTTCTACTCGTACTGATATTTCTGAGGATCTGTGTGCATACTGTAAACAGTTTGGACATTGGGTTTCAGATTGTCCGGTGCTTCGAGAACAGCGTAATCAGCGTGGTCGAGGGAATGGAAGGTCACGGAATAGTTATTCAGGACCGAGAGGTGGAGCGAATGATCGTGGCACGTTTGAAGCAAGGGGTCGTGGTCAGGCTGATTATAATACTTTTGATAGACGGAATCAGTATCAGATAGCTGAAGGAGAGTTTATTGAGTCTCAGGATAATAATTATGCATAGGATTGCGTAGGATGGGGTGTGGAATCGGTTGAAGTACCAGTCGATCAAAGGGGTCCACATATATCAGCACATGTTTTGGGTTCTACTGATCAGTTTCTGGTCGATACAGGAGCTACTCGTAGCGCTCTGTCCAAACACCTGGTTCCAAGGACTCCCCTGTCTGGCGAAACGATTACATCAATAGGGTTCGATGGAACACCTTCTCTTAGCCCATTGTCTCAACCACTTACATTTCACATTGACAAATTTACTGCCCCATGCCCGTTTTTGTTGGTGTAGCACGGTTACAACGAATTTTTTATAACGCACTACCATTACATCGCAACTTTTACCACGCAAACCATTACAACGCAATGCGCTGGGGAGCGCTCTAGGATAGGGAATGTATTTAATATACTATCCAACACCTTCCCTGCTATCCACGGGGACTGGAGTTGGAATAGTAAATTAAATAATTCACTATCCAGCGCCTAAAAGCATTATGCGTTGTAATGGACTGCGTGGTAAAAACCGCGTTGTAAAGGCATGCGTGGTAAAAGCATGCGTTGTAGTGACACCAATCCGTTTTTGTTATCTCCAAACACACCTGATAACATTTTGGGACTCGATATGTTAAAACATTTTCGAGCAACCATACGATGTGCCCCTGAAGGGTTACGGGTTCTTTTGAATGAAAACTACCCGGAGGTTGAGAGATCGTACCTCATGCAGGAGGCCGATGCGTTAGCTTCTCTTCCAAGCACTTTATGGGCCGCCTCTGACACCGATGTGGGTCAAATGATTATCCCTCCTGTACGTATTACTGTAAAGGAGGGAGTATCTTTGCCTCGTGTACCACAGTACAAGATCTCCAGAGAAGGCGAAATTGCTTTGACACATATTGTAAATGACTTGATTATGGCAGGGGTGGTGGAGGAAGTCCCCTATAATGTTTGTAACAGTCCGATTCTTCCAATCCTCAAGAAAGACACAGACACTAAGATCTATTGTTTCATTATTGATTTGAGAGAAATTAATAAGATAGTTGTACCCCAGTATCCGGTGGTGTCTGACATTACCACCTTACTTACTTTGATTCCACCTACATCCACTACATTCACTGTTATTGACTTGAAGAATGCTTTCTTCTCAATTCCCATTCATCCTGACAGTCGATAGTTGTGCGGCTTCACATTAAATAATAAATCCTATAGATTTTGTCAAGTTCCTCAAGGTTACACAGAAAGCCCTAGTATTTATAGTCAGGCTTTAAAAAGGCAGCTTGATTCTTTCGACTTGCAGCCTGGGGTGGCTCTTATTCAATATGTTGCTGATATTTTACTTGCAGCAGACACACAGGAACAATGTGAGGAGAGTACTCTCTCCCTACTTTTTTTTCTTGCTAAAAATAATCACAAGGTCTCAAGGAAGAAGTTGCAATATTGTAGACCAAAGGTGACCTACCTCGGTCATCTTTTGTCTAAGGAGGGGCGTGCATTGACATCAGACCGAATTCAAGCAATTTTAGATACGCCAGTCCCTTGCACTCAGAAAGATGTTCGTGCCTTTATAGGTTTGACGTCCTTTTGTAGGCAATGGATACTAGGATTTTCGCACATTGTAAAACCCTTGCTAGCGTTGTTGTCCAAAACTGCACCAATTCCCCTTGAATGGACAGATGAATGTCAGAATGCTTTTGAACAATTGAGACAAGCTCTTTGTTCTGCGCCTGTGTTAGGTACACCAGATTATACAAAGATCTTTACATTATATGTACACGAGAAGGATGGGTGTGCAATGTCAGTTCTAGTGCAGACACACGGAGACAAACAGAGACCTTGTGCATACTTCTCAGCAGTACTCGACCCTGGGGCTCGAGGATTGCCTGGGTGTTTTCGAGCAGTTGCAGCGACAGCAGTGGCTATACGACAGAGTGAGGGAATAGTTTTGTCACACAAATTGTTGGTGTTAGTTCCCCATGCGGTAGATGCTTTATTGAACCAAACGAAAACACAGCATCTAACTAGCGCCCGTTTAACAGGATACGAGCTAACAATGTTGGCGCCACATATTACACTAAAGAGGTGCGCCACTTTGAACCCTGCTACTTTATTGCCATATCCTGTTGCTGAGTCCCAGAAGGAAGAACATCATGATTGTGTTTTTCTGACTGAAGAACAGACAAAGGGTTGTATTGATTTACAGGATACGCCACTTCCAGATGTAGATGGGGAAATGTGGGTTGATGGATCATGTTTAAAGTTGCCAGATGGTACAACTTCCGCAGCCTATGCGATCACGACACTTAAGACAGTGGTGGAAACAGCACGAATACCGCAAAAATCGGCCCAAGCAGCTGAATTGATAGCCTTAACGAAAGCATGTGAGTTAAGTGCTGGATTATGTGTGAATATCTACACTGATAGCCGTTATGCTTTTGGAGTAGTGCACGACTTTGGCCTACTCTGGAAGGAACGAGGGTTTCTGATCTCGCATGGAGAACATATCATGCATGGAGAATTAGTTTGTGATCTTCTGAATGCACTATTATGTCCAAAGAAAGTAGCAATAATAAAATGTAGTGCACATAAGAAGGTGACAGACAAAATAGGACAAGGAAACTCTTTTGCAGATCGCATAGCAAGAGAGACTGCCATGGTACAAAACGTCTCTCCTATGTATGCAGTGAGATCACAAGCTGAGCGATGGCATGATGCTAGAGAGGAAATATTAGATATACAACAATCAGCGTCTGAAGCAGAACTTGCAACCTGGGCAACAGAGGGAGTGTTGGATGATGAGGGTTGTTGGCGCAGCAAAGATATGGAGAGATGGAAATTGCCTGCCGCTTATTTGCAAGCAATGGTTCAAATGACACATGGGCTGGCACATGTTGGAGCTCTTGCAATTACTAAATTGCTTACACGAGTTTGGGAGCATCCTGAGATCGCCAGCACGGCCAAAAGAGTAGTACAGACCTGTCTGATATGCTTACAGTACAATCCTGCTAAAGGAACTTATACTCCTAAAGGAGGGTTTGTTCCACCTACTGCACCATTTGAAGTACTGCAAATGGATTACATCCAGCTTGAGCGTTGTAATAACCTCAAGTATGTCCTAGTGGTGGTGTGTGCTTTCAGTAAATGGATTGAGGGCTACCCCACGAAGGATAATACAGCATTGACAACAGCTAAGGTGTTACTGAAAGAGTACTTCCCACGCTATGGTGTTTGTAAATTTTTGTGGAATGACAATGGTCCTCATTTTGTTGGGAAAATAGTGGAGCAGGTTCTGAAAGGATTGGGAATTAAACAAAAGTTCCACGCTGTATTTCACCCGCAGTCAGCAGGTCTAGTAGAAAGGTATAATGCGACTCTGAAGCTGAAGCTAGCAAAGATCGTGGCATCCACGTCTTTGAAATGGCCGGACGCTTTGCCTTTGGCATTACTGTCTATTAGATCAGTGCCACATTCCCGATCTGGCCTCACACCCTATGAAGTAGTGTTTGGAAGGCCTATGAATATTTGGGGAGTTCCTAAGCCTCGCTTAATACATGATGTGCCTTGTATAATGATGAACGATTATTTGGCACGATTAACAAATGATTTACTTTCTATTCATCAACAGGTTCGAGGAGCGCTCCCTGACAACTCCATTGGAGAGGCTCACGATCTCCGTCCTGGGGACCACGTTATGGTCCGTGTGTTTGAGAGAGCCAGCAGTTTGGAGCCGAGGTGGCGTGGCCCTGAACAAGTATTGCTGGCAAGTCGGATGGCTGTGCGAGTCACGAATAAGAAGCGGTGGATACATTCCACTCACTGCCGTCGTGTCTCTCCGGACCTGGTGAATCCTGCGGTGCTGTCTGATTATCGAGATATCCTGGATGCAGAGAAGAGCCCAGCTGCTACGCCTCACGAGTCGGAGGGAGCCTTCCCGGACCATACTGTTTCTGGAGGAGCGAAGTATAACCTACGGCCAAGAAAATAGTGTTTTTTTAACTTTTTTCCGAGACTGGTTGAGTTACCGTTCTGAGGTTTGCGAAAACGGAAGCCGAGAATATCAGGGGGGGGGATCAGTTCTGGCCAGTGTAGCGACACCCGTCTTGAATCTCGGAGAAGAAACCAGCGGCTACCTCGGATCTCAGCACTCAATTTTTAGTTTATTTTTTAAACTTTGTTCTTTGTACTGTGGCACCTACTACGATGAGAAACAGAAGAATTCTGGGTGCAGTTCTTTTTGTTAAGACTATAGTGGTAATAGCAGTAATAGCTTGGACTGTAGAACGATTGCTTCCTGCACGAGAATATTTACTGCCTACCACTCCAATCCCATGTGAACATTTCCATTTTACTCTGCCTTATCATGAAGAGAGACATAGACAGACTTACTTGAATAACAGTTTCATTCAAATTTTGCATCACACCCATAATATGACGAACACTTCAAACTGTTGGGTATGTGGAATGTTGCCTGGACATCAAAGGAAAGGAGGAACTCCACTTATTCCTCTTCCCTTCTCATATAACGGTTCTTGCAATGCTTGGTACACTCTTCTTTTTACCCTAAGATGGCCAACAAAAGGTGGACTACTTTTTCGATTAAATAAAATATGCTATAATGATAGAGATGGTTACCCACAAGCAGAAGGAACTAAATTTGAGTGGGAAGAATATCGACCGGACAATGCATCTACACCTCGTATTTTTACTAATCAAAGACTTATAAATATGTCCAGTTTACATGTGATTACGGTTATTGATACTAGGGCTGATCTTTGTGTGAGGAATAAAGGTACAATTCCGGTAGGGAAAAGTGAGTGTAATACTACTCTCACATTTGAAACACAAAGTAGTATTGCTTTTATAGCCTCTCGAAACACCTACTTTATTTGTGGAAATAAAGGATATCATCGTCTTCCCATTGGGTGGTTAGGAACTTGCTATATATCTTTTGTACTACCCCCTGTATTTATTGCCCCGCCTATGTACCATAATGATTTTGTACTATATCATGATTTTATATTAAATAGGGTTAGTAGAACATTAGAGATTGAAAATGTAGACCAAACGGACACCTCCATACAACAATATGTAGATTTTAATGTAGGCCTGTTTTCCTTCATTGGTGCTGCCTTAAACAGCAGGAAAATAAGACGGCTAACACGTGTTGTGGAAGCTGTTGCTAATGAAACTGCCTCTGCATTGGGGAACTTAACTGAGGAACTCCAAATTACCAGAATTGTAACACTCCAGAACCGAATGGTTCTTGATGTAGTACTAGCTGATCGTGGGGGTGCATGCCGCATTATCGGAAGTAGTTGTTGTGTTTACGTCCCAGATAATTCGCCTTCTGTGTATGATGCCATTTCCAAATTGCACAAAATTGCTGCTGAAATTCACCCAGAAAATGGTACGTGGACATTCTCTAATTGGTTTTGGACTTTGTTTAGTACCTGGGGTTGGAAATTACTGACGATCCTATGTATGATTATTGGAATACTCTTTTTCCTTTGTTTATGTATTCAATGTGGCCCTACCTTATGCTCTGTATGCATTTCAGCCTGTATTCCATCCAAACGAGCTATTGCCAAACACGAGCAAATGATTAACGCAGAAATGATGAAAATAATGATGATTAATATTGATGACGAGTATCCTGATTACTTCCGTTATGAGGTAGCTTCAACTAAATGCTAAAAGGGCCGTCTGTTGTAATTTGGCAGCAACTGAGTTAGCATTTAGCTCAGCTGCACAAACTTTCATTGTTAACTTGACCAAACGTGCGGAGGCCATTTTGTATTTCCTGGCTTCCATTTTGTATGAACGTGCGGCCTTGTAGTCAGCATGCCCTATTGTCCTTCCTCTGTACCAATGACCATTTACCTTGCCCGGCAACAGGCTATTTTTAGCACTGGTCAAGCTCACGCATGCGTACTCGAACATTCGGGTTAATGAGTGGTCACTTCTCAGGAATGTTCTCTACGACTGACCAGTGGTACTAAACTCCTCCCACATGTTGGCTGTGTTCCAAAAATGCCCATATATGTACCTAAACTGTGAAAAGAGTATACCGCCTACCTTTTTATTACTGTTAAAATTGTATAAAAGAGGTCGCGCACTGATGTTCGGTGTGATACTTCTTGCATTGCCGAAGGGTGCTGTAGGAATGTACCACCACCCCATGGGGTCTTAATAAACTTGTCTTTTGCATTTTCCAGAAGCGTGCCAACTTCTATTTTATGGTGTTTGAGAGATTTTGCAGAGTATGTAGACCTGACAAAACCCAATACCACAAGGGGAATGTTTTGGGCCAGCATCACTAGATCTCTTAAGAATTTATGTTCAGATCTGCGGAGATTGTGGACCTTGTCAAATCCCCACAGCTTGGCTCCATACAGTGATGTGCCGACTGCTTTTGTATCATAGACCTGGAGGGTTGTGGCTACCGGTCTGCTATGTGAAGATCGATGTTCCTTTCCAAATGATCCCGTTACTCGCTTGTGGCCCATTAGCATCTTTGCTAGGTGAGGCTTCCACAACATTTTATTGGAGAGTCGGACACCAAGGTTGTCAAAAGTGCCGACTCTTTCCAAGGGAGTGCCACCTAGCAAGGGGCTGCCTTTATAGGACTTATGGGGGTTAAAGGCCATGAATTTGGTTTTTGAGGTGTTAATAATCAACCCCCTCATATCGCGGAAGAGTGTAGACCTATTAAGTTGTAACTGCAACCCCGCTCGGGTCTTTGACACCAACAAGGTGTCATCTGCGAACAAAAGGGTCGGTACTTCATCACCCCCCAGGTTTGGTGCATCAGCTATTTCTTCTTGCAGGAAGCTAAGCACTCCATTCATATAGAGGGAGAATAGAGTGGGATCCAGAAAACAACCCTGTCAAACTCCCCTACTGATCGGAATGCGATTGGTCAATTGCCCCTGCGCCGCCCACCTAATCTGTGCGTAGTTCTCTTCATGTAACCATACTACCAGAATAAGGATGAGTTGCAAGATGCCCTTGTCTTTGATTGCCAACTTTTATTTACTCCTGGTGACTAATTCAAAGGCAGTCTTTAAGTCGATGAATGCTAAGTAAAGACTGCCCTTGCTGACCACAACCACTTAAAAATAAATGAGTATTAGCTGGAATGCCTGGTCAATGGTCCTCGTCCTCACTCTAAAACCAGCCTGATACTGGGATGGGATAGCGCTATCATCCGCCCGTAGCAGGATCCTCTGCAGCATAACTCTGCTGAAGACTTTCTGTAGGGTGTCAATCAGGCTAATGGGCCTATAGTTTGAGGGATCGTCTCTGGATCCTTTTTTGTAAATCGGGACCACCACTGCGCCTTTCAGAGCACCATTAGCTGTTGCATTCGTCAAAAGAAGAATATAGCTGGCCCAATTTGAAATATCGGCTAGGAATAAGTCTCCCGAATGCCAGCTGGTCCTACAGCTTTGGACGGCACTATTTTGGCTATAGTGGGCTCTATTTTGCCCATAGAGAAGAGGTTGTCATCCGAGGGATGGTTATGGAAGTCGACCAGGTCCGCTGGGGGCGTATCTTCAGAGGCTGAGTAGAGCTTCCGAAAGTGATTCAACCATTCCTGGCCACTGATGTAGTGGTGGAGTGAGGAGGCTCCTGGCAGGGCCGGCCTAAGGCATGTGCAAGCTGAGCACCTGCACAGGGCCGCCAAACCACAGGGGCCGCCACGCCAATATATATCCTTAGATACATATTTGCGTAGCGGCCCCTGGCAGGGATTTGGCGGCCTCGGGCCCCCTATTTACACTCCCTGCTCAGGGCCTCCGTGAGCCTAGAGCCGGCACTGCTCCTGGACTGCTACCCCAGGTGACTAGGGACCAGAATAACTTAGCACCTTTTTCTGCACTTGCTTCCTAAAGTTGCTGCCAGCGGAATTCCTTCCATGCCAACTTTGCCGAACACAAAGCAGCCTTATAGGGCTTCCTGGCGGTTTTAATCAAAGGGCAATTCTTAGCTTTGATTAGTGCAGCTAAGAGGGATCGCTCACGTCTGCAATCCTTTGTGTACCATGAGTAGGCCTCTTTGGATGTCATCTGGGCTTATGGTCTGATCTAGTAGCTGAAAAGTATGCATTAAGTCGCTCGAGAGTGCGGGAGTGAACTGTAGCTACATCGGCCAATCCGCTTTCGCTAACAACCAGAGACTGGAGCTCTAGTATGCCTACAGCCAGGTCATGTGTATGCCTATGATCTTGTTTTTCTGCAGAACCACCTTTCACCCTGGTAAAGATCTGCTGTTATTTGAGGGGAAGATTTCCCTAGTGTGGATCACAAGTGAGTTGCTCTTGGGGTGGTAAGTTGCTTCCCACAGGGGGTTCATGCTTAAACAGAGAGGGTCATGTTCTCTGTGTTTACACCCACAATCATATCAATCAGATCTCCCCAGACCCTTATATCGAGGAGAATGTAATCAATGCAAGACGGACAGCTGACTCTGTTGTACGCATTCCCGCCGTGCCTGTCTCAGAGGGTTCTACCATTTACTGCCCTTAGGCCAAACTCAATGATAAGGGCATTGAGTTGGAGCGCTGTCTGTGTCCATCTTTTAACTGGGGATAGGTTTAGGTAGGGGACAGCCCACTTGGTTTCATCATCCTCAGTACCAACAGTACTCAATGGTTCGAAAGTACTATTGAGCTCACTTGCTACTATTACTCTAGCGTGTGGAGAGCATCTACCTAAGCTCTCTTCCAGTAGAGTGAGAGTGGGCGAGGGTCTACCCCCTTTCATTCCCCTCACATTAACATTTGAACAAGCTAAAAACTCCGGATAGAACCTGGATTTGGGTCTCTCTTTCGGATAAACAAGGTTAATGCTTTGTCCTTAATTCTTGGAAGAGCAGATTGGCTCTTGGGTGACAGATAGAATACACGTTTTATTTTTGGCCGTTGCACATAGAACAAACCTTGTCCACAGAAGTAGGAGACTTCACAACGGACACAGGCAACTACTACACACAAGTTCTTAACAAATGTTCCGGATTTACAGGACGCCGATGCCAGGCCGGCATTCAAGCCAGGTTTACCCATGTGACATGGCCAGCTTTTGTAGTCACTAGGCCACGTGGACTCTCTTGAAAGCTGGACTCGTTCCAAGTGGGAACTGAGCTGAGCCAGATGGAGGACGGAAGCCAATCTAAAATATTGCATAACCAGAATTCTTTCCACTTTTGCAGAGAATAGTTGTTATGTAAGATGGGATTCCATAATACACTTATCTTTGACAAATTGATAGAGTTTGCAAAAATTATTTTGTTTATATATATATATATTAGAAACTATATGACCGGTGAGTCTATGTATACCAAAGAATAACTCCATACCTGAGATCTAGCTTAATAAATCTTACTAACATAAGATAACATCTGAGCATCTGGTACAGAATTATTGTAAGCACTGAGAACCGCTGTACACAATACAACATATCTATGATATTGGAAACCAGGAATCTGATATTTAGATTGTAAATCAGACAAAGATAAAAACATATTACTTTTTTTACAACAAGAGACCACGGTACTTAGTTTAATAAAAGGATTATTCCATAAAGAAACCTTCTTAGAAAACGAAGTGTATTACCAAATGTTGCATCCTGACTTAATATAACGTTTTTAGTAGGGTTGAGAACTTAGAGAAGAAATCTTTGCTTTTTTAAAGATCCGTAGTAAGAATGCCAGAAAAGGGAACAGCACTACAATATTTCTTTCAAGTAAAATCCGGGAGGGTGTTATGTGGGACTCCAGATTTCAAAACCATGAAACACTTTGTGCAATTAAAAAGGAAGTGTAGCATCTCATTGTACAGCTTGTATTTGATATATGGAGTTTTATTGTTCGAAATACATTTATTAATATTGGCAAAAAAGAAGAATGAAAAGTAACAGACAACAACACTGATAACAGATATAACACAGGTAGGGCTGTTACCATTTTCATCGCCTCAAATCTGCCCCAGCATGATAGGTTGAGGGAAGCCTATTCATCTAATTTTTCAATAATTGTTGTTAGTTTTGTTTTTTTGCGCTTGAAATCAACTGTATTTTTTATTGTAATATGATCAAGATATTTACGAGCTGTATTATTCCAAAGAATGTCCAGGGATGGAACCTATTCCTCAAAGCACTCTTTTTAGAGTCAATATGTTGTGGGTTTGCTTGGAGTCAGTGAGGCCTGGACGTCTAATAAATGCATTGAAGTGTCTCAGCGTGAAACTAGGATGAACGCGGGATCGGCCCTGCCTGCTTCTCGAGTGTTTCTTTGTGGATTCATTGTGTTGTATTGTGCTCCTGGAATGCATCTGAGAGTTGCTAGTGACAGCTTTGTAAAAGAGAGTTTGAATAAAACGCTTAACAAAACATGCACTGAGAATAATGGTAACACTAGTCGTGCACTGTTTACCTGGTGTGCTGTCCTGTATTTTGATCTAGCCTGGCGTGCAATGCTGTGAGTCAAGAAGAATGTGTGTTGCCTCTCAGGTGATTGTTCTGTTTACAAAGGGGCTCAGCTGGCTGCACACTAATGTGTAACTTGTTCCTCAAGAAACACCTGTTCCTTACCTACCTGTTTTCACTGCCAGGACATGTAAAACTAAAAATAATTTGTACTACTTTTTTACATACACTGCAATCTAGCCCCTTAGATGTATAACGTCTACCCTAGGGGTGACATATGTATTAAAAAGGAAGGTTTGGGCCTAGCAGGAGGTTTATCTTGCGAGGTCGACGTGGCAATTTAAAACTGCACACAGGCTGCAATGGCAGGCCTGAGACACATTTGGAAAACTACTTAAGTGGCTGGCACAATCCGTGCTGCAGGCCACTAGTAGCGTTTAATTTACAGACAGTGGGTCCCTGGGGTACTAATTTACTAGGGACATACCAATAAATAAATGTGCCATTGGGATTAAGGCAATGTTAACATGTTTTAAGGAGTGAGCATGCGCACTTAGCACTGGTTAGCAGTGGTAATGTGTTCAGAGTCCAAAGGCCAACAAAAATGAGATCAGAAAAAATGGAGGAGGAAGGCAAAAAGTTAAGGAAAAGACCACCCTAAGCCTGTCAGGTCTAACATGTTTTGTTATGTTATTTGAATATTGATATAACGCACAACTTGTCGGCATTGAAACAGCCAAGATTTTAGATGTTTTTTCAATTCATGTAGACTTGGACAGGCACGGATGAACAAAGGATGTTTGCCCCAGTGGAGTGGGCCAAAAAAGGAAAAGGCTCTGCTTCCATGTTGAGTGGTGCAAATGCACCGTGCACTTGGTTGCTTGATCCCAACTTCCTGTTTAGGACATAGGGAGTGAGTCTGTTCTGAAAGCACTTTGGGCCAGAGCCTCAGTTTAACATTATCGACGTCCTGCCCAAATTAGATGACCAACTGGTTGTCATCTGCATATGAACATGTCTCAAAACTAAAGGGCTTAACTAATTGGGCTAAGGGAGCAACATAGATGTTAAAAAGTGTTGGGCTTAAGGAGGAGCGCTGCAAAACTCCCTTGTCCAAAGGGGTGGTGTTGGAGTAGAATGTACCCATAAAAAACTGTTTAGACCCTATCCTTGAGGAAGTCCAGCAGCCAGTTAAGGGTGGATCCCTGGATACCTAATTGATGAAGACGCTGTACCAGAATAAAGTGCAGGATGGTATACATGAAATGAAAATGAAATTTGTACTTGTAAAGCGCACTTATACCCCAACTGGGGTGTCCTGGCGCTGTAACGCATACCGCTGTGGAACCCTTACTGGCTTTTCCCTGTGAAATGTCCACTCCTGGGGACGCTCAAGGTGAAGCCAGGCATCCCAGCGCTGTTGGGGCCGTTGTGGAGATTAAGCAAGCTATTGCCTAGAGTTGCAGAGTGGGACTCCATGATTAGAAGAGGCACCGAGGAAAGAATGATCAGGTCCGAGGAAATTGAGCCCAAGACCCGCCGAGGCGGGAATTGAACCCTGGTCCCCGGCCAGACCTCTGCATCAGGCTCTGTCGCTCTAACCATTGAGCCACACTTCTCCACCTTGTGTCCCACCCTGCAGAAAGTAGGTAGAACTACCCATCTTCTTGGGAGTTCTCATCAGTAATGCGGCCCAACCTGGATAGACTATCAGCATCAGTGTGGTCTGACCCCGAGCGGTGTTCCACTGTAAAGTCCATTCCCTTTAGGGAGATGGACAATCTCAGAAGATGGGATTTTTACTCTTCATTTCCCTGATCCATCTGAGGGTCTGTGGTCTGTCCGAACCTGGATGTGAGTCCCAAACAGGTATTGTCTCAGCTTCTTTAGTGCCCAGACCACAGCAAAGGCCTCCCTTTCAATCGGACTCCCCCTCTGATCCCGGGGGAGTATTGCTAATGAATGGGAGGCCCTCCTCATTTAACTGTGCTAATACCACCCCTGTACCATGATCCGAAGTGACCGTCTACACAATAAACTCCTTAGAGAATTCAGGAGCCTTGAGCAAAGATGCTGTACACGTAGCCTCCTTGGCAGTGTCAGTGGTGTTTTGACAGACTTCTGTGCAGATCCCCTATTTGGACTTTTTCGGAAAGGTAACTTATAACTTTCATGGGATACCTAAGTTATCCCATAAATAATTTATTAATTATAATGGTGTTACTAAAAGAGATATGCAGCCACAATAAACACAGAGTGATGGAACTACTGTTAATTTTCAGTATCCGTTATAACTTTAGCATGCCAATGCACGTAAAATGAGGCTTATAACCACAATAATAATAAACATAGGAAACTGTTGAGCACATATGGCACCTTGAAGGAAAGTCGCGTACCACTCTTACACTATAGTTCCACTTTTACGTATGACAGGGTTATCAAGGGGAACACGTGCTGTGTGCATCACTTGATTGCAATGGTCTTCACAATTGATGTGGTCACTAAATGGAACTTTATAATAGAGTTTTTGCGACATTACTTTTCTTTCTGATACTCCAGCTTTTTTAAAAGCCCCAGTCTTGAAAGTCACATAGTGTGCGAAACACATGTTGGCTGATTCTCAAATAAGGGGAAGAATGTAAACATCTCCCAGAAAACAACCATATTGGGAGTACTGTGAGACTACAGATGAATCTCTATTTAAAAACTTGGGAAATAAACATATTAGAATATATATAGGATACACTATATGAAGAATGTCAACACCAAAATCTTGGAAAGTTCTGTATGATGCAATTCATGACTGAAAATAAAGTATGGCAATAAAGACACTTTCATGAAAATGATACATTGTTCTGCAACAAGTATTAATTAGTGCAACTGCACAAAATTTAATTGAATAAAAATTGAGTTTCATCCTTGTATATACATTTTTTGGAAAAAACACTCAGGGGCAGATTTACAAGGAAGTGCCGCAGCGCGGCAACGCAAGCCTTTTGCCTGCGACATATTTACAATAATATGTCGCATTCCTGTGCTCTCCTCTGGGCTGGTGCACAAATAGCTGCCCTGCACAGGCGCAGGCACCCTTGCACAATTGTGCAAGGGTGCCTGCGTCGTGGGAAGATTGTTTTTTTGCAGGAAGGAGCACCTTCCTGCACAAAAACAATAACTACAGGCATTTTTCTCTTTTAATGTGTGCTGTAGAATGCAGCACGCTTTGAAAGCGGAAAATACTAAGAGAAACAAAAACATTTCTCCTTGTTGCGCCTCGCTATGTCACCCCTAGGGTGACCTTCAATTATGTCCCGTGAAGATGGGCCAATGAGGGAAAATGTCCTTCTGGTGACCAGATAAGTCCCACGGGGTTACCCGTGCGAAAGTATGGAGCGATGATGACAGAATATTTGAGTGCAGGAATCAACAAAGCTTACCATAAATCAGCAGACCATTCAGCACCCTGCAGCCACCAACCTAAGGAATCTTTTGTTTCACACCAGACCAAGAAAACTAGCCCCCAAGAACAGAGCACCCGAGGACTAACCCCCAACCCCATTGTCATGGGCCATTACCCTTGTGGGCAATGAACAGTGTGCCCTATGACAAAGTACAGCAAATCCAGAGACCTTGGTCTGCATAACCCTTGGGAGAAGAGAAACCATACCAATATAGCTTTATAGCCAGCCATAATCCCTCTCAACATCCACCGGTGCACTTGGTAACTAGACACAATATCGAAAAAAACATATAGAATGGACATAATATCGAGTACAAAATATAGAATGGACAAAATATCGAATGGACATAATATAGTGGTGAATAATATCGAAATGCAGGTAAGTAATATCGACTGTCAAAATATCGAAGCACATAATATAGGCATTAAAATATATAGAATTTTTAATAATATCAAATTATTTTAAGTGTTTTGTATTTTAGTATATGTGTTAAAAGTGTATATTAGTTTTTGTAATGTATGTTTAATTTTTTTAAAGTAATGAGTTTTATGTTATTTAATTTTGGCATATTTTAATTCCTTAGTGGTTTGTGGGTTTATAGCGGAATAGGGTGGGAAGTAATTTAATTGTAGTAAATGAAATATTAATTTTTAGGAATTACTAATTATTTTTAATTTAATTTTGCGTTTTAGTTCTTTAGCGGGTTGCGGGTTTTTAGGGGAATAGGGTTGGAAGTAATTTAATTGCAATTAAGTAAAAAAAAATATTTATTGGTATTGATAATTTATTGTTAATTAATTAATTGGTAATTAATTTTTGTTAATTGGTAAATTATTTTTATTAATTGGTTAATTGAGCATTATGTTAATTGCATTAATTTATTATTTGAAGCGGGTTGTGGGTTTATAGTGGAATATGATGGGAAGTAATGTAATTGTAATTAATTAATTATTGACATTATTTTTGTGTATTGATAATTAACTTACTGTTAATTAATTATTAATTGGTATTTTTATTATTATTTATTAATTTATGGTATAGAAAATTAAATGGTTGCTAATCAATTATTATTAGGTAATTAATTTTAAATAAAAAATAGTTATTAGTATTTATAATTAATTAATTATTAAATATTTTGTAATTGGTATTTAATTTTAATACTTTTTTATTGGTGTTGATAATTAATTACTTTGTATTAAAATATTAAATTATTACTTTCCCTACTGTTGCACTCATTGGAGTGGTAATAGTAATTTTTACCCCTACACTATCCAATTGTTTCCCTACGTTGCACTCTCTGGAGTGGGAATAGTAACTTTGACCCTCCCACTATCCAACGCTTTCCCTAGTGTTGTACTCACTGGAGTGGGAATAGTAATTTTTACCCTCCTGCTATCCAATGCTTTCCCTACTGTTGCACTTTCTGGAGTGGGAATAGTAACTTTGACCCTCCCACTGTCCAACGCTTTCCCTAGTATTGCACTCACTGGAGTGGGAATAGTAATTTGTATCCCTACGCTATCCAATGCTTTCCCTACTGTTGCACTCTCTGGAGTGGGAATAGTAATTTTTACCCCTACACTATCCAACGCTTTCCCTACTGTTGCACTATCTGGAGTGGGAATAGTACTTTTTACCCCTATGCTATCCAACACTTTCCCTAATTTTGCACTCTCTGGAGTGGGAATAATAATTTTTACCCCTACGCTATCCAACGCTTTCCCTACTGTTGCACTCACTGGAGAGGGAATAGTAATTTTTACCCCTCCGCTATCCAATGCTTTCCCTACTGTTGCACTTTCTGGAGTGGGAATAGTAACTTTGACCCTCCCACTGTCCAACGCTTTCCCTAGTATTGCACTCACTGGAGTGGGAATAGTAATTTGTACCCCTACGCTATCCAATGCTTTCCCTACTGTTGCACTCTCTGGAGTGGGAATAGTAATTTTTACCCCTACACTATCCAACGCTTTCCCTACTGTTGCACTATCTGGAGTGGGAATAGTACTTTTTACCCCTATGCTATCCAACACTTTCCCTAATTTTGCACTCTCTGGAGTGGGAATAATAATTTTTACCCCTACGCTATCCAACGCTTTCCCTACTGTTGCACTCACTGGAGTGGGAATAGTAATTTTTACCCTCCCGCTATCCAACGCTTTCCCTACTGTTGTACTCTCTGGAGTGGGAATAGTAATCGTAACCCCTACGCTATCCAACGCTTTTCAACTGTTGCACTCTCTGGAGTGGAAATAGTAATTTTTACCCCTACGCTATCCAACACTTTCCCTACTGTTGCACTCACTGGAGTGGGAATAGTAATTTTTACCCTCCCGCTATCCAACACTTTCCCTACTGTTGCACTCTCTCGAGTGGGAATAGTAATTTTAACACCTACGCTATCCAACGCATTTCCTACTGTTGCACTCTCTGGAGAGGGAATAGTAATTTTTTCCCCTACGCTATCCAACACTTTCCCTACTATTGTACTCACTGGAGTGTGAATAGTAATTTTTACCCCTACGCTATCCAACGCTTTCCCTACTGTTGCACTCTCTGGAGTGGGAATAGTCATTTTTACCCCTATGCTATCCAACTGTTTCCCTACTGTTGCACTCTCTGGAGTGGGAAGAGTAATTTTAACCCCTATGCAATCCAACGCTTTCCCTACTGTTGCACTCTCTGGAGTGGGAATAGTAATTCTTACCCTCCTGCTATCCAACGCTTTCCCAATTGTTGCACTCACTAGAGTGGTAATAGTAAATTGTATCCTCCCGCTATCCTATGCAAAAAATATTGAATATGTTTTATCAATATTAAGTTAATATATATATATATATATGTATTAAAAAATAAAAATGTATGTTTATTTTTCCTTACATTAATTACTTATTAATTTTAAGTGTATTTAAGTATTTTAAGTATGTTTTAGTTAATTATATTTATTATTTCATTAATTTTCCAATATTTTTGTACTTACCTGTTTGTAGATAGCAATTCGATATTTTGGCATTCTATATTTCTTCCTCAATATTTTGTCAGGTCGATTTTTTCCTCCTCGATATTCTGTCAGTGATCCGGTGCACTTACATCCCACCATACCTGAAGTAGCTCCACTGGTGCCCCATTCACAAACGTGAACAATGCAAACTTCTCACCCACACTTTCAAGGCTTTACAAAGCACTGGAACAATATACCTCAACAATCACATGTGCTTTGACAAACGTTCCAAATACGTCTGCTGGTCTGTAATCCCATTTCCACACATCCCATGCATATGAAAAAACAGATCCGGCGGTCCAGCCTTCTCCTATATAGCTGATAAAACATGCAATGACCTGCCGCTACACATCAGAGCCTCCTCCTGACTCCTTGAAATCTGCAAGAATTTAAAGACCAGACATTTTGAGTTCTCCCACAAGACCCTAGGTTGGCTACACTCACACCTGCTTAGTGCGCTCTAAAGAAATGCTTAACATAACCTTTTGGTCTATTCCGGCCACCATTTTAAATAGGTATTTTATTACCAATTGTCTAAAGATGGGCGGGCATTTAAAAAATTCCTGGCTACTCCCTATAAAAAAACAAAAACCTACTTTTCACTCCTAACAGTATGGCTAGAAAAGGCAACATGACCCAATAAATACCTTTTTCCGCATGGGCTGGGTTGGTTCTGATAGAGCGCGCGAGGTCACCCAGCCAATGATTCCGCCGTTTCCGGCTTCAGGGCCCATATACTTTCAATTCACACTATTCATTGACCAGGCGACTTCACGGGCTGCTACCAATTGTGTGTGTGTTCCCTATTGTTATGACTCAGTGTACCCGACTTACCCTCCACCGACACGGGTACCTATGACTTCAATGGATCAGGGGCCTAGCTGTAAAAGGAAAGGCAGCAAATACAATTTCAAATGACATTCAATGCTGTTTAAATGACCACGGACAACTGGAAGTTTTAAAATGTTTATCTAAAGTTCGTTATCATCAAGCATGAGATACACTAGAATGAGGCAATCAATAACCAAAATAATGTAAATTATATAGCTATAGAGAAATAACGACAGGGTAACCATTCAAATGCAATATGAAATGCAATTGGGAAAATACTATATAATCTCAGAAATGTTTAAGCATGGACAGACTGTGCATGGGTAACTATAGGAGGGCCTATAAAGAGTAGCACGCTAAACTTAAAGTGAAGGGACCTTTAAACAGTCTGGGTAAGGAGGTTCTAGACCATATCAGAAAATGACAAACTGCAATGCAAAATATAATTTCTAAAAGGTAGGGTGACATGGGAACATATCATGAAAAATATGTAAATGACTTTACGTTTCAATAGTTTTGCGGCAAAAGCATGGAAAAAATCAACATGTGCAAAGGTATGTCTTTATTAAAGCAAAAGGTAGAAATAAAGAAAGGTGCAAGTTTAAAGAACTTAGAGCAGTATTTACCTAGACTGGTGTGGAAACCAAACCCTGGCCACGGGTCAGTTAAAGACAGGAAACCCTCAAGGAAGGATACCTCTCAAAGGACAGCAGGTGCAGAATGGACACCCCGGACAGGACAGGATACCCTCAGATTAGGAATCAGGACAGGACCTCAGGACAGGACCGCTCAGGACAGGACCGAACCCGCAGTTTGGAAGCAACGCCTGTGCTTCACCCTCTCTGCAGCTATCGATCAAGACCCCGATTGGGTCAGCGAACTCCCAGCAACGTGCTTCGCCAGCACTTTAAGGTTCAGTAGAACCTTAGTCTATGGTCAATTTCGGACAGAGTGCTCCGCAGCGCTCTGTATCTTCAGTCACCTATTGAGTACGATGGGTCAGTGACAGGTCAGCTAAACCAGACAAGTCGGACAATTTCCCTAGGTGAACCCAGGGTAGATATACTCTTTTGGGACGGTGTACCACCCCCCAATGTTGCAAAGTGTCAGAATCCCTCAGTTTGGATTGGTCCTAAGGTAGGATTTGGATAACACACCAATCAGAATAGACTATTTAGATGCTTCATTATCATATTTGGGTACCGCCTAGTAAGATTGGGGTTCCCATGAGAAACTGTGCAGAAATACAATGACAATTGTACAAAGTAACAGAATGGGGACACATGATTTCGTCCAGCCGAGTTTTGCAGGTCAGTTCTCAGGAGCGTCTTGCCCATCACTGCCAACTGGCGGAGTTCCATCAGCCAAGGTTGTCGGTGCCCCAGAAACTTGCACATGCGTAGAAGGGACCTCCAAGATGGCTCTCGGTACAGATAGACCCCCATTCCCCGCAGTACATGAAAAGTAAGCGAGAACAAATTAATACATAGAAATAACGTTATGAAATCACATCACAGGGTTGTACTTTTCAACTTATCATCACAACATATACTTATGCAGTCTAAATGTTAGCTACATGGATACAGGCACAAGAGCAGTGGCACGAGCAGTACCACATGATGGGCACAGCTATGTATTACGCATGCGCATAAATTTCCCTCCACTTCTGCAGACACGTCAGGACACGTGAGTGTGGCTGACGCATGCGCAGTAACTAAATACAAGCGGCGACCATTTTATAAACACGGATTAAAGTAGTTAGGAATACACATAGGCAAGCGTATTAACCCTTATTCAAACTTAATATAAACATTAGTAAGACGTACACTTATTACTTTGTTACACATAAACGAGGTTCATGACTTCAGCAAGTCCGCAAAATATGCGAAGCTTTGCTTCATCAATCCCCTCTTTGATGATATTTACTATCATCACAAAATAAATGGAACCAGATGCCAACTTTCTCTCACACCTTATACAGCTCTATCTCTTCCAGCAATCGCTCCAACTTCTCTCTTTCAGTTCTGGTAGGGTGAGAAGTCTTCACCTTTTTGTATATCTGATCATTCACTTCCTCCAATTCGATCTCATCCACACTCCGTTTCAACCCTCTTGCATTTACCTCGTGCTTTTTGGTGCGCTTGCGGCATTTACAACAAACAAATATGAAAAATAGAATGAGACCTATAATTCCAATTGGCATCAGTACTTTAAACAATAAGCCTTTACCTACGCTAGCAAGCCAATGACCTACATTTGAGAGACCATCTACCAGTCTCTTCCAGGCACTATCAACCTCGAGTGGTCTGAGTTCCTTTGCCAAATTAGTAATGTTTTTCACATATCTTTTGATCTGTACACTTTTGTCCGGAATATAAGTGTAACAATGTTGCGCCTTCAACATCCGGCAGACTCCGCCCTCTTTTGCTAACAAGGTATCAAGAGCAAGTCTGTTCTGCAAAACCATTGATCTAATCGCAACCATTTCGGTATTGACCAGCAGAAATCCATGAGCTGTCTCAGTAGACAATACATCCACTATGGTAGACAATTTACAAATTCTGTGAGTGTTCAGAACCACTCCCACTCCAGGTATCAGTGCACTGAAAATACTACCCATAATTTCACCTATACTTTCTCTTTTACTACGCACTAAGCCATTAGTATTTTCATTGCTTCCAGATTTCCCATTCACATGGTATATTTTCGGGAAGACAATGCCAAAATAGCAACTTCCATACCAGTGATCCGGCAATTTGAAATAAGCCTTATCCCCACAAATATAATAAATTCCAGGAAACACAGGCTCTGACCCATTTTTGAAACCCCAACCTCCAATTACCTTGTAATTATGTTCGCATTCACTGGAACCAATGAAAACATTATTATAGTAGCTAGTCTTCTCGCGATGAAGACATAACTTTCCTTTCTTTTCAAAATCCAGCAACAGAGCAGGACCCGCCCCACCAGATGAGGTGCCTTCCATGTTCTCTGCCCATCTTGGCTTTTTCTGACTTTCGTCATTAGCCTTCTTTTGTATTTTAATTCTCCTTTTCTCTGCCATGTTCAGGAACATCTTTTCCTGCTCACGCAAAGAACAAGTCAAGTTATCTCTGTGTGCATCCGCTATGTCAATGTTACCTATAGTCAGAAAGTAGTCTCCCATATATCTTATTGTGTCACTTTTGGTATGTACAGGATTCAAGTTCCCACGTATAGGAAGTTCAGAAAAGATCACGTCATTGTTAGAGTAATAGTACTGTAACGGTCCTCTTTTGTAAAACAAACTAGCTAAAATGCTACAGGAGATTCCATATGTCAGCGGCAAGTGATGGTATGTCACGCCTTCAGCCACAGAAGTAGGTAGCTTCATGCAGACATAGCAATCCTCAATTTCCATAGTCTCTACATAGTGTATTAACAAGTTTGCGAAAACATTTAAGTGTGTCTTGTTCTTGACTCCATGATAATGTAGTCCTCCCTCATCTGATGCTTCTAAGTCTTGTTTTGTTTGTCTCAGTGCTCTCTCATGTCTTGCTACACTCTGTGTTGTCAGCTCCTCACTGTCAGTATTTACAATTTCAGTAGGGACAATGTTAGTATCTTTACTCACAGCAAAGGGTATAAAGATTGTTAGTCCTATCCAGAGTAATATCAGGACAACTACACTACAGACACATACCTTGCAGCATGTTTTGCAAAAGCCGCGACTAGGTCTACCACTCACGTTTGAATCAGACATTTTGGCTCAGAAGAAGTTTCTCGACCCCTCTTTGTGACTTTACACGAGTATCTTACTTTGTGCAAATTCACGGTGGCTCTTCTTCTTCTTCGTCAGAGTACTCAGGGACGGGCTCTCTGTCGCTTACGTCAGTTATATCAAGATCTTCAAGTTCTTCCAACACAAGTGTCCATTCAGGTGACTTGTACTTTTTGTTTTGCCTTTTTATTCGATCACTCCTTCTGTTGGAAGTATCCTCTTGTTGTTTAGCTATGCGTGCACTTCTCCTTTCTTCTGCACGTTTTTCTTCTACCGTCTTTATCCTTAGTCTTAACTTCTTTACAAATCTGGGCTCAAGATGCTTTCTTTTCTTGAGTCTTTTAGTTGGTACCTGGACTTCGTTTCCTTCTCTCGCCCTTTTGTTTTCATTTACTGTTGGTAACTCTGTTTCAGTTTCTTCTTCTTCTATCTGACTAATACCAGGACTCGCATCTATTTCTTCTGCCTGGTTACTAATCTGACCTTGTTCAGGTAAATTAGGTGTTTGCTCTTCAAGTGTCTCTGATTCTGTTTCCTGAACACGTTCTTCTAATCCTATCTGATCCTGTTCAAGCACTTCGATCTCTGGACTTTCTTCTGCTCGAACTATTACACTATGTCTAGTCTGTCCCTTCCCGATATCCGGAGTCAGTGGAGGAGTATCAAACACTTGCTCTGTATCCTGCACTTGTTCAGTATCGGGCACTTGTTCAGTCTTATTCACTTGTTCTGTATCAATCACGTGCTCTGTCCCTGTCTGACCTCCTCCTTCCTCAGTTTTGATGTGAATCTCAAGATTCTGAGGTTCTTCGCCTGTGCCTTGCTTTTCCTCACTAGTCCACTCTCTACCTTCTTGTAGTCGCTCCCTTGTTCGAATGGGATCTTCAGTGAGATCAATCAATGGAATCCACTCTTCTGGCCATATGCTTGGCAGCTCGTCTTCAGCTACTTCTGGCTCAGCTTCTTGGACCCCTTCAGCAGGCTGGACTCTTGGTAGTTCGTCATCAACTATTCTTGGGCCAACATCTGCTGATTCCACAGCTCGACTGGTACTGGGCTGTACGTTGTTAGCTACTTCCGGTCTGGCTCCTGCAGAGTCCTCTGCTGGACGCACTTCTGCTTCAGGCTCCTCGTCTGGTGGTACCTTCTGGGTGTGGCTGGCGTGTACCCAGCGTGGAACTCCAGCACACTTTACTGCTGTGGTAGTTACCAAGATCACCTGACGTTTTTCTCCCCACCTTGGCTCCAGGCAGGTCTTCCGAGTGTGCTTCTTTATCTTCACCCAGTCCCCTGGGACTAGTTTGTGGAGAGGAGTCGTTGGATTGAGGATGGCGTCTTCTCCGATCTGGCGAGAGATAGAACGCACTTGGTCACCCAATCTCTTGCAGTATTCAAGCACCAAATCATCAGTAATACTCAACAGTTTGCTTCCTGGTACCCATGCTTGTCTCATCACTCTTCCCATAATGATTTCATGGGGACTTAGGCCTGTTTTGCGATCAGGAACACTTCTCAGTCCCATCAGGACCAGGGGCAGGGCCTTCACCCAGGTCATTTTAGATGCATCACACAGTTTTGCTAGTCTGTTTTTGATAGTTCCATTTATTTGTTCCACTACTCCAGAAGCCTCTGGACGGTAGGCACAGTGAAGCTTTTGGGCAATACCAAAGGCCTTACAGAGTTCGTCGATCACTGCATTCTGGAAATGTGAGCCTTGATCTGATTCAATAGTGACTGGCACCCCGAATCTAGGTATCAGTTCTTTCAATAAACACTTAGCTACTGTTTTTGCGTCATTTTGGGGAGTAGGGAAAGCTTCCACCCACTTGGAAAATAAACAGACCATGACAAGGACATATCTTTTCCCTTCACAACGGGGCATGGTGATGAAATCAACCTGTATTCTTACAAAGGGACCCCCGGACCTCCCGATTTTCCCCAGTTCTACTACAGTCTTCTTCCCTGGGTTCATCTTTTGACATGACAGGCACCTCTGGCAGAGGGACTCTGCCACTTTCCTGAACTTTTTACTGTACCAAGTCTGTTGGAATACTAGAATCATGGCATCCCTACCAATGTGTGACCCTTCATGTATCAACCTCGCCATTGTGCTAAGTAAGTGTCTAGGTAACACAGGCATACCAGTTGGACCTAAGATGACACCATCCACACGCCTTGGTCGACACCCATCGTCCTTCCACTTCTCTCTTTCTTGCCAAGGTGCCGCCTGCTGCCACTCTTTCACTTCATCCCATGTCGGCACTTCTTCAAACACCTGAAGTTGGCAGCTGGTTCCCGGCCCCCCTCGTTTCGGATTTACGATATACCGATCTCTGGCGCACCATTGGGCCACTCGATCAGCATAATCGTTTCCCAGTGATACTTTGTCCATGCTCTTCTTATGAGCAGCACATTTTACCACTGCCAGTTCCTTTGGTAACTGGATTGCCTCCAAAAGGTCCTGAACCACTTTTCCATTTCGAATAGGGGTACCTGATGAAGTCAGGAACTCCCTCTGTAGCCACAATTGGCCAAAGTCATGCACGACCCCATAACAGTACTGACTGTCAGTATACACTGTTATGCGTAGGTTCTTCCCAATTTGGCAAGCTTTTATCATACCAATCAATTCGGCTACTTGTGCAGACTTGATGTGATATAGATAACCCGCTTCCTCAATTTTCTCTAGGGACACTACTGCATAGGCAGCACTCAGGCCTCCTTGTTCATGCCTTAGACATGAACCATCTACAAACAGTTCTTTATCATGCACAGGCAATGGCGTTTCTTTTATGTCTGGGCGTGGCTTGGTATTGAATTCTGTTAGATCAATACAATCATGTTCATCATCCACCCCCCCTTCCATATCCTTTGGGTCAGGGAGTAAGGTGGCTGGGTTCAGAATACTGCACCTAACAATGTTTACATTTGCAGCACCCACAAGAATCCTCTCGTATTTAGTCAGCTGACTAGGGGTGAGATACTGAGTTTTTGTTCTGGTCAACAAAATTACCACTCCATGCGGAACATACACAGTTACCGGATGTCCCATGACAATTGACTCACTCTGTTCTAAGCTGGCACAGGTAGCAGCGACTGCTTTCAGACAACCTGGTAATCCAGCAGCCACTGGATCCAAGGTGGCAGAGAAATATGCCACAGGCCTTCTGGTTGTGCCATGTTCTTGAGTTAGGACAGACAACGCGCAATTATCGCGAATGTCACAGAATAGGGCAAACTCTTTGGAATAGTCTGGCATTCCCAATGCAGGGGCTGTGCACAGACAATTTTTCAGTTTGGTGAAGGCCATTAGGCTTTCATCATCCCATTCTACAATATCTGGCATTCCTCTCTTGGTCATTTTTATCAAAGACCTGGCTAGGACTGCAAATCCCAGAATCCACTGCCTGCAGTATCCTAGTACACCCAGGAACATTCTGATCTCTTTTTGAGTACGGGGCAACTGCATCTTTTGAATTATCCTCACTCTTTCCGATGTCACTTTTCTGACACCTTTTTCTATCTGGTGCCCCAGATATTTCACCGAATTTGCACAGAACTGTAACTTGTCAGGGGACACTTTATGTCCCTTTTCACACAAGTGATTCAGCAGGGCAATGGTGTCAATCACACAATCCTTATGACTTTTAGACGCCACCAAGAGGTCGTCTATGTATTGCACTAAGACAGAGTTCCCAGGTAAGACCAAAGTTTCCAAACATTTTTTCAAGATCTGATTAAAGATAGACGGGCTCTCTGTATACCCTTGAGGGACCCGGTTCCAGCAATACACGTGACCTTCGAAGGCAAATGAGAAAAGAAATTTGCTGTCTGGATGCAGGGGAATGGAAAAGAATGCATGACACAAGTCTATCACTGTGAACCACTCAGCATCCCAGGGAATCTGATACAGAATCACTGCTGGGTTCGGGACAATAGGGCAACAGGGAACTACTATTTTGTTGACTTTTCGCAGATCCTGTACTACTCTGTACTTGCCACTAGGCTTCTTGATGCCCATAATCGGAGAGTTACATGGGCTACTCATTACCTCCTGTATGATGTTTCCTTCTAGCAATTTCTGTATTTCCACAGCGACACCAGCTTTCACTTCTGCATTCATTCTGTAGGGTTTAGTATTAGGGTATACTGCATTGTCTTTTATTGCTATCTGTATGGGGTCCACATTTTTCATTAACCCTACATCTTTCCCAGTAAAGTCCCACACCTCTGGCTTCACGGCTTCTTGGAGTTCTTGGGGTAAATCCAGCATGGTCATTCGTTTAATTTCCGAGTCAGGGCGGACTAACATTAATTTATAAATGCCGTCTTCATCTGGGGTCTGAATTTCAACACCCTTTGGTGTGCAAAAGATGGTACAGTTCATTTTGCACAGCAAATCACGTCCCAGTAAGTTTACCGGACTGGTGTCACAAACGACAAATCTATGCATTTCCTTAAAGTTTCCAATTGAGATCTCCATGGGCTTGGTAACAGGAGTACTAATCAATTGATTAGATACACCCACTACTTGGATGGCTTCTCCCGAGAGGGGTAGGTTTGGAACGTCCACTGTTCTCACAGTAGAACGGGTAGCGCCAGTGTCCAACAGAAAGGTGACATCATTTCCGTCAACCTTCCCTTCAATGTATGGTCCGGACTGGTCTACCGGCAAGGAGGCGCCAAGTACGCACTCCTCGTCCTCCCCTCTCAGGCACCGTCAGTACTGGTCATCACAAAGGAAGGTATCATTTAAAAGATACTGCGAAGTTGCTGCATTTCTGTTCTCATTGCTTTCCCATACTTCTATCTCATCTCCCTCTGCCTGTTTTCCCCTGTACACTTGCTTTGGTGCTCGGGGCACCTGAACTGTTTTTACCTGTGGTTGAGTCTTTCTCGGTCTCTCTTTCTGCGTCTGTGGAGTTAAATCAGGAGTTTTAGGGTTATCTTCGGGCAAGTAAGGACACTCGTTACGCCAGTGCCCAATTTCGCCGCACTGATGGCAGGGACATTTCTTCATAGCCTCTTCCCTGCTCATTTTGGGCCGGGGCTTGCCCCCTCCCCCTCCCCCAGGGCCTTCGTTCTTAGCATTTTTGACCATGTTACTCAACTGCTTTTCCTGCTGTTCTGCGAGCTTCACCTGAGCCCACATCACTTTTTCCTTCAGAGCTTTTTTCTTTTCTGCCATCTCGTCCTCGCAGTACTTTGCGTACCGCAGGACCTCGTCTACCTTTTTGGAGTGCCAACAGATTTTGTTATCTTTTATCCACTGACAAATTTCAGGTCTTAAACCGTTTACAAACCTGTAAATGAAGTGCGTCATGTCCTTCATCTCGATGTTATCTATACCACTGTATGTTTTAAACACCTGTAACAGCCTTTCATAATAGGAGTGCACTGTCTCCTCTCTTTCCTGCGTTGTTCTATCTATCCTGGTCCAATCAGTTTCCTTAGCTGGCACCTTTAGTTTCAGATGCTGAATTACTTGCTCATATTTTCTCATTACTTCTTTCGATGGTTCCCCAGTTTTCTCATCTCTCGGGTATTCCTCACTAGGCCAGGCTATGGCTATTTTACACTCGGTCCATAGATCGACCGGGACCACAATGTCGAAAAACCCATCCAGGTCTTTCCACAGGCACTTCTGCACCTTTACAAACCTTTCCACTTGCCGATACCATTCAACTGGCTTCTCACGCAGTTTCGGGAAATCGTTAGTAAAGGACACAATATCCTGTCTGGACCATGGAACGTGCACATACCTCCCACCGGGTACTTCGCGCATGGGGCATAAAGTTTCGGGCTTGTCTACCTCTCTCAAGGGGAACTCAGGGGTTGCTTGTCTGGATCGGGCCTCCTCTTTCTTATGTGCCCACCTCGTTTTCCATTTTTCCACGTCTCCCCATTTTTGCAAAACTGCAAGCAGCTCTTTAATCTGCAACTTTCTTCCTGACACATTCAAATTCTCTAAATCTTTGTCTGAGAACTCAGCTCGGTATGGTTTCTGCAAGGGCTTCGATCTTGATATATCTATCCCCATACTAGCTGCGGTGTCGGTCAGTTTCTCGTGGAGCACCCTAGTACTCCTGGTAAGACTTTTACACATAAACAGCAACTCTTCTTCAGAATAGGTGTTCAGTCTGTCTAGCCCCACATTTCCTGCCATTAATTCCTCTATTTCTACTCTCAGTTTGTAGAGGTCTAAAGGTTTCGTTTGCGGAGCCTGTTTTTCTAATTCACGACTCCAATTTTCAATTTCTTCTGGCGTTACCAAAGAGACACTCCTGGTACCTGTTGCTGACTCTAATTTAATTTCTTTCGTATCAAAAGGATTATGCCTCTTCTGCACTCCTTTCCCTGTTTGTTTGTTTGGCAGGTCCAAGAACACAACTTCGGACTCGCACTCACTGGACTGATCGTCTATCAATAGGGGCTCTTGCCTCGGCTGGGCCATTATCGGGTTCATGACTGGAGTGTTCGGACCTCCTTGACTATTCCCGTACAATGGAACCACGGGTCCGATTGTTACCGGAATAGGCAAAGCTTCAGGACTGGTATTTAACTGGGAGATTTTCTGAATTATTTCTGACCTCTGTCTAGCTATGGCCTCTTGCTCCCTTTCATCTAATACTCTTCCTAAGGTTCGGTCAGGTATCATCTGTGGGGTCAGTTGAGGCGTAAAACTCGGGGCAGTAGGATGCGTCTCACTTGGTCCCCAACCATAATTTGGTTTTGGGAACAAAGTTCCTGTCCCAAATGACCTGCGCTCCTCCCCATATGGAGGCTGCAAAAAGGGCACTCCTGAACTTAAGGGCTTCTCTTCGTTTTCATAAAGAGGTCTGGGGTAAAAGAGCTTTTCACGGGAATATTTTTCCTCCGGGATCCCGGACATACTGGGATATATATTTCGTACCTCCGGGGGCTCGGGCTTCTCAAAATAGGGCAATACCTGGCCCCCTCCCCCCCTACATAGGGATCTGTCCTCCTCCTTAATAGATGGACGTTGGGCAACTTCTCCTGCATTGGAAGGTCGGGCTCCCTCATTATAAGGGGGCGGACTTCTTGTAAAGATGTCATCTAACAATTCATCGTCTGACTCCCCAAGGGCCCCCCAATGCTTACTCTTTTCTGTCCTTTTCTCTCCCCCAGAAGGGTTACCTGCTGGCATCATGGGAAACAGACCCTCAACAATCATGCTCTGCCTCCACTGTTTCATCCTCTTGTCCCTTGTCTCTTGTTTCAGCCTGGGGTACCATTTAGTCAGACCTTTGTCCATTCGGGGTTTCTCTCTTTCGAAAGCCTCAATCTCCCATTCCTCCAATGCTTCATACTGCGTTAGTCTCGGTCTGGGATGCAATTCATTCATGCGGGTTCTCAAATTAAATAAAATCCTGCCATTGAAAGTGCCGTCTAACGGAAAAGCCAATACTCCGTCATCTTTTGTGTACTTTACCCAATTCTCCAACCACACACAGGTATTGTACCCTCGGTCAAACATCATGAATGAGGCGGGAGTATTCGGTGGCGGGATAGTAACGCCCTCCCTAGACTTAATCGGTTTGTCCGTTTTGAAATAATTCTTTACCCTACTTACAAGGGACATCTTTCTCTTAGCTCCGTACATGATATCGTATCTATTAGCTTTCCACTGATCCCTTTCAAACCCTTGGTTTCTCGGATCGGGTCTAGTCTCTGGACAATACGAGTGCCACATACGATTTCTACTCTTAACTTTGTTTACAAAGCTAGCTCCAATCAGAACGCGCTTTGCAAATGTGTGCGACCAATGAGGTGCGCGCGTTCAAATAATTTCGGCCAATGGGTGCGCGGCCCCTTCGTGAGACAGTTCCCACTCCTCGGCGCTTCACCCCTCCTTTACAATTCCAGCCCCGCTACCCGCCCGCTGCTTCTACCAATCCCAGCGCGACACAGAGTGACGTCAGAGGCGCTTCGCAGCTGACTCCCTCCCTTCACAAGGTAACGGAAACTTTCTTTCTTTCTAAAGTGCTCAGTGCTTGGTTATTTAACAACGAATACACATTCGCCACAGTGCTCAAGTGTCTAGACAGAAAGATTTTCTTTTACTGCAAGTAAACTACTTCCATTTACTTTTCACGCGCTGCGGGCAGATCTCTTCCGCCTACCCTTCACTCTAGCATCAGTGAACCTGTTATTCCCCTAAAACTCATCCACTTCTTTCCGGGATCTATTCCGAGTTTAAGGTTTCTCAGCGGACCCCTCTGCTTTCACCCTAGCTCCGAGGAACCTGCTACTTTTCCGATGTGACCCTTACTAGGTTACGCCACTATGGGAATTTTGCCAATGAACCTTGTTACTAACATTCATTCACACATGTATTCAGAAAAACCCTAGTTAGTGCTTCCCGGTTATCCTAACCTGCACCTAACTTTCCTTTAAGCCTGTGACCTCAGGACAATGAATTCTATTCACCACTTGCCCTTTCAATTCCCCGGGGAGTTCGGACAACACGAAACAATACGGTTTACGAACGCATGGATTAATACATATAACAATATAAGAACAAGAATAATAACAATACAGCAATTCATGAATTTCAGCAGCGTATTCACAAGAGAATGATCAGCTCTCTCTCCGAACAGCCACTCTTATAGCAGCATTAATGTACTAGCAGCTTCCGACTCAACTAGTCTAACTAATCCTGCCTAACCTTTAGCTAGTCCCTAACCATCCTCTGATCTACCAGAAAACTGATAGAGCGCGCGAGGTCACCCAGCCAATGATTCCGCCGTTTCCGGCTTCAGGGCCCATATACTTTCAATTCACACTATTCATTGACCAGGCGACTTCACGGGCTGCTACCAATTGTGTGTGTGTTCCCTATTGTTATGACTCAGTGTACCCGACTTACCCTCCACCGACACGGGTACCTATGACTTCAATGGATCAGGGGCCTAGCTGTAAAAGGAAAGGCAGCAAATACAATTTCAAATGACATTCAATGCTGTTTAAATGACCACGGACAACTGGAAGTTTTAAAATGTTTATCTAAAGTTCGTTATCATCAAGCATGAGATACACTAGAATGAGGCAATCAATAACCAAAATAATGTAAATTATATAGCTATAGAGAAATAACGACAGGGTAACCATTCAAATGCAATATGAAATGCAATTGGGAAAATACTATATAATCTCAGAAATGTTTAAGCATGGACAGACTGTGCATGGGTAACTATAGGAGGGCCTATAAAGAGTAGCACGCTAAACTTAAAGTGAAGGGACCTTTAAACAGTCTGGGTAAGGAGGTTCTAGACCATATCAGAAAATGACAAACTGCAATGCAAAATATAATTTCTAAAAGGTAGGGTGACATGGGAACATATCATGAAAAATATGTAAATGACTTTACGTTTCAATAGTTTTGCGGCAAAAGCATGGAAAAAATCAACATGTGCAAAGGTATGTCTTTATTAAAGCAAAAGGTAGAAATAAAGAAAGGTGCAAGTTTAAAGAACTTAGAGCAGTATTTACCTAGACTGGTGTGGAAACCAAACCCTGGCCACGGGTCAGTTAAAGACAGGAAACCCTCAAAGAAGGATACCCCTCAAAGGACAGCAGGTGCAGAATGGACACCCCGGACAGGACAGGATACCCTCAGATTAGGAATCAGGACAGGACCTCAGGACAGGACCGCTCAGGACAGGACCGCACCCGCAGTTTGGAAGCAACGCCTGCGCTCCACCCTCTCTGCAGCTATCGATCAAGACCCCGATTGGGTCAGCGAACTCCCAGCAACGTGCTTCGCCAGCACTTTAAGGTTCAGTAGAACCTTAGTCTATGGTCAATTTCGGACAGAGTGCTCCGCAGCGCTCTGTATCTTCAGTCACCTATTGAGTACGATGGGTCAGTGACAGGTCAGCTAAACCAGACAAGTCGGACAATTTCCCTAGGTGAACCCAGGGTAGATATACTCTTTTGGGACGGTGTACCACCCCCCAATGTTGCAAAGTGTCAGAATCCCTCAGTTTGGATTGGTCCTAAGGTAGGATTTGGATAACACACCAATCAGAATAGACTATTTAGATGCTTCATTATCATATTTGGGTACCGCCTAGTAAGATTGGGGTTCCCATGAGAAACTGTGCAGAAATACAATGACAATTGTACAAAGTAACAGAATGGGGACACATGATTTCGTCCAGCCGAGTTTTGCAGGTCAGTTCTCAGGAGCGTCTTGCCCATCACTGCCAACTGGCCCCAGAAACTTGCACATGCGTAGAAGGGACCTCCAAGATGGCTCTCGGTACAGATAGACCCCCATTCCCCGCAGTACATGAAAAGTAAGCGAGAACAAATTAATACATAGAAATAACGTTATGAAATCACATCACAGGGTTGTACTTTTCAACTTATCATCACAACATATACTTATGCAGTCTAAATGTTAGCTACATGGATACAGGCACAAGAGCAGTGGCACGAGCAGTACCACATGATGGGCACAGCTATGTATTACACATGCGCATAAATTTCCCTCCACTTCTGCAGACACGTCAGGACACGTGAGTGTGGCTGACGCATGCGCAGTAACTAAATACAAGCGGCGACCATTTTATAAACACCGATTAAAGTAGTTAGGAATACACATAGGCAAGCGTCTTAACCCTTATTCAAACTTAATATAAACATTAGTAAGACGTACACTTATTACTTTGTTACACATAAACGAGGTTCATGACTTCAGCAAGTCCGCAAAAAAAATACGAAGCTTTGCTTCATCAGTTCTGGTAGTTTCTTTTATTTGAAATGTTTTATAAAGCGCGAACAAGACCCATACGGGTATCAGAGTGCAGTACAGAAATGGCAAAAATGGGGGTAACAAACTCAAAGGGACAGTAAGTGAGGTTACAACAGAGTGGGAAAACAGAGCCAGTTAAGAGTTGGGGGTATCAGAGGTGTCCTAGAGCACGAAAACAGTTTAACATACCAGCATACAATAAAGCACACTCGTGTATTACAATAAAAATCAAAATATTACCAAACAAGAGCATGACAGTCAGTTGATGCTATTAAAGTTCGTTCAAGAATAGCCGTTTGACAATTTTCTTGAAAGATAATGTGGTGGGATTGGATCTGATCTCAGGAGGCGGGGAGTTCCAGATTCTTGGAGCCAGACTGGAGAAAGTACGATTGTAAGAATTTTCTTTTTGAATCTTGGTGCTTTCAAGAGTAGGGAGGACGTACTTCTAAGGTTCCGGCAAGATCCCGAGAGTTCAAGCTTCTTTGCCAAGTAGATCAGAGGGTTATAATGTATGGCTTTATGGGTCAGGCAAGCTGTCTTGAATCAGATTCTGGCTTCAATAGATAGCCGATTTAGTTGCAAAAAGGTCAGGGGAGATGTGGTCATGCTTTCTGGAGCCCGTGATGTGTCTAGCCGATGCGTTCAGGGTAGCTTGGAGTGGGGCCAAACTAGCTTTGGGAAGTCCAGCAAGGGACAAGACCATATTTCAACCCAGAGATAACCAAGGATTGGACCGCCGGCTTGATGTCTTCGGAGGGAGGAAAAGTTTGATGTTCTTAAGGGTGTTAAGTTGAAAGTTGGCTCCCCTATCAGCTGCACTGATGTGCGCTTGCATGTTTAAGTGTTTATCCAAGGTGATGCCTAGAGATTTTCCAGAGTCTTCAAAATGAGGGGTGCAATTCAGAGCAGTGAGTTGTTTAAGCCAATCCAGGGTAGGAGCTGAGGGTTTGGGGGGGGGGGGGGGGGGGACGGGGGAGAATCAAAAGGAATTCCGTTTTGAGAGTATTTACCAGCAGATGGTTCTGAGCTAACCATTGTTGGGTTTGTGCAAGTGCAGAATTTAGCGTTTTATGTCCTCTTAAGGTACAATTGTGTGTCATCCGCATAAATGTGGTACTGAATGTTAGCAAGGTTCATAATGACAGTAAGTGGCTAAATGTAAATGTAAAATTGATACTTGTATAGCGCACTACTCACCCGCAAGGGTCTCAAGGCGCTTGTACGAATATCGCTGTGGAACCCATCCTGGATTTCCCTGTGAGGCGTCCACTCCTGGGCACCCCAAAGGTGGAGGCCAGGCATCCTTAGCGTTGTGGGGGCCATTGTGGAGATTAAGCAAGCTATTGCCCAGAGTTGCAGAGTGGGACTCCATGATTGGAATAGGCACCGAGGCGAGAATTATCAGGTCCGTGGAATTTTTGAGCCCAAGACCCTCCAAGGCGGGGAATTGAACCCTGGTCCTGGGCATCAGGGTCTGCCACTCTAACCATTGAGCCACACTTCTCCATAAAAAGGTTGAAGAGAGTGGGTAAGAGAGCGGATCCATGAGGCACACCTATCATGACAGGGGTACTGGAAGCAATTGAATGAGCAATTGAATGGTTGATTTTGATCCTTTGTGTGTGGTTATGCAGGAAAGAGGCAAACCAATTTAGGATTGGGCTCAAGAGAGACCCTTCTTATGTCGAAGAAGATCAATCAGGTTTTCGTGTTTGACGGTATTACAGGCTGAAGACAGGTCCAGAAGGATCAGGAGACAAGGGGCATTTTAGTCAAGATATCTCAAGGCGTCATTTACAATGTGGGTTATTGCCGTTTCAGTACTGTGGCCTGATCTGAAACCTGATTGAGAAATATAATCTCCTTGACCCTCATCAATGTGTTTGCATAGCTGCGAGTGGACACATTTTTCGAGCAGCTTAGCTAGTGTCATAATGCAGGTGATAGGTCTGAAGTTGTTAGATCCGACAGATCCACGTTGGGTTTCTTAGGGATGGGAGTAAATTGCCCAACCTTGAGGCAGTCGGTTATCTTTCCCTGTAAGGGGGATTTATGAATGATCCTTGACCAAAGAAGGAGAATGGCTGAATTAATCTCTTTAAAAATCTTGGCAGGTAGAGGATCACTAAAATGGTTAGAGGGTTTAAGGGACACCATGTTGTGTAGAAGCTCCTTGACATCAGGGAGGCGAAAGGAATTCCAAGAGACGTTATTCTTGAGAGAACATCCTAAGGGCGATGATATTGTAACCGTTATTAATCTCACTGCACCATCCCAGCTCAGAACCTGGCTATATGCAAATCAGTCTGTCCCTAGCCCTGTGCATCATGGGAACAGGGCAGACTAAACTACCAAGCCAATTCTTCACCAGAAAGGAGACAAGCTACCGGGGACCGGTTTCTGGCATTTCAGCCGTCTTCGGCCCGGCTTGCTTGCATCCTGGGATGGTGCAGTGAGCTAAAAAACGGTGATGGATCCACCCCTGATCTTTGGACTGGGTAAGAGTGGTCTGCTTAATTCAGACACTCTGTTCATCACCACCCCCTTTTCTGAATCATTTTGTCCACCATAAGCGTGGAAGGGTATACTCAGATGTGAGTCCCTTGCTCATTGCACCATCAGGATTCAAGCAAGCCCGGCCGAAGATGGCTGAAATGCCAGAAACCGGTCCCCGGAAGCTTGTTTCCTTCCCAGTATAAGAATTGGCTTGGTAGTTTGGTCTGCCCTGTTCCCATGATGCACTGGGCCAGGGTCAGACTAATTTGCATATAGCCAAGTTCTGAGCTGGGATGGTGCAGTGAGCTAAAAAACGGTGATGGATCAAGCCCTGATCTTTGGACTAGGTAAGAGTGGTCTGCTTAATTCAGACACTCTGTTCATCACCACCCCATTTTCTTAATCATTTTTGTCCACCATAAGCGTGGAAGGGTATACTCAGATGTGAGTCACTTGCTCATTGCACCATCAGGATTCAAGCAAGCCGGGCCGAAGACGGCTGAAATGCCAGAAACCGGTCCCCGGAAGCTTGTTTCCTTCCCAGTATAAGAATTGGCTTGGTAGTTTGGTCTGCCCTGTTCCCATGATGCACTGGGCCAGGGTCAGACTAATTTGCATATAGCCAAGTTCTGAGCTGGGATGGTGCAGTGAGCTAAAAAACGGTGATGGATCAAGCCCTGATCTTTGGACTGGGTAAGAGTGGTCTGCTTAATTCAGACACTCTGTTCATCATCACCCCCTTTTCTTACTCCAGATTGTAAGAGGCTTGAGAGGGTCTGGAGATGGGGGCATTGTCCTACTAATAAAGAAAAGTATAAAGGAAGTCTTATTCTTTATAAGCAATTGATTGCGGAGGCAAAAAGGGCCTATTTTTCTGAGCAGATAGAGAGGGCGAACTCCTCATCTAGAGAACTTTTTAGGACCATCACCAGATTGAGGATCCCAACTAAGCCCAGTACTCACAGCAGCCCGGCTTTGTGCGAGTCACTAGCCTCATCCTTTAGGAATAAGGTAGAAGAGATATTCTCTTCCTTTTCCAAAACCCAAGGAGAGGCGGTGGTAGCAACCACCAGTACTGATCTAAAGTTGCAGGACGGATTAGATTGGTTCAATCCTTTACAGTACACGGAGTTCTTAAACTTAAACTTACTGCGTACAGTTCGGTCTGGATCTCCCAATGATCCATGCCCGGCTACAGTTCTTAAGATCTGCCCCGAGGTCATTGCATCCACACTCACACCCGTGTTTAATATGATTATGGATATGGGCGAGTACCGTAGGAAGTGGAAATCCGCTTTGATACTCCTACTTATAAAAAAAAACAGTTTGGATGCAAAGGATCCCAACAGCTACAGACCAATATCACGTCTCCCGTTTCCAGCCACGATACTAGAGAAGGCTCTTAATCAATAACTTAGCACTTTCTTTCAAAAGACCAAGGCCCTAGACCCTATGCAATTTGGGTTTCGTGCAGGTCACAGCACGGAGTTAGCCTTTATCAAGGCCACGGAAGAGGTCAGAGCGGCTGTGGATCAGGAGGGGCTGCTATGCTGATTCTGTTGGATTTGTCGGCAACCTTCAACACGGTCCACCATGGAGTGTTGATGGCCCATTTGTCAGGGGCAGTCCTGAGGGCACATTCAGCGCCCCATACCCCCAGGGGGTTGACAGCGCCGCGGTATACACCTGCTGATTGATTGATTGAATGAAAGGCTATGTATCCAGTACTTAGGGTCGAAGCTGGAATATTGTAGAGGGTTTTTGAGACTTTATCTGTGCTACTACCTACACCTGTAGACGCCACCACCCTTGGATTATTACTACCAACACCTGTAGAGGCCACCACCCTTGGATTATTATGCGCTACTCTGAAACTCTCTATTTCCTTAAACTCTCCTTTTGCTCACTACACTCAGGACTGGACCCAAAGCCGCTCACGGGGCCCTCAGGACTGGACCCAAAGCTTCTCATGGGGCCCTCAGGACTGGACCCAAAGCCTCTCATGGGGCCCTCATGTCTGGACCCAAAGCCTCTCATGGGGCCCTCAGGACTGGACCCAAAGCCGCTCATGGGGCCCTAAGGACTGGACCCAAAGCCTCTCATGGGGCCCTCAGGACTGGACCCAAAGCCGCTCATGGGGCCCTCAGGACTGGACCCAAAGCCTCTCATGGGGCCCTCAGTAGTGGACCCAAATCCTCTTATGGTGCCCTCAGGAGTGGACGCAAAGCCTCTCATGGGGCCCTCAGGACTGGAACCAAAGCCTCTCATGGGGCCCTCAGGACTGGACCCAAAGCCTCTCATGGAACCCTCAGGAGTGGGCCCAAAGCCTCTCATGGGGCCCTCAGGACTGGACCCAAAGCCACTCATGGGGCCCTCAGGACTGGACCCAAAGCCGCTCATGTGGCCCTCAGGACTGGACCCAAAGCCTATCATGGGGCCCTCAGGACTGGACCCAAAGCCGCTCATGGGGCCCTCAGGACTGGACCCAAAGCCGCTCATGGGGCCCTCAGGACTGGACCCAAAGCCTCTCATGTGGCCCTCAGGACTGGACCCAAAGCCTCTCATGGGGCCCTCATGTCGGGACCCAAAGCCGCTCATGGGGCCCTCATGTCTGGACCCAAAGATGCTCATGGGGCCCTCATGTCTGGACCCAAAGATTCTCATGGGGCCCTCAGGACTGGACCCAAAGCCGCTCATGGGGCCCTCAGGACTGGACCCAAAGCCTCTCATGGGTCCCTCAGGACAGGACCCAAAGCTTCTCATGGGGCCCTCAGGACTGGACCCAAAGCCTCTCATGGGGCCCTAAGGAGTGGACCCAAAGCCTCTCATGGGCCCTCAGGACTGGACCTAAAGCCGCTCATGGGGCCCTCAGGACTGGACCCAAATCCGCTCATGGGGCCCTCAGGACTGGACCCAAAGCCTCTCATGGGGCTCTCATGTCTGGACCGAAAGCCTCTCATGGGGCCCTCAGTCTGGACAGAAAAAGCCTCTCATGTGGGCCTCAGGACTGGACCCAAAGCCGCTCATGGGGCCCTCATTGGGGCCCTCAAGACTGGAACCAAAGCCTCTCATGGGGCCCTCAGGAGTGGACGCAAAGCCTCTCATGGGGCCCTCAGGACTGGACCCAAAGCCTCTCATGGGGCCCTCAGGAGTGGACCCATAGCCTCTCATGGGGCCCTCAGGACTGGACCCAAAGCCTCTCATGGGGCCCTCAGTAGTGGACCCAAATCCTCTCATGGGGCCCTCAGGAGTGGACGCAAAGCCTCTCATGGGGCTCTCAGGGCTGGACCCAAAGCCGCTCATGGGGCCCTCAGAACTGGACCCAAAGCCTCTCATGGGGCCCTCAGGACTGGACCCAAAGCCTCTTATGTGTCATCAGGAGTGGACCGAACGCCTCTCATGGGGCCCTCAGGACTGGACCCAAAGCCTATCATGGGGCCCTCAGGACTGGACCCAAAGCCTCTCATTGGGCCCTCAGGAGTGGACCCAAAACCTCTAATGGGGCCCTCAGGACTGGACCCATATCCTCACATGGGACCCTCATGTCTGGACCCAAAGCCTCTCATGGGGCCCTCATGTCTAGACCCAAAGCCTCTCATGTGGCCTTCAGGACTGGACCCAAAGCCGCTCATGGGGCCCTCATTGGGGCCCTCAGGACTGGACCCAAAGCCTCTTAAGGGGCCCTCAGGATTGGACCCAAATCCTTTCATTGGGCCCTTAGGACTGGACCCAAAGCCTCACATGGGGCCCTCAGGAGTGGACCCAAAGCCTCTCATGGGGCCCTCAGGACTGGACCCAAAGCCTCTCATGGAGCCCTCAGTAGTGGACCCAAATCCTCTCATGGGGCCCTCAGGAGTGGACCCAAAGCCGCTCATGGGGCCCTCAGGAAAGGACCCAAAGCCGCTCATGGGGCCCTCATTGGGGCCCTCAGGACTGGACCCAAAGCCTCTCATGGGGCCCTCAGGACTGGACCCAAAGCCTTTCATGGGGCCCTCAGGAGTGGACCCAAAGCCTCTCATGGGGCCCTCAGGACTGGACCCAAAGCCTCTCATGTGGCCCTCAGGAATGGACCCAAAGCCTCTCATGGGGCCGTCAGGACTGGACCCAAATCCGCTCATGGGGCCCTCAGGACTGGACCCAAAGCCTCTCATGGGGCTCTCAGGACTGGACCCAAAGCTGCTCATGGGGACCTCATGTCTGGACCCAAAGCCTCTCATGGGGCCCTCATGTCTGGACCCAAAGCCTCTCATGGGGCCCTCATGTCTGGACCCAAAGCCTCTCATGTGGCCTTCAGGACTGGACCCAAAGCAGCTCATGGGGCCCTCATGTCTGGACCCAAAGCCTCTCATGGGGCCCTCATGTCTGGACCCAAAGCCTCTCATGTGGCCCTCAGGACGGGACCCAAAGCAGCTCATGGGGCCCTCAGGAGTGGACCCAAAGCCTCTTATGTGGTCCTCAGGAGTGGACCGAACGCCTCTCATGGGGCCCTCAGGAGTGGACCCAAAGCCTCTCATGGGGCCCTCAGGACTGGACCCAAAGCCTCTCATGGGGCCCTCAGTAGTGGACCCAAATCCTCTCATGGGGCCCTCAGGAGTGGACGCAAAGCCTCTCATGGGGCCCTCAGGACTGGACCCAAAGCCGCTCATGGGTCCCTCAGGACTGGACCCAAAGCCTCTCATGGGGCCCTCAGGACTGGACCCAAAGCCTCTTATGAGGTCATCAGGAGTGGACCGAACGCCTCTCATGGGGCCCTCAGGACTGGACCCAAAGCCTATCATGGGGCCCTCAGGACTGGACCCAAAGCCTCTCATGGGGCCCTCAGGAGTGGACCCAAAGCCTCTCATGGGGCCCTCAGGACTGGACCCAAATCCTCTCATGGGACCCTCGTGTCTGGACCCAAAGCCTCTCATGGGGCCCTCATGTCTGGACCCAAAGCCTCTCATGTGGCCCTCAGGACTGGACCCAAAGCTGCTCGAGGGGCCCTCAGGACTGGACCCAAAGCCTCTGATGGGGCCCTCAGGATTGGACCCAAAGCCTTTCATGGGGCCCTCAGGACTGGACCCAAAGCCTCACATGGGGCCCTCAGGAGTAGACCCAAAGCCTCTCATGGGGCCCTCAGGACTGGACCCAAAGCCTCTCATGGAGCCCTCAGTAGTGGACCCAAATCCTCTCATGGGGCCCTCAGGAGTGGACCCAAAGCCGCTCATGGGGCCCTCAGGACTGGACCCAAAGCCGCTCATGGGGCCCTCATTGGGGCCCTCAGGACTGGACCCAAAACCTCTCATGGGGCCCTCAGGACTGGACCCAAAGCCTTTCATGGGGCCCTCAGGAGTGGACCCAAAGCCTACCATGGGGCCCTCAGGACTGGACCCAAAGCCTCTCATGGGGCCTCAGGAATGGACCCAAAGCCACTCATGGGGCACTCAGGACTGGACCCAAAGCCACTCATGGGGCCCTCAGGAGTGGACCCAAAGCATCTCATGGGGTCGTCAGGACTGGACCCAAAACCTCTCATGGGGCCCTCAGGACTGGACCCAAAGCCTTTCATGGGGCCCTCAGGAGTGGACCCAAAGCCTACCATGGGGCCCTCAGGACTGGACCCAAAGCCTCTCATGGGGCCTCAGGAATGGACCCAAAGCCACTCCTGGGGCCCTCAGGACTGGACCCAAAGCCTTTCATGGGGCCCTCAGGAGTGGACCCAAAGTTACTCATGGGGCCCTCAGGACTGGACCCAAAGCCTCTCATGGGCCCCTCAGGAATGGACCCAAAGCTGCTCATGGGGCCCTCAGGACTGGACCCAAAGCCACTCATGGGGCCCTCATGTCTGAACCCAAATCCTTCCATGGGGCCCTCATGTCTGGACCCAAAGCCTCTCAATGGGGAACTCATGTCTGGACCCAAAGCCGCTCATGGGGTCCTCATGTCTGGACCCAAAGCCTCTCATGGGGCCCTCATGTCTGGACCCAAAGCCTCTCATGTGGCCCTCAGGACTGGACCCAAAGCAGCTCATGGGGCCCTCAGGAGTGGACCCAAAGCCTCTTATGTGGTCCTCAGGAGTGGACCGAACGCCTCTCATGGGGCCCTCAGGAGTGGACCCAAAGCCTCTCATGGGGCCCTCAGGACTGGACCCAAAGCCTCTCATCGGGCCCTCAGTAGTGGACCCAAATCCTCTCATGGGGCCCTCAGGAGTGGACGCAAAGCCTCTCATGGGGCCCTCAGGACTGGACCCAAAGCCGCTCATGGGTCCCTCAGGACTGGACCCAAAGCCTCTCATGGGGCCCTCAGGACTGGACCCAAAGCCTCTTATGAGGTCATCAGGAGTGGACCGAACGCCTCTCATGGGGCCCTCAGGACTAGATCCAATGCCTATCATGGGGCCCTCAGGACTGGACCCAAAGCCTCTCATGGGGCCCTCAGGAGTGGACCCAAAGCCTCTCATGGGGCCCTCAGGACTGGACCCAAATCCTCTCATGGGACCCTCGTGTCTGGACCCAAAGCCTCTCATGGGGCCCTCATGTCTGGACCCAAAGCCTCTCATGTGGCCCTCAGGACTGGACTCAAAGCTGCTCGAGGGGCCCTCATTGGGGCCCTCAGGACTGGACCCAAAGCCTCTGATGGGGCCCTCAGGATTGGACCCAAAGCCTTTCATGGGACCCTCAGGACTGGACCCAAAGCCTCACATGGGGCCCTCAGGAGTGGACCCAAAGCCTCTCATGGGGCCCTCAGGACTGGACCCAAAGCCTCTCATGGAGCCCTCAGTAGTGGACCCAAATCCTCTCATGGGGCCCTCAGGAGTGGACCCAAAGCCGCTCATGGGGCCCTCAGGACTGGACCCAAAGCGGCTCATGGGGCCCTCATTGGGGCCCTCAGGACTGGACCCAAAACCTCTCATGGGGCCCTCATGACTGGACCCAAAGCCTTTCATGGGGCCCTCAGGAGTGGACCCAAAGCCTACCATGGGGCCCTCAGGACTGGACCCAAAGCCTCTCATGGGGCCCTCAGGAATGGACCCAAAGCCGCTCATGGGGCACTCAGGACTGGACCCAAAGCCACTCATGGGGCCCTCAGGAGTGGACCCAAAGCATCTCATGGGGTCGTCAGGACTGGACCCAAAGCCTCTCATGGGGCCCTCATGTCTGAACCCAAATCCTTCCATGGGGCCCTCATGTCTGGACCCAAAGCCTCTCATGGGGCCCTCGTGTCTGAACCCAAATCCTTCCATGGGGCCCTCATGTCTGGACCCAAAGCCGCTCATGGGGCCCTCAGGACTGGACCCAAAGCCGCTCATGGGTCCCTCATTGGGGCCCTCAGAACTGGACCCAAAGCCTCTCATGGGGCCCTCAGGACTGGACCCAAAGCCTTTCATGGGGCCCTCAGGAGTGGACGCAAAGCTTCTCATGGGGCCCTCAGGACTGGACCCAAAGCCTCTCATGGACCCCTCAGGAATGGACCCAAAGCTGCTCATGGGGCCCTCAGGACTGGACCCAAAGCCACTCATGGGGCCCTCATGTCTGAACCCAAATCCTTCCATGGGGCCCTCATGTCTGGACCCAAAGCCTCTCATGGGGAACTCATGTCTGGACCCAAAGCCGCTCATTGGGCCCTCATGTCTGGACCCAAAGCCTCTCATGGGGCCCTCATGGCTGGACCCAAAGCCTCTCATGGGGCCCTCAGGACTGGACCCAAAGCCGCTCATGGGGCCCTCATGTCTGGACACAAAGCCTCTCATGGGGCCCTCATTGGGGCCCTCAGGACTGGACCCAAAGCCTCTCATGGGGCCCTCAGGACTGGACCCAAAGTCTCTCATGTGGCCCTCAGGACTGGACCCAAAGCCGCTTATGGGGCCCTCAGGACTGGACCCAAAGCCGCTCATGGGGCCCTCATGTCTGGACCCAAAGCCGCTCAAGGGGCCCTCATGTCTGGACCCAACGACGCTCATGGGGGGGGCCCTCATTGGGCCCCTCAGGACTAGACCCAAAGCCGCTCATGGGGCCCTCATGTCTGGACCCAAAACCTCTCATCAGGCCCTCATGTCTGGACCCAAAGTCTCTCATGGGGCCCTCAGGACTGGACCCAAAGCCTCTCATGGGGCCCTCAGGAGTGGACCCAAAGCTGCTCATGGGGCCCTCATGTCTGGACCCAAAGCCCCTCAGGGGGCCCTCAGGACTGGACCCAAAGCCTCTCATGGGGCCCTCATGTCTGAACCCAAATCCTTCCATGGGGCCCTCATGTCTGGACCCAAAGCCTCTCATGGGGAACTCATGTCTGGACCCAAAGCCGCTCATGGGGCCCTCATGTCTGGACCCAAAGCCTCTCATGGGGCCCTCATGGCTGGACCCAAAGCCTCTCATGGGGCCCTCAGGACTGGACCCAAAGCCGCTCATGGGGCCCTCATGTCTGGACACAAAGCCTCTCATGGGGCCCTCATTGGGGCCCTCAGGACTGGACCCAAATCCGCTCATGGGGCCCTCATGTCTGGACCCAAAGCCTCTCATGGGGCCCTCAGGACTGGACCCAAAGCCTCTCATGGGGCCCTCAGGAGTGGACCCAAAGCCGCTCATGGGGCCCTCATGTCTTGACCAAAAGCCGCTCATGGGGCCCTCAGGACTGGACCCAAAGCTGCTCATGGGGCCCTCAGGACTGGACCCAGAGCCGCTCATGGGGCCCTCATGTATGGACACAAAGCTGCTCATGGGGCCCTCATGTCTGGACCCAAAGCCGCTCATTGGGTCCTCATTGGGCCCTTAGGACTGGACCCAAATCCGCTCATGGGGCCCTCAGGAGTGGACCCAAAGCCTCTCATGGGGCCCTTAGGACTGGACACAAAGCCGCTCATGGGGCCCTCATGTCTGGACCCAAAGCCGCTCATTGGGCCCTCATTGGGCCCTCAGGACTGGACCAAAAGCCTTTCATGGGGCCCTCAGGAGTGGACCCAAAGCCTCTCATGGGGCCCTTAGGACTGGACACAAATCCGCTCATGGGGCCCTCATGTCTGGACCCAAAGCCGCTCATTGGGCCCTCATTGGGCCCTCAGGACTGGACCCAAAGCCGCTCATGGGGCCCTCAGGAGTGGACCCAAAGCCGCTCATGGGGCCCTCATGTCTGGACCCAAAGCCTCTCATGGGGCCCTCATGTCTGGACCCAAAGCCACTCATGGGGCCCTCAGGACTGGACCCAAAGCCGCTCATGGGGCCCTCATTGGGGCCCTCAGGACTGGACCCAAAGTCTCTCATGGGGCTCTCAGGACTGGACCCAAAGCCTTTCATGGGGCCCTCAGGAGTGGACCCAAATCTCTCATGGGGCCCTCAGGACTGGACCCAAAGCCTCTCATGGGGCCCTCAGGAATGGACCCAAAGCCGCTCATGCGGCCCTCAGGACTGGACCCAAAGCCACTCATGGGGCCCTCAGGAGTGGACCCAAAGCCTCTCATGGTGTAAAAACCAGGTCTGGGACAATCGATATTTGCCCGGCGGTTTCGCCTCTTTAACCCGTAAGATATTAATCAATGAAGAGGCAGGCGCTGGAGACTGGAAGGCAGGAAACAAGGTTTATTCTCTCCGGAGGAGAACACATCAGTTCGGACAGCCAGTATCGTCACGAGGTGCTCTAACTGCATCTCTGAGGCCTGGCCTCTTATACACAGTTTACGAATTTTATTGCAGGTAACACATTTTTACAATGCTTTGAAGTATGGAAGGACATCCTCGGAATCTCCCCCTCAGGCCCGTTCCCACACACATTTACAGTTGAAGTCCCCACCCCGGTCACAACAGGTGATGATTATCGCGCAGCTGGACATTCCGCCGATTCACGGAATGTGTGGGATTGATCGGGTCTCATAGGGTGGGGGCTTTGATCAACTTGAGGGCCCTTAATGGGGGGAAGCTTCCTACTGTATGGGGGGGGGCAATAAACAGTATCCGCAGGGCTAGGTGGCGGCCTGGGAACGAGGGAGACAAACGGGCACACAGGAAAGGGGTTTGTATCAAAGGACCGGGGACCATGAAAGGAATGAAGGGAGGTGTCGCGCTGGGAACAGGATGGGGTTCTGCGGCAGAGCTGCGCTGCAGAGGGGTTTATGACCTGAGGCATGTGAGAGGGGGGGGGGTGTGCCAGCGTGCGGGCTTGGTGAGGGCGAAGGGCTGTGCTGGGGGCCAGTGGTGTGCAGAGGGCGGCTCTGATCGAGGCACCTAAAATGGCGGGTGCTCACGGCGAAAAGTGTGGCATCAGGGGAAAAGGCAAGATGGCGCAGATAATGTTTACCAAATCGTACTAATTTTCCACAGTCCCCCCTTTAACATATCCAAGACATCTTGCTGGCCTATTTCCTATCTACGTCTACAGTGGTGGTCATAGATAAACAGTAGGAGCCCAGGAGGAAGGAATTATATACATTACATTTAAAATCTTCTCATCCTAGGAGGTGGGTCTATCGATAAGCTCGTTTTGCAGGAAAGTCATAGTAATGCAATATTGGTCAAAAACAATTCTGTAGTGAGAGCATTGAGTACATTTTAAAAGATGCTTATAGTCATTCGGAATATGAACTGATAGGTTGTTACATATGTAAACTCTTTTCACATTCGGTTGGAGTATAATTAATACAATGGTGGCTGGGAGAGAAGTGAGACGTAGGGAAAACGATAATCAGGGGTGTCATTGTTCGAAGGGGAAGTCCTATTGTCGTGGACCATTGTTAGTGAGTTCTTAGCATTCTTTGTCGTCTTCTGTTGGCACTGTGGAGCACCGGCGGTGGAGCTATGCGTCCAGCTCTATTCTAGATCCCGCGTTGCAGGGCATGACCTTTTCCTCGCTTTCCTGGTCAAAAAGGTCCTTTTCGCCCTGTGTCCTTTCGAGTCGATTGTCAAAGAGTTCAGGTGGAAGAAGGGCGTGAGTGAGTAGTCCTTAGGGTAGGTCGGAGAAAAAAGGGGGATGGAGCAGGGCCAGATCGGGAACAGACCAAGGGGGGCGGAAAGTGTAGGTAGGCGGGTCCATGGCCGAGTTCAGAGAGCGGGGACTTTTTGTTGGCACACGTTGAACATCGAGCAGGGGCATCGGGTCAGCCCTTTCCTCTCATTTTGTCGGAAACAGTGCCTAGTCCTGCGACTCTTTACTGTTACGGTCTCGCCTTGGCCAATGCCGCAGATGTTCCACGATCTGTAGTCAGGCCGCGTGCTCCCACATCCGGTCTCTCTCTCCTCCGACAGTGGTACCCTTAAATGAGTTTGAAAAAGACAGTCTTTAGAGAATTGGCAGAGGAAGGCAATCACATAAGTCTATTTCTCTCCCAGCTCCAAGTGAATGAGAAGCATCCGTTACATTGGGGGTTCACAACCAAAAAATAAACAATTGATGCATTCGGGTTTGCTGGATTTCCTATAACTTTCCTTCGTAACTATTTCTTTGGTGTCTGTTGGTGTTACATTCATTGTCGTGGTGCGAGATCTGGTACCTATTTATTGTATTTTGTTTATTACAGTCATATCAGCTCTTCTGGTAGAGACCCACTCTCCTAATACGAGCTTTACGAGGCTATACCGTCCTCCAGGGCTTTTTACAAAAAGTGCAATGTGCTATCACCATGGTCTGATAGGTATCTTTCTGAGGGACGAACATAGGTTAAACAATTTTCTGTTCTATCGATGCATCCCACCTTTCAACTAAACATTTTACTTTCGACAGGGTTCATTGCAACAATTTCTTCATTTCGGTCTAATCTTAGCTTTCCAAACCATCCTTCTAGTTTCTACATAGTCTCTCACAGCCTGACTACTTTCAGAAAAAACCCGGGGGCTTGCGAGGACTATCCGACTCAATCCTAGGGGGTGACCGGGGTCTTATGGGAAACAACTAGGGACATAGCGGACTGGGGTGAGGGACTATTATCTTGTTTCGGGTCATGAGAGCGTTATCTAGTGGAGGGCCACAGTTCAGTTTGGCAAGTGTTCAGTGATATTTCTCGAATTCTAAACTCTGTAACTTGCTCGTCAACAGATCAGTTCTAGGGACAGTAGCTGGTCTGTGTTAGTTGTAAGTCGACCCATCTCATACGACCGGGGGTGAGGGACATTCTTAAAATTCTCGTCTGAGGCAGTTGATACAAAACTGAGGGCGTTATGAGAAGAGGGGGATGTTTCGATCACCTTTACCGTTGGGGAATCGCGACAATTCAGGATAGGAAGGTCGCGTTTATCTGAGGTATCTTTAGGTATCGTAAAAGCCACTGACATGTAGTTCCCTTAATACGGGTCAGATTAGGGAACCTCAGTCGTCTTACCTGTCCTTTCCCTTTTGGCCAATTCTAGGTTTTATCAATTTTTTTTTTTTCTTTTTTCAGAAAGGAGAGGTAGTGACATGGCATCAGGGTGATTTTATCTAAGGCAAATTTTGTGCAAATACTCGCGGTATTTGGAGCCAATTGGGGGATGTACCAGGGGGTGGCGGTTTGCCAATTTGGTGTCAGTTATTCGTAAGGGTGAGAGTATGGGAGAGAGAAAGAGAGAGAGAGAGAGAGAGAGAGAGAGAGAGAGAGAGAGAGAGAGATGTGCAGCAATAGGCTAAAATAGTACAGGTGCGACATTGGGGGTGGCAGTGTATTAAGATAGGCTATTCAGGAGAGGAGCTAAGCTAGCAACCAAGATGGCCGCGTAAGCTCCCGGCTCCGTCGACCTCCGCCAGCAGCTCGTATATCCTGCTATTAATCCTGAACTCGCACCAGACTCCCGGGTTCATGAAGTATTTCTGCTTCTAAAGGTGTGATCCTGAGGTTTTTATCTTATCGGATGCCAAAGATATGCCGTGTTCCAATTCTCGGCCTACCATCGTGTGGAAGCCGGGGCCTCGATTTCTAGCTCATCCGGGTTGGAGTTGATCAACAACGGCCGCTGGACCTGGACTGAGCCCGGTCCCCCCGAGTGTCTCGTAACCTGTTTGTTTTCGGATGGTGGCATCGTGACCGGTCTGCACCGTGCACACAACAGTGTATCGCGCCGGCTGCCGTGTCCGGGGGTCCGACGCCCGGAGACCCTGCTGACCTCCCGGGGTTGACGGGCCGGGGCCCTCGCTACTGGCGACGGTGTCGATCTTACACGACGGAGAGCGCCCACTGTGCTTGCTGGATTTGCGTGACCTGTTGCCCCGGAGAAGCCGGCCTCCGGGGTACGACTCCAGCTCTGCCTCTTCGTGAGAGGGGATGGGGCGGACGGAAGGTACGCCATCGCTGCAGGCCGCCATGGCCGCCATTGAGGCGCTCCACTCACAGATCACCGATGTATTCCAGACACTGAGCATGCAAGTGGACGGTATCTGGGGACCGGTCTATGACTCTCCGTTAAGCTCTCATCCATCTCTGGTACCAGCGGTGCAATGTACGCCTGAGATCGAGGTCCCCGGGCATAACCCGGATTTACTGTGCTTTGTTGACTCCCAATTCACAGCCAGCGAGCCCGTGCGTGTCGCTAGCGTTCCCTGCTTAATCCTGCTGCCGTCTCATTTGGATATGGACAGTCCTCTGTGCCGTTACAAATTCCTCAGTGACTGTTGGGAAGACTTGACATCTCTGGGCACTGTCCTTTGCTCCTTTTGTGGAAATCGTGACTACCTTCCAGTCTGCCGATCCTGTAACACCAGCGTGAACTTTGACAGTCGTTTTGCATTTTCAATTGAAATGGGGGTTCGAGTGGAAAAGACTCTCGTGAAGTACCGTACTGGCCAGGGTTGAACTTGAGTTTTTGGTTCGATAACATAGCTTGACTCAATGCCGGGATTGTACCTATAACGTGACGGGAGTTGGGTGGTGCATTGCTACATTCCCCCGTTTGGTCTGTAAATTTGCTATATGTTGGTTTGACTATATTTCGGGGTGATTGCTTCTGGCGGGGGGTACGGGAGACCGGGGGTGTATTTGTTTTCTACGATTCTCCTCCTCCGCCTTTTCCCTTCCTTGGGGTTAGTTTAGTGGGCGACAGGCACGCTGCTAGTGGGGTTAGGTCGTAGCCATCTGCAGGGGTGCAGGGTGGGGGGTTGGGGGTGGGTTTTTTATTTTTCCTTTATTTTGTTCTATGACCTTTCTGTGTCCCTTTTCCCTTCTTCACAAGAGATGTGGCATATTCTCCTGATCGTTGAATCCTCATATTCGGGTGTCGAGTGTTGGACTCTCATATTCTGTATTCTGGGTGGAAGGGATCCGATGATGTTTGCTCGAGGCTATCTGTACCGTATTGTTTATCTCAGCTCTAATTTGCTATTGATGTCTTTCAGATGCCTATAACTGTTGTGTATTCTCGTATTTGATCTGCCCGTTCACCGTTATGATATGTTCCATTGGACGATGTCCGATATGTACATTTCTACTCTTGTGTTATACTTAATAAAAATAAATATAAAAAAAAAAGATAGGCTATTCAGTGCATCACACAACATAAGACACTACGGGTCTGTGTTAGAATTTCGAAAGCATGCAGTTCGGGACGGACGAGCATTAGGTCGGGTACAGGGGACATGCATTGTGTAAAAGGCACCAGTTTGTCACACTTCTCACACTCTCGGTCCTTCGACCAGTTAAGTCAACACTTCAGTCACACAGAAAACATTCTCTCACAGCTTCAGACATACGCGACAGGTATCCATTCACGCAACACGGATTAAGAGTGATCGTGTTTCATCATATCGTACGACTTATTGGCTCTTTCATTACAAGAGCAGTTTGCGGGTGTGCTTAGGCGCCGCCTTGCAGTGTTAGTCCGCTTCATGTAGCAGACGTGGCGAGGCTTCAGATCTTCCCTATACCTCAGTCGTGATTTCGATGCAACCTGTAGAGGGAGGAAAAGAGGGGAGGGGAGGGAGACGACATTCGAGCATATCAAATGCATAGGTACGAAAGTCCTTTACTTACCTCATACTCGTCTTATCTCCCCGTGATAGAATCCCTGGGGTCTGGGTTTCTGAAGCCAGGGGGGGGCAGTGTGTGTCCTTATAGGCCGTGTGTAGGAAAATGTTGAAAATCAGAAGCACTTAGTGCGGGGTATCTAGCTGGTAGATGTATCTGGCTATCGGGGTCCGTGAGTCTTTTCCAACGCTGTGATGTCCTAATGCATATCAGCTTTGTGGCCAACTCTGTTCCCTCGTACCTTTGAGTACCATACCCTTATAACATTCTGTCATTTACACCGTTTCACTTTACCCATCCTCAGAAGTCGAGGTCCTTCTCCATGCGTGAGTTCCTGAGCCAGTCGCATATTCGAAGGTAGAGTATCGTGTCTTAGATTCGACCCTCCATCCGGGGCTGAGCAACCATCTTCTAGTAACCTTAAAGAGAGAGCAAAGCAGGGTGCACAGAAAAACTCTCCCGCTGATCCCACATTTAAAAAAGCATGCAATACCCGTTCATAGTTTGGAAAACCTTTATTTGCACAATCGTTCAGCATACAGATATGAGGGTGCAATCATATTCGGCCGGACATGGTGATGGCTGAAACTCGTACAGTAAGGGGGGTATTTTGTGGCATTAAAAAACATTTTAAAAAGGTTCATTCATTCAATTGCAGGAAACTAAAAAGGTCTATTAATAGGGGAGGGATCAAGGGGCATTTATTTCATGATTGGAAACACAGTCAGACTAGTTGTAATCAAATTTCCTAAATGTATACCGTGGGCGTGTGTCACAAGCGAGGTTATGTGTCAGTTACAAAAATATAATAAATCGTACATTGTAATCAACATTTTTAACGGGATCCTTGTACATGTTCGCCAAGTGAACTCTCCCTCCTTTCTCGTCAAGTGCACAAAGGATCATATACATATCTCAGAGCATCAAGTTTTATTAGCAAAAAAACAACACCACGAGGTGTTCGTAAGTTCTCATTGACACCGGCGCCATTTTGGGCGGGGCCGGGTCAGTCCGGAAGTAGCATTAGAGAAAAATTGTTTCCCACAACCAGCGGTTGGACCAGAGTCCTTTTCGGCAGTTGCGAAAAAAACTCGTGCTAACGGAAGGGGTGGCTATGTCGTGGTTATTCAGTTAGCGATCAAGGCAGCGTTCCTCATCGGAAGCCTGTAGGGGCCGAGGGCTCCGGGGACTTTTGTAGAATCTTCAAGGCTGTGGGGATGCTGTCGGAGGTGGGGGCTCGTGCCCCGATGGGCAAGCGTCCGAGTTACACTGTTGGTCAAAAGTTACTCCAGCGGTCTAGGCCCGCCTTCCAGGGGGGGCGGGGGGCCAGACGCCATTTTGAGGCCCTGCAGCAGCCCTTCGTCGAGTCTACAAGAGTGGAAGAGACTTTTCGGGGTGAAAAAAATGGATGGAACACCGTGCCATAGGAGCAGGACATTCGGCTAGGGTGCAGCCGTGGCGCCCCCCACCTGGGGGGGGGCGAGGGAGACTCGTTCGCGCCGTCTCCCTCTCCCGGTGCACTCCATGCTGCCCTCTTTCATGGGCATGCGTGATGGCCACTCCGCATCCCGTGCTCCACAAGTCCCATGTCCTGTGCTGTGGAAGTATGGGCGCCTCAGTGCATGTTCTGTGCTGCGCAAGTATGGGCGCAGCCGTTGCATGTTCGGTGCTGTGCAAGTATGGGCGCCGCCTGGCAGAAGGATTTCGGCGCCGGGCCGGGGGCTGGGAAACCTCCTATCCGGGGAGGTGGGAGAGGCCCGTTCGCGTCGCCTCTCCTTCCCAGCCCACCCTGTACCAATTCAACAGAGGTATTTGTGATGGCCGGACCGGGGCTGGGAAACCTCCTATCCGAGGAGGTGGGAGAGGCTCGTCCGCGTCGCCTCTCCCTCCCAGCCCACCCCACGAAGAAGAGGATGGGATAACCAGTTCACACCGGGCCCATGGTGCCTCCTGGACATCCCACCGGAGATTCGATCGGTGACTGTCAGCAGGCCCCGCCCCACACGTGCTGTGTGTTTCACCTTCCGGATGGGCGTGACCGGTGACCTGCATTATCGGGAACTTCCGGAGTGGGGGTAGGTATTTGTTTGGACAGGCATGTCTGGGTAATGGGGGGTTGTATATGCAGGCCTGTAATTGCTCCTTTCTTTTTACAGAGTGGGGGGGGGCAGCAGAGAGTAATCAGTCCCATTGCACTCGAAGTTTGAGTTCATTAATGGAGTGTATACTAATCTTGTCCGAGACTACTCTGTGTATTGTTTCTGTAGGTTATCCGAAAAGGGTGGTTTTTAGTGCTAGGGAACAGTAGCGGTAGTACGGGATTCGTCACCGGGTAACTTAGAGCTAGACTGAGTTTCCCGTCTTAGCGTTGTTCGATCTATGAAGACTCAAACATGTCGCTGAAATCGGTCTGGCGAAATCTGTGCCATCGGGCATAATCAAACGTGGTAGTTCTATCTGGCCTGTCCGTGGCAGCTTGATTCATCTTTGTCTCGCGCTTTTTCCCTTTCCGCCGGCCCGTTCTTTCTGTCGGCCCTCTGCTCCTACCCTCGTTCAGTAAAGTCGGGCATTGGGCTTTCCAGTGCCCGGAACATTTACAAAAAGCACATTGGTTTTGCCCTAAGTCTGGTCATCCTGTGCGTAGTGTCGGGGGATTACTTTCGGGTCGTTGTGTCCAGGGGTTGTCCTGTCGATATATTCCTTTATCTACTCTGACCTCGTCTCTTTTCTGTCGTTGCATTGCTTCTTTGCGCCACATACCGAGATTGTCGAGCATAATAGGCGTTGTCTTATTACTACAAAGGGCTATTTCTAACGTTTCTATTTTATCAAGGTCGAAGGATCCTATCAGTGGCCACTGTTTCTCTTGATTTTCTTTGGTATACTTGTGCCACAGCTTACTATAGGCTATGGTAACTAATCCATACTTTGTGAACATGTCCTTATTAGGGGTGCCTTCCAGCGGAGCCAGATGGTCCACCTCTAATAAACGGTCCGGGTTGAACCAAGTACCAACCAGTGGGGAGAAGACAGACATGACGGCTCGCAACGAGGGACAAAAAGTCAGCACTGCCTATCTTATCACTGTGTACAAAGACTAGACAGAATATTTCTATTCTACGTTGTTTGCAGGCAGTGAATACCTCATGAACCAATAACAAAACAACCAATAAACATCCAGTGGGGAGAATAAGTAGGCCCGCAAAAGGTCTGCGTCCTCTACCCTTTCCCTATCTGCAAAGAGGAACCTGTTCTTTCCTGTTTGCAGACAGAGAATCTCCAGAAAACAATCCGCGAACAGTAGTTCGGGGTCAAAAACCGTTAATCAGTGTGGGAGAGGGAAATCTCCCGAAAACAATTCATGAACAATTAATCAAATCAGTGGGGGAGAAAGATAGGCACGCTGGCTGCGTTACTTATCCTTCACTGTTTGCAAAGAGAAAGAGCCTATTGTTTCTCCGATTGCAAACAGTGAATCTCCAAATAGGTCAACAAAGAGTGCAAAGAGTAATACTAGTATTTTCCGGTCAATTAAACAATATTTCGTAATTTGTCGTGTTTACACGACCTTACCCGGACCGTATGGACAGTTTCTTGTCTTCCGAATCCAGCGCCTGATCGTCCTCTTTTCCTCGTATTTCTCGCGGCACTTCCTGATGGTTCCCAGTCAGGACCGTGGATCACTCGAGAGAGGTCTGTTCGGAACCAGTGAAGTTCGGATGATCGGCTGCCAGACGAGGGTCTATTGGGCAAGAGCTCTCCCGATCGTTGCAGTCGTTCACTCTGTCGTCAGGACCTCTCCCACTGGATCCATGTGTCGCTGATGGGCCCCACGCTTGGGACGCCAATTGTAAAAACCAGGTCTGGGACAATCGATATTTGCCCGGCGGTTTCGCCTCTTTAACCCGTAAGATATTAATCAATGAGGAGGCAGGCGCTGGAGACTGGAAGGCAGGAAACAAGGTTTATTCTCTCCGGAGGAGAACACATCAGTTCGGACAGCCAGTATCGTCACGAGGTGCTCTAACTGCATCTCTGAGGCCTGGCCTCTTATACACAGTTTACGAATTTTATTGCAGGTAACACATTTTTACAATGCTTTGAAGTATGGAAGGACATCCTCGGAATCTCCCCCTCAGGCCCGTTCCCACACACATTTACAGTTGAAGTCCCCACCCCGGTCACAACAGGTGATGATTATCGCGCAGCTGGACATTCCGCCGATTCACGGAATGTGTGGGATTGATCGGGTCTCATAGGGTGGGGGCTTTGATCAACTTGAGGGCCCTTAATGGGGGGAAGCTTCCTACTGTACGGGGGGGGCAATAAACAGTATCCGCAGGGCTAGGTGGCGGCCTGGGAACGAGGGAGACAAACGGGCACACAGGAAAGGGGTTTGTATCAAAGGACCGGGGACCATGAAAGGAATGAAGGGAGGTGTCGCGCTGGGAACAGGATGGGGTTCTGCGGCAGAGCTGCGCTGCAGAGGGGTTTATGACCTGAGGCATGTGAGAGGGGGGGGTGTGCCAGCGTGCGGGCTTGGTGAGGGCGAAGGGCTGTGCTGGGGGCCAGTGGTGTGCAGACGGCGGCTCTGATCGAGGCACCTAAAATGGCGGGTGCTCACGGCGAAAAGTGTGGCATCAGGGGAAAAGGCAAGATGGCGCAGATAATGTTTACCAAATCGTACTAATTTTCCACAATGGGGCCATCAGGACTGGACCCAAAGCCCCTCATGGAGCCCTCAGGACAGGACCCAAAGCCTCTCATGGGGCCCTCATGTCTGAACCCAAATCCTTCCATGGGGCCCTCATGTCTGGACCCAAAGCCTCTCATGGGGCCCTCATGTCTGGACCCCAAGCCTCTCATGGGGCCCTCATGGCTGGACCCAAAGCCTCTCATGGGGCCCTCAGGACTGGACCCAAAGCCGCTCATGGGGCCTTCATGTCTGGACACAAAGCCTCTCATGGGGCCCTCATTGGGGCCCTCAGGACTGGACCCAAAGCCTCTCATGGGGCCCTCAGGACTGGACCCAAAGTCTCTCATGTGGCCCTCAGGACTGGACCCAAAGCCGCTTATGGGGCCCTCAGGACTCGACCCAAAGCCGCTCATGGGGCCCTCATGTCTGGACCCAAAGCCGCTCAAGGGGCCCTCATGTCTGGACCTAAAGCGGCTCATGGGGCCCTCATTGGGGACCTCGGGACTGGACCCAAAGCCGCTCATGGGGCCCTCAGGAGTGGACCCAAAGCCGCTCATGGGGCCCTCATGTCTGGACCCAAAACCTCTCATCAGGCCCTCATGTCTGGACCCAAAGTCTCTCATGGGGCCCTCAGGACTGGACCCAAAGCCTCTCATGGGGCCCTCAGGAGTGGACCCAAAGCCGCTCATGGGGCCCTCATGTCTGGACCTAAAGCTGCTCATGGGGCTCTCATGTCTGGACCCAACGCCTCTCATGGGGCCCGGGGCCCTCATGTCTGTACCCAAAGCCGCTCATGGGGCCCTCATCTCTGTACCCAAAGCCGCTCATGGGGCCCTCATGTCTGGACCCAAAGCCTCTCATGGGGCCCTCATGCCTGAACCCAAAGCCTCTCATGAGGCCCTCAGGACTGGACCCAAAGCCGCTCATGGGGCCCTCATGTCTGGACCCAAAGCCTTTCATGGGCCCTCATTGGGGCCCTCAGGACTGGACCCAAAGCCTCTCATGGGGCCCTCATGTCTGGACCCAAAGCCTCTCATGGGGCATTCATGACTGGACCCAAAGCCTCCCATGGGGCCCTCATGTCTGGACCCAAAACCTTTCATGGGGCCCTCATTGGGGCCCTCAGGACTGGACCCTAAGCCTCTCATGGGGCCCTCAGACCTAGACCCAAAGCCTCTCATGTGACCCTCAGGACTGGACCCAAAGCCGCTCATGGGGCCCTCAGGACTGGACCCAAAGCCGCTCATTGGGCCCTCATGTCTGGACACAAAGCCACTATTGGTGCCCTCATGTCTGGACAAAAAGCCGCTCATGGGGCCCTCATTGGGGCCCTCAGGACTGGACCCAAAGCCGCTCATGGGGCCCTTAGGAGTGGACCCAAAGCCGCTCATGGGGCCCTCAGAACTGGACCCAAAGCCTCTCATGGGGCCCTCAGGAGAGGACCCAAAGCCCCTCATGGGGCCCTCATGTCTGGACCCAAAGCCTCTCATGGGGCCCTCAGATCTGGACCCAAATCCTCTCATGGGGCCCTCAGGAGTGGACCCAAAGCCGCTCATGGGGCCCTCATGTCTGGACCCAAAGCCGCTCATGGGGCCCTCATGTCTGGACCCAAAGCCGCTCAAGGGGCCCTCATGTTTGGACCCAAAGCTGCTCCTGGGGCCCTCATTGGGGCCCTGAGGACTGGACCCAAAGCCGCTCATGGGGCTCTCAGGAGTGGACCCAAAGCCGCTCATGGGGCCCTCATGTCTGGACCCAAAGCCTCTCATCGGGCCCTCATGTATGGACCCAAAGTCTCTCATGGGGCCCTCAGGACTGGACCCAAAGCCTCTCATGGGGCCCTCAGGAGTGGTCCCAAAGCCTCTCATGGGGCCCTCATTGGGGCCCTCAGGACTGGACCCAAAGCCTCTCATGGGGCCCTCAGGACTGGACCCAAAGCCTCTCATGTGGACCTCAGGACTGGACCCAAAGCTGCTCATGGGGCCCTTATGTCTGGACCCAAAGCCGCTCATGGGGCCCTCTTGTCTGGACCCAAAGCCGCTCATGGGGCCCTCATTGGGGCCCTCAGGACTGGACCCAAAGCCTCTCATGGGGCCCTCAGGACTAGACCCAAAGCCGCTCATGGGGCCCTCAGGACTGGACCCAAATCCTCTCATGGGGCCCTCAGGAGTGGACCCAAAGCCGCTCATGGGCCCTCATGTCTGGACCCAAAGCCTCTCATGGGGCCCTCAGGACTGGACCCAAAGCCTCTCATGGGGCCCTCAGGAGTGGACCAAAAGCCGCTCATGGGGCCCTCATGTCTGGACCCAAAGCCGCTCATGGGGCCCTCATGTCTGGACCCAAAGCCTCTCATGAGGCCCTTAGGAGTGGACCCAAACCCTCTCATGGGGCCCTCATTGGAGCCCTCAGGACTGGACCTAAAGCCTCTCATAGGGCCCTCAGGACTGGACCCAAAGCCTCTCATGTGGCCCTCAGGACTGGACCCAAAGCCGCTCATGGGGCCCTCAGGACTGGACCTAAAGCCGCTCATGGGGCCCTCATGTCTGGACCCAAAGCCGCTCATGGGGCCCTCTTGTCTGGACCCAAAGCCGCTCTTGGGGTCCTCATTGGGGCCCTCAGGACTGGACCCAAAGCCGCTCATGGGGCCCTCAGGAGTGGACCCAGAGCCGCTCATGGGGCCCTCATGTCTTGACCCCAAAGCCTCTCATGGGTCCCTCATGTCTGGACCCAAAGCATCTCATGGGGCCCTCAGGACTGAACCCAAAGCCTCTCATGGGGCCCTCAGGAGTGGATCCAAAGCCGCTCATGGGGCCCTCATGTCTGGACCCAAAGCTGCTCATGGGGCCCTCATGTCTGGACCCAAAGCCTCTCATGGGGCCTTCAGGACTGGGCCCAAAGCCGCTCATGGGGCCCTCAGGACTGGACCCAAAGCCGCTCATGGGGCCTCAGGACTGGACCCAAAGCCTCTCATGGGGCCCTCAGGACTGGACCCAAAGCCGCTCATGGGGCACTCAGGGCTGGACCCAAAGCCGCTCATGGGACCCTCAGGAGTCGACCCAAAGCCGCTCATGGGGCCCTTATGTCTTGACCCAAAGCCTCTCATGGGGCCCTCATGTCTGGACCCAAAGCCTCTCATAGGGTCCTCAGGACTGGACCCAAAGCCTCTCATGGGGCCCTCAGGAGAGGACCCACAGCTTCTCATGGGCCCTCAGGACTGGACCCAAAGCCTCTCATGGGGCCCTCAGGACTGGACCCACAGCTTCCAATGGGCCCTCAGGACTGGAACCAAAGCCTCTCATGGGGCCCTCATGTCTGGACCCAAAGCCTCTCATGGGGCCCTCAGGACTGGACCCAAAGCCGCTCATAGGGCACTCAGGACTGGACCCAAAGCCTCTCATGGGGCCCTCAGGACTGGACCCAAAGCCTCTCATGGGGCCCTCAGGAGTGGACGCAAAGCCTCTCATGGGGCCCTCAGGAGTGGACCCAAAGCCTCTCATGAGGCCCTCAGGACTGGACCCAAAGCCTCTCATGGGGCCCTCAGGACTGGACCCAAAGCCTCTCATGGGGCCCTCAGGACTGGACCCAAAGCCTCTCATGGGGCCCTTAGGAGTGGACCCAAACCCTCTCATGGGGCCCTCATTGGAGCCCTCAGGACTGGACCTAAAGCCTCTCATAGGGCCCTCAGGACTGGACCCAAAGCCTCTCATGTGGCCCTCAGGACTGGACCCAAAGCCGCTCATGGGGCCCTCAGGACTGGACCTAAAGCCGCTCATGGGGCCCTCATGTCTGGACCCAAAGCCGCTCATGGGGCCCTCTTGTCTGGACCCAAAGCCGCTCTTGGGGTCCTCATTGGGGCCCTCAGGACTGGACCCAAAGCCGCTCATGGGGCCCTCAGGAGTGGACCCAGAGCCGCTCATGGGGCCCTCATGTCTTGACCCCAAAGCCTCTCATGGGTCCCTCATGTCTGGACCCAAAGCATCTCATGGGGCCCTCAGGACTGGACCCAAAGCCTCTCATGGGGCCCTCAGGAGTGGATCCAAAGCCGCTCATGGGGCCCTCATGTCTGGACCCAAAGCTGCTCATGGGGCCCTCATGTCTGGACCCAAAGCCTCTCATGGGGCCTTCAGGACTGGGCCCAAAGCCGCTCATGGGGCCCTCAGGACTGGACCCAAAGCCGCTCATGGGGCCTCAGGACTGGACCCAAAGCCTCTCATGGGGCCCTCAGGACTGGACCCAAAGCCGCTCATGGGGGACTCAGGACTGGACCCAAAGCCGCTCATGGGACCCTCAGGAGTGGACCCAAAGCCGCTCATGGGGCCCTCATGTCTTGACCCAAAGCCTCTCATGGGGCCCTCATGTCTGGACCCAAAGCCTCTCATAGGGTCCTCAGGACTGGACCCAAAGCCTCTCATGGGGCCCTCAGGACTGGACCCAAAGCTTCTCATGGGCCCTCAGGACTGGACCCAAAGCCTCTCATGGGGCCCTCAGGACTGGACCCACAGCTTCCAATGGGCCCTCAGGACTGGAACCAAAGCCTCTCATGGGGCCCTCATGTCTGGACCCAAAGCCTCTCATGGGGCCCTCAGGACTGGACCCAAAGCCGCTCATAGGGCACTCAGGACCGGACCCAAAGCCTCTCATGGGGCCCTCAGGACTGGACCCAAAGCCTCTCATGGGGCCCTCAGGACTGGACCCAAAGCCTCTCATGGGGCCCTCAGGAGTGGACCCAAAGCCTCTCATGAGGCCCTCAGGACTGGACCCAAAGCCTCTCATGGGGCCCTCAGGACTGGACCCAAAGCCTCCCATGGGGCCCTCAGGACTGGACCCAAAGCCTCTCATTGGGGCCCTCAGGACTGGACCCAAAGCCTCTCATGGGGCCCTCAGGAGTGGACCCAAAGCCTCTCATGGGGCCCTCAGGACTGGACCCAAAGCCGAAAATGGGGCCCTCAGGACTGGACCCAAAGCCTCTCATGGGGCCCTCATGTCTGGACCCAAAGCCTCTCATGGGGCCCTCATGTCTGGACCCAAAGCCTCTCATGTGGCCCTCAGGACTGAGCCCAAAGCCTCTCATGGGGCCCTCATGTCTGGACCCAAAGCCGCTCATGGGGCCCTCATGTCTGGACCCAAAGCTGCTCATGGTGCCCTCATGTCTGGACCCAAAGCCTCTCATGGGGCCCTCAGGACTGGACCCAAAGCCGCTCATGGGGCCCTCAGGACTGGACCCAAAGCCGCTCATGGGGCCCTCAGGACTGGACCCAAAGCCGCTCATGGGGCCCTCAGGACTGGACCCAAAGCCGCTCATAGGGCCCTCAGCACTGGACCCAAAGCCTCTCATGGGCCCTCAGGAGTGGACACAAAGCCTCTCATGGGGCCCTCAGGACTGGACCCAAAGCCGCTCATAGGGCCCTCAGGACTGGACCCAAAGCCTCTCATGGGGCCCTCAGGACTGGACCCAAAGTCTCTCATGGGGCCCTCAGGACTGGACCCAAAGCCTCTCATGGGGCCCTCAGGAGTGGACCCAAAGCTGCTCATGGGGCCCTCATGTCTGGACCCAAAGCCCCTCATGGGGCCCTCAGGACTGGACCCAAAGCCTCTCATAGGGCCCTCATGTCTGAATCCAAATCCTTCCATGGGGCCCTCATGTCTGGACCCAAAGCCTCTCATGGGGAACTCATGTCTGGACCCAAAGCCGCTCATGGGGCCCTCATGTCTGGACCCAAAGCCTCTCATGGGGCCCTCATGGCTGGACCCAAAGGCTCTCATGGGGCCCTCAGGACTAGACCCAAAGCCGCTCATGGGGCCCTCATGTCTGGACACAAAGCCTCTCATGGGGCCCTCATTGGGGCCCTCAGGACTGGACCGAAAGCCTCTCATGGGGCCCTCAGGACTGGACCCAAAGTCTCTCATGTGGCCCTCAGGACTGGACCCAAATCCGCTCATGGGTCCCTCATGTCTGGACCCAAAGCCTCTCATGGGGCCCTCAGGACTGGACCCAAAGCCTCTCATGGGACCCTCAGGAGTGGACCCAAAGCCTCTCATGGGGCCCTCATGTCTGGACCCAAAGCCGCTCATGGGGCCCTCAGGACTGGACCCAAAGCCGCTTATGGGGCCCTCATGTCTGGACACAAAGCCGCTCATGGGGCCCTCATGTCTGGACCCAAAGCCGCTCATTGGGACCTCATTGGGCCCTTAGGACTGGACCCAAATCCGCTCATGGGGCCCTCAGGAGTGGACCCAAAGCATCTTATGGGGCCCTTAGGACTGGACACAAAGCCGCTCATGGGGCCCTCATGTCTGGACCCAAAGCCGCTCATTGGGCCCTCATTGGGCCCTCAGGACTGGACCCAAAGCTTTTCATGGAGCCCTCAGGAGTGGACCCAAAGCCTCTCATGGGGCCCTTAGGACTGGACACAAAGCCGCTCATGGGGCCCTCATGTCTGGACCCAAAGCCGCTCATTGGGCCCTCATTGGGCCCTCAGGACAGGACCCAAAGCCGCTCATGGGGCCCTCAGGAGTGGACCCAAAGCCGCTCATGGGGCCCTCATGTCTGGACCCAAAGCCTCTCATGGGGCCCTCATGTCTGGACCCAAAGCCGCTCATGGGGCCCTCAGGACTGGACCCAAAGCCGCTCATGGGGCCCTCATTGGGGCCCTCAGGACTGGACCCAAAGCCTCTCATGGGGCTCTCAGGACTGGACCCAAAGCCTTTCATGGGGCCCTCAGGAGTGGACCCAAAGCCTCTCATGGGGCCCTCATGACTGGACCCAAAGCCTCTCATGGGGCCCTCAGGAATGGACCCAAAGCCGCTCATGGGGCCCTCAGGACTGGACCCAAAGCCACTCATGGGGCCCTCAGTAGTGGACCCAAAGCCTCTCATGGGGCCGTCAGGACTGGACCCAAAGCCCCTCATGGAGCCCTCAGAACAGGACCCAAAGCCTCTCATGGGGCCCTCATGTCTGAATCCAAATCCTTCCATGGGGCCCTCATGTCTGGACCCAAAGCCTCTCATGGGGCCCTCATGTCTGGACCCAAAGCCGCTCATGGGGCCCTCATGTCTGGACCCCAAGCCTCTCATGGGGACCTCATGGCTGGACCCAAAGCCTCTCATGGGGCCCTCAGGACTGGACCCAAAGCCGCTCATGGGGCCTTCATGTCTGGACACAAAGCCTCTCATGGGCCCCTCATTGGGGCCCTCAGGACTGGACCTAAAGCCTCTCATGGGGCCCTCAGGACTGGACCCAAAGTATCTCATGTGGCCCTCAGGACTGGACCCAAAGCCGCTTATGGGGCCCTCAGGACTCGACCCAAAGCCGCTCATGGGGCCCTCATGTCTGGACCCAAAGCCGCTCAAGGGGCCCTCATGTCTGGACCCAAAGCGGCTCATGGGGCCCTCTTTGGGGCCCTCAGGACTGGACCCAAAGACGCTCATGGGGCCCTCAGGAGTTGACCCAAAGCCGCTCATGGGGCCCTCATGTCTGGACCCAAGACCTCTCATCAGGCCCTCATGTCTGGACCCAAAGTCTCTCATGGGGCCCTCAGGACTGGACCCAAAGCCTCTCATGGGGCCCTCAGGAGTGGACCCAAAGCCGCTCATGGGGCCCTCATGTCTGGACCTATAGCTGCTCATGGGGCTCTCATGTCTGGACCCAACACCTCTCATGGGGCCCGGGGCCCTCATGTCTGTACCCAAAGCCGCTCATGGGGCCCTCATCTCTGTACCCAAAGCCGTTCATGGGGCCCTCATGTCTGGACCCAAAGCCTCTCATGGGGCCCTCATGCCTGAACCCAAAGCCTCTCATGAGGCCCTCAGGACTGGACCCAAAGCCGCTCATGGGGCCCTCATGTCTGGACCCAAAGCCTTTCATGGGCCCTCATTGGGGCCCTCAGGACTGGACCCAAAGCCTCTCATGGGGCCCTCATGTCTGGACCCAAAGCCTCTAATGGGGCATTCATGACTGGACCGAAAGCCGCCCATGGGGGCCTCAGGACTAGACCCAAAGCCTCTCATGTGGCCCTCAGGACTGGACCCTAAGCCTCTCATGGGGCCCTCAGGACTAGACCCAAAGCCTCTCATGTGGCCCTCAGGACTGGACCCAAAGCCGCTCATGGGGCCCTCAGGACTGGACCCAAAGCCGCTCATGGGGCCCTCATGTCTGGACACAAAGCCGCTCTTGGGGCCCTCATGTCTGACCCAAAGCCGCTCATGGGGCCCTCATTGGGGCCCTCAGGACTGGACCCAAAGCCGCTCATGGGGAACTTAGGAGTGGACCCAAAGCCGCTCATGGGGCCCTCAGAACTGGACCCAAAGCCTCTCACGGGGCCCTCAGGAGTGGACCCAAAGCCCCTCATGGGGCCCTCATGTCTGGACCCAAAGCCTCTCATGGGGCCCACAGATCTGGACCCAAATCCTCTCATGGGTCCCTCAGGGGTGGACCCAAAGCCGCTCATGGGGCCCTCATGTCTGGACCCAAAGGCGCTCATGGGGCCCTCATGTCTGGACCCAAAGCCGCTCAAGGGGCCCTCATGTTTGGACCCAAAGCTGCTCCTGGGGCCCTCACTGGGGCCCTGAGGACTGGACCCAAAGCCGCTCATGGGGCTCTCAGGAGTGGACCCAAAGCCGCTCATGGGGCCCTCATGTCTGGACCCAAAGCCTCTCATGGGGCCCTCATGTCTGGACCCAAAGTCTCTCATGGGGCCCTCAGGACTGGACCCAAAGCCTCTCATGGGGCCCTCAGGAGTGGACCCAAAGCCTCTCATGGGCCCTCATTGGGGCCCTCAGTACTGGACCCAAAGCCTCTCATGGGGCCCTCAGGACTGGACCCAAAGCCTCTCATGTGGCCCTCAGGACTGGACCCAAAGCTGCTCATGGGGCCCTTATGTCTGGACCCAAAGCCGCTCATGGGTCCCTCTTGTCTGGACCCAAAGCCGCTCATGGGGCCCTCATTGGGGCCCTCAGGACTGGACCCAAAGCCTCTCATGGGCCCCTCAGGACTAGACCCAAAGCCGCTCATGGGGCCCTCAGGACTGGACCGAAAGCCTCTCATGGGGCCCTCAGGAGTGGACCCAAAGCAGCTCATGGGCCCTCATGTCTGGACCCAAAGCCTCTCATGGGGCCCTCAGGACTGGACCCAAAGCCTCTCATGGGGCCCTCAGGAGTGGACCAAAAGCCGCTCATGGGGCCCTCATGTCTGGACCCAAAGCCGCTCATGGGGCCCTCATGTCTGGACCCAAAGCCGCTCAAGGGGCCCTCATGTCTGGACCCAAAGCCGCTCATGGGGCCCTCATTGGGGCCCTCAGGACTGGACCCAAAGCCGCTCATGGGGCTCTCAGGAGTGGACCCAAAGTCGCTCATGGGGCCCTCATGTCTGGACCCAAAGCCTCTCATCGGACCCTCATGTCTGGACCCAAACTCTCTCATGGGGCCCTCAGGACTGGACCCAAAGCCTCTCATGGGGCCCTTAGGAGTGGACCCAAACCCTCTCATGGGGCCCTCATTGGAGCCCTCAGGACTGGACCTAAAGCCTCTCATGGGGCCCTCAGGACTGGACCCAAAGCCTCTCATGTGGCCCTCAGGACTGGACCCAAAGCCGCTCATGGGGCCCTCAGGACTGGACCCAAAGCCACTCATGGGGCCCTCAGGAGTGGACCCAGAGCCGCTCATGGGGCCCTCATGTCTTGACCCAAAGCCTCTCATGGGGCCCTCATGTCTGGACCCAAAGCATCTCATGGGGCCCTCAGGACTGGACCCAAAGCCTCTCATGCGGCCCTCAGGAGTGGATCCAAAGCCGCTCATGGGGCCCTCATGTCTGGACCCAAAGTTGCTCATGGGACCCTCATGTCTGGACCCAAAGCCTCTCATGGGGCCTTCAGGACTGGGCCCAAAGCCGCTCATGGGGCCCTCAGGACTGGACCCAAAGCCGCTCAGGGGGCCTCAGGACTGGACCCAAAGCCTCTCATGGGGCCCTCAGGACTGGACCCAAAGCCGCTCATGGGGCACTCAGGACTGGACCCAAAGCCGCTCATGGGACCCTCAGGAGTGGACCCAAAGACGCTCATGGGGCCCTCATGTCTTGACCCAAAGCCTCTCATGGGGCCCTCATGTCTGGACCCAAAGCCTCTCATGGGGTCCTCAATACTGGACCTAAAGCCTCTCATGGGGCCCTCAGGACTGGACCCACAGCTTCTCATGGGCCCTAAGGACTGGACCCAAAGCCTCTCATGGGGCCCTCAGGACTGGACCCACAGCTTCTCATGGGCCCTCAGGACTGGACCCAAAGCCTCTCATGGGGCCCTCATGTCTGGACCCAAAGCCTCTCATGGGGCCCTCAGGACTGGACCCAAAGCCGCTCATAGGGCACTCAGGACTGGACCCAAAGCCTCTCATGGGGCCCTCAGGACTGGACCCAAAGCCTCTCATGGGGCCCTCAGGAGTGGACGCAAAGCCTCTCATGGGGCCCTCAGGAGTGGACCCAAAGCCTCTCATGAGGCCCTCAGGACTGGACCCAAAGCCTCTCATGGGGCCCTCAGGACTGGACCCAAAGCCTCCCATGGGGCCCTCATGTCTGGACCCAAAGCCTCTCATGGGGCCCTCATGTCTGGAGCCAAAGCCTCTCATGTGGCCCTCAGGACTGAGCCCAAAGCCTCTCATGGGGCCCTCATGTCTGGACCCAAGGCCGCTCATGGGGCCCTCATGTCTGGACCCAAAGCTGCTCATGGTGCCCTCATGTCTGGACCAAAGCCTCTCATAGGGCCCTCAGGACTGGACCCAAAGCCGCTCATGGGGCCCTCAGGACTGGACCCAAAGCCGCTCATGGGGCCCTCAGGACTGGACCCAAAGCCGCTCATAGGGCCCTCAGCACTGGACCCAAAGCCTCTCATGGGGCCCTCAGGAGTGGACACAAAGCCTCTCATGGGGCCCTCAGGACTGGACCCAAAGCCGCTCATAGGGCCCTCAGGACTGGACCCAAAGCCTCTCATGGGGCCCTCAGGACTGGACCCAAAGCCTCTCATGGGGCCCTCAGGACTGGACCCAAAGCCGCTCATGGGGCCCTCAGGACTGGACCCAAAGACGCTCATGGGGCCCTCAGGAGTGGACCCAAAGCCGCTCATGGGGCCCTCATGTCTTGACCCAAAGCCTCTCATGGGGCACTCATGTCTGGACCCAAAGCCTCTCATGGGGCCCTCATGTCTGGACCCAAAGCTGCTCATGGGGCCCTCATGTCTGGACACAAAGTCTCTCATGGGGCCCTTAGGAGTGGACCCAAACCCTCTCATGGGGCCCTCATTGGAGCCCTCAGGACTGGACCTAAAGCCTCTCATGGGGCCTACAGGACTGGACACAAAGCCTCTCATGGGGCCTTCAGGACTGGACCCAAAACCGCTCATGGGGCCCTCAGGACTGGACCCAAAGCCGCTCATGGGGCCTCAGGACTGGACCCAAAGCCTCTCATGGGGCCCTCAGGACTGGACCCGAAGCCGCTCATGGGGCCCTCAGGACTGGACCCAAAGACGCTCATGGGGCCCTCAGGAGTGGACCCAAAGCCGCTCATGGGGCCCTCATGTCTTGACCCAAAGCCTCTCATGGGGCACTCATGTCTGGACCCAAAGCCTCTCATGGGGCCCTCATGTCTGGACCCAAAGCTGCTCATGGGGCCCTCATGTCTGGACCCAAAGCCTCTCATGGGGCCCTTAGGAGTGGACCCAAACCCTCTCATGGGGCCCTCATTGGAGCCCTCAGGACTGGACCTAAAGCCTCTCATGGGGCCTACAGGACTGGACCCAAAGCCTCTCATGTGGCCCTCAGGACTGGACCCAAAGCCGCTCATGGGGCCCTCAGGACAGGACCCAAAGCCACTCATGGGGCCCTCATGTCTGGACCCAAAGCCGCTCATGGGGCCCTCTTGTCTGGACCCAAAGCCGCTCTTGGGGCCCTCATTGGGGCCCTCAGGGCCGGACCCAGAGCCGCTCATGGGGCCCTCATGTCTTGACCCAAAGCCTCTCATGGGGCCCTCATGTCTGGACCCAAAGCCTCTCATGGGGCCCTCAGGACTGGACCCAAAGTCTCTCATGGGGCCCTCAGGAGTGGACCCAAAGCCGCTCATGGGGCCCTCATGTCTGGACCCAAAGCTGCTCATGGGGCCCTCATGTCTGGACACAAAGCCTCTCATGGGGCCTTCAGGACTGGACCCAAAGCCGCTCATGGGGCCCTCAGGACTGGACCCAAAGCCGCTCATGGGGCCTCAGGACTGGACCCAAAGCCTCTCCTGGGGCCCTCAGGAGTGGACCCAGAGGAGCTCATGGGGCCCTCATGTCTTGACCCAAAGCCTCTCATGGGGCCCTCATGTCTGGACCCAAAGCCTCTCATGGGGCCCTCAGGACTAGACCCAAAGCCTCTCATGGGGCCCTCAGGAGTGGACCCAAAGCCGCTCATGGGGCCCTCATGTCTGGACCCAAAGCTGCTCATGGGGCCCTCATGTCTGGACACAAAGCCTCTCATGGGGCCTTCAGGACTGGACCCAAAGCCGCTCATGGGGCCCTCAGGACTGGACCCAAAGCCGCTCATGGGGCCTCAGGACTGGACCCAAAGCCTCTCATGGGGCCCTCAGGACTGGACCCAAAGCCGCTCATGGGGCCCTCAGGACTGGACCCAAAGCCGCTCATGGGGCCCTCAGGACTGGACCCAAAGCCTCTCATGGGGCCCTCAGGACTGGACCCAAAGCCTCTCATGGGGCCCTCATGTCTGGACCAAAAGCCTCTCATGGGGCCCTCAGGACTGGACCCAAAGCCGCTTATAGGGCACTCAGGACTGGACCCAAAGCCTCTCATGGGGCCCTCAGGACTGGACCCAAAGCCTCTCATGGGGCCCTCAGGACTGGACCCAAAGCCGCTCATGGGGCCCTCCGGACTGGACCCAAAGACGCTCATGGGGCCCTCAGGAGTGGACCCAAAGCCGCTCATGGGGCCCTCATGTCTTGACCCAAAGCCTCTCATGGGGCACTCATGTCTGGACCCAAAGCCTCTCATGGGGCCCTCATGTCTGGACCCAAAGCTGCTCATGGGGCCCTCATGTCTGGACACAAAGTCTCTCATGGGGCCCTTAGGAGTGGACCCAAACCCTCTCATGGGGCCCTCATTGGAGCCCTCAGGACTGGACCTAAAGCCTCTCATGGGGCCTACAGGACTGGACACAAAGCCTCTCATGGGGCCTTCAGGACTGGACCCAAAACCGCTCATGGGGCCCTCAGGACTGGACCCAAAGCCGCTCATGGGGCCTCAGGACTGGACCCAAAGCCTCTCATGGGGCCCTCAGGACTGGACCCGAAGCCGCTCATGGGGCCCTCAGGACTGGACCCAAAGCCGCTCATGGGGCCCTCAGGAGTGGACCCAAAGCCGCTCATGGGGCCCTCATGTCTTGACCCAAAGCCTCTCATGGGGCACTCATGTCTGGACCCAAAGCCTCTCATGGGGCCCTCATGTCTGGACCCAAAGCTGCTCATGGGGCCCTCATGTCTGGACCCAAAGCCTCTCATGGGGCCCTTAGGAGTGGACCCAAACCCTCTCATGGGGCCCTCATTGGAGCCCTCAGGACTGGACCTAAAGCCTCTCATGGGGCCTACAGGACTGGACCCAAAGCCTCTCATGTGGCCCTCAGGACTGGACCCAAAGCCGCTCATGGGGCCCTCAGGACAGGACCCAAAGCCACTCATGGGGCCCTCATGTCTGGACCCAAAGCCGCTCATGGGGCCCTCTTGTCTGGACCCAAAGCCGCTCTTGGGGCCCTCATTGGGGCCCTCAGGACCGGACCCAGAGCCGCTCATGGGGCCCTCATGTCTTGACCCAAAGCCTCTCATGGGGCCCTCATGTCTGGACCCAAAGCCTCTCATGGGGCCCTCAGGACTGGACCCAAAGTCTCTCATGGGGCCCTCAGGAGTGGACCCAAAGCCGCTCATGGGGCCCTCATGTCTGGACCCAAAGCTGCTCATGGGGCCCTCATGTCTGGACACAAAGCCTCTCATGGGGCCTTCAGGACTGGACCCAAAGCCGCTCATGGGGCCCTCAGGACTGGACCCAAAGCCGCTCATGGGGCCTCAGGACTGGACCCAAAGCCTCTCCTGGGGCCCTCAGGAGTGGACCCAGAGGAGCTCATGGGGCCCTCATGTCTTGACCCAAAGCCTCTCATGGGGCCCTCATGTCTGGACTCAAAGCCTCTCATGGGGCCCTCAGGACTGGACCCAAAGCCTCTCATGGGGCCCTCAGGAGTGGACCCAAAGCCGCTCATGGGGCCCTCATGTCTGGACCCAAAGCTGCTCATGGGGCCCTCATGTCTGGACACAAAGCCTCTCATGGGGCCTTCAGGACTGGACCCAAAGCCGCTCATGGGGCCCTCAGGACTGGACCCAAAGCCTCTCATGGGGCCCTGATGTCTGGACCCAAAGCCTCTCATGGGGCCCTCAGGACTGGACCCAAAGTCTCTCATGGGGCCCTCAGGAGTGGACCCAAAGCCGCTCATGGGGCCCTCATGTCTGGACCCAAAGCTGCTCATGGGGCCCTCATGTCTGGACACAAAGCCTCTCATGGGGCCTTCAGGACTGGACCCAAAGCCGCTCATGGGGCCCTCAGGACTGGACCCAAAGCCGCTCATGGGGCCTCAGGACTGGACCCAAAGCCTCTCCTGGGGCCCTCAGGAGTGGACCCAGAGGACCTCATGGGGCCCTCATGTCTTGACCCAAAGCCTCTCATGGGGCCCTCATGTCTGGACCCAAAGCCTCTCATGGGGCCCTCAGGACTGGACCCAAAGCCTCTCATGGGGCCCTCAGGAGTGGACCCAAAGCCGCTCATGGGGCCCTCATGTCTGGACCCAAAGCTGCTCATGGGGCCCTCATGTCTGGACACAAAGCCTCTCATGGGGCCTTCAGGACTGGACCCAAAGCCGCTCATGGGGCCCTCAGGACTGGACCCAAAGCCGCTCATGGGGCCTCAGGACTGGACCCAAAGCCTCTCATGGGGCCCTCAGGACTGGACCCAAAGCCGCTCATGGGGCCCTCAGGACTGGACCCAAAGCCGCTCATGGGGCCCTCAGGACTGGACCCAAAGCCTCTCATGGGGCCCTCAGGACTGGACCCAAAGCCTCTCATGGGGCCCTCATGTCTGGACCAAAAGCCTCTCATGGGGCCCTCAGGACTGGACACAAAGCCGCTTATAGGGCACTCAGGACTGGACCCAAAGCCTCTCATGGGGCCCTCAGGACTGGACCCAAAGCCGCTCATGGGGCCCTCCGGACTGGACCCAAAGACGCTCATGGGGCCCTCAGGAGTGGACCCAAAGCCGCTCATGGGGCCCTCATGTCTTGACCCAAAGCCTCTCATGGGGCACTCATGTCTGGACCCAAAGCCTCTCATGGGGCCCTCATGTCTGGACCCAAAGCTGCTCATGGGGCCCTCATGTCTGGACACAAAGTCTCTCATGGGGCCCTTAGGAGTGGACCCAAACCCTCTCATGGGGCCCTCATTGGAGCCCTCAGGACTGGACCTAAAGCCTCTCATGGGGCCTACAGGACTGGACACAAAGCCTCTCATGGGGCCTTCAGGACTGGACCCAAAACCGCTCATGGGGCCCTCAGGACTGGACCCAAAGCCGCTCATGGGGCCTCAGGACTGGACCCAAAGCCTCTCATGGGGCCCTCAGGACTGGACCCGAAGCCGCTCATGGGGCCCTCGGGACTGGACCCAAAGCCGCTCATGGGGCCCTCAGGAGTGGACCCAAAGCCGCTCATGGGGCCCTCATGTCTTGACCCAAAGCCTCTCATGGGGCACTCATGTCTGGACCCAAAGCCTCTCATGGGGCCCTCATGTCTGGACCCAAAGCTGCTCATGGGGCCCTCATGTCTGGACCCAAAGCCTCTCATGGGGCCCTTAGGAGTGGACCCAAACCCTCTCATGGGGCCCTCATTGGAGCCCTCAGGACTGGACCTAAAGCCTCTCATGGGGCCTACAGGACTGGACCCAAAGCCTCTCATGTGGCCCTCAGGACTGGACCCAAAGCCGCTCATGGGGCCCTCAGGACAGGACCCAAAGCCACTCATGGGGCCCTCATGTCTGGACCCAAAGCCGCTCATGGGGCCCTCTTGTCTGGACCCAAAGCCGCTCTTGGGGCCCTCATTGGGGCCCTCAGGACCGGACCCAGAGCCGCTCATGGGGCCCTCATGTCTTGACCCAAAGCCTCTCATGGGGCCCTCATGTCTGGACCCAAAGCCTCTCATGGGGCCCTCAGGACTGGACCCAAAGTCTCTCATGGGGCCCTCAGGAGTGGACCCAAAGCCGCTCATGGGGCCCTCATGTCTGGACCCAAAGCTGCTCATGGGGCCCTCATGTCTGGACACAAAGCCTCTCATGGGGCCTTCAGGACTGGACCCAAAGCCGCTCATGGGGCCCTCAGGACTGGACCCAAAGCCGCTCATGGGGCCTCAGGACTGGACCCAAAGCCTCTCCTGGGGCCCTCAGGAGTGGACCCAGAGGAGCTCATGGGGCCCTCATGTCTTGACCCAAAGCCTCTCATGGGGCCCTCATGTCTGGACTCAAAGCCTCTCATGGGGCCCTCAGGACTGGACCCAAAGCCTCTCATGGGGCCCTCAGGAGTGGACCCAAAGCCGCTCATGGGGCCCTCATGTCTGGACCCAAAGCTGCTCATGGGGCCCTCATGTCTGGACACAAAGCCTCTCATGGGGCCTTCAGGACTGGACCCAAAGCCGCTCATGGGGCCCTCAGGACTGGACCCAAAGCCGCTCATGGGGCTTCAGGACTGGACCCAAAGCCTCTCATGGGGCCCTCAGGACTGGACCCAAAGCCGCTCATGGGGCCCTCAGGACTGGACCCAAAGCCGCTCATGGGGCCCTCAGGACTGGACCCAAAGCCTCTCATGGGGCCCTCAGGACTGGACCCAAAGCCTCTCATGGGGCCCTCATGTCTGGACCAAAAGCCTCTCATGGGGCCCTCAGGACTGGACCCAAAGCCGCTTATAGGGCACTCAGGACTGGACCCAAAGCCTCTCATGGGGCCCTCAGGACTGGACCCAAAGCCTCTCATGGGGCCCTCAGGAGTGGACGCAAAGCCTCTCATGGGGCCCTCAGGAGTGGACCCAAAGCCTCTCATGGGGCCCTCAGGACTGGACCCAAAGCCTCTCATGGGGCCCTCAGGACTGGTTCCAAAGCCTTTTATGGGGCCCTCAGGATTGAACCCAACGCCTCTCATGGGGCCCCCAGGACTGGACCCAAAGCCTCTCATGGGGCCCCCAGGATTGGACCCACAGCCTCTCATGGGGCCCTCAGAAGTGGACCCAAAGCCTCTCAATGGGCCCTCAGGACTGGACCCAAAGCCGAAAATGGGGCCCTCAGGACTGGACCCAAAGCCTCTCATGGGGTCCTCATGTCTGGAACCAAAGCCTCTCATGTGGCCCTCAGGACTGAGCCCAAAGCCTCTCATGGGGCCCTCATGTCTGGACCCAACGCCGCTCATGGGGCCCTCATGTCTGGACCCAAAGCTGCTCATGGGGCCCTCATGTCTGGACCCAAAGCCTCTCATGGGGCCCTCAGGACTGGACCCAAAGCCGCTCATGGGGCCCTCAGGACTGGACCCAAATCCGCTCATAGGGCCCTCAGGACTGGACCCAAAGCCGCTCATGGGGCCCTCAGGACTGGACCCAAAGCCGCTCATAGGGCCCTCAGCACTGGACCCAAAGCCTCTCATGGGGCCATCAGGAGTGGACACAAAGCCTCTCATGGGGCCCTCAGGACTGGACCCAAAGCCGCTCATAGGGCCCTCAGGACTGGACCCAAAGCCTCTCATGGGGCCCTCAGGACTGGACCCAAAGCCGCTCATGGGGCCCTCAGGACTGGACCCAAAGCCGCTCATGGGGCCCTCAGGACTGAACCCAAAGCTGCTTATGGGACCCTCAGGACTTGACCTAAAGCCTCTCATGGGGCCCTCAGGACTGGACCCAAAGCCTCTCATGGGGCCCTCAGGACTTGACCCAAAGCAGCTCATGGGGCCCTCAGGACTGGGCACAAAGCCTCTCATTGGGCCCTCGGGACTGGACCCAAAGCCTCTCATGGGGCCCTCAGGACTTGACCCAAAGCAGCTCATGGGGCCCTCAGGACTGGGCACAAAGCCTATCATGGGGCCCTCAGGACTGGACCCAAAGCCTCTTCTGGGACCCTCAGGAGTGGATCCAACGCCTCTCATGGAGCCCTCAGGACTGGACCCAAAGCCTATCATGGGGCCCTCAGGACTGGACCCAAAGCCTCTCATGGGGCCCTCAGGAGTGGACCCAAAGCCTCTCATGGGGCCCTCAGGACTGGACCCAAAGCCGCTCATGGGGCCCTCAGGACTGGATCCAAAGCCGCTCATGGGGCCCTCAGGACTGGACCCAAAGCCTCTCATGGGGCCCTCATGTCTGGACCCAAAGCCTCTCATGGGGCCCTCATGTCTGGACCCAAAGCCACTCGTGTGGCCCTCAGGACTGGACCCAAAGCCTCTCATGGGGCCCTCAGGACTAGACCAAAAGCTGCTCATGGAGCCCTCAGGACTGGAAACAAAGCCTCTCATGGGGCCCTCAGGACTGGACCCAAAGCCGCTCATGGGGCCCTCAGGACTGGACCCAAAGCCGCTCATGGGCCATCAGGACTGGACCCAAAGCTGCTCATGGGGCCCTCAGGACTTGACCCAAAGCCGCTCATGGGGCCCTCAGGACTGGAAACAAAGCCTCTCATGGGGCCCTCAGGACTGGACTCAAAGCCGCTCATGGGGCCCTCAGGACTGGACCCAAAGCTGCTCATGGAGCCCTCAGGACTGGAAACAAAGCCTCTCATGGGGCCCTCAGGACTGGACCCAAAGCCTCTCATGGAGCCCTCAGGACTGAAAACAAAGCCTCTCATGGGGCCCTCAGGACTGGACCCAAAGCCGCTCATGGGGCCCTCAGGACTGGACCCAAAGCTGCTCATGGGGCCCTCAGGACTGGACCCAAAGCCTCTCATGGGGCCCTCAGGACTGGACCCAAAGCTGCTCATGGGACCCTCAGGACTGGACCCAAAGCCGCTCATGGGGCCCTCAGGACTGGAAACAAAGCCTCTCATGGGGCCCTCAGGACTGGACCCAAAGCCGCTCATGGGGCCCTCAGGACTGGACCCAAAGCTGCTTATGGAGCCCTCAGGACTGGAAACAAAGCCTCTCATGGGGCCCTCAGGACTGGACCCAAAGCCTCTCATGGGGCCCTCAGGACTGGACCCAAAGCCGCTCATGGGGCCCTCAGGACTGGACCCAAAGCTGCTCATGGGGCCCTCAGGACTGGACCCAAAGCCTCTCATGGGGCCCTCAGGACTGGAAACAAAGCCTCTCATGGGGTCCTCAGGACTGGACCCAAAGCCGCTCATGGGGCCCTCAGGACTGGACCCAAAGCTGCTCATGGGGCCCTCAGGACTTGACCCAAAGCCGCTCATGGGGCCCTCAGGACTGGAAACAAAGCCTCTCATGGGGCCCTCAGGACTGGACTCAAAGCCGCTCATGGGGCCCTCAGGACTGGACCCAAAGCTGCTCATGGAGCCCTCAGGACTGGAAACAAAGCCTCTCATGGGGCCCTCAGGACTGGACCCAAAGCCTCTCATGGAGCCCTCAGGACTGGAAACAAAGCCTCTCATGGGGCCCTCAGGACTGGACCCAAAGCCGCTCATGGGGCCCTCAGGACTGGACCCAAAGCTGCTCATGGGGCCCTCAGGACTGGACCCAAAGCCTCTCATGGGGCCCTCAGGACTGGACCCAAAGCTGCTCATGGGACCCTCAGGACTGGACCCAAAGCCGCTCATGGGGCCCTCAGGACTGGAAACAAAGCCTCTCATGGGGCCCTCAGGACTGGACCCAAAGCCGCTCATGGGGCCCTCAGGACTGGACCCAAAGCTGCTTATGGAGCCCTCAGGACTGGAAACAAAGCCTCTCATGGGGCCCTCAGGACTGGACCCAAAGCCTCTCATGGGGCCCTCAGGACTGGACCCAAAGCCGCTCATGGGGCCCTCAGGACTGGACCCAAAGCTGCTCATGGGGCCCTCAGGACTGGACCCAAAGCCTCTCATGGGGCCCTCAGGACTGGACCTAAAGCTGCTCATGGGGCCCTCAGGACTGGACCCAAAGCCGCTCACGGGGCCCTCAGGACTGGAAACAAAGCCTCTCATGGGGCCCTCAGGACTGGACCCAAAGCCGCTCATGGGGCCCTCAGGACTGGACCCAAAGCTGCTCATGGAGCCCTCGGGACTGGAAACAAAGCCTCTCATGGGGCCCTCGGGACTGGACCCAAAGCCTCTCATGGAGCCCTCAGGACTGGAAACAAAGCCTCTCATGGGGCCCTCAGGACTGGACCCAAAGCCGCTCATGGGGCCCTCAGGACTGGACCCAAAGCTGCTCATGGAGCACTCAGGACTGGAAACAAAGCCTCTCATGGGGCCCTCAGGAGTGGACCCAAAGCCTCTCATGGGGCCCTCATGTCCGGACCCAAAGCCTCTCATGGGGCCCTCAGGACTGGACCCAAAGCCGCTCATGGGGCCTCAGGACTGGACCCAAAGCCTCTCATGGGGCCCTCAGGACTAGACCCAAAGCCGCTCATGGGGCCCTCAGGACTGGACCCAAAGCCGCTCATGGGTCCCTCCGGAGTGGACCCAAAGCCGCTCATGGGGCCCTCATGTCTTGACCCAAAGCCTCTCATGGGGCCCTCATGTCTGGACCCAAAGCCTCTCATGGGGCCCTCAGGACTGGACCCAGAGCTTCTCATGGGGCCCTCATGTCTGGACCCAAAGCCTCTCATGGGGCCCTCAGGACTGGACCCAAAGCCGCTCATAGGGCACTCAGGACTGGACCCAAAGCCTCTCATGGGGCCCTCAGGACTGGACCCAAAGCCTCTCATGGGGCCCTCAGGAGTGGACGCAAAGCCTCTCATGGGGCCCTCAGGAGTGGACGCAAAGCCTCTCATGGGGCCCTCAGGAGTGGACCCAAAGCCTCTCATGGGGCCCTGAGGACTGGACCCAAAGCCTCTCATGGGGCCCTCAGGACTGGTTCCAAAGCCTTTTATGGGGCCCTCAGGAGTGGACCCAACGCCTCTCATGGGGCCCTCAGGACTGGACCCAAAGCCTCTAATGGGGCCCTTAGGAGTGGACCCAAAGCCTCTCATGGGGCCCTCAGGACTGGACCCAAGGCCGAAAATGGGGCCCTCAGGACTGGACCTGAAGCCTCTCATGGGGCCCTCATGTCTGGACCCAAAGCCTCTCATGTGGCCCTCAGGACTGAGCCCAAAGCCTCTCATGGGGCCCTCATGTCTGGACCCAAAGCCGCACATGGGGCCCTCATGTCTGGACCCAAAGCTGCTCATGGGGCCCTCATGTCTGGACCCAAAGCCTCTCATGGGGCTGTGGTAAATAAATAAATAATACCCTATTTTTGAATGCATAAATGAATAACAGATAGCTCAATAAATAAGAGTCAAGATTCGAGGTAGTAGGAGTTTCGCAGGTTTATTGCAGCATAAAGGACAGGAACAGGACAACCTGCATAGGAATAGGATGGCAGGGCCCAGCAGCTGCTGGGGCTGGATCTGGGATGAGCGCGCTAGCATTTAATAACAATACACAAGCATATATAGTAAAACAGTTGCATTACAGTACATATGATAGGCGGAGCAGTGGGTGGAGCAAAGGGTGTGACGCGTAGCAGTCGCGAAAGATAAGGGTGAAAAGAGGTGTAACAGGGCGTATACATAGACATGTGATGCAAACGTAACAGAATATGTCATGAATGGGGCGGAAACCATGGAGGGGGCTACCTGAGGAGCCGGGACCTCTAACCTGATGGTGCGCGCAAACTAGCAATGACGTATCACTAGGAGAAACTGGGGGCTATGAACTCTGTGCTAGGAGCAGAGACTGAAGTCTGGAGAGTCAGGGCGACATGTACCTAAACAGTATCTAGTATCTGATGTTTAGAGAACATGTTGATATAAACTAGAAGTTAGGAGGGGAAAGGCTGACTTGATTCTAAGACTGGACCATGCATTATTCTACATGTAGTGCGTGATGAAGAATATTAAATGACCATTAAATGCAGTATTTCTCTAACGTGGAGACGTGAAGGCTAGACAATGACGGAAACTATTGATGCGGTTCAGTAGCTTAGGAATGCAGAGAAGGAGGACTGAACTGATAACTGGAACTATAACATACTTTTGGCAGACTCAGAGGCAGAGCCAGGCTGAACCGGGCACTGTGAGGCAGGAAGTAAGTGAAGGGTCGAGGATACAGGTGGGGGCTGTATCGCTCCTCAGCGAGGGCTCCAGGAGACAGGAGCTGAATCTGGTGTCCAGGCCCTTTTGAGGCCTAGAAACGGGGACTTTATAATGGAATAACGTGCACACTGAGAAACGTGGCAACGTAGCTTTACATAGGCCTGATATTCGTAGTATTCACGAGGACTGGAAACTGGCATATTAGAGGTGGACACAACTATAATTGTGTCTTGAATCGAACATGGGGAATACATATGCATATTTAATCATGCACACATAACATATGATGGATGACACGTAGGGACACAGAACATGGCAAAATTTACTTTTCCACATTCCCTCCTTGTCACTACGTTTCCATCAGGAAACATCAATTTTCATGATACCGTCTATCATTTCATACAGTATCATTTGCTCGTCTCGAATTTTCTTGGAACGGGATTTAGAACGGGGCTTGGGACTAGGAATACAAGAGGTAGCACAAATGCCGCAAATCGCAGGGCCACATTGTATACAGAGACAGCAGCTGAATATGATCGCTACTGCAATACCTAGGAAGGACAATATTTTCCATCCCCATGCGGAAATTATATTCCAGAACCAACCGGACCATGTCCAGGTGCCTGGATCTTGGTGTATCAGATGGGCAATTTTATGGAGTCTGGTTATAGCTGAATAAACAGACGGCGCGTTATTTGGAATGAAAATGCAGCAACTAGATCCGATGACTCTACAGGCCCCGCCCCTATCGGCCAGTATGACGTCAAGGACGAGACGATTCTGTAAAACGACAAATCTCATAGCAGATTGCTCTTCGGTTAAGTTACCTAGAGCAGAGGCAGTTTCATTGACTACTACTTCAAGGGTTCTGGTTAACCTACGGATTAGCTTACTATTCTGGATAGGTCCTATAAAGAAAAAGAAACCTCTGTTGAAATCTGTATACTGTTCTAGAGCAGTTTCAGTATAATCGACAATTGGGGACTCCCTTCTATGTCTAATGTGTACTAGATGTGTGTTTCTATGATAATCAGGTGGGGCTAGGAAAACTGGTGGCAGTAGGAAGGCAATGTAACAGGTTCCCTCCCAACCGAGGGGCAGACGAACATATGCAGTTTGACCACAAATAAAATAAGAATGACGTGAAGCTTTGAAGATAGATCTCCCACTGTCACTATACTTGACAATAGTAGTACAATCACTATGTCCTACATGTACAGAACCATAATTTCGGACACATAATTCGCCTTTGACTGGTAGTACTGAAATAGCAGGTAAGTCTGGAGTAGTATCAGACTGAACATTCAGGACCATGAAATTCGAAGAATAATTACCTAAATTATACACTTCATTTTCTAGATCTAACCCTGTTCTGTGGGGAAGACCTTGCTTGTCTGGAAAACATGTACTGTTAAGAAAAGACATATCTGTTGAGGATGACGTTAACGTGGACCATGCTCCACACGAACCATTATGTGAGAATGGATAAGGAAAAAGTGGCAGAACTCCCTTCGGTGTCTGGAAAGGGGGGAGTCGACCACACACCCAACAACTAGTGGCATTGCTGGTCTGATGTGAGTAATGTAACATGCGGATGAATGAGTTATTTCGCATAGCGAGGCGGTAAGAGAGTTCATGAGGAGGCAGATCACTAAACGTGTGCTCTACTGTAGCATTAGCAGACTTATTTACATGAAGAACTGGGAAATACAAGAAAAATGCATAACTGGTGCAGGAAATCATAATGCTGAGAAACAATATGAAACATAGAAAAACGATACATCGAATTGAGTTTTGACTAACTCTCTCACTATGGGGGTCTATTTTATACATGTCAGAAACAGTCTAACCGTTTCACCTAGGGGAGGACTTAGACAATCAAACTGACTGACTTATTTTACTAGACCGGAGTTTTAACTTATACTCCTGTTGCGGAGTTTTCTCTAACAGGGGAGGGTTTGTAGCAATGTCTTTTGCGGGACAGTCCTTGAGAACAATATTTTGGCAATCCTTCAAATCCTGGGAAATGTTCTTTAAGACGGGTTTCAGTCCATTAAACTTTTTTATATGAGAAAGGTGCACCCAGCCTTTGCGACCTTCCAACTTCACGGCTGTACGGGTGGTGAGGAGGACCTGTCGGGGCTCTTTCCAGCGAGGCTCCAGCGGACTTGATCTGTCGAAATTCCTCACCAATACCATGGATCCTGGAACGATTTCATGCGGTGCCACCTCGGTATTGTCTGGAAATGCGGCGGCAACCTGTGAACGACATGAGTTGAGGGCAGACATCAAGGAAGCTAGGTAATCTGTCAGCATATTACTTGAAACATCGGTAATACTTCGGGGTCTAGGAGTACCCCACATGTTAGGGGGGCGGCCGAATACGACCTCGTACGGGGACAGACCTGATCTGGAATGTGCGACCATGCGCATATAAAATAAAGCAACTGGTAGAGCTACCAGCCAGTCCACACCTTTCTCTTTACACACTTTGGCGATACGGATTTTCAGAGTCTGATTATGTCTCTCTACAAGACCGGCTGCTTCAGGATGGCGTACACAATGAAACTTCCACTGGTACCCTAACAACAGGGAAACATGCTTCATGAGTTCAGATGAGAATGGCTGGCCGTTGTCAGAATATACGACTCTAGGGAGTCCATAACGAGGGAAGAACTCACGAACCAACTGCTTGGCAGTGGTCGCGGCTGTGTAATCTGGAACTGGATATGCTTCTGTCCACCTGGACAAAGCGCATACAACTACAAGGACATACTTGAAACCTCGACATCGCTCCATCTGAATATAATCCATCTGGAGGACTTCAAAAGGGTGGTCAGGGGGCTGGAATCCACCTTGTTCCACCGGGACACTTTTACCTGGATTAAACTGACAACATATCATACAGGTACGGACTTTCTGCTTGGCTGCAGCTCGTAAATGCTTGTTAAACCAAATGTTCTGGATACTGTCTAACATAGCTTTTTCTCCTAAATGTGCTGGACTATGTGCGGTATTAATAATGACTTGAACCATAGAGTCGGGGAGAAACCATGTGGCTCTACCCTTCGTTAACCATCCTTGATCTGTCTGGACCCCTCCTTGTTCGGACCATTTCTTGATTTCTTCGGGAGTAGCGTGTAACTGTATGTCTATGACATCTTGTGTAGGGTCTTTAACTGTCATGCATGTGGTCGGATCTGGAGTATGTGTCTGTGTCGGATTAACTGGAAAGTCTGGGGTCTGTGCTGTAAGCTTGGCTGTGCGATCTGCTAAATCGTTACCTTGAGAAATGGTGTCAGTAACTTTCGTATGTGCTTTGCACTTCATGATAGTGATAGATGTCGGTAAATGTATGGCATCTAACAGAGCTTGAATAAGGAGACCATGCTGAATCTTGGTTCCATGAGAAGTCATGAAACCTCTCTCCTGCCAGAGCACTCCGAAGTCGTGTACAACTCCAAATGCGTAACGTGAATCTGTGTAAACATTAACTTTCAAGTTCTTGGCGTGTATGCAGGCTTGTGTCAGAGCAACTAGCTCTGCTGCTTGAGCGGACAGGGTATCAATACGGTGTGTTTCAATAACTTCAGTGTCAGTAGTCACTGCATACGCGGCGACTAGTTCTCCTGTACTTGTTCTCATACATGAACCATCCACATAAAGTGTTAGGTCGGGATCTGGTAACGGAGTATCTGTCAGATCTTGTCTTGGCTTTGTCATAATGTTAACTACTTCCACACAGTCATGTGTGGCAGAATTCGAAGTAACTGATGGTAACAGTGTAGCAGGGTTCAGGATGTTGCAGCGTCTGATTTCTATGTGTGGCTGGAACAATGTCAATTCATAACCTGTTAAACGTGCAATTGTCAAGTGCTGAGTTTGTGTTCGGTTCAAAAGAACTTCCACGGAATGTGGAACTTGTACTGTCAAGGAGTGTCCTAAGACTATGGAATCACTTTGTCTGATAGCTAGTGCTGTGGCTGCAACTGACTTGAGGCACGCAGGCAGAGCCTGGGCTACAGGATCTAATGTGCTTGAAAAATAAGCACAAGGCTTGTATTGTCCTGCTTGATCTTGTGTGAGAACAGATAATGCTGTACCTTCGCGTTCAGTAACGAAAAGTGTAAAAGGCTTACTGTAGTTCGGTGTTGCTAGAACTGGAGCTTGGCATAGGGCTTTCTTTAACTCATTGAAACTAAGTGTATGTTCAGATGTCCAAGGGAGAACAGTCGATACGGCTGCCTCCTGTGTCGTTAACTGTATCAGTGGTTTGGCTAGAAATGCATACTGAGGAATCCATTGTCTGCAATAAGAAGTAAGGCCAATAAAAGCACGTACCTCCTTCTGGGTCTTGGGCTGAGGAAGACTCGCTATTAACTGGATACGGTCTGGTGTCAACTGCCTACCCCTCTTGGACAGTAAGTGTCCTAAGTAGACCACTTGCTGGACACAGAATTGAAGCTTAGAAGGGGACACCTTGTGCCCCATCTCGGCTAGGAAATACAAGACTGTAAGGGATGCTTGCTCGCAAGCACGTTCAGAACGGGCTGAGATCAGTAGATCATCGACATACTGGAGCAGGGCAGTGTCAGTTGGCATGTGAATGTTGTCTAGTTGTCTTTTAAGTGCTTGACTGTAAATACTAGGACTTTCTGTGAAACCTTGAGGAGCTCGTGTGAACATATAGCTCCTTCCATTTAAACAAAATCCGAAAAGGAACTGGCTGTCTGGATGAATAGGGACACTGAAAAATGCGTTCTTGAGGTCGATTACAGTAAAGAACGTGGCTTCGGAATCAATGGCTGTCAATAGGGAAGAGATGTCTGGGACAACTGGGTACTGCGGAATAATACATTTATTAAGCTCTCGTAGGTCAATCACTAATCGATATACTGGGGGTGCATTTGGATCAGTACGTTTCATGACTGGAATGATCGGAGAATTACATACATTGGAGTCAGTTTCTACAACCACTCCTTGAGCAATAAGCTCGTCAATAATTTTGGATAAGGCTGCTACAGCCTCAGGTGGCAATCTGTACTGTCTGATTCGTGGTAACACTACGCCTGGCTTGAGAGTCACACGATAGGGTGTGATTTGCATGTAACCTACATCAGTTGGACCTTGCGCCCATAAGTGCTGCGGAACATTAGACAGTCTTGAATCAAAATCTCGTAATACATAGTGACCCTTAAAGTCACGTAGGAACAATCGTATTCCCTCTGGGGAGCAGCATATAACTGCACCCAACTCTTTCAGTGTTTTAATGCCTAATAGATTTTCTGGACATGACTTAGTAAGTAACAGATCAGTAATGCGGGACAATGGACCTACTTCTAGAGAAACTGGTTTTGAAATCTCATTTACGATAGGTTTTCCTGAAAATCCAAGGGAAACATTTCTTGAGCCTGAGAGCGGAGCCCCTGGAACTTCGGCGTGACTAATTGTGGTCCTACTTGCCCCTGTATCAATCAAAAACTTTCTGTCTTTCCCTAATACTTGACTGTGAACATAGGGACCTTCTTGATCTACAGGTATCTCGATGAGAGGCAAGCCTACCTCCCTCTCTAGGCTGTTTCATGAATACTGCTGGTACTCTGGATACTCAGACTGTGCATACTGGTACATCTGCGATGTAACATGCTGTGTTGCAGCAATAGGCTGCGGTGCGGTAACTGTCTGTTGTGCATTCTGTGGCTGAGGAATCTGTGAAACTTGTTCTTGTCTAGGCGGACGTGGTCTTTCTTTAGTCTTACCAGTAGCTATGTTGTGTTTCAGAACTGCACACTCATTTATAAAATGACCTGGCTGTTTACAATAATTGCAGTTCCCTTTAACGGGAGCTGCAGGATGACTGGCTTGATTCGGACCCCTCTTCTGACTGTCTTGAGGAACAGATTGTGCAACTAGTACTTTCATCTTCGTGTCTTTCATACGTTTTCTTTCGTGTTCTTGTTCTTCTCTGATTCTATTCTGGTGGTATTGGAGCATCTGCAACATCTGGGACGGGGTATTAGCTTGCCAGGTACTTTCGACTTTCAAAACTCGATTCTTAATTTGTGGACTTGAATTCTCGACTAATTTAGTAACAAAAAGGTGAGGGTATGACTCACTACTTGTCTTGAGGCCACTGTTGATGCTAAAACATTTTTCAAATCTAGAATAAAAATCACTGATATCTTCGTCTTGTTTCTGTTTACAGGCTGAGATTGCATCCCAGTCTTCTTTTCTAGTTGTCAATAATCTGGGTAAAACTTGTATTAATAATTCCGGTAATTCTTTACATTTATCTCCAAGACCGGTACCTGGTACTCGTGCCTTATCTTCAGCTTCTAGAACTGCCCAATCGATCTTTTTCTCCCCCACCTCCCATTCTTTTTCCTTGAGCTTTTCATACACCCCTGCGGGCAGCGGAACCTTTAACATTTTAATTATATCTGGATACGTGTATTCTCCCATACGGAGCATGTCTTTTAATTCACTATGGAACCCTGCTGGATCTTTGTCATGACAGGGAATTAATTTCTTCATCTCGAGGAGTTCCATCTTTGTAATCGGAGTGTAAACAAACACTCGTTCTAGTTCGCCACCCGTTCCTCTGACTGGGTGGACTTCTCGTAACGGATTCTGTCTCTCCATGTAAAATGGTTTACTTTCTGGGGGTGAGACATGAACAAAATGTGGGTTCAGAAACGTTCTATATTTGTGGCGCTGTTCTAGAATGACACTAATTAAGTCGGTACCTAAACCTTTCCATCTATACTGGAGTAACTCGTTCAGGGCATCATGTAACGGACCTGGATCAGAGTGTTGACCCTCATACAAAGTAATGAGGTGCTGAATCATATACATACCCACCAGTCGTTGTTCGGCTGGGGGCATTTTCAGAAACATCTGTGCCACTATTTCGTCTGGAAAAGTGATAGAATCAGTAATCCATCGGACTGCTGATCGGGCTAGTTCTTGTTCATGCATGGTACTTAACTCACTGTAACCGATTCGTGATTTCAGAATGTGATCGGTAGCTTGAAACACTTGTTCTAGAGAACCTTGTTCTGGTGCTGGATGATGGAAAGTAGACTTGTGTTCTAGGCGTAAATGGCGATCTGGAAATCTAGGTTTTCCTACATACGCTATTCTGGCGGGATTCTCGTCCTCTACCTCTTCAGTATCAGAGTTACTTTCTTTCTCGCTTACTTGTGCTGCTTTACGCTGTTCGTGTAATTTTATTATTTCTCTACGGATTTTCTTGTACATACTCTCCATAGCACCAACGGTCTTGTGCTTACCCTCGGCTATATTATCACTCCACCTTGTCAGGATTTTCATTTCGGCCGGATCTTTAGACGGGTAATCTTGTTCTCTTATTAGACAATTGATCAGAAACTTTAATATCATGAGCTGGATCTCGGCTTTCCTTTGAGACATGGCCTCGCTAATGCTTTCTGGATCATCCCCTGTACGGATGAAACGATATATTCTGTCTAGATCTTCTTTCATATTCGGTAAGGTGACTAGATACTCGGCCACCTTTCTTACGCGGAATGAATATAAAACCATATTATCCTCGCCTGGGACTGGATCATAGCCGCATTCGGCAAGGGATTTTCTTATTTCTGCTACAGTCTGATGTCTGGGCGTACGCTGTGACGCTTGTGCATGTAATTCGGCTGTCGTTAAACGCTTGTGTGGCGGCGGGGTTTGAGGAGTACCTCCCCCTGCGGCCCCTAAACTAGAGTCGTCTACTGAGGCTCTTCGTCCTGGCAGAGTGGGAAATGGAAATGTAGGCTGGACTTGTATGGCGGGCTGGACCGGGGGTACCGTAACAGGTACTCCGGTGTCTGGAGGAGCGGGAAGTGCCTGATTTACAGGGACTGGCGGAGCGCGAACAGGATTTGCATATTCTGGGACTGTGTCGTCCAAATAGGATGAAATAAAAATATCAGCTGCGGTCTGTTTGTGACGTAGCTTGGTCGGAACTAATGGTGGCGGGAAATTACTGGATGCCTCTGGGGTCGCTTTTGGCAAGCCCTCGGCAAAGAGAGGATACATACCCCTAATAAGGGCATGCCTCTGTCTGTCTGACTGTTCGGCTTTGACTTGTTCACCTATCTCGATTAGTTCTTTTTCTTGTGCTCGTTCTAAGGATTCTCTACTTAATTCTGACTTTCTGATTTCCTTTTCAGTTCTTTTATGAGCTTCTTTGCGCCATAACTCGATGGCATCTTTCTGTGACTGTCTGGCTTTCTTTTTCCATAATGCTTCTTCTACTCGCATGATGCATTCGGCATCCCATGTACCCGATACGGGCCATCTATACTTTTCTTCTAACTGTTTGGTATACTCTACCCATAAATCTAGATACAATATGGCGCTTATGCCATGCTTCTGATACATAAAATGACCTGGACTGTCCCTAGGCGGAACTGGAACTGCTGCTTCCAGCAGACCCTTTCTGGTTTTTAACTGACGTAATTTCGAAAAGAGCGGCATGACTGAACTATAATCTAGACACAATACAATACACAATAAACACGATACTTATTCCCCATTCATACCACGACATTAAAATACATGAAGAACATTTAAAAATAACAGTTCGAACAGAGTACTACCTGGCATACGGAACACAGAATACATGAATTTTCTCGAGAACAGAACTGACTAGAACAGGAACTAGATGCACTGCTGAAACAGTACGAAACTTACCGGTCTCATAAAGAGACACGTCAGGACCCGCATCCACCGAAGTGGACACTTCGTTTTGTGGGTCTGTGTACCACCAACCCACAGACCAGAGTCAATTAGATTGACCCTGTCTAGATACTACCCCAGTAACGGTACTCACCGGGCAGCAAGAACGGAAGGCCTCGGACTGGACTGGACTGCTACGACGACGGACGACGAACTTCGGACTTCAGTTACGGGTGGGCCTCCGGATACCTCGGACCTTGGACTCTCGGCTTGGGCTCTGGTCGGGACTCGCCGCGTTCCTCCACCGTCTCGTTTGGATGCTGGACCGCCTCCTCCGTCTCCTCCGTGGGCCTGAGGGATACTTGAAGCAGAAATATCTGCCGGTGCGCAGAAGAGTTCCGTCACGACTGCAGAGGGTCAGGGGGTCGGCGTGGCTTCACCGACGCGTGGGGAAAGGGCAAGTCCCTGTTCGGGCGCCATTATGTGGTAAATAAATAAATAATACCCTATTTTTGAATGCATAAATGAATAACAGATAGCTCAATAAATAAGAGTCAAGATTCGAGGTAGTAGGAGTTTCGCAGGTTTATTACAGCATAAAGGACAGGAACAGGACAACCTGCATAGGAATAGGATGGCAGGGCCCAGCAGCTGCTGGGGCTGGATCTGGGATGAGCGCGCTAGCATTTAATAACAATACACAAGCATATATAGTAAAACAGTTGCATTACAGTACATATGATAGGCGGAGCAGTGGGTGGAGCAAAGGGTGTGACGCGTAGCAGTCGCGAAAGATAAGGGTGAAAAGAGGTGTAACAGGGCGTATACATAGACATGTGATGCAAACGTAACAGAATATGTCATGAATGGGGTGGAAACCATGGAGGGGGCTACCTGAGGAGCCGGGACCTCTAACCTGATGGTGCGCGCAAACTAGCAATGACGTATCACTAGGAGAAACTGGGGGCTATGAACTCTGTGCTAGGAGCAGAGACTGAAGTCTGGAGAGTCAGGGCGACATGTACCTAAACAGTATCTAGTATCTGATGTTTAGAGAACATGTTGATATAAACTAGAAGTTAGGAGGGGAAAGGCTGACTTGATTCTAAGACTGGACCATGCATTATTCTACATGTAGTGCGTGATGAAGAATATTAAATGACCATTAAATGCAGTATTTCTCTAACGTGGAGACGTGAAGGCTAGACAATGACGGAAACTATTGATGCGGTTCAGTAGCTTAGGAATGCAGAGAAGGAGGACTGAACTGATAACTGGAACTATAACATACTTTTGGCAGACTCAGAGGCAGAGCCAGGCTGAACCGGGCACTGTGAGGCAGGAAGTAAGTGAAGGGTCGAGGATACAGGTGGGGGCTGTATCGCTCCTCAGCGAGGGCTCCAGGAGACAGGAGCTGAATCTGGTGTCCAGGCCCTTTTGAGGCCTAGAAACGGGGACTTTATAATGGAATAACGTGCACACTGAGAAACGTGGCAACGTAGCTTTACATAGGCCTGATATTCGTAGTATTCACGAGGACTGGAAACTGGCATATTAGAGGTGGACACAACTATAATTGTGTCTTGAATCGAACATGGGGAATACATATGCATATTTAATCATGCACACATAACATATGATGGATGACACGTAGGGACACAGAACATGGCAAAATTTACTTTTCCACAGGGCCCTCAGGACTGGACCCAAAGCCGCTCATGGGGCCTTCAGGACTGGACCCAGAGCCGCCCTCAGGACTGGACCCAAAGCCGCTCATGGGGCCCTCAGGACTGGACCCAAAGCCGCTCATAGGGCCCTCAGCACTGGACCCAAAGCCTCTCATGGGGCCCTCAGGAGTGGACACAAAGCCTCTCATGGGGCCCTCAGGACTGGACCCAAAGCCGCTCATAGGGCCCTCAGGACTGGACCCATAGCCTCTCGTGGGGCCCTCAGTACTGGACCCAAAGCCTCTCATGGGGCCCTCAGGAGTGGACGCAAAGCCTCTCATGGGGCACTCAGGACTGGACCCAAAGCCGCTCATGGGGCCCTCAGGACTGGACCCAAAGCCGCTCATGGGGCCCTCAGGACTGAACCCAAAGCTGCTTATGGGACCCTCAGGACTTGACCTAAAGCCTCTCATGGGGCCCTCAGGACTGGACCCAAAGCCTCTCATGGGGCCCTCAGGACTTGACCCAAAGCAGCTCCTGGGGCCCTCAGGAATGGACCCAAAGCAGCTCATGGGGCCCTCAGGACTGGACACAAAGCCTCTCATTGGGCCCTCAGGACTGAACCCAAAGCCTCTTCTGGGACCCTCAGGAGTGGACCCAACGCCTCTCATGGGGCCCTCAGGACTGGACCCAAAGCCTATCATGGGTCCCTCAGGACTGGACTCAAAGCCTCTCATGGGGCCCTCAGGAGTGGACCCAAAGCCTCTCATGGGGCCCTCAGGACTGGACCCAAAGCCGCTCATGGGGCCCTCAGGACTGGATCCAAAGCCGCTCATGGGGCCCTCAGGACTGGACCCAAAGCCTCTCATGGGGTCCTCATGTCTGGACCCAAAGCCTCTCATGGGGCCCTCATGTCTGGACCCAAAGCCACTCATGTGGCCCTAAGGACTGGACCCAAAGCCTCTCATGGGGCACTCAGGACTAGACCCAAAGCTGCTCATGGATCCCTCAGGACTGGAAACAAAGCCTCTCATGGGGCCCTCAGGACTGGACCCAAAGCTGCTAATGGGGCCCTCAGGACTGGACCCAAAGCCTCTCATGGGGCCCTCAGGACTGGACCCAAAGCTGCTCATTGGGCCCTCAGGACTGGACCCAAAGCCGCTCATGGGGCCCTCAGGACTGGACCTTTAGCTGCTCATGGAGCCCTCAGGACTGGAAACTAAGCCTCTCATGGGACCCTCAGGACTGGACCCAAAGCCTCTCATGGAGCCCTCAGGACTGGAAACAAAGCCTCTCATGGGGCCCTCAGGACTGGACCCAAAGCCGCTCATGGGGCCCTCAGGACTGGACCCAAAGCTGCTCATGGGGCCCTCAGGACTGGACCCAAAGCCTCTCATGGGGCCCTCAAGACTGGACCGAAAGCTGCTCATGGGGCCCTCAGGACTGGAAACAAAGCCTCTCATGGGGCCCTCAGGACTGGACCCAAAGCCGCTCAAGGGGCCCTCAGGACTGGACTCAAAGCTGCTCATGGAGCCCTCAGGACTGGAAACAAAGCCTCTCATGGGGCCCTAAGGACTGGACCCAAAGCCGCTCATGGGGCCCTCTGGACTGGATCCAAAGCCGCTCATGGGGCCCTCAGGACTGGACCCAAAGCCTCTCATGGGGCCCTCATGTCTAGACCCAAAGCCTCTCATGGGGCCCTCATGTCTGGACCCAAAGCCACTCATGTGGCCCTCAGGACTGGACCCAAAGCCTCTCATGGGGCCCTCAGGACTGGACCCAAAGCTGCTCATGGAGCCCTCAGGACTGGAAACAAAGCCTCTCATGGGGCCCTCAGGACTGGACCCAAAGCCGCTCATGGGGCCCTCAGGACTGGACCCAAAGCTGCTCATGGGGCCCTCAGGACTGGACCCAAAGCCGCTCATGGGGCCCTCAGGACTGGAAACAAAGCCTCTCATGGGGCCCTCAGGACTGGACCCAAAGCCGCTCATGGGGCCCTCAGGACTGGACCAAAAGCTGCTCATGGAGCCCTCAGGACTGGAAACAAAGCCTCTCATGGGCCCCTCAGGACTGGACCCAAAGCCTCTCATGGAGCCCTCAGGACTGGAAACAAAGCCTCTCATGGGGCCCTCAGGACTGGACCCAAAGCCGCTCATGGGGCCCTCAGGACTGGACCCAAAGCTGCTCATGGGGCCCTCAGGACTGGACCCAAAGCCTCTCATGGGGCCCTCAGGACTGGACCCAAAGCTGCTCATGGGACCCTCAGGACTGGACCCAAAGCCGCTCATGGGGCCCTCAGGACTGGAAAAAAAGCCTCTCATGGGGCCCTCAGGACTGGACCCAAAGCCGCTCATGGGGCCCTCAGGACTGGACCCAAAGCTGCTCATGGAGCCCTCAGGACTGGAAACAAAGCCTCTCATGGGGCCCTCAGGACTGGACCCAAAGCCTCTCATGGAGCCCTCAGGACTGGACCCAAAGCCGCTCATGGGGCCCTCAGGACTGGACCCAAAGCTGCTCATGGAGCCTTCAGGACTGGAAACAAAGCCTCTCATGGGGCCCTCAGGAGTGGACCCAAAGCCTCTCATGGGGCCCTCATGTCTGGACCCAAAGCCTCTCATGGGGCCCTCAGGACTGGACCCAAAGCCGCTCATGGGGCCTCAGGACTGGACCCAAAGCCTCTCATGGGGCCCTCAGGACTGGACCCAAAGCCGCTCATGGAGCCCTCAGGACTAGACCCAAAGCCGCTCTTGGGGCCCTCAGGAGTGGACCCAAAGCCGCACATGGGGCCCTCATGTCTTGACCCAAAGCCTCTCATGGGGCCCTCATGTCTGGACCCAAAGCCTCTCATGGGGCCCTCAGGACTGGACCCACAGCTTCTCATGGGGCCATCAGGACTGGACCCAAAGCCTCTCATGGGGCCCTCATGTCTGGACCCAAAGCCTCTCATGGGGCCCTCAGGACTGGACCCAAAGCCGCTTATAGGGCACTCAGGACTGGACCCAAAGCCTCTCATGGGGCCCTCAGGACTGGACCCAAAGCCTCTCATGGGGCCCTCAGGAGTTGACGCAAAGCCTCTCATGGGGCCCTCAGGAGTGGACCCAAAGCCTCTCATGGGGCCCTCAGGACTGGACCCAAAGCCTCTCATGGGGCCCTCAGGACTGGTTCCAAAGCCTTTTATGGGGCCCTCAGGAGTGGACCCAACGCCTCTCATGGGGCTCTCAGGACTGGACCCAAAGCCTCTCATGGGGCCCTCAGGACTGGACCCAAAACTGCTCATGGAGCCCTCAGCACTGGAAACAAAGCCTCTCATGGGGCCCTCAGGACTGGACCCAAAGCCTCTCATGGAGCCCTCAGGACTGGAAACAAAGCCTCTCATGGGGCCCTCAGGACTGGACCCAAAGCCGCTCATGGGGCCCTCAGGACTGGACCCAAAGCTGCTCATGGAGCCCTCAGGACTGGAAACAAAACCTTTCATGGGGCCCTCAGGAGTGGACCCAAAGCCTCTCATGGGGCCCTCAGTACTGGACCCAAAGTCGCTCATGGGGCCTCAGGACTGGACCCAAAGCCTCTCATGGGGCCCTCATGTCTGGACCCAAAGCCTCTCATGGGGCCCTCAGGACTGGACCCAAAGTCGCTCATGGGGCCTCAGGACTGGACCCAAAGCCTCTCATGGGGCCCTCAGGACTGGACCCAAAGCCGCTCATGGGGCCCTCAGGACTGGACCCAAAGCCGCTCATGGGGCGCTCAGGAGTGGACCCAAAGCCACTCATGGGGCCCTCATGTCTTGACCCAAAGCCTCTCATGGGGCCCTCAAGTCTGGACCCAAAGCCTCTCATGGGGCCCTCAGGACTGGACCCAAAGCCTCTCATGGGGCCCTCAGGACTGGACCCACAGCTTCTCATGGGGCCCTCAGGACTGGACCCAAAGCCTCTCATGGGGCCCTCATGTCTGGACCCAAAGCCTCTCATGGGGCCCTCAGGACTCGACCCAAAGCCGCTCATAGGGCACTCAGGACTGGACCCAAAGCCTCTCATGGGGCCCTCAGGACTGGACCCAAAGCCTCTCATGGGGCCCTCAGGAGTGGACGCAAGCCTCTCATGGGGCCCTCAGGAGTGGACCCAAAGCCTCTCATGGGGCCCTCAGGACTGGACCCAAAGCCTCTCATGGGGCCCTCAGGACTGGTTCCAAAGCCTTTTATGGGGCCCTCAGGAGTGGACCCAATGCCTCTCATGGGGCCCTCAGGACTGGACCTAAAGCCTCTCATGGGGCCCTCAGGACTGGACCCACAGCCTCTCATGGGGCCCTCAGGAGTGGACCCAAAGCCTCTCATGGGGCCCTCAGGACTGGACCCAAAGCCGAAAATGGGGCCCTCAGGACTGGACCCAAAGCCTCTCATGTGGCCCTCAGGACTGAGCCCAAAGCCTCTCATGGGGCCCTCATGTCTGGACCCAAAGCCGCTCATGGGGCCCTCATGTCTGGACCCAAAGCTGCTCATGGGGCCCTCATGTCTGGACCCAGAGCCTCTGATGGGGCCCTCAGGACTGGACCCAAAGCCGCTCATGGGGTCCTCAGGACTGGACCCAAAGCCGCTCATGGGGCCCTCAGGACTGGACCCAAAGCCGCTCATGGGGCCCTCAGGACTGGACCCAAAGCCGCTCATAGGGCCCTCAGCACTGGACCCAAAGCCTCTCATGGGGCCCTCAGGAGTGGACACAAAGCCTCTCATGGGGCCCTCAGGACTGGACCCAAAGCCGCTCATAGGGCCGTCGGGACAGGACCCAAAGCCTCTCATGGGGCCCTCAAGACTGGACCCAAAGCCTCTCATGGGGCCCTCAGGAGTGGACGCAAAGCCTCTCATGGGGCCCTCAGGACTGGACCCAAAGCCACTCACGGGGCCCTCAGGACTGGACCCAAAGCCGCTCATGGGGCCCTCAGGACTGGACCCAAAGCCGCTCATGGGGCCTTCAGGACTGAACCCAAAGCTGCTTATGGGACCCTCAGGACTTGACCTAAAGCCTCTCATGGGGCCCTCAGGACTGGACCCAAAGCCTCTCATGGGGCCCTCAGGACTTGACCCAAAGCAGCTCATGGGGCCCTCAGGACTGGACCCAAAGCAGCTCATGGGGCCCTCAGGACTGGACACAAAGCCTCTCATGGGGCCCTCAGGACTGGACCCAAAGCCTCTTCTGGGACCCTCAGGAGTGAACCCAACGCCTCTCATGGGGCCCTCAGGACTGGACCCAAAGCCTATCATGGGGCCCTCAGGACTGGACCCAAAGCCTCTCATGGGGCCCTCAGGAGTGGACCCAAAGCCTCTCATGGGGCCCTCAGGAGTGGACCCAAAGCCGCTCATGGGGCCCTCAGGACTGGACCCAAAGCTGCTCATGGGGCCCTCAGGACTGGACCCAAAGCCTCTCATGGGGCCCTCAAGACTGGACCGAAAGCTGCTCATGGGGCCCTCAGGACTGGAAACAAAGCCTCTCATGGGGCCCTCAGGACTGGACCCAAAGCCGCTCAAGGGGCCCTCAGGATTGGACTCAAAGCTGCTCATGGAGCCCTCAGGACTGGAAACAAAGCCTCTCATGGGGCCCTCAGGACTGGACCCAAAGCCGCTCATGGGGCCCTCTGGACTGGATCCAAAGCCGCTCATGGGGCCCTCAGGACTGGACCCAAAGCCTCTCATGGGGCCCTCATGTCTGGACCCAAAGCCTCTCATGGGGCCCTCATGTCTGGACCCAAAGCCACTCATGTGTCCCTCAGGACTGGACCCAAAGCCTCTCATGGGGCCCTCAGGACTGGACCCAAAGCTGCTCATGGAGCCCTCAGGACTGGAAACAAAGCCTCTCATGGGGCCCTCAGGACTGGACCCAAAGCCGCTCATGGGGCCCTCAGGACTGGACCCAAAGCTGCTCATGGGGCCCTCAGGACTGGACCCAAAGCCGCTCATGGGGCCCTCAGGACTGGAAACAAAGCCTCTCATGGGGCCCTCAGGACTGGACCCAAAGCCGCTCATGGGGCCCTCAGGACTGGACCAAAAGCTGCTCATGGAGCCCTCAGGACTGGAAACAAAGCCTCTCATGGGCCCCTCAGGACTGGACCCAAAGCCTCTCATGGAGCCCTCAGGACTGGAAACAAAGCCTCTCATGGGGCCCTCAGGACTGGACCCAAAGCCGCTCATGGGGCCCTCAGGACTGGACCCAAAGCTGCTCATGGGGCCCTCAGGACTGGACCCAAAGCCTCTCATGGGGCCCTCAGGACTGGACCCAAAGCTGCTCATGGGACCCTCAGGACTGGACCCAAAGCCGCTCATGGGGCCCTCAGGACTGGAAAAAAAGCCTCTCATGGGGCCCTCAGGACTGGACCCAAAGCCGCTTATGGGGCCCTCAGGACTGGACCCAAAGCTGCTCATGGAGCCCTCAGGACTGGAAACAAAGCCTCTCATGGGGCCCTCAGGACTGGACCCAAAGCCTCTCATGGAGCCCTCAGGACTGGAAACAAAGCCTCTCATGGGGCCCTCAGGACTGGACCCAAAGCCGCTCATGGGGCCCTCAGGACTGGACCCAAAGCTGCTCATGGAGCCTTCAGGACTGGAAACAAAGCCTCTCATGGGGCCCTCAGGAGTGGACCCAAAGCCGCTCATGGGGCCCTCATGTCTGGACCCAAAGCCTCTCATGGGGCCCTCAGGACTGGACCCAAAGCCGCTCATGGGGCCTCAGGACTGGACCCAAAGCCTCTCATGGGGCCCTCAGGACTGGACCCAAAGCCGCTCATGGGGCCCTCAGGACTGGACCCAAAGCCGCTCATGGGGCCCTCAGGAGTGGACCCAAAGCCGCACATGGGGCCCTCATGTCTTGACCCAAAGCCTCTCATGGGGCCCTCATGTCTGGACCCAAAGCCTCTCATGGGGCCCTCAGGACTGGACCCAAAGCCTCTCATGGGGCCCTCAGGACTGGACCCACAGCTTCTCATGGGGCCATCAGGACTGGACCCAAAGCCTCTCATGGGGCCCTCATGTCTGGACCCAAAGCCTCTCATGGGGCCCTCAGGACTGGACCCAAAGCCGCTCATAGGGCACTCAGGACTGGACCCAAAGCCTCTCATGGGGCCCTCAGGACTGGACCCAAAGCCTCTCATGGCGCCCTCAGGAGTGGACGCAAAGCCTCTCATGGGGCCCTCAGGAGTGGACCCAAAGCCTCTCATGGGGCCCTCAGGACTGGACCCAAAGCCTCTCATGGGGCCCTCAGGACTGGTTCCAAAGCCTTTTATGGGGCCCTCAGGAGTGGACCCAACGCCTCTCATGGGGCTCTCAGGACTGGACCCAAAGCCTCTCATGGGGCCCTCAGGACTGGACCCAAAGCTGCTCATGGAGCCCTCAGCACTGGAAACAAAGCCTCTCATGGGGCCCTCAGGACTGGACCCAAAGCCTCTCATGGAGCCCTCAGGACTGGAAACAAAGCCTCTCATGGGGCCCTCAGGACTGGACCCAAAGCCGCTCATGGGGCCCTCAGGACTGGACCCAAAGCTGCTCATGGAGCCCTCAGGACTGGAAACAAAACCATTCATGGGGCCCTCAGGAGTGGACCCAAAGCCTCTCATGGGGCCCTCATGTCTGGACCCAAAGCCTCTCATGGGGCCCTCAGGACTGGACCCAAAGTCGCTCATGGGGCCTCAGGACTGGACCCAAAGCCTCTCATGGGGCCCTCAGGACTGGACCCAAAGCCGCTCATGGGGCCCTCAGGACTGGACCCAAAGCCGCTCATGGGGCGCTCAGGAGTGGACCCAAAGCCACTCATGGGGCCCTCATGTCTTGACCCAAAGCCTCTCATGGGGCCCTCAAGTCTGGACACAAAGCCTCTCATGGGGCCCTCAGGACTGGACCCAAAGCTTCTCATGGGGCCCTCATGTCTGGACCCAAAGCCTCTAATGGGGCCCTCAGGACTGGACCCAAAGCCGCTCATAGGGCACTCAGGACTGGACCCAAAGCCTCTCATGGGGCCCTCAGGACTGGACCCAAAGCCTCTCATGGGGCCCTCAGGAGTGGACGCAAGCCTCTCATGGGGCCCTCAGGAGTGGACCCAAAGCCTCTCATGGGGCCCTCAGGACTGGACCCAAAGCCTCTCATGGGGCCCTCAGGACTGGTTCCAAAGCCTTTTATGGGGCCCTCAGGAGTGGACCCAACGCCTCTCATGGGGCCCTCAGGACTGGACCTAAAGCCTCTCATGGGGCCCTCAGGACTGGACCCACAGCCTCTCATGGGGCCCTCAGGAGTGGACCCAAAGCCTCTCATGGGGCCCTCAGGACTGGACCCAAAGCCGAAAATGGGGCCCTCAGGACTGGACCCAAAGCCTCTCATGTGGCCCTCAGGACTGAGCCCAAAGCCTCTCATGGGGCCCTCATGTCTGAACCCAAAGCCGCTCATGGGGCCCTCATGTCTGGACCCAAAGCTGCTCATGGGGCCCTCATGTCTGGACCCAAAGCCTCTCATGGGGCCCTCAGGACTGGACCCAAAGCCGCTCATGGGGTCCTCAGGACTGGACCCAAAGCCGCTCATGGGGCCCTCAGGACTGGACCCAAAGCCGCTCATGGGGCCCTCAGGACTGGACCCAAAGCCGCTCATAGGGCCCTCAGCACTGGACCCAAAGCCTCTCATGGGGCCCTCAGGAGTGGACACAAAGCCTTTCATGGGGCCCTTAGGACTGGACCCAAAGCCGCTCATAGGGCCGTCGGGACTGGACCCAAAGCCTCTCATGGGGCCCTCAGGACTGGACCCAAAGCCTCTCATGGGGCCCTCAGGAGTGGACGCAAAGCCTCTCATGGGGCCCTCAGGAGTGGACCCAAAGCCACTCATGGGGCCCTCAGGACTGGACCCAAAGCCGCTCATGGGGCCCTCAGGACTGGACCCAAAGCCGCTCATGGGGCCTTCAGGACTGAACCCAAAGCTGCTTATGGGACCCTCAGGACTTGACCTAAAGCCTCTCATGGGGCCCTCAGGACTGGACCCAAAGCCTCTCATGGGGCCCTCAGGACTTGACCCAAAGCAGCTCATGGGGCCCTCAGGACTGGACCCAAAGCAGCTCATGGGGCCCTCAGGACTGGACACAAAGCCTCTCATGGGGCCCTCAGGACTGGACCCAAAGCCTCTTCTGGGACCCTCAGGAGTGAACCCAACGCCTCTCATGGGGCCCTCAGGACTGGACCCAAAGCCTATCATGGGGCCCTCAGGACTGGACCCAAAGCCTCTCATGGGGCCCTCGGGAGTGGACCCAAAGCCTCTCATGGGGCCCTCAGGAGTGGACCCAAAGCCGCTCATGGGGCCCTCAGGAGTGGACCCAAAGCCTCTCATGGGGCCCTCAGGACTGGACCCAAAGCCGCTCATGGGGCCCTCAGGACTGGATCCAAAGCCGCTCATGGGGCCCTCAGGACTGGACCCAAAGCCTCTCTTGGGGCCCTCATGTCTGGACCCAAAGCCTCTCATGGGGCCCTCATGTCTGGACCCAAAGCCACTCATGTGGCCCTCAGGACTGGACCTAAAGCCTCTCATGGGGCCCTCAGGACTGGACCCAAAGCCTCTCATGGGGCCCTCAGGACTGGACCCACAGCTTCTCATGGGGCCCTCAGGACTGGACCCAAAACCTCTCATGGGGCCCTCATGTCTGGACCCAAAGCCTCTAATGGGGCCCTCAGGACTGGACCCAAAGCCGCTCATAGGGCACTCAGGACTGGACCCAAAGCCTCTCATGGGGCCCTCAGGACTGGACCCAAAGCCTCTCATGGGGCCCTCAGGAGTGGACGCAAGCCTCTCATGGGGCCCTCAGGAGTGGACCCAAAGCCTCTCATGGGGCCCTCAGGACTGGACCCAAAGCCTCTCATGGGGCCCTCAGGACTGGTTCCAAAGCCTTTTATGGGGCCCTCAGGAGTGACCCAACGCCTCTCATGGGGCCCTCAGGACTGGACCTAAAGCCTCTCATGGGGCCCTCAGGACTGGACCCACAGCCTCTCATGGGGCCCTCAGGAGTGGACCCAAAGCCTCTCATGGGGCCCTCAGGACTGGACCCAAAGCCGAAAATGCGGCCCTCAGGACTGGACCCAAAGCCTCTCATGTGGCCCTCAGGACTGAGCCCAAAGCCTCTCATGGGGCCCTCATGTCTGGACCCAAAGCCGCTCATGGGGCCCTCATGTCTGGACCCAAAGCTGCTCATGGGGCCCTCATGTCTGGACCCAAAGCCTCTCACGGGGCCCTCAGGACTGGACCCAAAGCCGCTCATGGGGTCCTCAGGACTGGACCCAAAGCCGCTCATGGGGCCCTCAGGACTGGACCCAAAGCCGCTCATGGGGCCCTCAGGACTGGACCCAAAGCCGCTCATAGGGCCCTCAGCACTGGACCCAAAGCCTCTCATGGGGCCCTCAGGAGTGGACACAAAGCCTCTCATGGGGCCCTCAGGACTGGACCCAAAGCCGCTCATAGGGCCGTCGGGACTGGACCCAAAGCCTCTCATGGGGCCCTCAGGACTGGACCCAAAGCCTCTCATGGGGCCCTCAGGAGTGGACGCAAAGCCTCTCATGGGGCCCTCAGGACTGGACCCAAAGCCACTCATGGGGCCCTCAGGACTGGACCCAAAGCCGCTCATGGGGCCCTCAGGACTGGACCCAAAGCCGCTCATGGGGCCTTCAGGACTGAACCCAAAGCTGCTTATGGGACCCTCAGGACTTGACCTAAAGCCTCTCATGGGGCCCTCAGGACTGGACCCAAAGCCTCTCATGGGGCCCTCAGGACTGGACCCAAAGCAGCTCATGGGGCCCTCAGGACTGGACACAAAGCCTCTCATGGGGCCCTCAGGACTGGACCCAAAGCCTCTTCTGGGACCCTCAGGAGTGAACCCAACGCCTCTCATGGGGCCCTCAGGACTGGACCCAAAGCCTATCATGGGGCCCTCAGGACTGGACCCAAAGCCTCTCATGGGACCCTCAGGAGTGGACCCAAAGCCTCTCATGGGGCCCTCAGGAGTGGACCCAAAGCCGCTCATGGGGCCCTCAGGAGTGGACCCAAAGCCTCTCATGGGGCCCTCAGGACTGGACCCAAAGCCGCTCATGGGACCCTCAGGACTGGATCCAAAGCCGCTCATGGGGCCCTCAGGACTGGACCCAAAGCCTCCCTTGGGGCCCTCATGTCTGGACCCAAAGCCTCTCATGGGGCCCTCATGTCTGGACCCAAAGCCACTCATGTGGCCCTCAGGACTGGACCTAAAGCCTCTCATGGGGCCCTCAGGACTGGACCCAAAGCCTCTCATGAGGCCCTCAGGACTGGACCCAAAGCTGCTCATGGGGCCTCAGGACTGGACCCAAAGCCGCTCATGGGGCCCTCACGACTGGACCCAAAGCCTCTCATGGGGCCCTCAGGACTGGACCCAAAGCCTCTGATGGGGCCCTCAGGAGTGGCCCCAATCTTAGTGCTGGTCCCTTGCTAGGATAGGATGGGCGGTAGGTCCCAGTAGGGCTACTGTAGGTACAGAGACTCACAGCATCAGGAATATTGTGAAAGCACAGGGGTATTATTAGGGGCCAGCAGTTGGGGCGGGGCCTCTTTTGTGGTCACCGCGCGCCCCCTCCCCCATCCACCTTATGAAAAAGAAGAACTACATGAATACAAAATAAATAATTGAAATAAATATATTAAGCGAAGGTGCCGCTGCGTGAAGCTTTCTTGCCGGCGCTTTTCCTTTCCTGTCCTGCCTGCATTAAGGAAACTGTGTTGCCCATGGACTGAGGGCATACTCCTGGTGGTCGAAAACGGGAAGAAAAGCCAACCTGTTCCCTGCCACCCTCCGTGTACCTGGAAGAACACGGACTACCACTCCCAGCAGCCCAGCGCTAATCGGTGAGCCAGGAGCACCTGTGGCCAGTTAGCCCCTCCTCCTACTACTAATAAACTCCCAACACTGTCCGCGACGCGCGACGCGCGCGGGCAGCGCCGGGAGAAGCCCGGGACAAGGGCGGGACCATCTGTGACCATCAGTGGCCAGTGAAGGCCGGGTTGGGCCACCCCCCTTGGGATTTTGAACAGGTATTTTGCCGTCAAATTGATTCTACCCAGCATGATAGTACGGCAGATAAAGGACATTGGACTGTGCTGAGGGGATGCAAATTAGTGTGGAAAGGCGAGAAGGGGTGAAAACTTGTGTAAATCCTTTATTTTCATTTGTTTTCTATTATAGAGGTGGGAGGAGGCTCTATTAACCTTGGAGCAAGCTTAGTGGCTGTTAGAGGATAGTGAGACCCTGTCGAGAGTCTCCAGCATAATGGCCAGTAAGGCAAAAACACGCTCTACCAAAGGCAGAGCACATACCCCCCTCACACCTAGTATAACAGCACCTGAGCCTAATGGCTCATTATTTCATAAAGCGCCACCCACTGCGATTGATCTAATGTTGAGGAAAGTAATTGGGGCTGTCTCCGGGGAGATTGAGCGCACAGAGAGACGCTTATCCATTACACCAATAACTACTTCACTCACACCTACACAGGTCACGGAAACCAATATATCGGGGATTGCCCAAACCGACATCTCGGATATTTCGACTGATGGCGTTTCATGCGCTCAGCCTGTAGTAGATGTAGATGTAGAGGTGGTTACACTTAGGGTTGAAAACGGAGTTCGAGGTAACAGATCCAAAAAGGAGGCTCTAGGAGGGGTCAACCCAGGAAAGCTAAACCAAGTACAGCTGTGCACAGGCCCAAAGACATAGAGGACGAGGTCACGGTAGTAAAATCGATATGCCACTCAGGTCCACCAGGATGGATGGCTGAAGTAATAACAGACCTCCAAAAACATTTGGAAGTCTTTATTGTAAATCAAATAAAACCACTAGTCAGTAGACTAGATAAAATTACAAATGAGTTGAGCAAGCAGGGGAAGATCAAGGGTCCCATAAATAACTGCCCAACTGCAAAGCCCACTCCATCAGCCATCATTTCAGGCCAACAAACCCCTCTTAATAATAGCGGTGTCAGCAATGAGCAATGTACCATCGTACAAGTCCATGCATCTCCCAAACTTCCTGCTTAGGTGGGGGTGGGAAACAAGCAGAAGACTGGGAACATGGATACAGATATGGCCCAACAGCAGACAACTATGTCGCAAACACAAAAAGGGAACCCCTCAAATCATAGAAGGCAGAAACACATCAGATAGGCCAAGAGCTAAATGATAGAACAAATTATCCATTACCAAAAATAAATTTACCCCCTGAAGCGTGCCCTTATGTGGTTGTTTTTGCCGGGGTACCGGAACTAATGGCAGGGCAGAAAGAGTCACACATGGAACTAAAAAACAAGGTAATCATCTGGTTAAATATACATAGACCCCTACATGGTGAGGAATGCAGTGAAATTTTACATGTCAGAAGGGCAAACTGGGTAGGTAGCAGGAGGAAAGATATCGCTGGTAATTGCATTATTGCAACCTTTAGGAATACCAACTTAGTGGAATATATACTGGGTAATTGTAATCGAAACCAGACTAGTACCATACGATCCTTGCCACTAGGGTGTTTCTATCCAAGAAAACGTATCACACACTTCCCAAGACAAGCTCTTGGCGGAATGGGTAGGGCACCGGACATGCCTTGGGAAAGGTATTACGATCAGGTAGGCCAGTCCTCACAAAGTCAGGGCTTCCCACGGTGGGCAAATAGATTTAGTCCCCTATCGTCCCTCGACGAAAATGAATGACTATCTGAAGCATGGAACTCTCAAGAGAGGATGGCCAAAAAAGTGGGTGACAAACTTATTGCTCAGGGAGACTTAAGAGATCATCAGGCGAATGGGTCTATAGAATTCCCAGGAGAGCAAGATGGGGATGAACAAGGGGTCATGCTAGTGAGAAGGGAAGGACCTGCACCAAATATTCAGGGAACGCAGGTCGGAAAAACATCTGGGGGAGGGCTGAATATAATGTTCTGGAATATAGCAGGTCTAGCCGGGAAATTTGGAAATACAGACTGGTGGAATCACTTAGGTGGGTTCCAAATAATAGCTTTCCAGGAGACTTGGGCGGTCGATAGCTCCCCTTACCAAATAGAGGGCTACAAATGTTTTTTTGTCCCAGCTCAAGAAGGTAGTTCTGGAAGGGCTAAGGGAGGGTTAGCACTGTATGTTGACCTTAAATTAGATAGAGTATGGACATTACCTTCCTGGACATCACACACTCTCCAGGCAGCGACATTTTTAGGGCAAGGGCTGAGGCTACTGTTATTCAATATCTATAACTCAGGGCCGGTAAATGGAAATAATAGTGTACTTCAGGAACTAGACTGCAGACTCAGCCAAGAGGCTGAACAAAGGAAAGGGGGGGCAGAACCAATTGTCTTAGTAATGGGCGACCTAAATTGTCATTTATGCCCAAATCTGTTCCCAGAAACTGCAGATTGGTCTTCCTGTCCGATAGAGAACGGGCCACATTTTGAACACAACAGGGAGGGAAAAACACTAACTAAATTATTAGACACCCACGCTCTAACACACACGATCGATCTGGCTGCTCCAGGAAAATAGGGTATTCTTACTCCAACATTTAAAGGAAGAGGATGCTCTTCCATTATAGATTACATGGTGATATCCACTTTCGCAAAACACTGGATAACCGAGGTCAGAACAGACTGGAGCTTTTTTAGTGACCATAACCCCTTAGTCTTGAAATTAATATATAGTTGCGGTCGGCCCAAAAGGAGAAAACAGGCAGACACTGAGTTGAGGCCAACTGATCAGGGGAGACGACTCAGGTGGTCGAAAATTGATGCCCAGGCATTCTATAAATCTTTAATAGAAAAAGGGAAAAAACATATTGAAGAATGCCTAGAACCTTCAATAGAGGGATGCGCACTGGTTAAGGTGTTTGGGTCACGAACTAACTTGGTCGATGATTTACTGAAAACAAAAGGCCCTAGGAGGAATATAACTCAACCAAGATGGTTTGACACAAATTGCTCCCGAGCATTAAGAGACCTAAAATCGACCCTCAAAACCAAACCCAGGGACAAATTAAAAGTGGCCCTCTGTAGACAGACATATAAAACCGTGGTAAAACAGAGGAAGTCCGCGCTTCAAGCGGAAGTCTCGGCCGACCTGAGGGAGGCAGGGGAGAACAGAGATCTCACAAAATTCTGGAGAATCATCAATATCATCCCATGCTTTCAGGATAGCGGTGCCCCGGTGATTAGCACCAATATACTTCCTGAACAATGGGTGACACATTTTAAGGGTCTCTACAATCACATCCATGATGCAGCTCCAGAAGGGGGATGGGATGGAATACGGAGTCTGGAACTAGAATTCTCACTCACGGAAACAATCAAGGCTATCCAGGGCCTGACTCGAAATAAAGCTCCAGGGCCCGATGGTACCCCGCCAGATCTATATTTAAGTAATGTGGATCTATGGGCTCCAATCATGACAAGGGTTCTAAATGCAGCCATTAAATCTGGGCTCCCGCGATCTTGGTCTACTGCATTAATTGTCCCTATTTTCAAGAAGGGGAGTAGGGACAATCCCCAATGCTATAGACCAATATCGCTGATTGATGTCTCTGCCAAAATATTGGGTTGTGTGGTACTGTATCGTCTGATGGATTGGACAGAAGAGCATCATACCATAGTAGACACTCAGTACGGCTTTAGATCGGGTAAATCAACAAGCGATCAGTGTCTTAATCTATATTTACTGACCGCTAAATACACAAAAGCAAGTAATGAAACTATTTATATGGGATTTATGGATCTGGCTGCAGCCTTCGATAATGTAAATAGGAACAAACTGGGGGCCATGATGAATAACCTGGGAATAGATCCCGGACTTATTAATATCCTTAGAGAACTACATTGGAACACCACTGCCAGGATTCGCTTTAGCACGGAGGGGGGGGAGCACGGATCCCTTTCCGTGCACCAGTGGTGCGAGACAAGGGTGTATCCTTGCTCCCTTCTTGTTCTCACTGTACATTAACGACGTAGAGAGAACCCTGACTGCCCTGAATGTAGATTGCCCTAAAGCAGGAAGGCGCCAAATTCCGGTACTGCTGTACGCAGATGACGCGGTCCTGCTTGCACGCACGTCACGGAGCTTACAATATCTTATTGATGGATTTGTAAAGTTCATGGGAAACTTAGACCTATCCGTGAACCTGAGCAAGTCCTTTGTGATGGTGGCTGGTAAAAGGCCCACCAGGAAATTCATATTTAAGATAGGGACTCACATATTAGAAACTGTAAGCACTTTTCCCTATTTGGGCCTTCTATTTGATGGGGGGCTAAAGTTTAACTCTCTGGTTGATGAACGCTGCACAAAACTGGTCTCCTCAAACGGTGCGATATTAAATTTTGCCTGAAGGTTGGGCCGCTGGTCACCAGAACAAGTAATGTGTCTTTATGGCTCCATAAGCACTGCAAAAGCATTGTACGGAGCAGAGGTATGGGGTTTCAGGGATGCAAAACACTTACAGCTGGAGGAAGACAAATTCCTCCGTAGGATCTTAAAGATTCCACAGAGTAGCCCAGCCGAAATTGCACAACGTGAACTTGGGACCCCATACATTTCAGACCAGGTAAAGGTGAGGCCCATTATGGCATGGCTCAGAATTTGGGTAAACCCTGAGGCAGAATTAAGTAGACTAATTGCAGATGACTGTCTACAAAGGGATAAGGGGTTGCTAATCCTTTGGCAAAACTATGTTAAGGTCATGTTAGAAGATATAGACCAGCATAACCTCTTTAGCAACCCGACTTCAATTTCCACCTCCTGAAAATTCCGAATTAAAAAACTGTTGCTAGAAAAATTTGCATTTTGTAGATCAGGCTCTGAACTATTAAAGAGATCAGTAACGGCACATTGTCTAGTAAGTAATGGAGAGGGCATGGAACCCTATCTGTTCTTGATGTACAACCAGCAGGACATGATTTTAATGTGTCGTTTTAGGCTCAATCTGTTACCCAATATTTTATCTTACCCATCTGGTTTTACTCTAACAATTGAGCAGAAGGGTGCCTGCGGCTGCGACAATAGGTCTCCGCAGGACACCCTTCATTTTGTACTTTTGTGTTCATTTTATCAAATTCCCCGACGTAGATTTTTGGTGGATATCCTTAAAGAGGCACAATTTCGCCATGCTAAAACCGCGCTACTGTTTTAACAAAGAGCAAATGATATGCGCACTTTATGCTCTGTTATGAACTTTTTAAAAGTAGCAGTGAGATTAAGAAACACAAGAGGTTAAGCAATGATGTATATAACAATATGTTTTTATAATTGTATAAACTTTGTTTTTAAATACAGTTCAGTTATGTAAATTTAATGTATTTTTATCTGTAAAATGTATTTTTTATGATGGGTTTTAATCATCGAAATAAAGATTTACTGACTGAAGTGAAGGAGCTGTAAATAATTGAAGGCCGTTAATGGTGATAGCGCCCAAAAGCCGGTACTTTCAGTTCCTTTCTCCTGAGAGTGCCGCCGGTCAGGGGACACTGAATATCACCGCTCACCGGAGCGCGCATTCATTGGTGTGAAGTTTGCCGCGCACTGCGCTGTGAAGCGCCTAGGGAGCTGGGGAAGCGCTTGAGCAAGCGGTGCAGCCGGCAGCCGGTGAGCTGTGGAGACAGGAGGAGAGCATGTGAGCGCTTAGGAAGGAGCTCCTGGGACACCAGGGGATGTGATACAACACCGGCCCTAACCGTGACGTCAGATAGCGCCTGGAGCGCCGTCCTCGTCTGTCAGTGGCACCTTAGAGTCAAGCATACTCTGAGGAACCACAGAGGGAGGAGGGAAAGGGGCAGGACGGGCCAGGTAGAGGCCCCCTCCCTCCTCCCCTCTCGCTCCCTGTTCGTGGGACATCTGGCCACTAGTGTATATGTGACTCAGCCCCGGCCCTACCCGTGAGAGGTGAGGCCGCGCTGTGAGCTTCCAAGAATACCTGAAGTGCAGGTGAGCCGTTAGGGCGGTGCTCGAGGACACCTGATCACTGGTGTATATAAGTCAGCGCAGGACCTACCCGTCAGGCGAGGTAGCGCCTGGAGCTCCGTCCTCCGCGACCAGTGACAGCCCCCTGGGGTGCAGACACCGAGGAACCAGAGAGAGAAGAAGAGAAGAGGGTGAGGAGCGACAGGAGCAGGACGGACCAGGTAGAGGCCCCACCCAGGGCTTTAAGTGGGATGAAACAACTGTGGGGTCTCTCAAAGGAGCGTGGCAAATGTAATTAAGTGCGTGGCTTAAAAACACCATAACTAAAAATCCGTGCTTAGCAGAGTGTGCCTTTTAAGAAACAAGGGGACCCCAGGGGTCTCTAAGGACACTGGGTATCAATTATTTTAGAAAACAATGGTCCTTAGTGTGAGAGAATATAGTGGAAAAAGATAATATAGACCAGGATGGGTTCTATATGAGTCCAATGTCCAGCCGGACATGGATTTTTAATGTTTCAATTTGTAATTCAAGTAAGGATATAATAGATGAACAGCAATGAAACGGGACACAATCCTGCATCCGGTACAAAAACATGTGGTACCATTTTAAAGTTACGCGACAATACCACATGTTCTATTTTGCATAAATTGTGGTTACTATTCGGTTCAGCTTGTCACACTGTATGATTAATACAAGCGACCGCAGCTCCAGTTCTTGCCTGTATTTTTGTAGTTTGTTTGTGTTCATTTATTTGTGACATTCGTGTCAGTTTCATATTTTTGTACCGGATGCAGGATTGTGTCCAGTTTCATTGCTGTTCTTCTATTATATCCTTACTTGAATTAAAAATTGAAACATTAAAAATCCATGTCCGTCTGGACTTTGGACTCATATAGAACACATCCAGGTCTATATCATCTTTTTCCACTATATACTCTCACACTAAGCACCATTGTTTTCTAAAATAGCATAGTGTGCCGCCCGACTTTTATTTTGCTCTTTCTGTCCTTGCATCCAGATATATGATACAAGTAACATCATACCTAGAACAAGTCAGTACCATTGGCTTTGTCAATGGTTGTTACTTGCATAAGATAAATAAGCAGCAACTATGGCTTGTTACATCTATTATTGAAAAAGCTTCGACTTGAAGCCCTGGTGACACCACAACAGTGTTGCTGCTCCTGAGATTCAAAAAGAGAAGAGAAATCCAGAGAGAAAATGACTCTTTAAAGGATTTCCCTTCCCCTACAAAGCTCCCCTGGCATGACGTCATGCCGTAACTTCTTCGCTGGTGAGAAGTGAGCAGCGTGAGCAGCGCACGTCGACGTGCCTGCTGTCACTGCAGTCGCCTTTGCAAAGGCTCACAACAGAGCCCGATAGAGACCCGTTTCCAGCCCCCCCCCCACCCCATAACAACTGCCGGTGTTCAGCACCGGGAGACCCGGCCCACTTACAGACCTGCCCCCACCTCTAGCCATCCACTTTACCCTCCTCTCTCCCTCCACCCCCTCTCCTCACCTCTCCCTCTTCTCTTCCTCCTCTCTAAACCTCCTTTTTCGCGCTACAGGATAGACCTCCTGAGACAGCTGGAGTGCAGGTGAGCCCTTAGGATGGAGCTCCTGAGACAGCTGGAGTGCAGGCGAGCCCTTAGGATGGAGCTCCTGAGACAGCTGGAGTGCAGGCGAGCCCTTAGGGCGGAGCTCCTGAGACAGCTTGAGTGCAGGTGAGCCCTTAGGGTGGAGCTCCTGAGACAGCTTGAGTGCAGGTGAGCCCTTAGGGCGGAGCTCCTGAGACAGCTGGAGTGCAAGCGAGCCCTTAGGATGGAGCTCCTGAGACAGCTGGAGTGCAGGTGACCCCTTAGGGCGGAGCTCCTGAGACAGCTGGAGTGCAGGCGAGCCCTTAGGGCGGAGCTCCTGAGACAGCTTGAGTGCAGGTGAGCCCTTAGGGTGGAGCTCCTGAGACAGCTGGAGTGCAGGTGACCTCTTAGGGCGGAGCTCCTGAGACAGCTGGAGTGCAGGTGACTTCTTAGGGCGGAGCTCCTGAGACAGCTGGAGTGCAGGAGAGCCCTTAGGGCGGAGCTCCTGAGACAGCTGGAGTGCAGGTGAGCCCTTAGGGTGGAGCTCCTGAGACAGCTTGAGTCCGGATGAGCCCTTAGGGTGGAGCTCCTGAGACAGCTGGAGTACAGGTGACCCCTTAGGGCGGAGCTCCTAAGACAGCTGGTGTGCAGGTGACCTCTTAGGGCAGAGCTCCTGAGACAGCTGGAGTGCAAGCGAGCCCTTAGGATGGAGCTCCTGAGACAGCTGGAGTGCAGGTGAGCCCTTAGGATGGAGCTCCTGAGACAGCTGGAGTGCAGGTGAGCCCTTAGGGCGGAGCTCCTGAGACAGCTGGAGTGCAAGCGAGCCCTTAGGATGGAGCTCCTGAGACAGCTGGAGTGCAGGTGACCCCTTAGGGCGGAGCTCCTGAGACAGCTGGAGTGCAGGCGAGCCCTTAGGGCGGAGCTCCTGAGACAGCTTGAGTGCAGGTGAGCCCTTAGGGTGGAGCTCCTGAGACAGCTGGAGTGCAGGTGACCTCTTAGGGCGGAGCTCCTGAGACAGCTGGAGTGCAGGTGACTTCTTAGGGCGGAGCTCCTGAGACAGCTGGAGTGCAGGAGAGCCCTTAGGGCGGAGCTCCTGAGACAGCTGGAGTGCAGGTGAGCCCTTAGGGCGGAGCTCCTGAGACAGCTTGAGTCCGGATGAGCCCTTAGGGTGGAGCTCCTGAGACAGCTGGAGTACAGGTGACCCCTTAGGGCGGAGCTCCTAAGACAGCTGGTGTGCAGGTGACCTCTTAGGGCAGAGCTCCTGAGACAGCTGGAGTGCAAGCGAGCCCTTAGGATGGAGCTCCTGAGACAGCTGGAGTGCAGGTGAGCCCTTAGGGCGGAGCTCCTGAGACAGCTGGAGTGCAGGCGAGCCCTTAGGATGGAACTCCTGAGACAGCTGGAGTGCAGGTGAGCCCTTAGGGCGGAGCTCCTGAGACAGCTTGAGTCCGGATGAGCCCTTAGGGTGGAGCTCCTGAGACAGCTGGAGTACAGGTGACCCCTTAGGGCGGAGCTATTAGACAGCTGGTGTGCAGGTGACCTCTTAGGGCGGAGCTCCTGAGACAGCTGGAGTGCAGTTGAGCCATTAGGGCGGAGCTCTTGAGACAGCTGGAGTGCAGGTGACCTCTTAGGGCAGAGCTCCTGAGACAGCTGGAGTGCAGGTAACCTCTTAGGGCGGAGCTCCTGAGATAACTGGAGTGCAGGTGACCCCTTAGGCCGGAGCTCCTCAGACATCCGAAGGTCAGTTTACCTCTTAGGGTGGAGATCCTGAGACAGCTGGAGTGCAGGTGACCTCTTAAGACGGAGCTCCTGAGACAGCTAGAGTGCAGGTGACCTCTCAGGGCGGAGGTCCTGAGACATCTGGAGTGCAGGCGACCTCTTAGGGCGGAGCTCCTGAGACATCCGAAGGTCAGGTGACCTCATAGGACGGAGCTCCTGAGACAGCTGGAGTGCAGGTGACCTCTTGGGGCAGACCTCCTGAGACATCTGAAGGTCAGGTGACCTCTTAGGGTGGAGCTCCTCAGACATCCAAAGGTCAGATGAACTCTTAGGGCAGAGCTCCTGAGACATCCGAAGGTCAGGTGACCTCTTAGGGCGGAGCTCTTGAGACAGCTGGAGAGTGGGTGAGCCCTTAGGGTGGAGCTCCTGACACAGCTGGAGTGCAGGTGACCTCTTAGTGCGGAGCTCCTGAGACAGCTGGAGTGCAGGGGAGCCCTTAGGGTGGAGCTCCTGAGACAGCTGGAGAGTGGGTGAGCCCTTAGGGTGGAGCTCCTGAGACTGCTGGAGTGTAGGTGAGCCCTTAGGGCTGAGCTCCTGAGACATCCGAAGGTCAGGTGACCTCTTAGGGCGGAGCTCCTGATACAGCTGGAGTGCAGGTGACCTCTTGGGGCGGAGCTCCTGAGACATCTGAAGGTCAGATGAACTCTTAGGGCAGAGCTCCTGAGACATCCGAAGGTCAGGTGACCTCTTAGGGCAGAGCTCTTGAGACAGCTGGAGAGTGGGTGACCCCTTAGGCCGGAGCTCCTGAGACAGCTGGAGTGCAGGCGAGCCCTTAGGGCGGAGCTCCTGAGACAGCTGGAGTGCAGGTGACCCCTTAGGACGGAGCTCCTGAGACAGCTGGAGTGCAGGTGAGCCCTTAGGGTGGAGCTCCTGAGACAGCTGGAGTGAAGGCGAGCCCTTAGGGTGGAGCTCCTGAGACAGCTGGAGTGCAGGTGAACCCTTAGGGCGGAGCTCCTGAGACAGCTGGAGTGCAGGTGAAACCTTAGGGCGGAGCTCCTAAGGCAACTGGAGAGCAGGTGAGCCCCTTGGGGCAGAGCTCCTGAGACAGCTGGAGTGCAGGTGAGAGCTTAGGGCAGAGCTCCTGAGACAGCTGGAGTGCAGGTGAGCCCTTAGGGCGGATGTGAGAAGTTGGCCTAATATATGATGTTTCCAATTCTGGAACCACCTTGTATCAGTCCAAACAATCCCTTATGGTGTCTGATTGTAAGTCAACCTTATTAGACAAGCTATCCTAGGGGTAGCATGGACTAAGCAGCCTTAAAGGCTTAACTCAAGAGGTCGTGTTAAGCGAGCTGTTTCACCAATCACAGTCCTGTAATATCAAATGAAAGGACACCACACAAGTATATATTATAAAAATATATGTGTTTATTTCTAAATTAATCCCCAGTACTCTTTATGAGCAAAGGGGCACAAGCGATAAATCAAAAGCACAATATAACATACAAAGTTGCACAATTATGGATGAGGGCAGGTGGCCACTCAAACCATATATTAAGAAAGTGGTATAAGAGATACCAATCGAACAGTGGTTAGGCCTAGGGCCTAGGGAATCGCTGGGAGCAGTCGGGACTCGCAATGCTGAAGTCAGGAAAAGCCCACGGGATTCGGGTGCAGCACGTAAAGTGCGGCTTGCACCAATGTAAAGTCAATGGTGCGTAAAAGTTACACAAAGAGAGTTTAAAGATACTTCCGCTGAACCTACAAGGACAAAACTTTAGACACAGACCCTAGAGGTGTGTACCAGTGTGGGAACACCGGCGTTGCAATGTTACCTCACCCACAGGAAGCGGGTGCATAGGGTCGAATTGGCGTCGGGTTTCGTCACGCAGGTTCTGGGTGCTTGGAGCTAAAGATGCTGCAGGAGCTGTGAAGTAGAAGTGTCCGGTGTGATCCAAGGGTGGATCAGAGCCGTAAAGTACCTGAAAGCAGAGGGGACAGAGTCTGGGTCACTCAGCAGTGACCAGGGTGGAACCAGGACGGAACCAGGCAATGTCGGGCGCAATCAGGTGGTCGTCAAGGAGCTTCTCTCCACTGTCACGTGGGCTCTGGGGCATCTGCGACATCCAGGAGCAGGTCACGATCTGTCCCACGCAGGCTCTCGCCGACGGCGCAGTCGGCTTCAAGATTGGAGCAAACAACACTTGGCAAAAGCAATCCACGCAGGACTGGGAGATTGCTTCTCACTCGAACCAGGAGGGTCAGAGCGGATGCTCCTTTTCAGAGGAGCTGGTGCAAGTCTGGAGGAACCAGAATCGCAAGTCGGTTTTAGTTTTTCGTCGGCTCAGGGCCCACAAGCCAGCTGGCAAGTGACCGGGCCGACGCGTCGAGCCAAGACAAGCAGAAGGGCCCCACGCAGCACTTGTCGAGTGTAGAGGGGTGAACTTCGATGCAAGAGTGGCTCAGGGTTGGGGCTTCTCAAACCCTAGTGTACAGCTTCAAGGGTCACTCGTGGGCTGCACGGTCAGCGTCTCGTGGTCGACGCTGGGAGGGCCCCACGCTTCCGGTCGCCTCCACGGGTCTCAGCTCTGCAGGGACTGTGGATCGGGCTGTAGGAAGGCAGACAAGCTTGATCTCGTTGATCTCTGTTGCTCGAGTTCCAGCGGGAACTGCAACAAAGCAGATGTCGAGGTGCTGGATGGTGCCTGTTTGCACAGGGTGGTCACTCCTTGACCACAAGGGAGATCCTTCAGTCTTCTACGTTGAGTAGGATGTCGAAGGGTCCAGAGTTTCGTTTCTTATGTTTCGTCAGGATAATCTGAGTTGCATTGGCACTGCTCCCACTCTTATTCAAATCTGGTGGGCTGGATTACCTGCTAGGTCCCCTTCTATGGGTGGGACCCAGAAAGGGGGTGGATACACCCCTTTCCTTTGATCCAGGCCGCGCTGGGCCAGGGGCTGGTGTGCCCCAGAACCGGTTTGGCCGGATTATGAAAGGGGCAGCCTTGCGCTCCCCAGGCAGTGTCTGGTTTCTTTCAAACCTCCCTGCTACAATCCACTATCTCCTGTCTGGGGTGGTGTGACACCTCCCTGCGACAGGAAAGCCTTTGTCCAGGCCTCCTCTGCTGAGTTTCGGTCAGCAGCAGGAGGTCAGACAGGTGTCTGTGGCAGAAGCATCCATTTTGTGGATCTGAGGCTCTTTTAAAAATCAACCGCGTTTTAGCAAAGTAACATGTCTTCACCGCACTAGAGGGGTGGAATGCTATCCCCGTCGACAGGACTGTCGAGGGGGTAGTATTCCAAATCGTATGACACCTTACACGACATGTTTTGATAAAGCCAAACCAAAGTTAACATATAACTGCGAGGATTATAATGCACTTAATAGTATATGGTTTGGCATTATCCCGGAACAGCTAAGGGAATTGGTCCTGACAGCTGCAGACAGGCTCAGCTCAGGCTAGAGCACCATCTCACATTAAACCACGCACTCTGCCTTCAGGATTGTTAAGGCCTGCCATAGGAGTGGCTCACAGGTTTATATGTGTCCAGATAGGTTTAGATATAGGTATACTATATCTAAGCAAGAGGTGATTACACCAACTTGCCCCAGCTGAGTGATCAGCCAGTTGTGTCAATTTTAGATAGCCAGCCAGAGGTGGCAAAAGATATGCTGCAGCCCCTGGTAGGCCTTGGATGCACCTATGCCCTGGGCACCTATAGTGCTCTGTACAGGGGCTGATAAGGTGACCCAAGCAAATCTAGTTATGTACCTAGGGTACATGGAATCCATTTTACAGAGAGATCAGATAGCCTGGGGCCCTGATTAGCAGGGAACCAGGCCAACTAAGTCGAAAACCAGCTAAACACAAGGCAAAAAATCTGGGGTAACCATAGTCAGGTAGCCACCTTCCTACACAACCCCCCCCCCCCCCCCAAACGAAAGGAGATAAGGCTATCCTTGGCCAGGTAAGCCTATATTGCCTGAGTGGCCATATAAGGAAGTACCTGCACTAGCATGGGTACCCCCTGTCTCATGGTCCACTAAGCAGTCCCTCACCCTTGGGGTATTAGAGGGTCTCCACCATAGGGAATCACTACCTTGGGTGTGTTTATGCAAAGTCAAAGGCTGGTTTGGATATGGAGTATTGAAGTGAGGCTCCACTAATTTGGGGCTCAGCTTCCTCCAATTATCTTCCACCATGTGTGCCTTTCTCTCTTCAACTGAGTTGCACTGTGCTCTCAGGGTCAACCTCTGGCTACCTAAATCTGGAGGCTGGGTCCCTCTGTTTGGTTTGCTGGAGGGACAGTTCAGGTGTGGGCCCTTTGGGTCCCAGGTTTGGCTGTGCCCAACAGAATCCATCTGTGGGAGGTCCCTAACTACTTTTAAGGGGGCTCCCTCTGGAGTTTTTAAAGTTTTCACCTGGCTAGGACTGCTAGCTTTGGTGCCCCTAATCTGTTGATGGGGGTGCTTTATTTGACAGGGGGCCCTCTGGGTCTCACTGTCCTTCTTGTCCTCTGCAGCCCTGGGCTGACTAAGGCAAGGTAGAGAGGGGCAGGTTACCTGCTCCAGACTGGGTCCCACCTGAGAAGGGTCCACTGCCATCAGAGGCTCTGTCAGGCCAGGCCTAACAACCTCTGGGACAGCTCCTTCATCAGGGGTAAGATCAGTTCCCTGAGGAGGCTGATCCTGTCCTAATGTCTGGTGAGGGGAAGATTTCTCTTCCTCCTCCATGCTCTCAGTTTGGGTGGAGTGATCCATCATTTCAGGCTTCACAACAACCGTATCTGTTTGAGTTTGGGCCGTGGAGACTCAGTTTGGGTTTCTGCTGTTATCATAACAGCTTTGCTATTCTGTTTAGGAAGAGCTTCTGCAAAAGATGGGGCTGAGTCTTGCACAACCCTACCAACATTTTCAGGAAGGACATCTTGAATTGGGGCTATAGCCAGTACAGCCCCACTAACCTTTCCATTGGAGTTTACCATTCTAGAATGGATTTCCTGTTCAACCTCAGCCCAGGCTGAGATTTCTAAATCATTACCCAGTAGGCAGTCTATAGGCACGTTAGGTGACACTGCCACTCTCTTTGGGCCAGTGACACTTCCCCAGCTGAGACTTACTACTGCCATGGGATGATTGGTTTGGATGCCATCAATGTTTGTTACCTGGTATGTGGCACCAGGTAAAAGTTGCTTAGAGGGGACTATACAGTCAGCCACCATGGTGATGCTAGCCTCTGTGTCTCTAAATGCTTCAACTTTCAAACCATTGATGATGGGTTCTTGTCTATATTTGCTCAAGGTATTTGGGCAATCAGAGAAGTTGGCAAACCCCATGCCAATCTCATAAACAAGATCATTTGGGGATGGGGACCTGGATAGGCCAGGGTCCACCTGGGCTCCAAAAGTAAACCCACCCAGATTCCTGGGTGTGCTCCCACTTCCTGGGGGATTACTGCTGACAGTAACAGGAGGTGTTGGAGCTGGCTTTGCAGGTATATTCTCTTTATTGCCATTCTTGGGACAACAGTTGTCTGTTTTGTAATGCCCAACCTGCTTACAGGCATGACAAAAAGGATTTTTCTGAGTTGATGAAGTGTCTTGGGACCCACCCCCATCCTTGGAGTTTTGGGGCCCTAGGGAAGTCTTTTCTTTACTTTTATCCCCACCCTTATCTTGAGGCTTGGTAGACTCCTTCTTCTGGTTATGGTCCTGATTCTTAGGCCTAATCCTGGTTCTGACCCATTTATCTGCCCTCTTTCCCAATTCTCGGGGAGAGGTCAAATCTGAGTCCACCAGGTGCTGGTGTAAGAGCTGGTTCTGACAATTACTTAGGATCTGCTCCCTCATAATCAAATTATACAATCCTGTGAAGTCATGTACTTTGCTGCCATGTAGCCAACCCTCCAGAGCCTTAGTTGCACAATCTACAAAATCAGTCCAGTCCTGTGCCTGTGTATTCTGGGAGTCTCTGAACTTTAACCTGTACTGTTCAGTGGTTAAGCCAAACCCATCTATTAGAGCACTCTTCAGGACTTTGTAGTTTTTAGCATCCTCATGTCTGACAGCGAGGAGCTTATCTCTCCCTTTCTCTGAAAAGGAGTACCATAAGATTGCTGCCCACTGTTCTTCAGGAACCTGCTGTACCATGCAGGCTCTCTCAAGAGCAGTTATCCACTTGTGGATGTCATCCCCTTCTGTGTAGGGGGGCACAATCTTTGTCAGGTATAAAAATAATGGTGATGGATCAAGCCCTGATCTTTGGACTGGGTAAGAGTGGTCTGCTTAATTCAGACACTCTGTTCATCACCACCCCCTTTTCTGTATCGTTTTTGGCCACTATAGGTGTGGCAGGGTATACTCAGACATGAGTCCCTTTCTCACTGCTCCATCAGGATTCAAGCAAGCCGGGCCGAAGAGGCTGAAATGCCAGAAACCGGTCCCCGGTAGCTTGTCTCCTTTCTGGTGAAGAATTGGCTTGGTAGTTTGGTCTGCCCTGTTCCCATGATGCACTGGGCCAGGGACAGACTAATTTGCATATAGCCAGGTTCTGAGCTGGGATGGGGCAGTGAGATAAATAACGGTGATGGATCAAGCCCTGATCCTTGGACTGGGTAAGAGTGGTCTGCTTAATTCAGACACTCTGTTCATCACCACCCCCTTTTCTGTATGGTTTTTGCCACTATAGGTGTGGCAGGGTATACTCAGACATGAGTCCCTTTCTCACTGCTCCATCAGGATTCAAGCAAGCCGGGCCGAAGAGGCTGAAATGCCAGAAACCGGTCCCCGGTAGCTTGTCTCCTTTCTGGTGAAGAATTGGCTTGGTAGTTTGGTCTGCCCTGTTCCCATGATGCACTGGGCCAGGGACAGACTAATTTGCATATAGCCAGGTTCTGAGCTGGGATGGGGCAGTGAGATAAATAACGGTGATGGATCAAGCCCTGATCTTTGGACTGGGTAAGAGTGGTCTGCTTAATTCAGACACTCTGTTCATCACCACCCCTTTTCTGTATCGTTTTTGGCCACTATAGGTGTGGCAGGGTATACTCAGACATGAGTCCCTTTCTCACTGCTCCATCAGGATTCGAACAAGCCGGGCCGAAGAGGCTGAAATGCCAGAAACCGGTCCCCGGTAGCTTGTCTCCTTTCTGGTGAAGAAATGGCTTGGTAGTTTGGTCTGCCCTGTTCCCATGATGCACTGGGCCAGGGACAGACTAATTTGCATATAGCCAGGTTCTGAGCTGGGATGGGGCAGTGAGATAAATAACGGTGATGGATCAAGCCCTGATCTTTGGACTGGGTAAGAGTGGTCTGCTTAATTCAGACACTCTGTTCATCACCACCCCCTTTTCTGTATCGTTTTTGGCCACTATAGGTGTGGCAGGGTATAGTCAGACATGAGTCCCTTTCTCACTGCTCCATCAGGATTCAAGCAAGCCGGGCCGAAGAGGCTGAAATGCCAGAAACCGGTCCCCGGTAGCTTGTCTCCTTTCTGGTGAAGAATTGGCTTGGTAGTTTGGTCTGCCCTGTTCCCATGATGCACTGGGCCAGGGACAGACTAATTTGCATATAGCCAGGTTCTGAGCTGGGATGGGACAGTGAGATAAATAACGGTGATGGATCAAGCCCTGATCTTTGGACTGGGTAAGAGTGGTCTGCTTAATTCAGACACTCTGTTCATCACCACCCCCTTTTCTGTATCGTTTTTGGCCACTATAGGTGTGGCAGGGTATACTCAGACATGAGTCCCTTTCTCACTGCTCCATCAGGATTCAAGCAAGCCGGGCCGAAGAGGCTGTAATGCCAGAAACCGGTCCCCGGTAGCTTGTCTCCTTTCTGGTGAAGAATTGGCTTGGTAGTTTGGTCTGCCCTGTTCCCATGATGCACTGGGCCAGGGACAGACTAATTTGCATATAGCCAGGTTCTGAGCTGGGATGGGGCAGTGAGATAAATAACGGTGATGGATCAAGCCCTGATCTTTGGACTGGGTAAGAGTGGTCTGCTTAATTCAGACACTCTGTTCATCACCACCCCCTTTTCTGTATCGTTTTTGGCCACTATAGGTGTGGCAGGGTATACTCAGACATGAGTCCCTTTCTCACTGCTCCATCAGGATTCAAGCAAGCCGGGCCGAAGAGGCTGAAATGCCAGAAACCGGTCCCCGGTAGCTTGTCTCCTTTCTGGTGAAGAATTGGCTTGGTAGTTTGGTCTGCCCTGTTCCCATGATGCACTGGGCCAGGGACAGACTAATTTGCATATAGCCAGGTTCTGAGCTGGGATGGGGCAGTGAGATAAATAACGGTGATGGATCAAGCCCTGATCTTTGGACTGGGTAAGAGTGGTCTGCTTAATTCAGACACTCTGTTCATCACCACCCCCTTTTCTGTCTCGCTAAGGACATGTGTGTCTGTAACATGAAAGTGTTTAAAAATGCATGTTTGGGCATTTTGACACATTTTTGCAAATTACCACGAGGTTCAAACTCGTGGTAATTCGCACCCCCTAATTGCGAAATTGCAATTTTAAAAATAATCATGCATTGCTTTTAAGGAATCGCAAATTTGCGATTCCTTAAAAGCAATCGCATTTTTGGAATTCGCTAAAAATAGTGATTTTCCAAAAATGCTTGATGCATCCCAGACACCTATTTAGGAATCGCAAACGGCCGAATTTTGCGATTCGCACCGTTTGCACTTCCTAAATAGGTTGATGCATCTAGGCATAAGTGTTTTTCTACTGTACCTTGCTAGTGAGTTGTAGTCAGGGTGTGCTAATCCCTTTAATCTACAAATACTAAATTCAATAGAACTTAATATGCTAAGCTTTTGATTTATATGTACCTAAGGTACTTGATGTGATCTTTCAATTTGATAAAAAGATTGCAATGGTAAAACAACAGCAAGCTCAAATCCCACCGCTGCGCACCAATGTGAGAAGTTGGCCTGATATATGATGGTTCCAATTCTGGAACCACCTTGTATCAGTCCAAACAATCCCTTATGGTGTCTGCTTGTAAGTCAACCTTATTAGACAAGCTATCCTAGGGGTAGCATGGACTAAGCAGCCTTAAAGGCTTAACTCAAGAGGTCGTGTTAAGCGAGCTGTTTTACCAATCACAGTCCTGTAATATCAAATGAAAGAACACCACACAAGTGTTGGACTTTGGCCCTTAGGGCAGGTTCACCCCTAGACTTTTTGCTTGAAATGGTGACCTGGAGATGGTGATTTTGGGATTCTGCGCACTTTCACTGTGTCCCAGTGGAAAGTGCGTGCGCACTCTGAGTGCATGTGCTGAGCTAGGCCTGCCCGCCCATAGGAATGCATGGGGAATGTATGTGTCCCTGGTAGTTCCTGATGCGTGGGGTGTACAGGCTTGAGTCTGGTATGTGTGAACTCGTGTGAGTGAATGCTGCGCAACGGTGTATGCAGCATGTATGTGTCTAGTAGCGAAGCGCCATTTCTAGACATGGCTGTACGTGTGCTGTGAGGGTGCTGGCGTGTGATTGGCTGGAGCTGGCTGGCATGCCAGGCTCCAGGAAGTCTGGATGGGTCTGCCTGGTGGTGAGTGGGAGATTAGCATGAGTGATGTGTGGGAGGAGTGTACCTGTGTCCTGGATGGGCTGGGTTTTCCCCACACAATGCTGGCTCCGCCCCCCTGTGGTGTGTCTAATGACCCAAGCCCTGCCAGTGAATAGAGAGGGTGGTTGAGGTAAACAGAGTACTCAAGAACCAGCTGCGACTGGTTCCGCCCCCACTCTGCACCCTTGAACAAAGGAATGCACTGTATAAAAATGGGGCTGTGTCCCCACTGAAGTTGTTCTTGTTCCAGGATCCTGAGGGGGCTGCTGTTGCTGCTGCTGGGCCAGAGGACCGCCACTTGGGGTGTCTCCCTGCCTGGAGACCCAGTGTGCTGGCTCTGGGCCCAGCCTTGTCCCCCCTGCCTACCTAAGGACTTTGCCTGGACTTTGCTAGCTTCCAGCGCCTGGAAGCACTGCATTTTGTGCTCTCTAGCGCTTGAGAGCGCTTTATTTCGTCCTAGCGCTGGGAGCGCTGTGGTTTGTGCTCACTAGCGCTTGAGAGCGCTTTATATTGATCAGCAGCGCCTGGGAGCGCTTTTGTAAGGCAGGTGCCCACCCTGCATTTTGCTGCTCTAGCGGCTGCCCACGCCGCATATTTGCGTGATTTATTTTATTATCGGGAGCTCACCCCGTGTTTAAATCACCGCCGCAGCCCAGGAGACCCGGGCCGCCGCGCTGCCTACGGCGACCCGGAAGTCCCGCCTCCACACCCCCGGGGCCGCGCTGCCATTGGCGGCCTCGAAGCAGGAAGTCAGGCGGGCCTCCGGGACAACCGGAACCGGAAGAGGGAGGGCGGGAGCCTACCCCGCCTCCCACAGAGAAGCTGCGGCAGTTTTGAAGCACCGGAGCAGGCAGGAGCCTACCCTGCGCCCCGGTGCAGTCACTGAGAGGAACAGGGCAGGAGAGAGGCAGGCGGAAGCTGCTGCCTGCCGGGGCTCCCGAGGACGAGGGAGAGCCCTGGAGAGAGGGAGAAGTGTGAGAAGGGAGCCCCCGAGGAGCGGGAGCTCCTGTGAAGAGCCGCCGGCCAGAGGAGACGGCGCGAGACCGGTGAGTGCCCGCCCCTCCCCTCCAGAGCGAGTCACTTGTGCCGAGAGGCCTGTGGGGCCTCAAGTGATCCCCGAGTCCACTGAGGACTCCAACGACCGGCTGAACCTTTGCTTGATGAGCCCAGAGAGGCTCGAGAGCGCGCCCTTGTGTTTAGAGCCTGCGAGGCTCAGGGGCATAGCCTGGTGTTTTGAGCCCAGAGAGGCTCTGAGGGTGCCATTCGTTTTGTGAGCCCAGGGAGGCTCAAAAGCGCCACAATTGTTTTAAGAGCCCAGCGAGGCTCTTAGGGGGCATTTCTGGGCAATTCGAGTCCCCAAGAGGGGGACTCCAACTAGAGCCAGAGAGGCTCGAGGCGCTATTTGTTTACCGAGCCCAGAGAGGCTCTAGGGGGCCTGCTGGTTTTGTGAGAGCCCTGAGAAAGGCTCATTGCCCATTTTCGTTTTGAGAGCCCTGAGAGGCTCTGGGGCCCAGTGGTCCTGGAAAGAAGGGCCTGAGAGAGGCTCAGCAGCCCCCTTACTTGTCCAGGAGCCCAGCGAGGCTCCGCAGTGCCACAGTGGTGGTTCTTGAGCCCAGAGAGGCTCCAACGTTGCCCTAACTTTCCCTGCACCAGTTGCCCAGCACTTTGTGGGCAACTGCGACGTTTAGGCCCTGACATTGGGACACAGGGACAGTCACAGGTGGTGACTGATCTAAGTTTTGCGCAATGTTATTTCCTTACACCTCTGAATGTATTGTGATGCAGCATGTGTTTTCCTCTTTACACCTCTGAATGAATGTTATGCATTGCATCATGTGTTTTCCTCTTACACCCCTACAGGTATTGTAATACATAGGTGGTTGTTTTCTCCCTAGTACAGGTGGTGCTAGTGAGATCCTGGTTACCAGTGATTACTGGTTGTGTGCTATTTTGTGCTATATTCTATGTACTAAGTGCTATTTCTGAAAGTGCTACTTCTGATTCCTGACAGTGGTCCAGGTGGCCCTGTCTTGTACATATCCCCTTGTAAATTCTGCCCGTGCCTCTGGCACATTGTAAAGTGTGTGTTTTATCTAATGTGTTTTGGTGTAATACAAAGGCTATTTTTATATAACCTTGTGTGGAGTTTCCTTTGTGGTGGGCCTTTGGTTGTTGTTGCTGGGGTGCGTGCGCAAATACTTAGCCTACATCGCCTCCAAGTTTAGCCTTGCTGCTCGCGCCACGTTACCTAGAGGGTGAGTAGGGGTTATCTTGGCGTGTAACTCCCTTGCCCTGACTTGGGTGTGGTGGTCTCTGACTGACTTTGGCGAAAGCCCTGGCCAGCCGGGGATCCCACTTCCAACATTGGCGGCAAGCGGTGGGATAAGGATTTGTGTTTGCCTTGTACCTTAGTAGCGGCTGGCTGCACCACAAAACTCTGCATTTTAGATGACCACATTTTAAGGGGATTGTTTTTTTTGGAAGTTTCATATTTTCTTCTCCTGAAGGTATCATTGTGCAATTGTGTCCAGTGCATTTGTTCCCCTGCCCCGCGCCCAGAGTCTGGTACCTGTGTCACTTGTGGTCAGGTTGAGAAGTCAGGGGTGGTAGAAACTGCCTTACTAGTCCGAGGGGGGGGTTGTGTGTGGATGAATGGTGTGTGGCACTAGGCAAGTGAGTGTGAGTTCTCTGGGGTAGAGAGCTTGCTGAATACCTTGTGAATTGTGTACTCCTGTGTTAGCTCAGACCCCTAGGTTCCCTGTGTGATCTCTTCACTAGAACGTCCGCCAGAATGGTGCCTGCTTTTGATGTCTGTGATCTGTTTAGATACAGTATGGGAGAGTTGGTAAGGTTCTGTGAAGAGAGAGACATAGGGGTGGATGAGTTAGACACTCAGTCCGAACTTAGGAGCAGCCTGATCCTATGGCAAAAGTGTCAGTGGGACCTTGAGCGCAGTGAGGAAAGGGCCCGGGCTTCACACCAGGAGGGTGGTGGGTCTGTGGGGAGCCCTGAAGATTCAGAAGAGGAGGAAGAAAATGATAGCACAGGGACGCCAGCAGATAGTGAGGACCCCATAGATAGGGAGTCCCTTGCTGGGTCCAGCATAGGAGGCAGCGCCTCATCCCTTTCCCTGTCCCCAGAGGAGCTGGAAGATAGGAGGAGAGAAAGGGAGCACCAGCTGGCTTTAGAGAGGCTCAGGTTGGAGCATGCCCAGGCTATGGCACAGCTGGGCATTAGAAAGCAACAGCTAGAGACCGAGAGGGTCTTAGCGCAGGAAAGGATAGAGGAGGCTGAGAGGGCCTCCACCAGAGGCGAAGTAGCTCTGGAGGGTAGACTATCCCCTGCGCGCAGTGTTGAGTTTCTGGATCCCCCAGGGAGGGTTGGGTCCAGTGGTGGCAGCTATTTAGATTCCAGTGTAGGAAATCCCAGTCCCAGTTCCCCCAGTCTGGTACCTGTTTCCCAAGAGGAGGAGTATAGGTTGAAATTCAGGGGCAGTAGGAAGCTGCCTCACCAGTCGTGGGAGAAGTTTGAGGATGAATGTTGTGGAGCACTGTGGGCTTGGGTAGAGGTTCACACTGACTCTGATTTTGAAGTCTTGTTTGATCTTATTGTCAAAGAGCAGGTGCTCAGTGGTTGTTCGCCAGAGTTGCGCCAACACCTGTTGCAAGTTGGATTTACTGATACAGAGTTACTGGCAAGGGAAGCCGACCGCTGGGAAAGGGCCAGAGGTTCTCTAGAGTCATTGGTGAGTGACTCCAAAAGTAGTGGTTCAGGGATCTTCCAGCCCAGCGTGGTGGAGGAGGCTCAGTGTAGCCCAGCTAGGTCCCAGGATAGCGAGGAGGGTGTAGGGGCTCACTGCCTGGCTCAGTGGAGCAGGAGTGAGGGGGAGACCAAGGTTCCCCAGACGCCCGAAGCCCTGCCTCAGGACTTGGATGGTTTCTTGAGGGAACACCAGGTTGGGGACCTAGGCTGTCCTGTTAGTCCACTTGAGGAGGATCTCCTAGTGAGTAGAGGACCTGGAGTGTCTGTAACCAGAGCTCCTGTGGTTCTAGAGTCTGGCAGTACCGCTCCGGTAGGGAGGGTACAGGAGTCCAGAGTGAGGAGTGATTGGGGGAGTTCCCCAGTGGAAGGACCAGTGGGTCAGGGACTACCCAGTTGGGCTAGGTTCCCGTGTAGTGACCATGGTGACACCACTTCTGGTCTGGGGGATCGTCACGCACTGTCAGGTGGACAGAGGGCGGGAGATCTGCGCCAGACAGACAGTCACGCAACAGATGTGACATTTGTTAGCCTCAGGGGGATTGCGAGTGAATCCCCAGAAGTCCTGGAGTGCCAGGCAATTGTTCCACCGAAGGTTCTAGACCAGAGGTTGGGAGGCCAGGTTCAGGATCAGCCTGACCTGAAGGGTAGGACGACTGTAACCAGTGTCCTGACCGGTTCTTCTTCCAGAGGAACTTCTCCAGGTGGGAGAGGGCAGACCTCTGGAAGGGGGTGCAGAGGGTGGGAGAGCCCACCTCTGACCCCGGTGCAACCTGAGTGGATAAGTCCTGGGTTGGAATGGCGTTCTAGGGGTACCCCTCGCAGAGGGAGGAGGAACCCTAGGAGAAGAGGTAGGGGGAGGAGAGCCTTCCCCGAGACTCCTGGTCCGCCTGAGGTTGTAGGCCCTAGGCTGGAGTACCAGTGGCAGTCTAGTCCTGTCTTGCAGACAGGAAGAGTGGAGAATGGCTCCTATTTGCCAGGGGTTACTACCCCCCGCTCTGCGAATTGGCATGGACCAGTGGCACCTGGGTGGCCCAGGGCCTGGTCCTGGCCGCGGACAACTTGGGAGTACCAGTGGGGTAGCCCAGTTGGTCCAGACAGTGTGTTTAGAGGGAATCCCATGGGTTCACCGTGGCGTAGAACAGGAGGGTGTCCCTGCAGTTGCGGGCCTGCGTCCGTGTTCTATCGCCCCAAGCAGGGAAGTCCATCACGGTGGTGATTGGTCTCCCCTGCGTTTTGGCTGGAAGGGGGTTATGTTGGACTTTGGCCCTTAGGGCAGGTTCACCCCTAGACTTTTTGCTTGAAATGGTGACCTGGAGATGGTGATTTTGGGATTCTGCGCACTTTCACTGTGTCCCAGTGGAAAGTGCGTGCGCACTCTGAGTGCATGTGCTGAGCTAGGCCTGCCCGCCCATAGGAATGCATGGGGAATGTATGTGTCCCTGGTAGTTCCTGATGCGTGGGGTGTACAGGCTTGAGTCTGGTATGTGTGAACTCGTGTGAGTGAATGCTGCGCAACGGTGTATGCAGCATGTATGTGTCTAGTAGCGAAGCGCCATTTCTAGACATGGCTGTACGTGTGCTGTGAGGGTGCTGGCGTGTGATTGGCTGGAGCTGGCTGGCATGCCAGGCTCCAGGAAGTCTGGATGGGTCTGCCTGGTGGTGAGTGGGAGATTAGCATGAGTGATGTGTGGGAGGAGTGTACCTGTGTCCTGGATGGGCTGGGTTTTCCCCACACAATGCTGGCTCCGCCCCCCTGTGGTGTGTCTAATGACCCAAGCCCTGCCAGTGAATAGAGAGGGTGGTTGAGGTAAACAGAGTACTCAAGAACCAGCTGCGACTGGTTCCGCCCCCACTCTGCACCCTTGAACAAAGGAATGCACTGTATAAAAATGGGGCTGTGTCCCCACTGAAGTTGTTCTTGTTCCAGGATCCTGAGGGGGCTGCTGTTGCTGCTGCTGGGCCAGAGGACCGCCACTTGGGGTGTCTCCCTGCCTGGAGACCCAGTGTGCTGGCTCTGGGCCCAGCCTTGTCCCCCCTGCCTACCTAAGGACTTTGCCTGGACTTTGCTAGCTTCCAGCGCCTGGAAGCACTGCATTTTGTGCTCTCTAGCGCTTGAGAGCGCTTTATTTCGTCCTAGCGCTGGGAGCGCTGTGGTTTGTGCTCACTAGCGCTTGAGAGCGCTTTATATTGATCAGCAGCGCCTGGGAGCGCTTTTGTAAGGCAGGTGCCCACCCTGCATTTTGCTGCTCTAGCGGCTGCCCACGCCGCATATTTGCGTGATTTATTTTATTATCGGGAGCTCACCCCGTGTTTAAATCACCGCCGCAGCCCAGGAGACCCGGGCCGCCGCGCTGCCTACGGCGACCCGGAAGTCCCGCCTCCACACCCCCGGGGCCGCGCTGCCATTGGCGGCCTCGAAGCAGGAAGTCAGGCGGGCCTCCGGGACAACCGGAACCGGAAGAGGGAGGGCGGGAGCCTACCCCGCCTCCCACAGAGAAGCTGCGGCAGTTTTGAAGCACCGGAGCAGGCAGGAGCCTACCCTGCGCCCCGGTGCAGTCACTGAGAGGAACAGGGCAGGAGAGAGGCAGGCGGAAGCTGCTGCCTGCCGGGGCTCCCGAGGACGAGGGAGAGCCCTGGAGAGAGGGAGAAGTGTGAGAAGGGAGCCCCCGAGGAGCGGGAGCTCCTGTGAAGAGCCGCCGGCCAGAGGAGACGGCGCGAGACCGGTGAGTGCCCGCCCCTCCCCTCCAGAGCGAGTCACTTGTGCCGAGAGGCCTGTGGGGCCTCAAGTGATCCCCGAGTCCACTGAGGACTCCAACGACCGGCTGAACCTTTGCTTGATGAGCCCAGAGAGGCTCGAGAGCGCGCCCTTGTGTTTAGAGCCTGCGAGGCTCAGGGGCATAGCCTGGTGTTTTGAGCCCAGAGAGGCTCTGAGGGTGCCATTCGTTTTGTGAGCCCAGGGAGGCTCAAAAGCGCCACAATTGTTTTAAGAGCCCAGCGAGGCTCTTAGGGGGCATTTCTGGGCAATTCGAGTCCCCAAGAGGGGGACTCCAACTAGAGCCAGAGAGGCTCGAGGCGCTATTTGTTTACCGAGCCCAGAGAGGCTCTAGGGGGCCTGCTGGTTTTGTGAGAGCCCTGAGAAAGGCTCATTGCCCATTTTCGTTTTGAGAGCCCTGAGAGGCTCTGGGGCCCAGTGGTCCTGGAAAGAAGGGCCTGAGAGAGGCTCAGCAGCCCCCTTACTTGTCCAGGAGCCCAGCGAGGCTCCGCAGTGCCACAGTGGTGGTTCTTGAGCCCAGAGAGGCTCCAACGTTGCCCTAACTTTCCCTGCACCAGTTGCCCAGCACTTTGTGGGCAACTGCGACGTTTAGGCCCTGACATTGGGACACAGGGACAGTCACAGGTGGTGACTGATCTAAGTTTTGCGCAATGTTATTTCCTTACACCTCTGAATGTATTGTGATGCAGCATGTGTTTTCCTCTTTACACCTCTGAATGAATGTTATGCATTGCATCATGTGTTTTCCTCTTACACCCCTACAGGTATTGTAATACATAGGTGGTTGTTTTCTCCCTAGTACAGGTGGTGCTAGTGAGATCCTGGTTACCAGTGATTACTGGTTGTGTGCTATTTTGTGCTATATTCTATGTACTAAGTGCTATTTCTGAAAGTGCTACTTCTGATTCCTGACAGTGGTCCAGGTGGCCCTGTCTTGTACATATCCCCTTGTAAATTCTGCCCGTGCCTCTGGCACATTGTAAAGTGTGTGTTTTATCTAATGTGTTTTGGTGTAATACAAAGGCTATTTTTATATAACCTTGTGTGGAGTTTCCTTTGTGGTGGGCCTTTGGTTGTTGTTGCTGGGGTGCGTGCGCAAATACTTAGCCTACATCGCCTCCAAGTTTAGCCTTGCTGCTCGCGCCACGTTACCTAGAGGGTGAGTAGGGGTTATCTTGGCGTGTAACTCCCTTGCCCTGACTTGGGTGTGGTGGTCTCTGACTGACTTTGGCGAAAGCCCTGGCCAGCCGGGGATCCCACTTCCAACAACAAGTATATATTATAAAAATATATGTGTTTATTTCTAAAATAATCCCCAGTACTCTTTATGAGCAAAGGGGCACAAGCGTTAAATCAAGCACAGTATAACATACAAAGTTGCACAATTATGGATGAGGGCAGGTGGCCACTCAAACCATATATTAAGAAAGTGGTATAAGAGATACCAATCGAACAGTGGTTAGGCCTAGGGCCTAGGGAATCGCTGGGAGCAGTCGGGACTAGCAATGCTGAAGTCAGGAAAAGCCCACGAGATTCGGGTGCAGCACGTAAAGTGCGGCTTGCACCAATGCAATGTCAATGGTGCGTAAAAGTTACACAAAGAGAGTTTAAGGGTACTTCCGCTGAACCTACAAGGTCAAAACATTAGACACAGACCCTAGAGGTGTGTACCAGTGTGGGATCACCGGCGTTGCAATGTTACCTCACCCACAGGAAGCGGGTCCATAGGGTCAAAGTGGCGTCGGGTTTCGTCACGCAGGTTCTGGGTGCTTGGAGCTGAAGATGCTGCAGGCGCTGTGAAGGAAAAGTGTCCGGTGTGATCCAAGGGTGGATCAGAGTTGTAAAGTACCTGAAAGCAGAGGGGACAGAGTCTGGGTCACTCAGCAGTGACCAGGGTGGAACCAGGATGGAACCAGGCAATGTCGGGCGCAATCAGGTGGTCGTCGAGGAGCTTCTCTCCGCTGTCACATGGGCTCTAGGGCATCTGCGACGTCCAGATCACGATCTGTCCCACGCAGGCTCTCGCCGTCGGCACAGTCGGCTTCAAGATTGGAGCAAACAACACTTGGCAAAAGCAATCCACGCAGGACTGGGAGAGTGCTTCTCACTCGGACCAGGAGGGTCAGAGCGGATGCTCCTTTTCAGAGGAGCTGGTGCAAGTCTGGAGCAACCAGAATCGCAAGTCGGTTTTAGGTTTTCGTCGGCACAGGGGCCACAAGCCAGCTGGCAAGTGATCAGGCCAACGCGTCGAGCCAAGACAAGCAGAAGGGCCCCACGCAGCACTCGTCGAGTGTAGAGGGGTGAACTTCAATGCAAGAGTGGCTCAGGGTTGGGGCTTCTCAAACCCTGGTGTACAGCTTCGAGGGTCACTCGTGGGCTGCACGGTCAGCGTCTCGTGGTCTTTTCAGATGGCGGGCCCCACGCTTCCGGTCGCCTCCACGGGTCTCAGCTCTGCAGGAACTGTGGATCGGGCTGTAGGAAGGCAGGCAATCTTGATCTCGTCGATCTCTGTTGCTCGAGTTCCGGCCGGAACTGCAACAAAGCAGACGTCGAGGTTCTGGATGGTGCCTGTTTACACAGGGTGGTCACTCCTTGACCACAAGGGAGATCCTTCAATCTTCTACGTTGAGTAGGATGTTGAAGGGTCCAGAGTTTCGTTTCTTATGTTTCGTCAGGATAATCTGAGTTGCATTGGCACTGCTCCCACTCTTATTCGAATCTGGTGGGTTGGATTACCTGCTAGGTCCCCTCCTATGGGTGGGACCCAGGAAGGGGGTGGATACACCCCTTTACTTTGATCCAGGCCGCGCTGGGCCAGGGGCTGGTGTGCCCCAGAACCGGTTTGGCCAGATTATGCAAGGGGCAGCCTTGCGTTCCCCAGGCAGTTTCTGGTTTCTTTCAAACCTCCCTGCTACAATCCACTATCTCCTGTCTGGGGTGTTGTGACACCTCCCTGCGAAAGGAAAGCCTTTGTCCAGGCCTCCTCTGCTGAGTTTCGGTCAGCAGCAGGAGGTCAGACATGTGTCTGTGGCAGAAGCATCCATTTTGTGGATCTGAGGCTCTTTTAAAAATCCATCGCGTTTTAGCAAAGTAACATGTCTTCACCCCTCTAGATGGGTGGAATGCTATCCCCGTCGACAGGACTGTCGAGGGGGTAGTATTCCAAATCATATGACACCTTACACGACATGTTTTGATAAAGCCAAACCAAAGTTAACATATAACCGCGAGGATTATAAGGCACTTAATAGTATATGGTATGGCATTATCCCGGAACAGCTTAGGGAGTTGGTCCCGACAGCTGCAGACAGGCTCAGCTCATGCTAGAGCCCCATCTCACAGTAAACCAAGCACTCTGCCTCCAGGATTGTTAAGGCCTGCCATAGGAGTGACTTATAGGTATATATGTGTCCAGATATAGGTTTAGATATAGGTATACTATACCTAAGCAAGAGGTCATTACACCAACTTGCCCCAGCTGAGTGATCAGCCAGTTGTGTCAATTTTAGATAGCCAGCCAGGGGTGGCAAAAGATATGCTGCAGCCCCTGGTAGACCTAGGATGCACCTATGCCCTGGGCACCTATAGTGCTCTGTACAGGGGCTGATAAGGTGACCCAAGCCAATCTAGTTATGTACCTAGGGTACATGGAATCCATTCTACAGAGAGAACAGATAGCCTGGGGCCCTGATTAGCAGGGAACCAGGCCAACTAAGTCGAAAACCAGCTAAACACAAGGCAAAAAATCTGGGGTAACCATAGTCAGGTAGCCACCTTCCTACAGCGGAGCTCCTGAGACAGCTGGAGTGCAGGTGACCTCTTAGGGCAGAGCTCCTGAGACATCTAAAGGTCAGTTGACCCCTTTGGGCGGAGCTCCTGAGACAGCTTGAGTCCTTATGAGCCCTTAGGCTGGAACTCCTGAGACAGCTGGAGTGCAGGTGACTTCTTAGGGCAGGGCTCTGAGACAGCTGGAGTGCAGGTGAGCCCTTAGGGCGGAGCTCCTGGGAAAGCTGGAGTGCAGGTGAGCCCTCAGGGCAGAGCTCCTGAGACAGCTGGAGTGGAGGTGAGCCCTTAGGGCGGAGCTCTTGAGAGAGCTGGAGTGCAGGTGACCTCTTAGGGCGGAGCTCCTGAGACATCCGAAGATCAGGTGACCCCTTAGGGTGGAGCTCCTCAGACATCCAAAGGTCAGATGAACTCTTAGGGCAGAGCTCCTGAGACATCCGAAGGTCAGGTGACCTCTTAGGGCGGAGCTCCTTAGACAGCTGGAGTGCAGGTGACCTCTTAAGACGGAGCTCCTGAGACAGCTGGAGTGCAGGTGACCCCTTAGGACGGAGCTCCTGAGACAGCTGAAGTGCAGGTGACCTCTTAGGGCGGAGCTCCTGAGACATCCGAAGGTCAGGTGACCTCTTAGGGCGGAGCTCCTGCGAAAGCTGGAGAGTGGGTGAGCCCTTAGGGCGGAGCTCCTGAGACAGCTGGAGTGCAGGTGAGCCCTTAGGGATGAGCTTCTGAGACATCCGAATGTCAGGTGACCTCTTAGGGTGGAGCTCCTGAGACAGCTGGAGTGCAGGTCACCTCTTGGGGTGGAGCTCCTGAGACATCTGAAGGCCAGGTGACCTCTTAGGGTGGAGCTCCTCAGACATCCAAAGATCAGGTGACCTCTTAGCGCGGAGCTCCTGAGACAGCTGGAGAGTGGGTGAGCCCTTAGCGCGGAGCTCCTGAGACAGCTGGAGTGCAGGTGACCTCTTAAGACGGAGCTCCTGAGACAGCTGGAGTGCAGGTGACCCCCTAGGACGGAGCTCCTGAGACAGCTGAAGTGCAGGTGACTTCTTAGGGCGGAGCTCCTGAGACAGCTGGAGTGCAGGCGAGCCCTTAGGGTGGAGCTCCTGAGACAGCTGGAGTGCAGGTGAGCCCTTAGGGTGGAGCTCCTGAGACAGCTTGAGTGCAGGAGAGCCTTTAGGGCGGAGCCCTGAGACAGCTGGAGTCCAGGCGAGCCCTTAGGGTGGAGCTCCTGAGACAGCTGGAGTGCAGGTGAGCCCTTAGGGCGGAGCTCCTGAGACAGCTGAAGTGCAGGTGAACCCTTATGGCGGAGCTCCTAAGACAACTGGAGTGCAGGTGAGCCCCTTGGGGCAGAGCTCCTGAGACAGCTGGAGTGCAGGTGAGCCCTTAGGGCAGAGCTCCTGAGGCAGCTGGAGTGCAGGTGAGCCCTTAGGGCGGAGCTCCTGAGACAGCTGGAGTGCAGGTGACCTCTTAGGGCGGAGCTCCTGAGACAGCTGGAGTGCAGGTGAGCCCTTAGGGCGGAGCTCCTGAGACAGCTGGAGTGCAGGTGACTTCTTAAGACGGAGCTCCTGAGACAGCTGGAGTGCAGGTGACCCTTTAGGACGGAGCTCCTGAGACAGCTGAAGTGCAGGCGAGCCCTTAGAGTGGAGCTTCTGAGACAGCCTGAGTGCAGGAGAGCCTTTAGGGCGGAACCCCTGAGACAGCTGGAGTGCAGGCGAGCCCTTAGGGTGGAGCTCCTGAGACAGCTGGAGTGCAGGTGAGCCCTTAGGGCAGAGCTCCTTAGACAGCTGGAGTGCAGGTGAGCCCTTAGGGTGGAGCTCCTGAGACAGCTGGAGTGCAGGTGAGCCCTTAGGGCGGAGCTCCTGAGACAGCTAGAGTGCAGGAGAGCCTTTAGGGCGGAGCCCCTGAGACAGCTGGAGTGCAGGCGAGCCCTTAGGGTGGAGCTCCTGAGAAAGCTGGAGGGCAGGTGAGCCCTTAGGGCAGAGCTCCTGAGACAGCTGGAGTGCAGGTGAGCCCTTAGGGCGGAGATCCTGAGACAGCTGGAGTGCAGGTGACCTCTTAGGGCGGAGCTCCTGAGACATCTGAAGGTCAGGTGACCCCTTAGGGCGGAGCTCCTGAGACAGCTGGAGTGCAGGTGAGCCCTTAGGGCGGAGCTCCTGAGACAGCTGGAGTGCAGGTGAGCCCTTAGGGCAGAGCTCTTGAGACAGCTGGAGTGCAGGTGACCTCTTAGGGCGGAGCTCCTGAGACATCTGAAGGTCAGGTGACCCCTTCAGGCGGAGCTCTGAGACAGCTGGAGTGCAGGTGAGCCCTTAGGGCGGAGCTCCTGAGGCAGCTGGAGTGCAGGTGACTTCTTAGGGTGGAGCTCCTGAGACAGCTGGAGTGCAGGTGAGCCCTTAGGGGGGAGCTCCTGAGACAGCTGGAGTGCAGGTGACCTCTTAGGGCGGAGCTCCTGAGATACCTGGAGTGCAGGTGATGGCTTAGGGCAGAGCTTCTGACACAGCTGGAGTGCAGGTGAGCCCTTCGGGCGGAGCTCCTGAGACAGCTGTTTTGCAGGTGACCTCTTAAGGTTGGAGCTCCTGCGACAGCTGGAGTGCAGGTGAAACCTTAGGGTCGAGATCCTGAGACAGCTGGAGTGCAGGTGACCTCTTAGGGCAGAGCTCCTGAGACAGCTGGAGTGCAGGCGAGCACTTAGGGTGGAGCTCCTGAGACAGCTTGAGAGCAGGAGAGCCTTTAGGGCACAGCCCCTGAGACAGCTGGAGTGTAGGTGAGCCCTTAGGGCAGAGATCCTGAGACAGCTGGAGTGCAGGTGACCTCTTAGGGCGGAGCTCCTGAGACATCTGAAGGTCAGGTGACCCCTTAGGGCGGAGCTCCTGAGACAGCTGGAGTGCAGGTGAGCCCTTAGGGCGGAGCTCCTGAGACAGCTGGAGTGCAGGTGAGCCCTTAGGGCAGACCTCTTGACACAGCTGGAGTGCAGGTGACCTCTTAGGGCGTAGCTCCTGAGACATCTGAAGGTCAGGTGACCCCTTAGGGCGGAGCTCTGAGACAGCTGGAGTGCAGGTGAGCCCTTAGGGCGGAGCTCCTGAGGCAGCTGGTGTGCAGGTGACTTCTTAGGGTGGAGCTCCTGAGACAGCTGGAGTGCAGGTGAGCCCTTAGGGGGGAGCTCCTGAGACAGCTGGAGTGCAGGTGACCTCTTAGGGCGGAGCTCCTGAGATACCTGGAGTGCAGGTGATGGCTTAGGGCAGAGCTTCTGACGCAGCTGGAGTGCAGGTGAGCCCTTCGTGCGGAGCTCCTGAGACAGCTTTTTTGCAGGTGACCTCTTAAGGTTGGAGCTACTGCGACAGCTGGAGTGCAGGTGAAACCTTAGGGTGGAGCTCCTGAGACAGCTGGAGTGCAGGTGACCTCTTAGGGCAGAGCTCCTGAGACAGCTGGAGTGCAGGCGAGCCCTTAGGGTGGAGCTCCTGAGACAGCTTGAGAGCAGGAGAGCCTTTAGGGCGCAGCCCCTGAGACAGCTGGAGTGCAGGTGAGCCGTTAGGGTGGAGCTCCTGAGACAGCTGGAGTGCAGGTGAGCCCTTAGGGCGGAGCTTCTGAGACAGCTGGAGTACAGGTGAGCCCTTAGGGTGGAGCTCTTGAGACAGCTGGAGTGCAGGTGAGCCCTTAGGGCGGAGCCCCTGAGACAGCTAGAGTGCAGGAGAGCCTTTAGGGTGGAGCTCCTGAGACAGCTGGACTGCAGATGAGCCCTTAGGGCGGAGCTCCTGAGACAGCTGGAATGCAGGCGAGCCCTTAGGGCGGAGCTCCTGAGACAGCTGGAGTGCAGGTGACCTCTTAGGGTGGAGCTCCTGAGACAGCTGGAGTGCAGGTGAGCCCTTAGGGCGGAGTTTCTGAGACAGCTGGAGTGCAGGTGAGCCCTTAGGGCGGAGCTCCTGAGACAGCTGGAGTGCAGGTGACCTCTTAGGGCGGAGCTCCTGAGACATCTGAAGGTCAGGTGACCCCTTAGGGCGGAGCTCCTGAGACAGCTGGAGTGCGGGCGAGCCCTTAGGGCAGAGCTCTTGAGACAGCTGGAGTGCAGGCGAGCCCTTAGGGCGGAGCTCCTGAGACAGCTGGAGTGCAGGTGACCTCTTAGGGTGGAGCTCCTGAGACAGCTGGAGTGCAGGTGAGCCCTTAGGGCGGAGTTTCTGAGACAGCTGGAGTGCAGGTGAGCCCTTAGGGCGGAGCTCCTGAGACAGCTGGAGTGCAGGCGAGCCCTTAGGGCGGAGCTCCTGAGACAGCTGGAGTGCAGGTGACCTCTTAGGGTAGAGCTCCTGAGACAGCTGGAGTGCAGGTGAGCCCTTAGGGCGGAGTTTCTGAGACAGCTGGAGTGCAGGTGAGCCCTTAGGGCGGAGCTCCTGAGACAGCTGGAGTGCAGGTGACCTCTTAGGGCGGAGCTCCTGAGACATCTGAAGGTCAGGTGACCCCTTAGGGCGGAGCTCCTGAGACAGCTGGAGTGCGGGCGAGCCCTTAGGGCGGAGCTCTTGAGACAGCTGGAGTGCAGGTGACCCCTTAGGGCGGAGCTCCTCAGACATCCGAAGGTCAGTTGAGCTCTTAGGGCGGAGCTCTGAGACAGCTGGAGTGCAGGTTAGGCCTTAGGGCGGAGCTCCTGAGGCAGCTGGAGTGCAGGTGACTTCTTAGGGTGGAGCTCCTGAGACAGCTGGAGCGCAGGTGAGCCCTTAGGGCGGAGCTCCTGAGACAGCTGGAGTGCAGGTGACCTCTTAGGGCAGAGCTCCTGAGATAGCTGGAGTGCAGGTGACCCCTTAGGGCAGAGCTCCTGAGACAGATGGAGTGCAGGTGAGCCCTTCGGGCGGAGCTCCTGAGACAGCTGGTTTGCAGGTGACCTCTTAAGGTTGGAGCTCCTGCGACAGCTGGAGTGCAGGTGAAACCTTAGGGTGGAGCTCCTGAGACAGCTGAAGTGCAGGTGACCTCTTAGGGCGGAGCTCCTGAGACAGCTGGAGTGAAGTGAGCCCTTAGGGTGGAGCTCCTGAGGCAGCTAGAGTGCAGGTGAGCCCTTAGGGCGGAACTCTTGAGACAGCTGGAGTGCAGGTGAGCCCTTAGGGCGGAGCTCCTAAGACAACTGGAGTGCAGGTGAGCCCCTTGGGGCAGAGCTCCTGAGACAGCTGGAGTGCAGGTGAGACCTTAGGGCAGAGCTGCTGAGACAGCTGGAGTGCAGGTGAGACCTTAGGGTAGAGCTCCTGAGACAGCTGGAGTGCAGGTGAGACCGTAGGGCAGAGCTCTTGAGACAGCTGGAGTGCAGGTGAGCCCTTAGGGCGGAGCTCTTGAGACAGCTGGAGTGCAGGCGAGCCCTTAGGGTGGAGCTCTGGAGACAGCTGGAGTGCAGGTGAGCTCTTAGGGCGGAGCTCTTGAGACAGCTGGAGTGCAGGCGAGCCCTTAGGGTAGAGCTCCGAAGACAGCTGTAGTGCAGGTGAGCCCTTAGGGCGGAGCTCTTGAGACAGCTGGAGTGCAGGCGAGCCCTTAGGAGGGAGCTCCTGAGGCAGCTGGAGTGCAGGTGAGCAACTTGGGGCGGAGCTCCAGAGATATCCGAAGGTCGGGTGACCTCTTAGGGCAGAGCTCCTGAGACATCCGAAGGTCAGGTGACCACTTATGGCGGAGCTCCTGAGACATCCGAAGGTCAGATGAACTCTTAGGGCAGAGCTCCTGAGAAATCCGAAGGTCAGGTGACCTCTTAGGGCAGAGCTCCTGAGACAGCTGGAGTGCAGGTGAGCCCTTAGGGCAGAGCTCCTGAGACATCCGTAGGTCAGGTGACCCCTTAGGGGGGAGCTCCTCAGACATCCGAAGGTCAGATGAACTCTTAGGGCAGAGCTCCTGAGAAATCCGAAGGTCAGGTGACCTCTTAGGGCAGAGCTCCTGAGACAGCTGGAGTGCAGGTGAGCCCTTAGGGCAGAGCTCCTGAGACAGCTGGAGTGCATTGTGTAGGAAGGTGGATACCTGACTATGGTTACCCCAGATTTTTTTTGCCTAGTGTTTAGCTGGTTTTCAACTTAGTTGGCCTGGAACCCTGCTAATCAGGGCCCCAGCCTACCTGCTCTTTCTGTAAAATGGACTCCATATACCCTAGGTACATCTCCAATTGGATATTGGGTCACATTATCAGCCCCTGTACAGTGTACTATAGGTACCCAGGGCATAGGTGCATCCAATGCTTACCAGGGGCTGCAGCATATCTTTTGCCACCTCTGGTTGGCCATACAAAATGACTCAACTGGCTGATCACTCACGTGGGGCAAGGTGGTGTAATCACCCCTTGCTTAGATATAGTATACCTATATCTAAACCTATATCTGGACACATATGCACTTATAAGTCACTCCTATGGCAGGGCTTATCAATCCTGGAGGCAGAGTGCTTGGTTTTATTTGAGATGGTGCTCTAGACTGAGCTGAGCCTGTCTGCAGCTTTCGGGACCAACTCCCTTAGCTGTTCTGGGATATTGCCTTACCATATACTCTTAAGTGCATAATAATCCTTGCGGTTACTTGCTAACTTTGGTTTGACTTTATTAAAATATGTCGTGTAAGGTGTCATACGCTTTGGAATACTACCCCCTCGCCAGTTCTGGCGACGGGGGTAGCATTCCACCCTTCTAGAGGGAGAAGACATGTTACTTTGCTTAAACCCGGTTAAATCTAACCAGAGCCTCAGCATCACAAAATGGATGCTGCTGCCACCGACACAAGTCTGGCCTCCTGCTGCTGACCGAAACTCCGCCAGGGGAGGCCTGGACAAATGGTATCCTGTCACAGGGAGGTGTTACACCACCCCACACAGGAGATAGTGGATTGGGGCAGGGAGGGCTGAATGAAACTAGACACTACTTGGGGCGCCCAAGGCGTCCCATGCATAGTCCAAAACCGGTGCTTGGGCACTCCAGACCCAGCTCTGGCGTGAAACTGGACAAAGGGAAAGGGGTGTAACCACCCCCTTCCTGGGTCCCACCCATAGGAGTGACCTAGCAGGTGATCCAGCCCCTTGATTTGGAATAAAGGTAGGAGCTGTGCCAATGCAAACTAGATCATCCTGACTCAAACTTTGAAATTAAAATCTGGCCCCTTCGACATCCTACTCAACGTAGAAGACTGAAGAATCTCCCTTGTGGTCAAGGAGTGGCCACCCTGTGCAAGCAGGCATCATCAGCGCATCAAAACTTCCTTTGTCGTTGCTCCCGCCGGAGCTCGTACAACAGAGACCAACAAGACCTGGACTCCCAGACTTTCAACAGCCCGATCCACAGTCCTAGCAAATCTTAGACCTGTGGAGGCGACGTGAGACGTGGGAGGGGCCATCTTGAAAAGTCAACAAAGTACTTCCTGTGCAGCTCCCAAGGCTCCCTCGAGGCTGTGCTTTAGGGTTTGAGAAGCCCCAGCCCCCAGCAGCCTGTGCTCCAAAGATCACCTCTTCACACTCTCCAAGTGCTGCGTGGGGCCCTTTTACACATTTTCTGCTCGACACATTGTCCGGTCACTTGCCCATTGGCTAGTGGCCTCTGTGACGATGAACCTACAATTTTGAACTGCTGGTCTGGTTGCTCCAGACTTGCCCAAGCTCCCCTGAAAAGGAGCCATGATCTGACCCTCCCGGTCTGATCAAGAAGACATCTTTGAGTCCTGCGTGGGTTGCCTTTGCCAAGGCTTGGTGACTCCGATTCGAGTACCAACACCGCCGACAGCAAGAGCCTTTGTGGGACAGCTCGTGCTCACCAGCTGGTCATCCTCGATCCTTCCTGGTCTACGTGGCAGCGGAGACAAACTACTCGACAGCACCTAATCGCAACCCGACATTGCCTGGTTACGTCCGGGTTCCATCCTGGTCACTGGCTAGTGACCCAGACTCTGTCCCCTCTGCTTTCAGGTACTCTGCATCTTCGATCCACCCTTGGATCCAACCGGACTCTTCCCTCCTGGCCGCCTGCAGAATCTTCATCTCCAGGCTCCATAGAACTTCACGACGAAACCCGACACACTTTGGCACCTATCCACCCGCTTCCTGTGGGTGAGGTAACGAGTTAACTCCGGTGCTCCCATAGGGGATTACACCTCTAGTGTTTTAGTTTTAAGTGGCTAAGTTCTAGTCCAGTCAGAAGTCCCCGAAACCTATAACTTTCTGATTTTTACACTCCATTGACTTGTATGGTAAACACGGTTGCCTATAGACTCTGCACCCGTATCGTGTGGGCCTCTCCCGACCTAACCTTCGTTAGTCCAGTGTAGGCCCAGCGATTCCCAAGGCCCTAGGCCTGTTCATTGTTTGTGACGTGGTACTTATACCACTTTCTTAATATATGGTTTGAGTGGCCACCCGGCCTATCCATAATTGTGCAGCTTATTGTATGTTATACTCTGTTCTTTGTTTAACGCTTGTGCTCCTGTGCTCATAAAGAGTTAAGGGGATTATTCTAGAAATAAATACATATATTTTGTAATATATAGCTTGTGTGGTGTCCTTTCATTTGTTATTAAAAGGGATTGCATATGGTAAAACAGCTGGCTTCACATGCCCTCTTGAGATTAGCCTAAGACTGCTTTGTCCACGCTACCATTAGGATAGCTGGTCTATAAGGTAGACTTACAACCAATCACCATAAGGGTCGTTTGGACTGGTGCAAGCTGTTCACTAGAATAGTGAACACCATATGCCAGGCCAACTTCTCACATTGGTGTGCAGCGGTTGGGATTTGAGCTTGATGTTGTTTTACCAATTGTAATCTTTGACAATATCATTTGAAATATCACATCAAGTACCTAGGTACATATAAACAAAGCTTAGCATACTTAAGTTCTACTGAACTTAGTGGTTGTAGACCAAAGGGCTTAGCACACCCTGATTACAACCTCTAGAGAGGTTCCAGTAGGAAAACAAATAGTGTAGGTAAGTGCACCACTTGCACCTCACTAGTCATGCCTGGCACAGGTGAACCCTCCAGTTCTCTACCTGTGGGTGTGTAGGAAGGTGGATACCTGACTATGGTTACCCCAGATTTTTTACCTAGTGTTTAGCTGGTTTTCGACTTAGTTGGCCTGGGATCCTGCTAATCAGGGCCCCAGGCTATCTGCTCTCTCTGTAAAATGGACTCCATGTACTGTAGGTATATACCCAATTGGACATTGGTTCACCTTATCAGCCCCTGTACAGTGTACTATAGGTACCCAGGACATAGGTGTATCCAAGGCCTACCAGGGGCTGCAGCATATCTTTTGCCACCCCTGGCTGGCTATCCAAACTGACACAACTGGCTGATCACTCAGCTGGGGCAAGGTCGTGTAATCACCCCTTGCTTAGATATAGTATACCTATATCTAAACCTATATCTGGACACATATATACCTATAAGTCACTCCTATGGCAGGCCTTAACAATCCTGGAGGCAGAGTGCTGGGTTTTATGTGAGATGGTGCTCTAGCATGAGCTGAGCCTGTCTGCAGTTGTCGGGACCAACTCCGTTAGCTGTTCCAGGATATTGCCATACCATATACTCTTAAGTGCATTATAATCCTCGCGGTTATTTGCTAACTTTGGTTTAGCTTTATCAAAAGATATAGTGTAAGGTGTCATATGCTTTGGAATACTACCCCTTCGCCAGTCCTGGCGACGGGGGTAGCATTCCACCCTTCTAGAGGGAGAAGACATGTTACTTTGCTTAAACGCGGTTAAATCTAACCAAAGCCCCAGCATCACAAAATGGATGCTGCTGCCACAGACAGAGTCTGGCCTCCTGCTGCTGACCGAAACTCCGGCAGTGGAAGCCTGGACAATAGATATCCTGTCACAGGGAGCAGTTACACCACCCCAGACAGGAGATAGTGGATTGTAGCAGGGAGGGTTGAATGAAACTAGACACTGCCTGGGGAGCACAAGGCTTCCCATGCATAGTCCAGTTCAAACCGGTGCCCAGCCCCTTCATTTGGAATAAAGGTAGGAGCTGTGCCCAGGAGCATTAGATTATCCTGAACGGAACTTTGATACAGAACTCTGGACCCTTTGACATCCCACTCAACGTGGAAGACTGAAGAATCTCCCTTGTGGTCAAGGAGTGACCACCCTCTGCAAACAGGTACCATCCAGCGCCAAACGGTTTGCTTTGTTGCAGTTCCCGCCAGAACTCGAGCGACAGAGATCAACAAGACCCAGCTTCCCTGACTTCAAACAGCCTGATCCACAGTCCCAGCTAATCTGAGACCTGTGGAGGCGACGTGAAGTGTGGACCAGGCCATCTTGAAAAGACTGCGAAGTGCTGACCGTGCAGCTCCCGAGGCACCCTCGAAGCTGTGCATTGGCGTTTGAGAACCCCCAGCCCTTTTTTTCTGCTCGACGTGTTGGTCCGGTTGCTTGCCCGTTGGCTAGTAGCCCCAGAACTGACGAACCTTACAATTTACACTACTAGTCTGGTTGCTCCAGACTGGCCCTCGCTCCCCTAAAAAGGAGCCACCGCTCTGACCTTGCTGGTCCGAGTAAGAAGCGATCTTCGAATCCTGCGTGGGTTGCATTTGCCAAGGTCTGTTAGCTCCGATCCGGAAGCCGACACCGCCGACAGCGAGAGCCTTTGTGAGACAGCTCGTGCTCCACTCCTGGTCATCGTCGATGCCCCAGAGTCCACGTGGCAGTGGAGTCAAGCTTCACGACAACCACTTGATTGTGCCCGACATCGTCTGGCTCCTTCCTGGTTCCATCCTGGTCACTGGCTAGTGACCCAGACTCTGTCCCCTCTGCTTTCAGGTACCCTACATCTTCGATCCACCCTTATCTCCAACCGGACTCTTCTCTCCTGGCCGCCTGCAGCATCTTCATCTCCAGGCTCCATAGATCTCCACGACGAAACCCGACACACTTTGGCACCTATGCACCCGCTTCCTGTGGGTGAGGTAACAAACTAACACTGGTACTCCTGTAGTGGTTTACACTTCTAGTGTCCTAGTTTAAAGTGTGATCATTCTATTCCAGTCAGAAGACTTCCAAAACAGTAACTCTTTAACTTTTATGCACCATTGACTTTGCATTGGCATATGCTTGTGCTTTAGGCACTGCACCCGTCTCCCGCGGGCCTCTCCGGACTTCATCACTGTTAGTCCCGAGTAGTCCCAGTGATTCACAACTCCCTAGGATTTACCATTGTTCCTCACCCACGCACACAAAGCCCTACACAACCAAGGACCAGGATACCTCAACAGCCGCCTCAACTTCTACGCTCCCACGCGCCAGCTTCGATCGACCAGCCACGCCCTCGCCGCCGTCCCCCGCATCCGAAGAGCCACCACAGGAGGAAGGTCCTTCTCCTACCTGGCCGCCAAGACTTGGAACTCCCTTCCGACCCACCTCCGCCTGACCCAGGACCACCTCGCCTTCAGGAAGCAGCTCAAGACCTGGCTGTTCGAGCAGTAGCGGACCCCCCCCCCCCAGCGCCTTGAGACCCTCCGGGTGAGTAGTGCGCTATACAAATGCTCTGATTGATTGATTGATTGATTGAGGTGGTACTTATACCACTATTTTAGTATATGGTTTGAGTGGCCATCGGGCCTATCCAAAATTGTGCAACTTTTGAATGTTTAACTGTGCTTTTGTTTAAACGCTTGTGCCTCTGCACTCATAAAGAGTACAGAGGATTATTCTAGTAATAAATACATACATTTTTATAATATATAACTTTGTGGTGTCCTTTCATTTGATATTACAGGATTGCATATGGTAAAACAGCTGGCTTCACATGCCCTCTTGAGTTTAGCCTAAGACTGCTTAGTCCATGCTACCCCTAGGATAGCTTGTCTATAAGGTTGACTTTACAACCACGACCATAAGGGATTGTTTAGACTGATACAGGATGCCCACAGAACTGTGGACATCATACATCAGGCCAACTTCTCACATTGGTGTGCAGCGGTGGGGATTTGAGCTTGCTGTTGTTCTACCATTGCAATATTTATATCATTTGAAAGATCACATTAAGTACTATAGGTACATATAAAACAAAAGCTTAGCATAATTAAGTTCTACTGAACTTAGTAGTTGTAGACTAAATGGAGTAGCACACCCTGACTACAACTCACTAGCAAGGTTCCAGTAGGAAAACACTTAGTGTAGGTAAGTGCACCACTTACACCTCACTAGTCATGCCTGGCACAGGTGAAGCATCAAGCTCTCTACCTGTGGGTGACCAGCCAAAGGCACCATCCAGTTATGAAAAACTCAGCCACAAGGACTTGAGTGCTCTATGCACTTCAAGGGGGCTGAAAAGGGGTCACAACCCCACCATCCCTATCCTTATAGCAATCCTAGAGAAAGCTGATCTAGAGAAGGAATCTGCTTCAGGTCCTTCAAGTAAGGTAGGAGAGGGAAACCCCCCTGATAACATTGATGTCCCAGAAGTTGAACCTTCAGAGGTAGACGAGGATGGGAATGGAGATGAGTCAGATGACCAAAGGGGGGATGACCAGGTTCAAGTTAGAATATTAAACCAGGCCAACTTAAGCCTACATGGGAATGGAGGAGGTGTCACCGGTCCAGGCCCAATGGTAGACTTAACCATGGCAATAGAAGGGTTAGATCTCCCTCCAGGGACTCTAATCATTCTAATGCCTCAAGGGGATCTCAAAGGGAAATGACTTCCCCCCAGAGAAGAGAACATGAGGCTAGGATGTCCAACTCCAGATAGAGAAGGAAGAGGTAGCCCTGACCCAAGCTAAACTTGCTTTGGCAAGGGAGCAAAAATTGTGTGGATTAGATTCCACTGGTGGCAACAACATTATCCCTAAGGATAAAGACAAGTCCTATGATAGTAGAAACCTGAGTAAGATTGTGCCCCCCTACAGAGATGGGGATGACATCCACAAATGGATAACTGCTTTTGAGAGAGCCTGCATGGTACAGCAGGTTCCTCAAGACCAGTGGGCTGCAATCTTATGGCTCTCCTTTTCTGAGACAGGGAGAGATAAGCTCCTCACTGTTAGACAGGAGGATGTAAAGAACTACACTGTCCTGAAGAGTGGTCTAATTGATGGGGTTGGCTTAACCACTGAACAGTACAGGTTAATGTTCAGAGACACCCAGAAGACACAGACACAGGACTGGACTGATTTTGTAGATTGTGCTACTAAGGCTCTGGAAGGTTGGTTGCATGGCAGCAAAGTACATGACTGTACAGGATTGTATAATTTGATTATGATGGAGCCGATCCTTAGTAATTGTCAAAACCAGCTTTTACACCAGCACCTGGTGGACTCAGATCTGACCTCTCCACAAGAATTGGGTAAGAGGGCAGACAAATGGGTCAGAACCAGGCAGTGGCGTAACGAAAGTTGAAGGGGCCCCCCTGCAAGCTACACAGAGGGGCCCCCCTCCGAGTTTAATCCAGAGCTATCAAGCCTGAGTACTGTCAGGGCCGTAGCCAGCAATATTTATTTTGGTGGGCACGGCCCCCAGCTAAGATAAAGAAGTGTATGTGGAGCATTTGAAACTGGTGCTGTATTGACAGTGATATTTTAAATCACAAAAAAAAAAATTCATGCTGTTGTTCCTTCTCAGAAGTGAAAAAGGGTGACAAATGGGTCATTTTAAAGCCACAACTGAACATAGTTCAAAAACATCCATACAGCAGAGATAGAAATTACCCTCATCGAACAAGTGGAAATGGAACATTAGTGTCAAGTGTTGCACATAATAGCACATTTAGCCAGTAACTTGGCTAAAACCTGATAAGATTGAAATGTAAGGAGGTTTGGAGTTTCACCCGCAATAAACTCTCATGAGTTGTGGCATATGGAAAATCACAATCAAATTGAATCAACCATGTTAGCCAAAATAAGCCCCAATTTAATTACAGTTTTATAGAGGATTTGGTAATTCTCTCCTAAAGGACAGTTTGAGAAAATTGGTACCAATTACACATTTCGAAGTACAATTGTCAGAACATTAATATAAATGAAAACTGGATAGCTATAATAAAACATCCTAGGTCAGGTTTGGAGTTTGTACAGAGGGTAAATATATTTGATATGAAAAAATAGTACATTTAATAAATGTTTCACAAGCATATTGATTTCAAAGTTATAGATTCTGATGGAGCACTCATGAAATATGCGAGTTCATGGTGTGCCTAGCAAGTCTGGCCTACCACCTCAGTGTTTCTAGTTCACCTCCACCAAAAAACAAGGAGAAAATGGAGATAAAAGCATGCATTTCCATATCCAGTTTACATATCTATTGTCCAGAGCTCTGTAAGGGGTAGATGCATTTTAGAAACCGCAAATTCAAAGGGCATATTAATTGTTATAGCATTTTTCTATGCTTCTGTTTTCCACTTACTTTCATTTTCCATCTGCCCCTTCTGCATCTACTACACAAAGATCACAATCTCAAGCTGTATAAAGCAGAGTTATACGTGTTACTGGCTTGTAAAGCAGAGCTGTATATTTTGCAGACCTATATAATTCATAGACCCAAACAACCATACAACAGAGCTACTGCTTAGGTTACAGACCCTTACATGTGAGGCCAGTACACATATTACACCAATCATACAAGCTACGATCTCAAAAAGAATTTATGATTATCAATCTAATATAAGTTGTAAATATATATTTTAGATAATAACACTTACATTGAGATACAGTATTTTAGGTTTACATCTGTAACCAAGGAATTCAAAAATCAGATATTGATGCATAAAGTCTACAGGCACATTATTTTCTTCTGTGGTTGCTGTAATACAAACACCAGTAATATCTTAATGATTTAAAGAACGAAGAATAGTGGTCCAAATGGGAGAAATAGGTATCCAGTCCCGTCCTATTGCCTATTCGATTGATTTTATGATTAGTTTGAGTTTGTTAAGTTATGTATTAAGGAATTCACCAAGGGATACCTTTTGCGCATCCACAACGTACAGGTCTGTTCCGGCACATTTATGTATTCTTTAAAAACAACACCAAAAGAAAACAGTAAGCCAAGACTGGGTACTGTACATTTAACATAAGAGTGGCAGGGTAGGAGGAAGCTAACAAGAGTTTGCAAAGTGTCCCAGTAAAGAATGCTCAACCCCACATGGTTAACTTTTTTTTTAAATGGTAGCTGCAGTGTTGGGGGATCGCACATCCACTACCAGTATGGGTATTTCTGTCCCAAACAAATTGAATGTCCAAACATATGAAACTATTTAAAGGTGCTTAAATAGTGTGGCATACCCTGCCACCATTCAGGTGTAGATCAGATTGAACAAATACAATCCAGAAACATAAATAATATTTAACACTGGAGCATACTCAAGTTCTGTAATTTGTTGAGAAAGTATTATCAAAGAGGCAGTCAATTCATTTGTCAATTTGTTCCTTTTATTTTCTTTGCTGTGGCTGTTGACGACACTCTGAAAAACACAACTGGCACCTAACACATGTTTTGTCGATCAAGACTTTTTCAAGGCTGCAACATATGTAAAGTGAATCTGTCCCATAATAAAAAAACAACACAATATATTCTACTCCTGTCAATGCCACAAAATAAAAGTAAACTAAAAAATAGATAAGACTTTGATTCAAGATCAAACATAATAATAAGAAGAATTGTGAAAGAAAAGGAAAGTATATGTGTGTATGAAACGTGAAACACCAAAGGAACCTCCGTAAACACACTACCGTTACATGCATTTGTCTATTTGAATTTGAGCGCATTGTTATTGGACAGAGCAACAAGTACCAAAGGGCCAAATCCTGGACAATGAAAAAAGATGTAAAAAAACAAGATACCTAAAATAATACCGAAGACACACAGTCACAGTGAAATACGATATAGTCCTATCAACCATAGTGCGTCCCTGTCCCTAGTGAAATGGACAAAAGAAACCAAGTCAACAAAAATTCAAATAATCAATATAAATCCATCTCCAAAATGGAGAAATTTAAATAAGTAATGAAAACTCCCCCTAAAGTATAATCAGTATACAAGAGACTGTGCAGTGTAAAAACAAATAAAGTGCTGTTCATCAATATACAAAGAATCCAATCGAACAAGCCCACAATTAGGCAAGCTGCATGTTTGTAGCCTTGATAGAATGAACTACAGGCATAAGTAGTCATTATTACACAATTATTTGTTTCATATATATTTGTGTAAACATATTAGGTTTCTGCCTAAACATCAGCTTTTCAATCGAAAAGAATACATGAATCCTATTTAACACAAGCTTTTAATTTTAGAACAGTACAATTTATTAGCTCCACACCACCGCTCAACTCCACACCACTGCTTAACTCCACACCACCGCTCAACTCCACACCACCGCTCAACTCCACACCACCGCTCAACTCCACATCACCGCTCAACTCCACACCACCGCTCAACTCCACACCACCGCTCAATTCCACACCACCGCTTAACTCCACACCACCGCTTAACTCCACACCACCGCTCAACTCCACACCACTGCTCAACTCCACACCACCGCTCAACTCCACACCACCGCTCAATTCCACACCACCGCTTAACTCCACACCACCGCTCAACTCCACACCACCGCTCAATTCCACACCACCGCTTAACTCCACACCACCGCTTAACTCCACACCACCGCTCAACTCCACACCACTGCTCAACTCCACACCACCGCTCAACTCCACACCACCGCTCAATTCCACACCACCGCTTAACTCCACACCACCGCTCAACTCCACACCACCGCTCAATTCCACACCACCGCTTAACTCCACACCACCGCTTAACTCCACACCACTGCTCAACTCCACATCACCGCTCAATTCCACACCACCGCTTAACTCCACACCACCGCTTAACTCCACACCACTGCTCAACTCCACATCACCGCTCAACTCCACACCACCGCTCAACTCCACACCACCGCTCAATTCCACACCACCGCTTAACTCCACACCACCGCTTAACTCCACACCACTGCTCAACTCCACATCACCGCTCAATTCCACACCACCGCTTAACTCCACACCACCGCTTAACTCCACACCACTGCTCAACTCCACATCACCGCTCAACTCCACATCACCGCTCAATTCCACACCACCGCTTAACTCCACACCACCGCTTAACTCCACACCACCGCTTAACTCCACACCACTGCTCAACTCCACATCACCGCTCAACTCCACATCACCGCTCAACTCCACATCACCGCTCAACTCCACATCACAGTACAATTTATTAGCTTGATAAATGAGCAGGTTTTTGAAATTTGTGAGGAAATACCAGCTTTTCAATTTTAATAAATGCCTGTATCGTGTCTACATATCAATTTGCCATTTTCCTCAAATCACATGTACTGCTGCTGCACATGGAATGATTCTGTGTGCATCACATGTACCCCTACTGTATGCTATGGCAAACAAAATATTACAAACATTACTCCAAGGCCAACATGATATCACAGTTTAGCAGTGAGCACATCACCTTCCACACATACATGCAAATTTTAATTAGGTTCCTCGTCTGACAATAAAATGCTTTTGTACAGTGCTGAGTACTACAATTCTGCCACCTCTAAGCACTGCCCACATCAGGTGGTATAGTTACCTAATTGATAGCTAGTTACTTTACTGACCTCAGAAGGATAGATGGCATTGGGGATGGCCTGAGATTACAATTTATGACTAGGAGTACTTTCACAGATGTCAGAGTGAGCATTTAATTCACTAAACTACATTTACAGCATTGCCACATTTTTAATATAACTCTATTTCTGATGCACGTCAGCAATATTGTATAGTTTGCTGTGACTGTGGGCGTTTTGTTACTTTCACCATTCTTGTTTCATAAAGAAATTGGGCAAGTCTTCTTTAACACTAAGTTCACGTATTTCTAATGTGAAATACAAAACTGGCAACCTGCTTAAGAACAGTATACCTCTTTCTAAATGCATCAGGAATACCGCTCCATTTAATGTGGACATAGTGGCAAGACAAACATTTGCTAACTAGTGCTGAGTTCTTTACTTTGAGACAAACCTTGAACCACTGCGGCAAAAATGTTGCTTTCATATTTGTTTCTTCCAAGACAAATATTTTCATTCTTGTGTTTTTGTAGCACCAAATAGTTAAATGCAATGACCACTAAGTCAACTTAGGTGTGGAAGTAATGTGATATAATGTATTTGCAGAACGAACACAGACATTTCCGCAACTTTGGAAACTTTTCACCCCAGCCCACTGAAAGCACTGCTTCACCCACCCTGGCGCAGAGGAACTAACTCATATTCTCGCCTGTTGCCTAAAATGCAATCACCAAGACAGGGCTGTTGCAGTACAAGAGATCTCACCAATAATATCCTCTGCCAAAGGAGACGATGGCGGGGCCACCAGGGCTTGGAAGGGCAAGCACATGGCAAAGAGAAGGACACAACAGGTTCAGTCAAACATTATAGTGTACCTCCTCTCTCCAGACGAAGATAAAGCAGCCCTCCATGAGCTCTCTTCTCCTCACCATTCTCCGACCGAGTCCCACACCAGGAAGGTATGCTGTACACTCCGAAATGGGCTGTTCACTGTGCGCATGCGCAGTAATAGTCACTATGAATCTGAAAGTAAAATGCTGCAGCGGCCCGTTATGATAAAACACAGAGCCTCACTGAAACATGTTAATTGCTTGTTTCTATGACCCTTTGGAGAAGGTGAAAGGAGCTGAAAGTGAAAGCAAGGATATGTGCAGCTCTCTTTGACAATAAAATCTCCCGATTTGGAAAGTGACAGTCTGGCCCTGTTACTCTAATTAAAAAAACAGGAGGCTTGTCACTTTTAGGGGGGCCACATACAAATGAAGGTGAGCCCTGGCCCTGTGCCCTACTCCCATTGATAACGCCCTGAGTACTGTGCTGAGGGCCCCCTTGATGCTCGGGGCCCCCTGCTGCTCGGGGCCCCCCGCACCGCATGGGCTGCGGGGTCCTGTGTTATGCCCCTGGAACCAGGATTAGGCCTAGAAATCAGGGTAATGACCAGAAGAAGGAGTCTACCAAGCCTCAAGAAAAAGGTGGGGATGAATCTAAAGACAAACCTTCCCCAGGGCCCCAAAACTCCAAGGATGGGGGTGGGTCCCAAGACACTTCCTCTACCCAGAAAAAGCCTTATTGTCATGCTTGTAAAAAGCCTGGCCATTGGAAGACTGACAGCAGTTGCCCTAAGGCCACCAATAAGGAGAATATTCCTCCAGGTAATACTCCAATACCTCCTGTTACTACTAGTAGTAATCCCCCAGGTGGTAGGAGTGCCCCCAAGAATTTGGCTGGGTTTACTTGGGGAACACAGGTGGACTCTGGCCTAACCAGGTCCCCTACCACAGCTACTCTTGTCTGTGAAAATGGCATGGGGTTTGCCAACTTCACTGCTTGTCCCAACACTTTGGACAAGTACAGACATGAGCCCCTCATCAATGGTCTGAAAGTTGAGGCCTATAGAGACACAGGGGCTAGCATCACTATGGTGACTGAGAGCCTAGTCCCCTCAAGGCAACTTTTACCTGGAGCCACATACCAGGTGATCAACATTGATGGAGTGCAGAAAGACCATCCCATGGCAGTGGTAAATCTCAGCTGGGGAGGTGTCACTGGCCCCAAGAGAGTGGCAGTGTCATCAAACTTGCCTGTAGATTGTCTAGTGGGGAATGATCTAGAAATCTCAGCCTGGGCTGAGGTGAAACAAGAAACCCATTCTAAAATGGTAAATCTCCATGGAAAGGTTAGTGGGGCTGTGATGGCCACAATCTCAAGCAGATTCCTTCCCTGAACAGGTTGACAGGGCTGTGATGGTAACAGCCCATACCCAAACGGAGTCCCTTTCTGAAAAGGTTGGTGGGGCTATGATGGCCACAGCTCAAACTCAAACAGATTCATGTGTTGTGAAGCTTGAAACTATGGCTCACTCCACACAAACAGAGAGCATTGAGGAGGAGGAGAAATCTCCCTCCCACCTGACTTTAGGAAAGGATCAGCCTCCTCAGGGAACTGATCTTACCCCTGGTGAAAGAACTGCCCCAGAGGTGGTTAGGCCTAGCCTGACAGAGCCCCTGATGTCAGTGGACCCTTCCCAGGTGGGACCCAGTCTGTAGCAGGTAACCTGCCCCTCTCTACCCTGCCTTCGTCAGCCCAGGGCTGTAGAGGTCAGGGAGGCCAGTGGTGGACCCCGAAGGGCCCCCTGTCCAAAAGAACCACCCCATCAGCAGATTAGGGGCACCAGAGCTAGCAGCCCTAGCAAGGTGAAAAAGTTAAAAACTCCTGAGGGAACTCCCTTAAACTTAGTTAGGAACCTCCCCCAGATGGATTCTGTTGGGCACAGCCAAACCTGGGACCCAAAGGCCCCAAACCTGAACTGTCCCTCCAGTAAGCCAACCAAAGGGACCCAGCCTCCAGCTTTAGGTAGCCAGAGGTTGACCCTGACAGCACAGCCCAACTCAGTCATGGAAAGAAAGGCATCCATGGTGGATAGTAATTGGAGGAAGCTGAGCCCTACATTAGTGGAGCCTCACTTCAATACTCCATTCCCACACCAGCCTTTTTCTTTGCCAAAACACACCACAGGTAGTGATTCCCTATGGTGGAGACCCTCTGATACCCCTAGGGTGAGGGATTGCTTAGTGGACCATGAGACAGGGTGTAACCATGGTAGTGCAGGTACTTCCTTATATGGCCACTTAGGCAATATAGGCTTACCTGGTCAAGGATAGCCTTATCTCCTTTTGTTTGGGGGGGGGGAGGTTGTGTAGGAAGGTGGATACCTGACTATGGTCACCCCAGATTTCTTTTGCCTAGTGTTTAGCTGGTTTTCGACTTAGTTGGCCTGAAACCCTGCTAATCCGGACCCCAGGCTATCTGCTCTTTCTGTAAAATGGACTCCATGTACCCTAGGTACATCTCCAATTGGATATTGTGTCACCTTATCTGCCCCTGTACAGTGTACTATAGGTACCCAGGGCATAGGTGCATCCAAGGCCTACCAGGGGCTGCAGCATATCTTTTGCCACCCCTGGCTGGCCATCCAAAATGGCACAACTGGCTGATCACTCAGCTGGGGCAAGGTGGTGTAATCACCCCTTCCTTAGATATAGTATACCTATATCTAAACCTATATCTGGACACATATGCACTTATAAGTCACTCCTATGGCAGGCCTTATCAATCCTGGAGGCAGAGTGCTTGGTTTTATTTGAGATGGTGCTCTAGACTGAGCTGAGCCTTTCTGCAGCTTTCGGGACCAACTCCCTTAGCTGTTCTGGGATATTGCCATACCATATACTCTTAAGTGCATTATAATCCTCGCGGTTACTTGCTAACTTTGGTTTGGCTTTATCAAAACATGTCGTGTAAGGTGTCATACGCTTTGGAATACTACCCCCTCACCAGTTCTGGCGACGGGGTAGCATTCCACCCATCTAGAGGGAGAAGACATGTTACTCTGCTTAAACGCGGTTAAATCTAACCAGAGCCCCAGCATCACAAAATGGATGCTGCTGCCACAGACACAAGTCTGGCCTCCTGCTGCTGATTGAAACTCCGGCAGGGGAGGCCTGGACAAATGGTATCCTGTCACAGGGAGGTGTTACACCACCCCAGACTGGAGATAGTGGTTTGTAGCAGGGAGGGTTGAATGAAACTAGACACTGCCTGGGGCACACAAGGCGTCCCGTGCATAGCCCAGTTCAAACCGGTGCTGGGGCACTCCAGCCCCAGCTCTGGTGCGAAACTAGACAAAGGCAAAGGGGTGTAACCACCCCCTTCCTGGGTTCCACCCATAGGAGGGACCTAGCAGGTGATCCAGACCCTTGATTTGGAATAAAGGTAGGAGCTGTGCCAATGCAATTTAGATCATCCTGACTGAAACTTTGAAAGTAAACTCTGGGCCCTTCGACATCCTACTCAACGAAGAAGACTGAAGAATCTCCCTTGTGGTCAAGGAGTGGCCACCCTGTGCAAACAGGCACCATCAGCGCGACGAGACTTTGTTTGCCGTTGCTCCCGCCGGAGCTCGAACGACAGAGACCGACAAGACCTGGACTCCCAGACTTCCAACAGCCCGATCCACAGTCCTAGCAAAGCTTAGACCCGTGGAGGCGACGAGAGACGTGGGACTGGCCATCTTCAAAAGTCAACGAAGTGCTTCCTGTGCAGCCCCCGAGGTTCCCTCGATGCTGTGCTTTGGGGTTTGAGAAGCCCCATCTCCGAGCAGCCTGTGCTCCAAAGATCACCTCTCCACACTCTCCGAGTGCTGGTGGGGCCCTTTTGCACTTTTCCTGCTCAATGCGTTGTCTGGTCGCTTGCCCGTTGGCTAGTGGCCTCTGTGACAATGAAACATCAAAACAACACTGCTGGTCTGGTTGCTGTAGACTGGCCCTAACTTCCCTGAAAAAGAGCCATCGATCTGACCTTCCCGGTCTGATAAAGAAGACATCTTCGAGTACTGCGTGGGTTGCCTTTGCCAAGGCTTGGTGACTCCGAGTCGAGTACCGACACCGCCGACAGCAAGAACCTTCGTTAGACAGCTCGTGTTCACCAGCTGGTCATCCTCGATCCTTCCTGGTCCACGTGGCAGCGGAGACAAACACCTCAACATCACCTGATTGCAACCTGACATCGCCTGGTTCCTTCCTGGTTCCTCGCTATTCACTGGCTAGTGACCTGAACTCTGTCCACTCTGCTTTCAGGTACTCTACATCTTCGATCCACCCTTGGATCCAACCGGACTCTTCTCTCCTGGCCGCCTGCAGAATCTTCATCTCCAGGCTCCATAGAACTTCACGACGAAACCCGACACACTTTGGCACCTATGCACCCGCTTCCTGTGGGTGAGGTAACGAGCTAACTCCGGTGCTCCCATAGAGGATTACACCTCTAGTGTCATTGTTTTAAGTGGCTAAGTTCTAGTCCAGTCGGAAGTCGCTGAAACCTATAACTTTCTGATTTTTACGCACCATTGACTTGTATGGTAAACGCTGTTGCCTATAGACTCTGCACCCGTATCCTGTGGGCCTCTCCCGACCTAACCTTCATTAGTCCAGTGCAGGCCCAGCGATTCCCAAGGCCCTAGGCCTGTTCATTGTTCGTGACGTGGTACTTATACCACTTTCCTAATATATGGTTTGAGTGGCCACCTGGCCTATACATAATTGAGCAGCTTATTGTATGTTATACTGTGTTCTTTGTTTAACGCTTGTGCTCCTGTGCTCATAAAGAGTTAAGGGGATTATTCTAGAAATAAATACATTTATTTTGTAATATATAACTTGTGTGGTGTCCTTTCATTTGGTATTAAAGGGGATTGCGTATGGTAAAACAGCTGGCTTCACATGTCCTCTTGAGTTTAGCCTAAGACTGCTTTGTCCATGCTACCATTAGGATAGCTGGTCTATAAGGTTGACTTAAAAACAATCACCATAAGGGTCGTTTGGACTGGTGCAAGCTGCTCACTAGAATAGTGAACACCATATACCAGGCCAACTTCTCACACAGGTGACCCCTTAGGACGGAGCTCCTAAGACAGTAAGACAGCTGGAGTGCAGGTGAGCCCTTAGGGCGGAGCTCCTGAGACAGCTTGATTGCAGTAGAGCCTTTAGGGCGGAGCTCCTGAGACAGCTGAAGTGCAGGCGAGCCCTTAGGGTGGAGCTCCTGAGACAGCTAGAGTGCAGGTGAGCACTTAGGGTGGAGCTCCTGAGGCAGCTGGAGTGCAGGTGAGCCCTTAGGGTGGAGCTCCTGAGACAGCTAGAGTGCAGGTGAGCACTTGGGGTGGAGCTCCTGAGACAGCTGGAGTGCAGGTGAGCCCTTAGAGGGGAGCTCCTAAGACAACTGGAGTGCAGGTGAGCCCCTTGGGGCAGAGCTCCTGAGACAGCTGGAGTGCAGGTGAGCTCTTAGGGCGGAGCTCCTGAGACAGATGGAGTGCAGGTGAGCCCTTAGGGCGGAGATCCTGAGACAGCTGGAGTGCAGGCGAGCCCTTAGGGTGGAGCTCCTGAGATAGCTGGAGTGCAGGTGAGCTCTTAGGGCGGAGCTCCTGAGACAGATGGAGTGCAGGTGAGCCCTTAGGGCGGAGCTCTTGAGACAGCTGGAGTGCAGGTGACTTCTTAGGGCGGAGCTCTTGAGACATCCAAAGGTCAGTTGACATCTTAGAGCGGACCTCCTGAGACATCCGAAGGTTAGGTGACCTCTTAGGGCGGAGCTCCTGAGAGCTGGAGTGCAGGTGACCTCTTAGGGTGAGATCCTGAGATAGCTAGAGTGCACGTGACCCCTTAGGGCGGAGCTCCTGAGACAGCTGGAGTGCAGGTGAGCCCTTAGGGCGGAGCTCCTGAGACAGCTGGAGTGCAGGTGACCTCTTAGGGTGGAGCTCCTGAGACAGCTTGAGTGCAGGAGAGCCTTTAGGGCGGAGCTCCTGAGACAGCTGGAGTGCAGGCGAGCCCTTAGTGTGGAGCTCCTGAGACAGCTGGAGTGCAGGTGAGCCCTTAGGGTGGAGCTCCTGAGACAGCTTGAGTGCAGGTGAGCACTTAGGGCTAGATGTAGGTAAAGCATATTTACCGACCCTTAAATACCGAATTTTACCGATTCGGTATTTAAAAGTCGGTAAATATGAAGGGGGGAGATGTAGGGAAATCCAGATGTTTATTTACCGAATCGGTAAAAGTCGGTATTTACCGATTCGGTAAATACCGACCTGTAATGCTCCATTCATTCCTATGGGCTTTGAAGCCCATAGGAATGAATGGGGCATTACAGGTCGGTATTTACCGATCGGTAAATACAGATTTTTGGCAAGGGTGCAGGGGGTGTCACTTTGACACCCTCTAGCACCCCCAAAAAAGGTTCGGGGGCCATATGGCAGGCATACCTGCCCTAAGGGCAGGTCTGCCTGTCATATGGCACAGGTGTGCATGCGCACATTTGCATGCACACCTGAATCGGTATTTCACCATCAAATTGAATTTGATGGTAAAATACCGATTTCTAAGGCCTTGTGGGACTCATAAGAGTCCCACCTACATATCGATTTTACAGATTCTGTAAATATACCGGTCAGTAAATTTACCGACCGGTATATTTACAGATTCTGTAAAATTACCTATCGGTAAATTTACAGAACGGTAAATTTACCGATTCTGCCCCCTACATCTCAAATGCCTTTTACCGGTCGGTAACGGCCGAATTCGGCCGTTACCGACCGGTAAAAGCCTACCTACATCTGGCCCTTAGAGTGGAGCTCCTAAGACAACTGGAGTGCAGGTGAGCCCCTTGGGGCAGAGCTCCTGAGACAGCTGGACTGCAGGTGAGCCCTTAGAGGGGAGCTCCTAAGACAACTGGAGTGCAGGTGAGCCCCTTGGGGCAGAGCTCCTGAGACAGCTGGAGTGCAGGTGAGCCCTTAGGGCGGAGCTCCTGAGACAGATGGAGTGCAGGTGAGCCCTTAGGGCGGAGCTCCTAAGACAGCTGGAGTGCAGGTGAGCCCTTAGGGCAGAGCTCCTGAGAGCTGGAGTGCAGGTGACCTCTTAGGGCGGAGCTCCTAAGACAGCTGGAGTGCAGGTGACTTCTTAGGGCGGAGCTCCTGAGACAGCTGGATTGCAGGTGAGCCCTTAGGGTGGAGCTCCTGAGACAGCTGGAGTGCAGATGACCTCTTGGGGCAGAGCTCCTGAGACAGCTGGAGTGCAGGTGACCTCTTAAGAGGGAGCTCCTGAGACAGGAGGAGGGCAGGAGACCCCTTAGGGCGGAGCTCCTGAGACAGCTGGAGTGCAGGCAAGTCATTAGCGAGGAGCTCCTGAGACAGCTGGAGTGCAGGTGAGCCCATTGGGCGGAGCTCCTGAGACAGCTGGAGTGCAGGCAAGTCATTAGCGAGGAGCTCCTGAGACAGCTGGAGTGCAGGTGAGCCCATAGGGTGGAGCTCCTGAGACAGCTTGAGTGCAGGAGAGCCTTTAGGGCGGAACTCCTGAGACAGCTGGAGTGCAGGTGAGCCCTTAGGGTGGAGCTCCTGAGACAGCTGGAGTGCAGGTGAGCCCTTAGGGCGGAGCGCCTAGGACAACTGGAGTGCAGGTGAGCCCCTTGGGGCAGAGCTCCTGAGACAGCTAGAGTGCAGATGAGCCCTTAGGGCGAGCTCCTGAGACAGCTGGAGTGCAGGTGAGCCCTTAGGGTGGAGCTCCTGAGACAGCTGGAGTGCAGGTGACCTCTTAGGGCAGAGCTCCTGAGACATCTGAAGGTCAGGTGACCCCTTAGGGCGGAGCTCCTCAGACATCCGAAGGTCTTTTGACCTCTTAGGGCGGAGCTTCTGAGACATCTGAAGATCAGGTGACCTCTTAGGGCAGACCTCTGAGACAGCTGGAGTGCAGGTGACCTCTTAGGGCAGAGCTCCTGAGACAGCTGGAGTACAGGTGACCTCGAAGGGCAGAGCTCCTGAGACAGCTGGAGTGCTAGCGAGCCCTTAGGAGGGAGCTCCTGAGACAGCTGGAGTGCAGGTGAGCCCCTTAGTGCGGAGCTCCTGAGACGGCTTGAGTACAGGAGAGCCTTTAGGGCGGAGCTCCTGAGACAGCTGGAGTGCAGGTGACCCCTTAGGGCGGAGCTGCTAAGACAGCTGGAGTGCAGGTGACTTCGTAGGGCGGAGCTCCTGAGACAGCTGGATTACAGGTGAGTCCTTAGGGCGGAGCTCCTGAGACAGCTGGAGCGCAGGTGAGCCCTTAGGGCGGAGCTCCTGACACAGCTGGAGTGCAGGTGACCTCTTAGGGCAGAGCTCCTGAGACAGCTGGAGTGCAGGTGAGCCCTTAGGGCGGAGCTACTGAGACAGCTGGAGCGCAGGTGAGCCCTTAGGGCGGAGCTCCTGACACAGCTGGAGTGCAGGTGACCTCTTAGGGCAGAGCTCCTGAGACAGCTGGAGTGCAGGTGAGCCCTTAGGGTGGAGCTCCTGAGACAGCTTGAGTGCAGGTGACCCCTTAGGGCGGAGCTACTGAGACAGCTGGAGCGCAGGTGAGCCCTTAGGGCGGAGCTCCTGACACAGCTGGAGTGCAGGTGACCTCTTAGGGCAGAGCTCCTGAGACAGCTGGAGTGCAGGTGAGCCCTTAGGGCAGAGCTCCTGAGACAGCTGGAGAGTGGGTGAGCCCTTAGGGTGGAGCTCCTGAGACAGCTTGAGTGCAGGTGACCCCTTAGGGCGGAGCTACTGAGACAGCTGGAGCGCAGGTGAGCCCTTAGGGCGGAGCTCCTGACACAGCTGGAGTGCAGGTGACCTCTTAGGGCAGAGCTCCTGAGACAGCTGGAGTGCAGGTGAGCCCTTAGGTCGGAGCTCCTGAGACAGCTGGAGTGCAGGTGACCTCTTAGGGCGGAGCTCCTGAGACATCCGAAGGTCAGGTGACCCCTTAGGGTGGAGCACCTCAGACATCCGAAGGTCAGATGAACTCTTAGGGAAGAGCTCCTGAGACAGCTGGAGAGTGGGTGAGCCCTTAGGGCGGAGCTCCTGAGACAGCTGGAGTGCAGGCGAGCCCTTAGGCCGGAGCTCCTGAGAGCTGGAGTGGAGGTGACCCCTTGGGCCGGAGCTCCTGAGACAGCTGGATTGCAGGTGACCCCTTAGGACAGAGCACCATGAGACAGCTGGAGTGCAGGTGACCTCTTAGGGTGGAGCTCCTCAGACATCCGAAGGTCAGGTGACCTCTTAGGGCGGAGCTCCTGAGACAGCTGGAGTGCAGGTGACCCCTTAGGACAGAGCACCTGAGGCAGCTGGAGTGCAGGTGAGCCCTTAGGGGGGAGCTCCTCAGACATCCGAAGGTCAGGTGACCCCTTAGGGTGGAGCTCCTCAGACATCCGAAGGTCAGGTGACCTCATAGGGCGGAGCTCCTGAGAAATCCGAAGGTCAGGTGACCTCTTAGGGCAGAGCTCCTGAGACAGCTGGAGTGCAGGCGACCTCTTAGGGCGGAGCTCCTGAGACATCCGAAGGTCATGTGACCCCTTAGGGTGGAGCTCCTCAGACATCCGAAGGTCAGATGAACTCTTAGGGAAGAGCTCCTGAGACATCCGAAGGTCAGGTGACCTCCTAAGGCGGAGCTCCTGAGAGCTGGAGTGGAGGTGACCCCTTGGGCCGGAACTCCTGAGACAGCTGGATTGCAGGTGACCCCTTAGGGCGGAGCTCCTGAGACAGCTGGAGTGCAGGCGAGCCCTTAGGTTGGAGCTTCTGAGACAGCTGGAGTGCAGGTGAGCCCTTAGGGCGGAGCTCCTGAGACAGCTTGAGTACAGGAGAGCTGTGAGAAGTTGGCCTGGTATATGGTGTTCACTAATCTAGTGAGCACCGTGCACCAGTCCAAACAACCCTTATGGTGATGGTTGTAAAGTCAACCTTATAGACCAGCTATCCTAGGGGTAGCATGGACAAAAGCAGTCTTAGGCTAAACTCAAGAGGGCATGTGAAGCCAGCTGTTTTACCATATGCAATCCTTTTAAATACCAAATGAAAGGACACCACACAAGTTATATATTACAAAATATATGTATTTATTTCTAGAATAATCCCCTATACTCTTTATGAGCACAGAAGCACAAGCGTTAAACAAAGAACACAGTATAACATACAATAAGCTGCTTATTTATGGATAGGCTGGGTGGCCACTCAAACCATATATTAAAAAAGTCGTATAAGTATCACGTCACAATGGTAAGGCCTAGGGCCTTTGGAATCGCTGGGCCTACACTGGACTAATGAAGGTTAGGACATAGGAGGCCCACAGGATGCGGGTGCAGTGTCTATAGGCAACTGCGTTTACCATACAAGTGAATGGTGCGTAAAAATCAGAAAGTGTTAGGTTTCGGAGACTTCCGACTGGACTAGAACTTAGCCACTTAAAACTAGGACACTAGAGGTGTAAACCACTACAGGAGCACCGGAGTTATATCATTAACTCACCCACAGGAAGTGGGTGCAAAGGTGCCAAAGTGTGTCGGGTTTCGTCGTGAAGTTCTATGGAGCCTGGAGGAAAATATGCTGCAGGCGGCCAGGAAAGAAGAGTACGGTTAGATCCAAGGGTGGATCGAAGATGAAGAGTACCTGAAAGCAGAGGGGAAAGAGTCTGGGTCACTAGCCAGTGACCAGGATGGAACCAGGACAGAACCAGGCAATGTCGGGTTGCGATCAGGTGCTGTCGAGTAGTTTGTCTCCGCTGCCATGTGGACAAGGAAGGATCGAGGATGACCAGCTGGTTAACATGAGCTGTCCCACAAAGGCTCTTGCTGTCAGCAGTGTCGGTACTCGAATCAGAGTCACCAAGCCTTGGCAAAGGCAACCCACGCAGGACTCGTAGATGTCTTCTTGATCGGACCGGGAGGGTCAGATTGATGGCTTCCTTTCAGGGGAGCTGGGGCCAGTCTGGAGCAACTAGACCAGCAGTTCAAAATCATAGGTTTGTCATCACAGAGGCCACTAGCCAACGGGCAAGTGACCGGACAATGTGTCGAGCAGGAAATGTGGAAAAGGGCCCCACGCAGCACTCCGAGAGTGAGGAGAGGTGATCTTTAGAGCACAAGCTGCTCGGGGCTGGGGCTTCTCAAACCCCAAAGCACAGCATCGAGGGAGCCTCGGGAGCTGCACAGGAAGCACTTCATCGACTTTTCAAGAAGGCCTGTCCAACGTCTCACGTCGCCTCCATGGGTGTAAGCTTTGCTAGGACTGTGGATCGGGCTGTTGGAAGTCTGGGAGTTCAGGTCTTGTTGGTCTCTGTCGTTCGAGCTCCAGCGGGAGCAACGGCAAAGGAAGTCTTGATGCGCTGATGGTGCCTGCTTGCAGAGGGTGGCCACTCCTTGACCACAAGGGAGATTCTTCAGTCTTCTACGTTGAGTAGGATGTCGAAGGGTCCAGAGTTTCATTTCAAAGTTTCAGTCAGGATGATCTAGTTTGCATTGGCACAGCTCCTACCTTTATTCCAAATAAAGGGGCTGGATCACCTGCTAGGTCCCTCCTATGGGTGGGACCCAGGAAGGGGGTGGTTATACCACTTTCCCTTTGTCCAGTTTCGGGCCAGAGCTGGGGCTGCAGTGCCCCAGCACCGGTTTGAACTGGACTATGCATGGGACGCCTTGTGCGCCCCAGGCAGTGTCTAGTTTCATTCACCCCTCCCTGCCCTAATCCACTATCTCCTGTCTGGGGTGGTGTAACACCTCCGTGTCACAGGATACCATTCATCCAGGCCTCCCCTGCCGGAGTTTCGGTCAGCAGCAGGAGGCCAGACTTGTGTCGGTGGCAGCAGCATCCATTTTGTGATGCTGAGGCTCTGGTTAGGTTTAACCGCGTTTAAGCAAAGTAACATGTCTTCTCCCTCTAAAAGGGTGGAATGCTACCCCCGTCACCAGAACTGGTGAGGGGGTAGTATTCCAAAGGGTATGACACCTTACACGACATGTTTTGATAAAGCCAAACCAAAGTTAGCAAGTAACCGCAAGGATTATAATGCACTTAAGAGTATATGGTATGGCAATATCCCAGAACAGCTAAGGGACTTGGTTCCGTCAGCTGCAGACAGGCTCAGCTCATGCTAGAGCACCATCTCATATAAAACCATGCACTCTGCCTCCAGGATTGTTAAGGCCTGCCATAGGAGTGACTTATAGGTGTATATGTGTCCAATTATAGGTATACTATATCTAAGCAAGGGGTGATTACACCACCTTGCCCAAGCTGAGTGATCAGCCAGTTGTGTCAGATTGGATAGCCAGCCAGGGGTGGCAAAAGATATGCTGCAGCCCCTGGTAGGCCTTGGATGCACCTATGCCCTGGGTACCTATAGTACACTGTACAGGGGCTGATAAGGTGATCCAATACCCAATTGGTTATGTACCTAAAGTACATGGTTGTGAATTTAGAGAGAGAACAGCAGGCTGTGGGTCTGATTAGGGTGCCCACAGCCACATTAAGTCGAAAACCAGTGAAGCAAAAAGCAAAAAAAATGGGGTGACCATAGGAAAGCAGACCCCACTCTCCTACATAACCCCCCCCCCCAAACGCAGGGACATTAAACTTAACCTTGACCAGATAAGTCTTCATGTTCTAAGTGGAAATACCTGGAGAGACCATTTGCATTGCCATGGTCAGTCCCTAGTCTGTGCTCCACTGTAAAGTTCATCCCCTGTAGGGAAATGGACCACCTTTGCAGTTTGGGATTTTCACCCTTCATCTGAATTTAGCCACAAGAGGGGCTCATGGTCTGTCTGAATTCTGAAGTGAGTGCCAAACAAGTATGGTCTCAACTTTTTCAGGGCCCAAACCACAGCAAAGGCCTTCCTCTCAATAGCTGACCAACGTTTCTCTCTAGCGGTCAGCCTTCTGCTAATGAAAGCAATGGGCTGGTCTTGACCATCTACATTAAGTTGTGAAAGCACAGCTCCCACCCCCAACTCAGAAGCATCTGTTTGGACAATGAAGTCTTTGGAGTAGTCAGGACTCTTTAGGATAGGTGCAGAGCACATGGCCTTCTTCAGGTCATCAAATGCCTTTTGACATCTAACTTTCCACTGAACCTTCTTTGGCATCTTCTTGGATGGCAGGTCATTTAATGGTGTCACAATGGACCCATAATTCTTTACAAATTTTCTGTAATACCCAGTCAGGCCCAGGAAATCTCTGACCTGTGTCTGGGTGGTTGTAGGAGCCCAGTCCTATATGGTCTGGATCTTACTCTCCAGTGGTTGAACCTGACCCCCACCTACCAGGTGGCCCAGGTACACAATCTTGCTCTGCCCTATCTGGCACTTGGTTGCCTTGATAGTTAGGCCTGCCTTTTGCAGGGCCTCCAAAACCTTCTTCAGGTGGATCAGGTGATCCTCCCAGGTAGAGCTGAAGACAGCAATATCATCTAGATAAGCTGCACAAAAGTCATCCAACCCAGAAAGGACTTGGTTCACCAACCTTTGGAAAGTGGCAGGTGCATTCTTCAATCCAAAGGGCATTACCACAAATTGATAATGACCTCCAGGGGTTGAGAGTGCTGTTTTGGCCTTGGCATCCTCAGCTAACCTGATTTGCCAATAACCAGCTGTCAAATCAAATGTGCTCAGAAACTTGGCAGAAGCCAATCTATCAATGGGCTCATCTGCTCTTGGAATGGAGTGAGCATCTGTCCTAGTGACATCATTGAGACCTCTATAGTCCACACAAAACCCCATATCTCTCTTCCCATTTTTGGTGTGAGGTTTTGGCACAAGGACTACTGGGCTGGCCCAGGGGCTCTTTGATGGCACAATCACTCCAAGCTCAAGCATTTGCTGCACCTCAGTCTTTATACAGTCCCTGACATGGTCAGGTTGCCTGTAGATTTAACTCTTCACAGGCAGACTGTCACCAGTGTCCACCTCATGGGTGCACCAGTTAGTCTGACTAGGTGTCAATGAAAACTTGTGTCTGAAAGACTGTAGAACTTGTCTGCAGTCCTGTTGCTGCTGGTCAGTGAGGCTGCCAGCTAAGGCCACACCATCAACTGAACCATCATCAGGGTTATGGGGTAACAAGTCTGGGAGAGGGTCAATCTCCTCCTCCTGCTCCCCATCTGTAGCCATGAGCAAGCCCATGTCTGCCCTGTCCACAAATGCTTTCAATCTGTTGCCATGGAGCACCCTGCGGGGGCTCCTAGGGGTGCCAAGGTCCACCAAGTAGGTGACCTCTCCCTTTTTCTCAATTATGGTGTAGGGTCCAGACCATTTGTCTTGGAGAGCTGCTGGGGCCACTGGCTCCAACACCCACACCTTCTGTCCTGGCTGGTACTCTGTCAGCACATCCTTTTGGTCATGCCAAGCTTTTTGAAGTTCTTGGCTAGCCTCAAGGTTTTTGGAAGCTTTCTCCATGTATTCAGCCATCCTGGAGCGGAGACCAAGTACATAGTCCACTATGTCAAGTTTAGGCTTTTTGAGAGGTAACTTCCATCCTTCCTTCACAAGACACAAGGGACCCCTTACAGGATGCCCAAACAAAAGTTCAAAAGGGCTGTAGCCAACCCACTTTTGCGGGACCTCTCTGTAAGCAAAGAGAAGACAGGGTAAAAGGATGTCCCATCTTCGCCTAAGCTTTTCAGGTAACCCTTTTATCATACCTTTTATGGTCTTGTTAAATCTTTCAACAAGCCCATTGCACTGTGGATGGTAGGGTGTAGTGAACTTGTAGTTAACACCACACTCTTTCCACATTGCTTTTAGATATCCAGACATGAAGTTGGTACCTCTGTCTGAAAGAACCTCCTTTGGAAAGCCCACTCTGGAGAAAACTCCAAGTAGGACTCTTGCCACAACAGGAGCTGTTGTGGTCCTCAGGGGAATTGCCTCTGGATACCTGGTGGCATGATCCACTACCACCAGTATAAATCTGTGCCCCGATGCTGTTTGGGGTTCCATTGGTCCAACAATGTCTATCCCCACTCTCTCAAAGGTTACCCCCACCACAGGTAGTGTTATAAGGGGGGCCTTTGTGGTGCCACCTGATTTGCCACTGGCTTGGCAGGTGACACAGGAGCGACAAAACTCCTTGGTATCTTCTGACATGTGAGTCCAGTGAAAGTGAGGGACAAGCCTGTCCCAAGTCTTGTTCTGGTTTAAGTGTCCTGCTAGAGGAATATCATGTGCCAAGGTTAGAAGGAAGCCCCTAAATTGCAGATGTATGACCAACCTCCTGACAGCACCAGGCTTGGGGTCTCTAGCCTCTGAATAAAGGAGCCCATCATCCCAATACACTCTATGGGTACCTTGAGCATTCCCAGCAGCCTCAGCAGCAGCCTGCTGTCTGACGGGTTCAAGAGAAGGGCAAGTTAATTGAGCCTGCCCCAGATCTGCCCTTGAGGGTCCCCCTGTCCCCAGAAACTCAAGCTGATCAGGTTCAAGCTCTTCCAGGACAGTCTCCTCTTGGATCACAGAATAAGACTCAAATTCAAATTCAAAATCATCTTTATTCGGTTTTCAAAGAAGACCATAAAAGAACAGTAAAAGCATTTTTCCAATAAAATACATTAAAAACCTGTTAAAATTGTTTACATATTCATTACATTCATTAATACGTGATAATCATTCAATATTAAGGTTGGGGCGGTGGTTGAGACAGAATTTTAAAAAGGAAACAATCGATTTGGCATATAGTTCATTTTCCAGCATTTGTAAAGCTAAAAAAAGCTGGGCGGCATGTTCGAAGACCCATAATCTTTACTATTGGAATTATCCAGTAGGTGCGGGGGGGGCATAAAAAATTTGCAAAAGAATACTGTGTGGATATTACTTTGGGTGGACACAGAGTCACAGGGGCAAGGTAAAAGGTGAGTAGACCAGTCATTTTGTTTTGGGAACGAGATGAGCCGATAGAAATTATCCAATCTGAAACTAGTCAGTAACATTTTTTCAAAGTGATTGAGGTTGTATTTTAAATATGGCTCTAATGAATGGGAGGTTTGAATAGAGATTAGATGTTGTACTGAATTTTTACCGACTTCTTGAGCCAGTCTAAGATCTCTCATGTGTGATAAACATGTCCTTTTAAGATCTTTTTTGGAAATTTTTGAGATCGAAGTAGGGTCAGTGAAGTAAGTTTGGGTACCCAGATCATTAAAGAACACTTTTACGTATTCCAGCCATCTTATTTTGTTTGATTTGTCTAATGACATACAGTCCTCAATAAGGGCTCTTGGTAGTTGACATTGGTCGTTCTTCCAGATGCACCTCCACATCATTATAGGTTGGATTTTTAAGATGTCTGAAATGTAGTCCATACCTAGTTCCAGATGGGACCCGTTTGTCGTGGTGCTTCTGGGGACTGAGAGGAGATAATGAAAGAAAGAATTCTCCACTTTCTGAAGGGTGTCTGTATTTGAATATCCCCATACGCCCGCGCCGTTACTGGCAACGCTGATACACTTGGCCTGGAATATTTTTAACATTTCTTCGGCTGGTTTTTCCCAAGTTTTTGAGCGAATGCGGTTAACGCTGCTGTAGCCCTAAGGAAGGATAATTATCTTGAGTCGATAGCTTTTGTCCATGTTAGTTTATTATCAACTAAGATTCCTAGGTAAGGGTAGGAAGTCATCGTGTCCAGGGCAGTGTTATTGATATAAATGTCCTTTTTTTTTATTACTCTTTTTCCTTAACCCCACAGTCATCGTAAATGTTTTCTTTATATTTACTTTTAAGTTCAAAGACGACATATACTCGCAATATCTGTCCACGAACGCTGAAGTTGGACAGGGGTTCTTGCTAGGATGACAGCGTCGTCGGCGTACAATAGTGCCGGGATTTGACGGCGCTGAATGGCGGGCAGGTTTTTGCTGTCTCGGACCATTTCTTGCTCAAGGCTATTGGTATACAGAGTGAATTAGAAGGGGGCCAGGACGCACCCTTGCCTGGCCCCCTTCTGTACCTTGAATGATTTGGTGAGATCTCCATCCAGCCAAAATCTGACCCTTGCTGAAGCATTAGAGTAAAGTTCTCTTAAATAGTTGACTAATGCGGGTTCAACTCCCATGTCCAGAATTATAGCCCAAAGCTTTGAATGGCTTACACAGTCAAATGCTGCGCTGAGGTCTACATAGACCATATACTGGGGCCCGCCTTTTGCTGACACGTATTTTCACAATAGCAGGGTGAGATTTAGCACTTGGTCAACTGTCCCGAGGCCATCTCTGAAGCCGTATTGCAGGTCTGAGACAATGGTGTTTTCCTCTGCCCAGCATTGGAGTCATTCCAGAAGGATGCGCCCTGCTATTTTGCCTAGTGTGTCCAAAAGCGAGATGGGCCGGTAGCACCCGGGGTTGTTACGGTCACCTTTTTTGAAGATGGGAACCAAAATCAATGTTGACCAAGATTCAACTAATCCTGCTTGGGTGGTCGCTTCAAGTACTCTTGTCAGGACGGGGGACCATAAGTCTGGTTCAGAATAAAATAGGTCTACTGGAGCCCCGTCCGGTCCAGGAGCTTTTCCGGATTTTGACTTGTTAAGAGCACTGATAATTTCATTGTGTAGAAAACTTATCTGGATGGGGAAAGTTGATTGTATAAAAGTTTCAGATAAGTCCAGTATTGGATCCTCATCTTGTTTAAAGATGGTTGAGAAATTGTCCACCCAGGCGTCAGGATCTACTACTATTTCTAATTTTGGGAGATCCTTATCACCGCAGAGAAACGGTGCTCTAATTGTCTTCCAGAAGGTGATGGAATCCTTCACTGCACAGCTTTGATGAAGTTGTTTCCATAACGAGTCTTTAATCTGGGCTTGGCATTTCTTTTGGGCTAACTGATAGGCCTTTCTCAAGACAGCGATCTCTTGCCTGTCCCTTGTGGTTTTAGTTAGTGCCTTCTTCAGACTGGTTAGCGCTTTCGTACATTCAGTGTTGAACCAACCCTTTGGTTTGGACCTGTTCAATTATCTAGTGATGGTTAACTCGTCTCTTATTACTTTGGTAATATTTTCATAATTTGTAAGTATTGTCTCAGGGCTAGAATCCTGGTCTAAGCATGCGTTTACTGCTGGTAGATCCTTCCTTAAAATAATTGCCAAAAGTTCCTTTTGATCTGTGTTTACCCATTTTAGCATTAAACCGTTTACCTTATGTATGTTAAGGGATTGTTGGTCCAGAAGGTTACAATAAACCTTCTCCGTTAAGCTAGAGGGAACGGTTATTTGGACGCTGTTTGGGGAGTGATCGCTAAATGTATTTATAGCTGTTTCAAATTTTTGAAGTCTCGGGGCTGAATGGTTTGAAAATAAAATATAATCGATTATTGTGTTTGTTCCCCGACTGTTAAAAGTAGTTGCGAAGGGAACTGGAGGACTAACCAAGTCATTTGCGTATCCCAGATCTGCAATGGCCATGATTTTATTCATTCGGTTTCCTGTGGCTGTGTTTTCAAAATGAGATAGGTTATTATCAAACTCATCCTGTATGCCACAGTTATCACAGCCACTATTTTTGCATAGGTGCAGATTAAAATCGTCTACCCATTTTATCATGATTGACTTGTTGGAATATCTAGTATATAGGGTTTGAAGTAGTCCTAAAATACTGTTTAATGTCTCGTTTAAGTCGGCTGTTTCGAGGTTATTATAAAAATTAATCATTAAATAGTTGAACCTTTTTGGGCTGGTTATCTTTAGAATCTGGTAATTATAATCTAACATCAGAATTTCTACTTTACCCAGGGAGAGAGTGTTTGATATGTATGTTATAAGACCTCCTTTTAGTCTTCCATAGGTCGATGGAATTGCTTCCGAGAAGAAAGTTTTATAGCCCAAGAGGTGGGAGGGGGAACAAAGCCAGGTTTCCTGTAAGGCAGATACATCAAATGAAGTTACTATTAGTCTCCAGTTGCTATCTACTATTTTATTTTTTAGCCCTGCCAAGTTCCAGAAGATAGTATTGAACGTAGTTAGATTACTTGTATGGTCGGGGTTTATACTGTTTTTTTGTGAACAGAGTTGGTTCCGATGTTCAAGTACTACATTAGGGTTGAATATTTTTTGGTTTGTAGTCTTACCCCGTTGTTCTACGTCTACTGTTCGTATTATAGTTAGACTCCTGTGAGGACTGATACTCAACCTGGGGCAAGTGGGAAGGCACTGCCTTAACCCTATTGCTCTTTCTTTTGGGTTGTGTCTGGTCTATTATTCCAAGATCCAGCACAGGTTCGGTAAGCACTTTTTGGCCTGTGACCTGGTCACAGCAAGGACATGTGCTCAAATACCTAGCATCTCTGCATGAGTCCTGTACTCCACTTCTGACCACATAGAATCCTGTAGATCATTGCCAAAAAGACAGTCAAAAGACAGTCAACTGGGAGGTCTGCACTTACCACACTCTCTTGAGGCCAGTTACCCCTCCCCAGGAGAAGTTAACAACTGCCACACTATGGGGAGTAGTGACATTGCTAGCATTGGTCACCAGGTAATTATCACCCAGTACAAGTTGTCCAGGGTCCACAAAGTTAAGTGTCCATTGTGAAACTGGCACATGTGTCCCTGTAGGCCTGAGACACTTTACCATTAATCAAAGGTGTCTGCCTGTACTTGCCCAGAGTACTGGGACTCATAGTAGGGGACATATCCATGTCCCCATCACAGATCAAGACTGCCTGAGTAGGAACTCTGACTAGGCCAGACTCCATCTCAGTACCCATGGTTAACCCCACTAAAACTTTAATTTGGGGGCTGCCACTGCTGACTGTACTAGGGGGCGCAGTTGCCTTAGGGGATGCAGTGGCAGGGGCTCCACCTTTCTTAGTGCACTCACTAAAACAGTGAGAAACTGACTTACAGTAATTACACCAAGGTTTCTTTTGGCCATCATTCTTCTTCTTTTTCTTTCCATTTTGGGACCCCCCTCATTAGTATTATTTTGGGGGCCTGAAGAAGACTTCTGGTCTTTTTGTTTCTGATCTCCACCCTTCTGGTCTGGTCAAAATTTTCAACTATGAGCCCTATATACAAGAAAATCATCCTTAACCATTGGCTGATCTTGGAACTTGAACCCGACTTCAAAGATATGTTTAAAGAACCACCTATATTCGCGTACTAAAGAAGCAATAATATCAAATAAATTATTGATAACCCTCCTGTGACTGACACAGAAAACAAAGGCACACGTCCTTGCATGAACTGCAGCAATTGCAATAATATCATCAGAGGGAATTCCATCACCCACCCTATGAAAGGAAATAACATTAAACTTCATGTAAATGCCACCTGTGACTCTATGAACCTTTAAATCAAAAGGAGAGAGTCAGGGAATTTACATACATTATGTGAGGTGGGAACTCCTGGTCCCCGGAATAGTTTACAACAACAATGGAGGAGTATCCCCTCATCAAGGGAGGCAGAGAAAGTTCTCTGAGTTTTAGGGTTTAGCGCTCGAGTCAGCACATTATGCCCCAATCCGTTGTCGGATAATGCATATCCTTATAGAAGACCCCTCACATACCAACCTAGTTGGTGACATGCTTCATCATCGGGGTCCCACCCCATAGGCCAAGTGCCCACAGGGTGTGTTGCGACACCTGACTTCAGTGGAGCTGGTTAGTTTTTCTTTTATATGTGCATAACTTATAAAAATTGACAAGTGTATTAAAAAGGGCCAAAACTACTCATTTCAAGTATTTATTCTTGAGTGCTTGAACCCTTATAAAAACAGTGTGGCACCAGTGCCTAGTTAGGTAGGTTTTGGTGTCTCAAGAAGTATGGTGTGTTAAAAATAGCGAAGTGTGCTATGTTAGATTTAACAAGAAAACTACTATTAATTAAGTCTACATGTTTCAACCATTGATTTGATTCTTTGGTTTTCGTCAGGACCGTGATGATTGAACTGGGTGGTCCGCACACGCTAAGGTGCGCCCTGCCCTAGTTCAATTAGGAGACTGCAAATAGCGATCTCATGTAAAAAGGTGTGTAATTTCCTTATTCGGGAAAAAACCTGTAAGACAAACGGTGGAGGGGGAAAAGAAAAAAGATTGGGATCACATAACAGGGTAGACAAAACAATGAATTACATTTAACATATATTCTAGTGGTCGTAATCACAACCGAAGAATCAGTAGATGGAGTCATGCCAGCGTCTTATTTAAAACAGTAGGGTCCATCTACTGCGATCAGGACAACAGTGCTCCAGTGATATTTGCCGGGATGTGCCTGAAATAAGGAGCCAGGATGAGGTGTCGAACTGGTTTGGCAACTGGGAATCTAGTGAAAAAAGGGCCGTTGTGGGGAAGAGTGATCTCTATCGTGCTGCGTATACACAACGTAGGTGGGTTTTTACGTGTAGTGCTAACGTCGCTAGAGTGAATCACACCGGCGACCTTGTAAATCTTACACTTGAGGCGATAACTACCGCTTCATGAGCATCAACATTTCCAAGACGGCAAGTGCCCGTCACCTGTAAGTTTAGAAACAGAGGCAAAGTATGAGCCAAGATTTGTCTGAATCGGGCAGAAAGGTAGATTCAATGGTATCGTGCGGTGGATTGCTGTCCCGCACGTAGGTCAGCGTGATTGCACTTACTTGCAACTTCTGTTCGTCTCGCGGTAAACCTACTTGGCTACTGCTAGAGGTGCCCCGTGGAATAACCGGCTGTCTCCGGGATGCCGAGAAAGTAAGCCGTTCCGCATTTCCTGGTTGGGCGTGGCCTTGGCTCGTGATTCTGAGTTAGCCAATCGGAGTGCGTTACGGGGGAGGGGACTGTTAGCTCTTTCCGGCCGCATATTGGCTAAAGCATGTTACGCGGCAGTCTTTGTTACTATGGGGATCATGCTACCCATTTCTCTTTTGTGGGAGGAGATGATTTCTTTAAGTAAGATCAGGCGTATTGGTGCACAAACTCCTGTCCCGAACAGAGAATAACTGCGTATTTGGGATTTTGACAGAATGGTATAGAAAGGGAATGACAGGTAATTCATGAAGGACTTATATCAATATTTACTTGGTATTTCCATAAGGAATTATGGCGCAGAGTAACCTGCTGGTTCATAAGAGCAGCCTGACGATTCATAAGAGCATGCTCAGCTTAATTAACAGAACTGTAAGACAAAGTACTTATCCCATCACTGTATTCCACGGGATATTATAATTCAAACCAGACTTGTGGGTAGAGAGTCTATACACCCACCTCTGTTCTCTCTCGAACAGGCGTTGACTGAGATTGGCTCCTGGCTTGATCTGCTCAATGATTGTCCACTGTAAATCATCAGGTGTATGTCCCACCGACAAATAATGTTCCGTGAGTCTTGTGTTGTTTTTTTTGCATCTAATGGTACTCCTGTGCTCTCCAATACGTAGTTTTACTTTTCTACTAGTCATTCCTACATAGTGTAGGTTACAGGGACATGTTAATCTGTAGAAGACGTTTTCACTGTTACAGTTAGTCTGCCTCTGATTGTCCAGGTCTTATTGGGTTCCAACTGTAGTGTCTTGGTGTTGTTGGTGAATGGGCAGACGCTACAACTTCCACACTTGTAGTGGCCTGTCACTCTCGGTAGACCCCATAAGTTGGTTATTGTTTCTCTCTCTGGCGTCTCCTTTTTTGGCCTGGTGTTGACTATTGCATGTTTGATGCTACGTGCCTTCCTGTACGAGAAAAGGGGTTTCTCCCATCTCAAGTTGCCCGTGTTGAGTGTATTCCAGTGCTTCCCTATTATTCTGGTTACTTTATTAGAAATGGTGTTAAAAGTGGTAACACAGGTCAAGGGGATTTCATCCACTATTTTGGTTGTATTCTCCTTCATGAATTACCTGCCATTCCCTTTCTATACCATTCTGTCAAAATCCCAAATACGCAGTTATTCTCTGTTCGGGACAGGAGTTCGTGCACCAATACGCCTGATCTTACTTAAAGAAATCATCTCCTCCCACAAAAGAGAAATGGGTAGCATGATCCCCATAGTAACAAAGACTGCCGCGTAACATGCTTTAGCCAATATGCGGCCGGATAGAGCTAACAGTCCCCTCCCCCATAACGCACTCCGATTGGCTAACTCAGAATCACGAGCCAAGGCCATGCGGAACGGCTTACTTTCTCGCCATCCCGGAAACAGCCGGTTATTCCACGGGCACCTCTAGCAGTAACCAAGTAGGTTTACTGCGAGACGAACAGAAGTTGCAAGTAAGTGCAATCACGCTGACCTACGTGCGGGACAGCAATCCACCGCACGATACCATTGAATCTACCTTTCTGTCCGATTCAGACAAATCTTGGCTCATACTTTGCCTCTGTTTCTAAACTTACAGGTGACAGGCACTTGCCGTCTTGGAAATGTTGATGCCCATGAAGAGGTAGTTATCGCCTCAAGTGTAAGCTTTACAATGTCGCCGGTGTGATTCACTCTAGCGACGTTAGCACTACACGTAAAAACCCACCTACGTTGTGTATACGTAGCCGCCCACAATGCAGCACGATAGTGATCACTCTCCCCCACACGTGGGCGGAAGTGTATGCCCAAAGACGTAGAAACAAACCATACAAGGATCAGACTGACACTTCATCCTGACATCATACGAAATGAAACTACTTGAAAAAGGTACATCCTTCATCCCTACTACGTCAACCAATCTACTGGAATTGGAAGTGAGTACTTTCAAATTCACACTTAAATTAACATTACGTCATTCCTTTGACAATGTTTTAACACCGACAACACCGACAAAACAGGATCAACTCATGGGATTACGCCCACACAGCACATATCAAGCTCCGTGCAGTCACAAATGCATCGATTTATTCGAGAACCTCATGAAATGTGATCTCACCAAATTAAATTTCAGAAAAAAGGTTATCAAAAACATCACACAAAAAGATCATGATACCTTCAATAAGATTGCTACCAACAAGGATATAAAATGTTTGAAAGCAGATAAAGGCGGGGCCTTAGTCATTGTTAACACTGGAATGTACAACAACAAAGTATCTGAACACATCAGTGATGAGAACACGTACATGAAATTGCCAGATAACCCCACTAATCAATTTAAAGCAATACTTCAAACTATCGTCACCAAAGCGCATGAATCAGAAATTATTGACGATCGCTCCAAAAAGTTTTTGCTTCAAGAACATCCCAAAAGCCCGTCAATACACATGACACCCAAAATTCACAAGAGCATTGAAGACCCACCCTTCAGGCCAATTGTATCCACTAAAGGATCCCTACACGAACCTGTGGGGAAATTCTTAGACAAATACCTTCAACCTTCAGTCACCAAAATGAAAAGTTATGTGAGGGATATGTAGTAAGCTTCCCCTTTAATTCTAGTCATGTTGATTGTAGAATGTTTCTGCTGTGCTTAGTTACCTAAGAATGTCCTGTAGACATTCTTGAGTTGATGTCTGTTAGAGCCAGCTGATTCCTATACTGGCTCTCTCTCCATGTAACTGAATAAATATACTCAAGACATCATCGTTTGTATCTTCTGAATTACCACAATTTTATGGCGACGATTGTTACATGGAGAACCCACTTGTGCAACTACCTCTTCAAAAAGCGCTTTCTGCCTTCTTCTATCAAGATTGAGTGGTTTGGGATCCATCTATAGAGTCTAATTCCACCTTCATTGGCTTGACTTTCATCTCAAAAACTACAGCTACCACGGTAGGGCGTGATTATTTCATTTTTTCCCCTTCGCTTGTCCCTACTGCTGTGTTTTGAACTACAAACAAATTATTTATTTTTCTCGGTGCCTATGTATGACTCTAGTTCTTTTGAAAAATATTTTCTTTTCCCATTCCAACCACAAGGTGGCACTGATTCAAATTGACTCATTCAAATTGACTCATTACGTTAATCGCATTTAACCCAGTGTCTACCAAGCTTTTAATACAAAAGCGTTTTTCCTCAACTGCTGTACCTTTCTACAAGTGCCGCATTTTGTTAAATACATTCGCTTTATTTTGCCTGCTTTATCTCGTTTTGGGCTTAAAATACTGTCCTGCTCACACTCGACATACTTCAACTGTACTTGCATTTTTCAAACGCTCGAGTTCCTACATTCTCTTGCCACGAGGAATATCTGCCATCTTCAACACTCGACCACGCAGTGTTTTTTTCTCCTGCTGACACCAGACGTTCCTACTCTGAGTTCCGTCATCACGCTTCCACAAGTCAATTGCCTAGCAACCTTCGGAGTTATTTCAGTGCGCTGATGCGCACAGCTTGTTTTCTGTTCAAGTTTGAGATTTCACGATTATTTAGTGTGCTGATGCGCACAGCTTTAATTTTTGTAATTCACAAATACCGAGTGCGCTGACGCGCACAGCCTTATTTTGGCAATTCATACAATTACTGAGTGCGCTGATGGGCATAGCTTAATCTATTGACAATCTTCAAGTTACTCGACGTGCTGTTAAAGTACACAACGCTGACACCTATTTACAAGGATATTCATACAGATGTATTTGTGTTATTTTGTGCATGCTGATGCACACAGCTTTTACTCATAATTGACATTTCTCATAATTATACCAGTTGGCTACTTATTTCAATATTTTTAACTTTTCAATACTGTATAAGTATTTACACCAATTCAATTTCTTTTTAGTTTATATTATCTCTTATTGAAAATGTGTACTTTGCAGTCAGTCAATCCTCCTCCATCCTTTTTAGACGTCCCTGGTGAACCTACCATTAGGTGGTATGTATGGCATGATGCCTTTGAAACATATTTAGGGGCCATAGGTGCATCTAGGTTTGCCGCAGACAGAAAAAAATGTTTATTGCTACATTTGTTGGGATTTGAAGGAAGATCGGTGTTTAAACATCTTCCTGATCTTCCTGTAGAGGATCCTCCCTTGAATGATGTTTACCTAGAGACTGTGCAAAAACTTAAATTACGTTTTGACAAGCAGCCTAGCCTCATGGTCCTTAGATATAAATTTTTTAAGAGGAAACAGCTTGACAGTGAAGATGTTGATTCCTATATATCTTCTTTGAGGAAACTTGCTGGGGATTGTAGATTTGAAAAATTTTCTGACCAACTTATCAGAGACCAATTTGCATGTCATTGTAGAGAAAAAAGCATAAGACAAAAGTTACTTTCCTTGGGTGATCCTTCATTGGATGAAACCATAAAAATAGCTAAGAGTATCAAGATTTCATTGGTTTCTTTAAAGGAATTGGAGGAAAAGGTTATTGAACCTGTAAAGGCTATCAATCTCAATTCCTCTAACTCATCTAAGACATTTTTTAAGCGTACTTATAACAATCCTGGGAAGTCATTTAATTCTTCCAAGCCTCATACCTTAGATGCAAATATGTGTATAAGATGTGGTAATGCATCTCACCCTAAAGGTTCACATTGTCCTGCTTCTAATTTCACCTGTAATTATTGTAAGAAAGTTGGACATTTCGCTAAAGTCTGTCTCAAACTAAAGGGGCAAGGAAAAAAAAGTTTTAAAAAACCCACTGTCTGCATTGTTGATTCTGACTCTTCTTCTGATGGGGAAGTTGTTTCTGTTGTTACTGAAGGTGTTGTCGTAGGAGATCCTAACGATTGTGTTGATCCCATAAATGACTTTACAATTGGTTCGAAACATGTAAAACTCTTAGTTGACTCTGGAGCAAAAGTAACTATGATAACGCAAAAGCTTTTTGATGAAACTTGGGAAGGTACACAACCTCTTCTTCCTCCTGATTGTGCACCTGTGTCTTACGAAGGCAAGAAGATTGATCTTCTAGGTTATTTTGAAGATGAGTTGTGTTTTAGAGGAAGGAGGATATGGGGAAAGATTTATGTAGCTGTCAAGGGTCTTGATATCCTGGGGTGGTTCCACCAGGGTTTATTTAAAATGATTTTGAGACCTGGTGCTAAAGAACAAATTCTCGTTGTTGATTGTCCTGATGAAGTTTTATCTCTACAAAAGGTTTTCCCATCGGTTTTTGGTGGGGAGCTTGGAAAAATAAAGGGATTCAAGCACAAAATTATTGTCAAAGATGGTTCACTGCCAATTAAACATAAACTAAGGGGTGTACCTTACAGTGTCAGGGAAGATTTGGATAAAGAATTACAAATGCTCTGTGAGAAAGGTGTCATTGATCCTACGGAGTCATCTCTTTGGCTTAGACCTTTGGTCGTAGCCAGGAAAAGGGACGGGAAACTTCGTGTGTGTGTAGATTTAAGGTCACTGAACAAGGAGATTTGGGTCGACTCACATCCCTTGCCAAAGATCCAAGATCTCTTTGCTTCTACGAAGGGCGCCAACATTTTTACTAAGCTTGATCTGGCTAGTGCCTATCACCAGATCGAGCTGCACCCAGTCACGTCATCTTACAGCCTTTGTCTCTCCCCTGGGAACGTTTCAGTATCGACGTATGCCATTTGGATTAGCATCCGCTGCGTCTGTATTTCAGTGTGTAATGTCCAACATTCTCAGTGGTGTAGATGGGGTTCTGGTTTTTCAGGATGACATACTTATATTTGCAAAGGATTCTGCGTCACATGATTTGATTTTGCATAAAGTTTTGAGTCTTTTTCAAGAACATGGGGTTGTTCTTAAGTTAGAAAAGTGTAAATTCAGTTGTACAGAAGTAGAATATTTAGGACATATTCTCACCCAAGATGGAATAAAGCCTAGGCCAGGCCTCTTGGAGGCTATATCTAATGCTGCTACTCCCACAGACAAAACAGGTGTGAAGTCTCTCTTCGGTCTCTGTGAATACTATTCGAGATTCATACCACATTATGCCACCATTGTCCGGCCTATCAGCAATTTGTTAAAGAAGGGAATTAAATTTGTATGGTGTGATGAATGTGTTTCTGCTTTTAAGACAGTCAAAGACAGTCTGAGTGCCAGTTCTATCTTGAAGCCTTTTGATCCTAGTTTACCGTGCTGTTTGACGGTTGATGCCAGTCAGGTGGGTTTGGGTGCCACCTTGACCCAGGTAGAGAGCGGTGTTGAGAGAACTATTGGCTTTGCCTCTAGAGTTTTGCGTGCACCTGAATTGCAATATTCAGTTATAGAAAAGGAACGTTTGGCTTCTGCTTGGGCCATTGATAAGTTTCGTTCTTATGTATGAGGTAAGCAATTTTTATTACAGACAGATCACAAGCCTCTTATAAACATCTTGAGTGGGACTATAACCAAGTGTTCTACCCCCAGGATTATGTGCATGGTGAGCATGTTGTTGCAATATCATTTTGATGTTAAGCATATCCCCGGTGGCAAGAATGGAAGGGCATATTTCTTTTCACGGTTTCCTGGTCCAAACTCACTTGATGACGATATTTCATTTGCTGATCTTATCAATGAGGATTGCGAGGACTGTCTTGTTGCCAGTGTTGAGATCCCTGAACTTAAATTCTGTTCTGAGGAGGAGTGGATGCAAGCTTTTGCTAATGACTCTGTCCTTCAGGAAGTTTGCAACTTTATTAGGTCCGGGTGGCCTAGAGAGAAAGTCCTTTCTCTTTCCCTTCAACCCTTTTCTAAGGTCGAAGATGAGTTGTCTGTGGAAGATGATATTCTTTTACGCAATGACAAAATAATTCCACCGCAGGTCTTCAGGAATGGTATTGTAGTCAGAGCTCATGAGGGACACTTAGGGTGTTCATTTACTAAACGTCGCATTCGTGATACCTTTTGGTGGCCAGGTATGGATGCTGAGGTCGATGAGTTTGTTCTAGATTGTTCTATCTGCAAATATTCAGACAAATCTCTTAAAACTTGTGTTTCTCCACTAATTCCAGTGGAATGTCCAGATCATCCTGGGCAAAAAGTAGGAGTTGATGTGATGGGGCCCTATATGACTCTCAGTGGAGGTGCTAGGTTTATTTTAGTGATGATTGACTATGCGTCAAAATGGCCAGAATTCACGTTAGTCAAGGATGTGGATTCGAAAGTAGTTATTGATTTCTTGAGTGAAGTGTGGAGCAGAGAAGGTTTTCCGGAAATTCTTGTTTCCGATAATGGGAAACAGTTTGTATCTAAGGAATTGGAAGATTTTTTGTCCATTTCTGGAGTGAAACATAGTAAGAGTTCCTTATATTATCCTCAAGGAAATGGTCTTGTGGAGAGGATGAATAGGGTTGTTGATGATTGCGTGAGATGGGCAAAGGATAAGAACTGTGATGTTGTCAAATCTCTTAGAAGCATGTTTTGGTTTTACAGGACCACTCCCCACTCCTCCACTAAAGTCTCCCCTTTTGAATTAATGAGGGGAAGGAAACCGAACACTTCTTTTCGTCCAGGTTGGATGTCGAAGTGGGTTAAAAATGAATCTGATGTGGAAAAGTTGATGTCTTTTGCTAAAGAAAGTGCAACCTTTGACATTAAAAACAACCTTTGACCTTAAAAAAGGCGCAAAATTGTGCACTTTGAATGTTGGAGATATGCCATTCACTAACTACTATCAGATCAGAAATCTCTAAATTTCTTTCTGAAATCTTTCAAAGTCCAATCTTTATCACGACAACAGAAATAATGTTGGGATTAGAACAAGGTTTAAGCTCCAGAGAAACACAGGGCTTGATATCCATATCTATGGCCATCTTTAGGATCTGTCTGGCAACTGGATGGCTTGATCCCACGCCTCCGCTATTTCAACAGTGGCGATCAAGACTCTTAGCTAGCTATAGCCTAGAAATAGCTATATACAGGAGGAAGGGTCTACAAAGGAAAAAAAGGGGTCTCGAGATTTGGGGCCCCCTAACTAATTGGCTGCAAAATAACGAATAACGAATAATGATAGGCAGCAAGTAACTTATAAATCATGTGAAAATAACATGATTTAATAAACATGCTAACGAATGGACGAATGAGTATGGAAATAGGAAATAAATATACTTAACTTATATAATTTATCGAGCTAATAATCTAGTTACTTCTCTTTTCTTCTTTTCTTCTCCTCTTCCTTTTTCTTTAATAATGTGCTAATATGTTATTCATTATATGTTTTCATATTCAGCAAGAACTAGTGAAATAAGTGGTTATATTTATGTTTTTTTTTTATTTTATATATATATTTTTTTTATTGACCATAAAGGAAGGGAAAAGAAAGGAAGGAAAAAAAAATGTATAAGCTGGCCGGGCATGGGTGTGGAGGGACTAAAGCTGGGAAGGGACTAATGTAAAAATGTACTGAATAAAGAACTGTTAAAAAAAAAAAAAGGATTAGGAAATCCACTCATGTTAATAAAGGGGAGAGTAAATTTGGTCCTCCCGTCAAGGTTCTCAAGATTAGTGGTAATGCTGTTAAAGTTGAAGGTGAATTTTGGTGGAACTTGAGTAAGGTTGCCAAGGTTAATTGTTCCAGCCGGAAGCAATCTGATAAGAGTAATTACCAGACTGTTTCTAATACTGTTCTTAGGAAGAGTTCTCGTCCTATCGTTAAACCTATTAGATATAGAGAATGAATTTATGTTGTGGATGATTGGGGTGGGTTCACTCTTTTGTTTATGTTATGAACTCAGTAGTTTTCTGTAATAGTTTTTTTTGGGGTTTTTTTATTGAGAAGGGAAGGTAATGTAGTAAGCTTCCCCTTTAATTCTAGTCATGTTGATTGTAGAATGTTTCTGCTGTGCTTAGTTACCTAAGAATGTCCTGTAGGCATTCTTGAGTTGATGTCTGTTAGAGCCAGCTGATTCCTATACTGGCTCTCTCTCCATGTAACTGAATAAATATACTCAAGACATCATCATTTGTATCTTCTGAATTACCACAGGATACAACTGCATTTTTACAAAAACTATCGGAAGTCTCTGTCCTACATGATGAACATTTAATACTATGCACTGCTGATGTCAGTGCATTATATACCTCCATCCCCCACGATGGCAGTATAGAAGCCATTGAAAAAAACATTCTCAACAGTGACATTGATTTACCTATGCAAGAGTTTTTGATGCAACTCATGATCTTTACCTTATACCACAGTTACTTTGACCATGACGAAAACTGGTACCTCAAATGTCTGGAATGTCCATGGGAAACTGTGCGGCTCCCACATACGCAAATATATACATGAAAGAGTACGAAGAGCTACATATTTATGGAAACATCAAGTTATTCATTCACTATATTGATGACTTGTTCATCCTATGGAAAGACTCAGAAGCCAACCTACAACGAGCACTCACAGATTTGAACACCAAAAATGAAAGAATCCAATTCACTTGGCAAACGAGCAATGAATCCATCCACTTCCTGGATGTGGCTATCACCAGAACTCCGAACGGATTCAAAACTGATTTGTATCGTAAACCCACAGACGGTAATAACACTCTCCATTACTCCAGTTTTCACCAGGGATCACTTAAAAAACATCTACCATTCTCACAAATGCTGCACGTAAGACGCATCACATCTAATGATCAACTTGCTGAGCAACGCATTAATGAAATGAGCAAGCGTTTTACAGAAAGAGGATACCCCAAAACCATACTAGAAAACGTGAAAACACGGGTTCTATCCATCAGCAGACAATAAGCCTTAAAGAAATCCATCAAACCACAAGATAACAGAATGGTTCTTGTATCAACATTTTCAACTATGAGCCCTATATACAAGAAAATCATCCTTAAACATTGGCCGATCTTGGAACTTGAACCCGACTTCAAAGATATGTTTAAAGAACCATCTATATTCGCGTACTCAAGCAGCAATAATATCAAAGAAATTCTTGATAAACCTCCTGTGACTGACACAGAAAAGAAAGGCACACGTCCTTGCATGAACTGCAGCAATTGCAATAACATCATCAGAGGGAATTCCATCACCCACCCTATAGAAGGAAATAACATTAAACTTCATGTAAATGCCACCTGTGACTCTATGAACCTTATCTATTCTCTAAAATGTCCATGTGGTAAAATTTATGTGGGGAAAACTGAGAGAAAAATCAAAGTGCGTATAAACGAGCACAAATCCAATATAAGAACCAAAAATGAAAAGTCTGCCGTTGCTTTTCACTTCAATGAGCACAAACACACAGTTGCCCAATTAAAATTCATGGTCCTTGAAACCATTCTAAAAGTGGAAGGCAGAGACAATCATAAATTTCTACTGCAACGCGAAATGACATGGATTTATCGCTTACAATCTATGAAGCCCGTTCGATTAAATGACAGAACTGAATTTAGTTGCTACTTATAACCAATGATATTACCTTTTTACTTCCTAACCACGTTCAGTGGCCTTCTGATACTGACACTTTGTAGTGGCTTCTTTATATTAGCGTATATTTAACAAGGACCCCCTGAGTTCATAGAAAATAGATTCCTAGACCAGGGAAAAATAACCATTTGATATTTAACAATCTAGGCAACCATAAGAGACAATCAAAGAAGTTTTAATAAATGGAAGGGAATTAAGCTACAAAATGTTTGTAAAGAAAACAATTTATTAAGAGTTAAAAAGAACAATATCACATTCACAGATTTAATATGTACGTTAAAATAGTGTAGTTTAAACAAACTAGACTTAAAACAACAATCTATAAATCACATGGCATGAATCACAATGCAAATGAGAACATATATAAAGTTAAAAAACACTGGAAGTGGCAGATTGGTACTCTACGCGCGTTTCGGCGGCCAGCGCCTTCTTCTGGAGTAGCCACAAAAAGTTTCTAAAAAAATAAATAAATATAGACAGAAATAAGGATTACACACATAGGTAAATGACTTTACAACAAGAGAACAGTTTACAGATTTTACTTTAGCTTAAAAATTGAACCTTCCTATTTAAGATAGTCACAAAATAATGACAAATCTTATCAAATTTTTCATTTCCTTGTAATGCTGACCAATATGGAAAAGTAATACAAATTTACTTGAATAGACCCTGTGGTAGAGAATAAATAGGGGCAATGAACCCTCTTTAAGACCATGTAGATATTGATGGCCTTTTAACAAAACTGGCAGAAAAAGATTAGAATGATAATCTATACTTACAAAAAGTTGTTGTAATGATGTAAGGAAAATACTTTTCTTTCTTAGTTTCTTTAGAGAGCGGTTCTAGCTGTCTGGTAACAAGAGTCTAAAGAAAAATTTATTTTCTATATTAATCCTAGCTTTATGCGACATTGATATATATATATATATATTTTAGCAATTATGAGACACTTACATGATATGTAGATATAGCGTGTAAAGCTCAATGGCGACGTCTAGTCAAGATAGGACATTAGTATTTTATTTCCTCGATGGACGGATTCCAAACAAGAAAATATCACGCTGTAAATTCACAAGGGATAAAAATGATATTTAGAAAAAAGGCCAGGTTTGTTATCTTATTCTAGCCATATCATCATGGTTAAGTTATCTTTTTGTATTTTAAGGGTGATTTTATGAAAGGGTTCCTAGGCAGATTATCTGAAAGATTCATTGCTGGTTAATATTGTTAGGTAATCAGTCTACAACTCATTTAAATCCAGGAGATGCAGGTATTGGAGTTTTTTTTACATTTATCACCTTTATCTTATTCTAAGGAAATTAAGCGAGATAGCGAATGATAGAATCCATATTATTTTAGTTAGTGTAATGATCGGTTAGATAAATTGATTTCAATTTGAGAGTATGGATGAACTACCAACCTATCATTATAATTAATCTATTTGGAAATTTGTGTTATTCTAATTATGTTGTTCTAAGGAAAATTTCAATGAGTTACCTGTATGTAAAAAAGGGTTAATAACTGATCCCGCCGACCGGAACCTCTTGTTCATTCAAGTGAAGGATATACTTGGTAATTTAAAATAGCGAGATCCTCCTGATGTGGATATCTGGTAGAGCAAAACCCCCGTATAATTAGAAAAAGGTCATTTTAATTTATTTAAAAAGAGGGGAGCGCAAAGAAAGCGATTGAGGTTCTGTTATTTTAATATTCCTAAAAAAGGATATCACTATACATACATATTATTGTATGGGAACTCTTGTTGTTTTACCTCTAATAAGGTGGTTCTTCTTCCAATTGAGATGATTAGTTAAAGGTTAAAATAACTCCCTGTCTGGAAAATAAAAGAAAAGGGAGATGTAGCTAATAGGTAAATTTAAGAGTTAGGGTTGTGCTATTTAATCTAAAGGTGTACTTACCCAAAATGATTCAACAGGGCTCTCTACTTCCGGCGGCGGGACTCGAGGTTTGTGCAAGCGTGCACAAGCAGAAAGTGACTGAATGTGTCTGCTCGGGTGTTTATATAGTGTTGGGAGGGGATTAGATGTGGCTCAGGTGTACTTTACATAGAAGTAGAAAGCGGACTGGAGCTGCTGAAGAGATAGAAATCGAGGGCAGACTACTGCCGCCGAGAACAGACTCCATATTGCTGTTTCATGTGTTAACAGGGTAGGAAAGGAACAGAAAAAGTATATTTCAGTCCCAGCATTTTTATCGAGTAGCGATTTAAAGATGAGAATTTTGAAATAAAAACAAAGGAAATTTTCAAAAGTAATTCGCTAATATTGGAATGGGCATTTGCTAGGAAAAAAAAACAAAAAAAAACAGTAATATACAATGGTATATGGAAATGAATGGAGGGCAATTACGAACAAGATATATTTAATATAACACGGGAAAAGGAAGGGTTTCTTCTGCTTAACAGTGGAACGGAGACTATAACCACTGGCAGATGTCTAGTAAGGTTATTTGTTGTGAGATGTGGGTTGGGATTATCAGGGGGCCGGAGGTTCTCTTGCTTAAACAGCTTGTAAAGCAAGGAAGAATTGGAAAAGACTCATTTTTGATAAAGTTCAAAGGAGGGCCAGAGTTACTCTTGCTTGAACAGTTTTTAAGGCGAGGTAAGATTTAAAAAGGCTCATTGTTGGTGGAATTCGAAAAGGGGGGGGAAAGGAGGGGAGGGGAAAGGAAAAAATTATATAATAAAATAAATACAGGCCCTATAAGAATATATTATTCAATTATTAGGATAATATATTCTTTAGTCTCAACTTAAACTATACAGCTCTTAATGGGAGAAAGAATAAAATGAATGGAACATAGGGAAATGGCTAATATGTGGAATATATAATTTGCATCAAGGGAAAATTCTATTATCAGCGGATATACCTAACAAACAGAGGGTAACTTAGCATATGGCAAGGTCCCATGGTATTTCGCTATTTACCCCCAGGCGGAAGGTGTTAAAGACAAAAATCCAAAACACCTCCCTTTTCTTTCTTATTACTGATCCTCCATTTGTATCAGAGGTATGGATTTTTTCTAAGACTCGCCAAGAGAAGTCTTCAGCATTGTGCCCTTTTTCTAAAAAGTGTTTTACCATAGGGGCAGCAAGTTTTCTAGTTCTAATTGCAGAGCGATGTTCATTTAAACGTGTCTCCTACATATCCCAGGAGACAGGGGCATTGTATAAAATAGATCAGGTTCGAAGATCTGCAATTGGACATTTCTTTTGCAGATGTTTTGTGTCCATTGTGTATAAAGTCTTCTCCTCTCAAAATGTTGGTACAAGAGGAGCAAGAGGAACAAGGAAAAGTTCTTTTGATTGGATTATTTGTCACAATTGACCTTTGCATCAAGTTTCTTCCATTTGTAGTTTTATTAAAGCGAGAGTGAACAATATATTCTTTTATGTTTTTGTTTCTCTTATGAGGGAAGAGAGGTTTGGCCAGTTTCTGTTCAGAGGGGCAATTGCTGTTTAAAATATGCCAATTTGAATTTATTACTTGTTTAATTTTGGCATCAATGGTGGAATGTTTTGTTATACAAACAATCTGATCTTTTGGATTCGGACGGTTGGTTATAAGTAAACAGTCCCGATCGTAGTAACGGGCACGCTTGTAAGAATGTCTCACCAGCCGGTGAGGGTAGCCTCTCTCAATAAATGTACTTCTCAAGATTAAAGCTTGTCGGTCAAAATCAGCTAAATTGGTACAATTGCGCCTAACTCTCAGGAATTGGGAGAAAGGGATGCTGTCTTTTTGTGATCTTGGATGAAAGCTATTGTAGTGTAAAAGAGTATTCCTGGCTGTAGGTTTGACATGTAGATCAACAATCAGACTGCCTCTATCATTTATTATTTCTATGTCCAGGAATTCAACTTTGTCACAACTAATATGCGATGTGAAACGCAGATTGGGGTCCGCTGCATTCATCCATAGGATGAACTCATTTAGGGTCTCCCTCCCATCGGTCCAGACAAAGAAGATATCATCTATATATCTGGACCAATGGGAGACGGACTCAAAGAAGGGGGCTATAATGTTATCGATGTACCTATCCTCGAAGGCTGCCATAAATATATTTGCAATGGATGGTGCCACCGAAGCGCCCATACTTACACCTTTGATCTGGCGGTAAGTATCGGATCCAAACTCAAAATAATTTTCCGTTAGGACAATTTCTAAGCATGCCATTAAGAAAGTTTTAGGGCAGGGTATATCGTGTAAGTCAATAAACCAGGAGGTAGTTTTCATTGCCTCTGCTAACGGAACATTACTATATAGGGATTCTACATCCATAGTAACGAGTAGGTCTTGGTTGGAATTGAAGGCTAATCCCTCTATCTTTCTTATCATATCACCTGTATCACGAACATAGGATTTAATTTTTGGAATAAAGGGGCGTAGATAGTTATCTACATATTTTGATAATGGTTCTGTGGCAGTACCTATAGTGGAAATTATTGGACGATAGGGCGGATCGTGTGGATTCTTATGGTTTTTGGGGAGTCCATATATACATGCAATTTTACCAGAATTATGATTGAGGAAGTCGAATTCCTTGATACTAATTAATCCGTCTTCAAGGGCTATTTTTAACAAGGACAGTATTTTTTTAGATAGATTCGAAACGGAATACGATTGCACTGGACTATAGAATGCTCTGTCATCCAACATTTTAAGCATGTTTAATTCATATTGGGTGGTATCAATGAGAACGATACCACCTCCTTTGTCACAACTCTTAATCGTTAAATCTTTGTTAGAAGAAATGCTTAGCAGTGCTTTATGTTCTTCCTTATCTAAATTGTAGATAGGTTTAGGAATAAATCTAAGGGCCTGGTCTAGTTTTTTTTTAGGACTACCAATTCAAAAGTAGTTACCTTTGGTCCTAGTTGTTCTAAAGACGGGCTAAAAGTTGATGGAAGACTTAAAGGTTGTATGATAGCGGTTTCTTCCTCTCTCGGATTATCTGTTGCAAAGAACTTTTTTAACCGGATTTTGCGAAAGAAAGAGATGATGTCACAATAGAGTTCAAAAAGATTAAGAGTAGAGTGAGGTACATAGGAAAGACCTTTAGATAGCAATGTAAGACTAGATGTGGCCAGGTTGGTTTTTGAAATATTGAAAATGGGGATTATAGTCCCTGTTTCCAATATTGCCTGTTTCTGGTTTTGCGTATGAATTGGGGTTCCTCCTGTTGTTGGTGGTGATGTTGGGGTGTGTAGTTCCCTCTCGGTTGTCCCTGGAAGTGGACTCGAGGGCGTCCCCGCCCCATCCCTCTGTTCCCTAAAAAAGGTTGTCTACGGGTACCTCTACCTCGGGCCTGGTTGTAGTTTGGTTCTGGTTCATAATAGCCTTCATTTTCAATATCTGAGTCAGAACTTTGTGAAAAGGTATTTACCCTTTGTTGTTCATCTCTGTTTTCTACAGTATAGTGGTTCTGTTTATAGAAATCAGGTTTTAGGTAGGGATAGGTATTTTCAATAGTGGCGAACCGTTTATCTTTTAATAATTTGTCATTCTTTCTTTTGTCCAGATAACTTGAAAAAGACTCAAGTTCTTTATTGCAGTCTTGAATCTTTTTCAAAGCCTCCTCTATATTTCCTATTTTTTTGATTTTTTCCTCAAGTTCTTCAACTTCTGATCTAACTTCTGCTGCTAGTTCTTTGGCAGTTTCTACGATTAACATCATGAGGTCTCTTGAGCACCTACTTGCGATTCTGCTCCATTTATCTAAGAATGCTTTGTAATGAACAAAGAGACCAGGAATATTTCTTACACGAAGGCCCATAGGAATGATGCCAAGACGTAAATATGCCAACATGAATTCACCATGGGCTTCAATCCGTGTAAGTTTCTTTTTGAGTTCTACTAACTTCTTTGTATCATCATTGTGTCGATTGGATTCACCTGTGGTGTTATTAAAGGAACTGGAGGTGCCTACAAGCAGTTCAAATTCCTCATCAGTGAAGCCAAATGTTTTTTGGAGAGCCATGATATTGAGAAGTCAACAGATGTTGATCTTTGGAAATGGGTAATTTCAGGACTATGATTAGCAAGTAAAACAAGGAAATGAAAATATAATTGAATTGAAATGATGACAAGAAAAACTAGCCCTGCACAGACAAGCTGTGGGAAAATTAGCGTATATTTAACAAGGACCCCCTGAGTTCATAGAAAATAGATTCCTAGACCAGGGAAAAATAACCATTTGATATTTAACAATCTAGGCAACCATAAGAGACAATCAAAGAAGTTTTAATAAATGGAAGGGAATTAAGCTACAAAATGTTTGTAAAGAAAACAATTTATTAAGAGTTAAAAAGTACAATATCACATTCACAGATTTAATATGTACGTTAAAAGAGTGTAGTTTAAACAAACTAGACTTAAAACAACAATCTATAAATCACATGGCATGAATCACAATGCAAATGAGAACATATATAAAGTTAAAAAACACTGGAAGTGGCAGATTGGTACTCTATGCGCGTTTCGGCGGCCAGCGCCTTCTTCTGGAGTAGCCACAAAAAGTTTCTAAAAAAAATAAATAAATATAGACAGAAATAAAGATTACACACATAGGTAAATGACTTTACAACAAGAGAACAGTTTACAGATTTTACAGTAGCTTAAAAATTGAACCTTCCTATTTAAGATAGTCACAAAATAATGACAAATCTTATCAAATTTTTTATTTCCTTGTAATGCTGACCAATATGGAAAAGTAATACAAATTTACTTGAATAGACCCTGTGGTAGAGAATAAATAGGGGCAATGAACCCTCTTTAAGACCAAGTAGATATTGATGGCCTTTTAACAAAACTGGCAGAAAAAGATTAGAATGATAATCTATACTTACAAAAAGTTGTTGTAATGATGTAAGGAAAATACTTTTCTTTCTTAGTTTCTTTAGAGAGCGGTTCTAGCTGTCTGGTAACAAGAGTCTAAAGAAAAAATGACATGGATTTATCGCTTATAATCTATGAAGCCCTTTGGATTAAATGACAGAACTAAATTTAGTTGCTACTTATAACCAATGGCATTACCTTTTTACTTCCTAACCATGTTCAGTGGCCTTCTGATACTGACACTTTGTAGTGGCTTCTTTATATGTTATCCATTCACTCTGATCTGTTACCCTGTTGCTTGAATGTATACATTTCTTGTACCTAGTAGCTTACTGATTCATTGTGTTTATATTCGTTTATACCCCCTATGTCGGCATACTGTCTGGCTACCCTATTTTTTTCGTGATTTGTTCTGATCTCACACCTCTTATTCAACCCACCTAAGATGGCCGCTGTATCAGTCCGTCATCTATTTCGTTCACATTCACGTGACTAACTCCACCTCTCATTTAAACTTCACAATGTTACTCTTCCGGGTTCACGTAGGACGCCTGTTGCCGCTTCCTATGGATCCCCAGCATGCAAACACCGATTAGCTTTAAAAGTAAGTTACATTATATTACCGTGTAACTTGATTAGAAGCATTCTTCATGCTCGCAGGGAACCTGATGCCACATTATTTTTTCCCACAGTTACGTCGACTTTCTTCGCTTGAACGCCCGTAAGTGATCTTTCTGCCTTTGTACTTTTTGCTTGCCCTTTTGTGTTTGTCCTTATGAGGAACACACACAGTTTTGTCAGTTACCTTACCACAATATACGGTGCAACGTGGGTTTCCCCGGTGTTAGTCTTTCCCCCCTCACAGTGTTTTCTTTACCTTTAAGCACACCACGCTTCTACCGACATCCGTTAACCTCACTTACCCGTATGCACGAGTCCCTTGCACATTTTGTCCGTTGACACACCACGCCGGTGCATGTAATTAACCACATTACCTGCATGATACTTATTAATTTTGAACAATACTCCGTATGATTTACTATATCTTCCTCATCCTTCACAGTACTCCTTGAAAAAGGGCTAACCCACCCAAAATGCATTAGAGTTGGAGTTTATGTAATCAACTAAACGATCAATGAAACTATCATGACTATATCGTACAAGTTGAAATGTTGAAAATATTAACCAAAAGTGATAACTACGTATAAACTTTGGAAATATCAACCTACACTCAGTGGGAGTCTTTTTTTGAACCAAGAGGAGTGCCTCATACAGGGATGCATTCACATGTATGTATGCACTACTTATATTATACTTGTTAGCGTTGTGGATGGACACGCTACCTGCGAGAGCAACCTACCTTATTTAACTTTGTATGAAACAAACTGTCAAATCTATTGCTGTGCATCTTCTTACCTATTGTTTTGTAACCCTGGTTCTGACCCATTTGTCTGCCTTCTTTCCGAATTCTTGGGGGGAGGTCAGATCTGAGTCAATCAGGTGCTGATGCAACAACTGGTTCTGGCAATTATTAAGGATCTGTTCTCTCATTATTAGATTGTACAATCCTATATAGTCTGTGACTTTACTTCCCAGCAAGCAACCTTCCAGGGACTTAGTGGCACAATCAACAAAATCAGTCCAGTCCTGAGTCTGAGCTTTTTGGGTATCTCTGAACAACAACCTGTATTTCTCAGTGGTTAGGCCAATCCCCTCAATAGGAGCACTCTTCAGGACAGATTCGTTTTTAGCATCCTCAGGTCTAACAGTGAGGAGCTTGTCTCTCCCTTTTTCTGAAAAGGAAAGCCACAAGATGGCTGCCCACTGGCGGGAGTAACGGCAAAGGAAGTCTCGATGCGCTGATGGTGCCTGCTTGCACAGGGTGGCCACTCCTTGACCACAAGGGAGATTCTTCAGTCTTCTACGTTGAGTAGGATGTCGAAGGGTCCAGAGTTTCGTTTCAAAGTTTCAGTCAGGATGATCTAGTTTGCATTGGCACAGCTCCTACCTTTATTCCAAATCAAGGGGCTGGATCACCAGCTAGGTCCCTCCTATGGGTGGGACCCTGGAAGGGGGTGGTTACACCCCTTTTTCTTTGTCCAGTTTCGTGCCAGAGCTGGGGCTGGAGTGCCCCAGCACCGGTTTCAGCTGGACTATGCATGGGACGCCTTGTGCGCCCCAGGCAGTGTCTAGTTTCATTCAGCCCTCCCTGCCCCAAACCACTATCTCCTGTCTGGGGTGCTGTAACACCTCCCTGTGACAGGATACCATTTGTCCAGGCCTCCCCGCCGGAGTTTCAGTCAGCAGCAGGAGGCCAGACTTGTGTCGGTGGCAGCAGCATCCATTTTGTGATGCTGAGGCTCTGGTTAGATTTAACCGCGTTTAAGCAAAGTAACATGTCTTCTCCCTCTAGAAGGGTGGAATGCTACCCCCGTTGCCAGAACTGGCAAGGGGGTAGTATTCCAAAGCATATGACACCTTACAAGACATGTTTTGATAAAGCCAAACCAAAGTTAGCAAGTAACCGCGAGGATTATAATGCACTTAAGAGTATATGGTATGGCAATATCCCAGAACAGCTAAGGGACTTGGTTCCGTCAGCTGCAGACAGGCTCAGCTCATGCTAGAGCACCATCTTAGATAAAACCAAGCACTCTGCCTCCAGGATTGTTAAGGCCTGCCATAGGAGTGACTTATAGGTGTATATGTGTCCAGATATTGGCTTAGATATAGGTATACTATATCTAAGCAAGGGGTGAGAACACCACCTTGCCCCAGCTGAGTGATCAGCCAGTTGTGTCACATTGGATAGCCAGCCAGGGGTGGCAAAGATATGCTGCAGCCCCTGGTAGGCCTTGGATGCACCTATGCCCTGGGTACCTATAGTACACTGTACAGGGGCTGATAAGGTGATCCAATACCCAATTGGTTATGTACCTAAAGTACATGGTTGTGAATTTAGAGAGAGAACAGCAGGCTGTGGGTCTGATTAGCAGGCCCACAGCCACATTAAGTCGAAAACCAGTGAAGCAAAAAGCAAAAAAAATGGGGTGACCATAGGAAAGCACACCCTACTCTCCTACAAGAGCCTTTAGGGCGGAGCTCCCGAGACAGCTGGAGTGCAGGCGAGCCCTTAGGGTGGAGGTCCTGAGACAGCTGGAGTGCAGGTGAGCCCTTAGGGTGGAGCTCCTGAGACAGCTGGAGTGCAGGTGAACCCTTAGGGCGGAGCTCATAGGACAACTGGAGTGCAGGTGAGCCCTTAGGGCGGAGCTCCTGAGACAGCTTGAGTGCAGGAGAGCCTTTAGGGCGGAGCTCCTGAGACATCTGAAGGTCAGGTGAGCCCCTTGGGGCAGAGCTCCTGAGACAGCTGGAGTGCAGGTGAGCCCTTCGGGCAGAGCTCTTGAGACAGCTGGAGTGCAGGTGAGCCTTTAGGGTGGAGCTCCCGAGACAGCTGGAGTGCAGGCGAGCCCTTAGGGTGGAGCCCCTGAGACAGCTGGAGTACAGGCGAGCCCTTAGGGTGGAGCTCCTGAGACAGCTGGAGTGCAGGTGAGCCCTTAGGGCGGAGCTCCTGAGACAGCTTGAGTGCAGGTGAGCCCTTAGGGTGGGGCTCCTGAGACAGCTGGAGTGCAGGTGAACCCTTAGGGCGGAGCTCATAGGACAACTGGAGTGCAGGTGAGCCCTTAGTGCGGAGCTCCTGAGACAGCTTGAGTGCAGGAGAGACTTTAGGGCGGAGCTCCTGAGACATCTGAAGGTCAGGTGAGCCCCTTGGGGCAGAGCTCCTGAGACAGCTGGAGTGCAGGTGAGCCCTTAGGGCAGAGCTCTTGAGACAGCTGGAGTGCAGTTGAGCCCTTAGGGCGGAGTTCTTGAGACAGCTGGAGTGCAGGTGACCTCTTAGGGCAGAACTCCTGAGACATCGGAAGGTCAGTTGACCCCTTAGGGCGGAGCTCCTGAGTCAGCTTGAGTCCGGATGAGCCCTTAGGGTCGAGCTCCTGAGACAGCTGGAGTGCAGGTGAGCCCTTACGACAGAGCTCCTAAGACAACTGGAGTGCAGGTGACCTCTTAGGGCAGAGCTCCTGAGACATCCGAAGGTCAGGTGACTTCTTAGGGCGGAGCTCCTGAGACATCCGAAGGTCAGTTGACCTCCTAGGGCGGACCTCCTGAGACATCTAAAGGTCAGGTGACGTCTTAGGGCGGAGCTCTGAGACAGCTGGAGTGCAGGTTAGCCCTTAGGGCGGGGCTCCTGAGAGCTGGAGTGCAGGTGACCTCTTAGGGCGGAGATCCTGAGATAGCTGGAGTGCAGGAGAGCACTTAAGGTGGAGCTCCTGAGACAGCTGGAGAGCAGGTGAGCCCTTAGGGCGGAGACTCTGAGACAGCTGCAGGGCAGGTGAGCCCTTAGGGTGCGAGCTCCTGAGACAGCTGAAGTGCAGGTGACCTCTAAGGGCTGAGCTCCTGAGACATCCGAAGGTCAGGTGACCTCTTAGGGCGACGCTCCTGAGACAGCTGGAGTGCATGTGAGCCCTTAGGGCGGAGCTCCTGAGACAGCTGGAGTGCAGGTGACCCCTTAGGGTGGAGCTCCTGAGACAGCTGGAGTGCAGGTGAGCCCCTTGAGGCGGAGCTCTTGAGACAGCTGGAGTGCATGTGACCTCTTAGGGCGGAGCTCCTGAGACATCTGAAGGTCAGGTGACTTCTTAGGGCGGAGCTCCTGAGACATATGAAGGTCAGTTGACCTCTTAGGGCGGACCTCCTCAGACATCTGAAGGTCAGGTGACGTCTTAGGGCGGAGCTCTGAGACAGCTGGAGTGCAGGTGAGCCCTTAGGGCGGAGCTCCTGAGAGCTGGAGTGCAGGTGACCTCTTAGGGCGGAGATCCTGAGATAGCTGGAGAGCAGGTGAGCCCTTAGGGTGCGAGCTCCTGAGACAGCTGGAGTGCAGGTTACCTCTAAGGGCAGAGCTCCTGAGACATCCGAAGGTCAGGTGACCTCTTGGGGCGGAGCTCCTGAGACAGCTGGAGTGCAGGTCAGCCCTTAGGGCAGAGCTCCTGAGACAGCTGGAGTGCAGGTGACCCCTTAGGGTGGAGCTCCTGAGACATCCGAAGGTCAGGTGACCTTTTAGGGCGGAGCTCCTGAGACAGCTGGAGTGCAGGCGACCTCTTAGGGCAGAGCTCCTGAGACATCCGAAGGTCAGGTGACCTCTTAGGGCGGCGCTCCTGAGACAGCTGGAGTGCAGGTGACCTCTTAAGGCGTAGCTCCTGAGACAGCTGGATTGCAGGTGAGCCCTTAGGGCGGAGCTCCTGAGACAGCTGGAGTGCAGGTGAGCCCTTAGGGCGGAGCTCCTGAATCAGCTGGAGTGCAGGTGACCCCTTAGGGTGGAGCTCCTGAGACAGCTGGAGTGCAGGTGAGCCCCTTGAGGCGGAGCTCTTGAGACAGCTGGAGTGCAGGTGACCTCTTAGGGCGGAGCTCCTGAGACGTTCGAAGGACAGGTGACTTCTTAGGGAGGAGCTCATGAGACATCCGAAGGTCAGTTGGCCTCTTAGGGCGGACCTCCTGAGACATCTGAAGGTCAGGTGACATCTTAGGGCGGAGCTCTGAGACAGCTGGAGTGCAGGTGAGCCCTTAGGGCGGAGCTCCTGAGAGCTGGAGTGCAGGTGACCTCTTAGGGCGGAGATCCTGAGATAGCTGGAGAGCAGGTGAGCCCTTAGGGTGCGAGTTCCTGAGACAGCTGGAGTGCAGGTGACCTCTAAGGGCGGAGCTCCTGAGACATCCGAAGGTCAGGTGACCTCTTAGGGCGGAGCTCCTGAGACAGCTGGAGTGCAGGTGAGCCCTTAGGGCAGAGCTCCTGAGACAGCTGGATTGCAGGTGACCCCTTAGGGTGGAGCTCCTGAGACATCCGAAGGTCAGGTGACCTCTTAGGGCGGAGCTCCTGAGACAGCTGGAGTGCAGGCGACCTCTTAGGGCAGAGCTCCTGAGACATCCGAAGGTCAGGTGACCTCTTAGGGTGGCGCTCCTGAGACAGCTGGAGTGCAGGTGACCTCTTAAGGCGGAGCTCCTGAGACAGCTGGATTGCAGGTGGTGACCCCTTAGGTTGGAGCTCCTGAGACAGCTGGAGTGCAGTTGACCTCTTAGGTCGTAGCTCCTGAGACAGCTGGAGTGCAGGTTAGCCCTTAGGGCGGAGCTCCTGAGACAGCTGGAGTGCAGGTGACCTCCTACGGCGGAGCTCCTGAGACAGCTGGAGTGCAGGTGAGCCCTTAGGGAGGGGCTCCTGAAACAGCTGGAGTGCCGGTGACCTCTAAGGGCAGAGCTCCTGAGATAGCTGGAGTGCAGGTGAGCCCTTAGGGCGGATCTCCTGAGACAGCTTGAGTGTAGGTGAGCACTTAGGGTGGAGCTCCTGAGACACCTGGAGTGCAGGTGAGCCCATAGGGCAGAGCTCCTGAGACAGCAGGAGTGCAGGTGAGCCCTTCAAGCGGATCTCCTGAGACAGCTTGAGTGTAGGTGAGCACTTAGGGTGGAGCTCCTGAGACAGCTGGAGAGCAGGTGAGCCCTTAGGGCTGAGCTCCTGAGACAGCTGGAGTGCAGGTGAGCCCTTAGGGCAGAGCTCCTGAGACAGCTGGAGTGCAGGTGACCCCTTAGGGTGGAGCTCCTGAGACATCCGAAGGTCAGGTGACCTCTTAGGGCGGAGCTCCTGAGACAGCTGGAGTGCAGGCGACCTCTTAGGGCAGAGCTCCTGAGACATCCGAAGGTCAGGTGACCTCTTAGGGTTGCGCTCCTGAGACAGCTGGAGTGCAGGTGACCTCTTAAGGCGGAGCTCCTGAGACAGCTGGATTGCAGGTGGTGACCCCTTAGGTTGGAGCTCCTGAGACAGCTGGAGTGCAGTTGACCTCTTAGGTCGTAGCTCCTGATACAGCTGGAGTGCAGGTTAGCCCTTAGGGCGGAGCTCCTGAGACAGCTGGAATGCAGGTGACCTCTTACGGCGGAGCTCCTGAGACAGCTGGAGTGCAGGTGAGCCCTTAGGGAGGGGCTCCTGAAACAGCTGGAGTGCCGGTGACCTCTAAGGGCAGAGCTCCTGAGATAGCTGGAGTGCAGGTGAGCCCTTAGGGCGGATCTCCTGAGACAGCTTGAGTGTAGGTGAGCACTTAGGTTGGAGCTCCTGAGACACCTGGAGTGCAGGTGAGCCCATAGGGCAGAGCTCCTGAGACAGCAGGAGTGCAGGTGAGCCCTTCAAGCGGATCTCCTGAGACAGCTTGAGTGTAGGTGAGCACTTAGGGTGGTGCTCCTGAGACAACTGGAGAGCAGGTGAGCCCTTAGGGCTGAGCTCCTGAGACAGCTGGAGGGCAGGTGAGCCCTTAGGGTGGAGCTCCTGAGACAGCTGGAGAGCAGGTGAACCCTTAGGGCGGAGCTCCTGAGACAGCTGGAGTGCAGGTGAGCCCTTAGGGCTGAGCTCCTGAGACATCTGAAGGGCAGGTGACCTCTTAGGGCGGAGCTCCTGAGACAGCTGGAGTGCAGGTGAGCCCATAGGGCGAGCTCCTGAGACAGCTGGACTGCAAGTGAGCCCTTAGGGCGGAGCTCATGAGACAGCTGGAGTACAGGTGAGCCCATAGGGTGGAGCTCCTGAGACAGCTGGACTGCAAGTGAGCCCTTAGGACGGAGCTCCTTAGACAGCTGGAATGCAGGTGAGCCCTTCGGGCGGATCTCCTGAGGCAGCTGGAGGGCAGGTGAGCCCTTAGGGTGGAGCTCCTGAGACAGCTGGAGAGCAGGTGAGCCCTTAGGGCGGAGCTCCTGAGACAGCGGGAGCGCAGGTGAGCCCTTAGGGCGGAGCTCCTGAGACATCCGAAGGTCAGGTGACCTCTTAGGGCGGAGCTCCTGAGACAGCTGGAGTACAGTTGAGCCCTTAGGGCGGAGCTCCTGAGACAGCTGGAGTGCAGGGGAGCCTCTTGGGGCAGAGCTCATGAGACAGCTGGAGTGCCGGTGAGCCCTCAGGGCGGAGCTCCTGAGATATCCGAAGGTCAGGTGACCTCTTAGGGCGGAGCTCCTGAGACAGCTGGACTGCAAGTGAGCCCTTAGGACGGAGCTCCTGAGACATCCGAAGGTCAGGTGACCTCTTAGGGCGTAGCTCCTGAGACAGCTGGAGTGCCGGTGAGCCCTTAGGGCGGAGCTCCTGAGATATCCGAAGGTCAGGTGACCTCTTAGGGCGGAGCTCCTGAGACAGTTGGACTGCAAGTGAGCCCTTAGGGCGGAGCTCCTGAGACAGCTGGAGTGCAGCTGAGCCCTTCGGGCAGATCTCCTGAGACAGCTTGAGTGTAGGTGAGCCCTTAGGGTGGAGCTCCTGAGACAGCTGGAGAGTGGGTGAGCCCTTAGGGCGTAGCTCCTGAGACAGCTGGAGTGCAGGTGAGCCCTTAGGGCTGAGTTCCTGAGACATCCGAAGGTCAGGTGACCTCTTAGGGCGGAGCTCCTGAGACAGATAGAGTGCAGTTGAGCCCTTAGGGCAGAGCTCCTGAGACAGCTGGAGTGCAGGTGACCTCTTAGGGCGGAGCTCCTGAGAAATCCGAAGGTCAGGTGACCTCTTAGGGCGGAGCTCCTGAGACATCCGAAGGTCAGGTGACCTCTTAGGGCAGAGCTCCTGAGACATCCGAAGGTCAGGTGACCTCTTAGGCCGGAGCTCCTGAGACAGCTGGAGTGCAGGTGACCTCTTAGGTCGGAGATCCTGAGATAGCTGGAGTGCAGGAGAGCACTTAGGGTGGAGCTCCTGAGACAGCTGGAGAGCAGGTGAGCCCTTAGGGTGGAGCTCCTGAGACAGCTGGAGTGCAGGTGAGCCCCTTGAGGCGGAGCTCTTGAGACAGCTGGAGTGCAGGTGACCTCTTAGGGCGGACCTCCTGAGACATCTGAAGGTCAGGTGACTTCTTAGGGCGGAGCTCCTGAGACATATGAAGGTCAGTTGACCTCTTAGGGCGGACCTCCTCAGACATCTGAAGGTCAGGTGACGTCTTAGGGCGGAGCTCTGAGACAGCTGGAGTGCAGGTGAGCCCTTAGGGCGGAGCTCCTGAGAGCTGGAGTGCAGGTGACCTCTTAGGGCGGAGATCCTGAGATAGCTGGAGAGCAGGTGAGCCCTTAGGGTGCGAGCTCCTGAGACAGCTGGAGTGCAGGTGACCCCTTAGGGTGGAGCTCCTGAGACATCCGAAGGTCAGGTGACCTCTTAGGGCGGAGCTCCTGAGACAGCTGGAGTGCAGGCGACCTCTTAGGGCAGAGCTCCTGAGACAGCTGGATTGCAGGTGGTGACCCCTTAGGTTGGAGCTCCTGAGACAGCTGGAGTGCAGTTGACCTCTTAGGTCGTAGCTCCTGAGACAGCTGGAGTGCAGGTTAGCCCTTAGGGCGGAGCTCCTGAGACAGCTGGAGTGCAGTTGACCTCTTAGGTCGTAGCTCCTGAGACAGCTGGAGTGCAGTTGACCTCTTAGGTCGTAGCTCCTGAGACAGCTGGAGTGCAGGTTAGCCCTTAGGGCGGAGCTCCTGAGACAGCTGGAGTGCAGGTGAGCCCTTAGGGCGGAGCTCCTGAATCAGCTGGAGTGCAGGTGAGCCCTTAGGGAGGGGCTCCTGAAACAGCTGGAGTGCCGGTGACCTCTAAGGGCAGAGCTCCTGAGATAGCTGGAGTGCAGGTGACCCCTTAGGGTGGAGCTCCTGAGACATCCGAAGGTCAGGTGACCTCTTAGGGCGGCGCTCCTGAGACAGCTGGAGTGAAGGTGACCTCTTAAGGCGGAGCTCCTGAGACAGCTGGATTGCAGGTGGTGACCCCTTAGGTTGGAGCTCCTGAGACAGCTGGAGTGCAGTTGACCTCTTAGGTCGTAGCTCCTGAGACAGCTGGAGTGCAGGTTAGCCCTTAGGGCGGAGCTCCTGAGACAGCTGGAGTGCAGTTGACCTCTTAGGTCGTAGCTCCTGAGACAGCTGGAGTGCAGTTGACCTCTTAGGTCGTAGCTCCTGAGACAGCTGGAGTGCAGGTTAGCACTTAGGGCGGAGCTCCTGAGACAGCTGGAGTGCAGGTGACCTCTTACGGCGGAGCTCCTGAGACAGCTGGAGTGCAGGTGAGCCCTTAGGGAGGGGCTCCTGAAACAGCTGGAGTGCCGGTGACCTCTAAGGGCAGAGCTCCTGAGATAGCTGGAGTGCAGGTGAGCCCTTAGGGCGGATCTCCTGAGACAGCTTGAGTGTAGGTGAGCACTTAGGGTGGAGCTCCTGAGACACCTGGAGTGCAGGTGAGCCCATAGGGCAGAGCTCCTGAGACAGCAGGAGTGCAGGTGAGCCCTTCAAGCGGATCTCCTGAGACAGCTTGAGTGTAGGTGAGCACTTAGGGTGGAGCTCCTGAGACAGCTGGAGAGCAGGTGAGCCCTTAGGGCTGAGCTCCTGAGACAGCTGGAGGGCAGGTGAGCCCTTAGGGTGGAGCTCCTGAGACAGCTGGAGAGCAGGTGAACCCTTAGGGCGGAGCTCCTGAGACAGCTGGAGTGCAGGTGAGCCCTTAGGGAGGGGCTCCTGAAACAGCTGGAGTGCCGGTGACCTCTAAGGGCAGAGCTCCTGAGATAGCTGGAGTGCAGGTGAGCCCCTTGAGGCGGAGCTCTTGAGACAGCTGGAGTGCAGGTGACCTCTTAGGGCGGAGCTCCTGAGACATTCGAAGGACAGGTGACTTCTTAGGGCGGAGCTCCTGAGACATCCGAAGGTCAGTTGACCTCTTAGGGCGGACCTCCTGAGACATCTGAAGGTCAGGTGACATCTTAGGGCGGAGCTCTGAGACAGCTGGAGTGCAGGTGAGCCCTTAGGGCGGAGCTCCTGAGAGCTGGAGTGCAGGTGACCTCTTAGGGCGGAGATCCTGAGATAGCTGGAGAGCAGGTGAGCCCTTAGGGTGCGAGCTCCTGAGACAGCTGGAGTGCAGGTGACCTCTAAGGGCGGAGCTCCTGAGACATCCGAAGGTCAGGTGACCTCTTAGGGCGGAGCTCCTGAGACAGCTGGAGTGCAGGTGAGCCCTTAGGGCAGAGCTCCTGAGACAGCTGGAGTGCAGGTGACCCCTTAGGGTGGAGCTCCTGAGACATCCGAAGGTCAGGTGACCTCTTAGGGCGGAGCTCCTGAGACAGCTGGAGTGCAGGCGACCTCTTAGGGCAGAGCTCGTGAGACATCCGAAGGTCAGGTGACCTCTTAGGGTGGCGCTCCTGAGACAGCTGGAGTGCAGGTGACCTCTTAAGGCGGAGCTCCTGAGACAGCTGGATTGCAGGTGGTGACCCCTTAGGTTGGAGCTCCTGAGACAGCTGGAGTGCAGTTGACCTCTTAGGTCGTAGCTCCTGAGACAGCTGGAGTGCAGGTTAGCCCTTAGGGCGGAGCTCCTGAGACAGCTGGAGTGCAGGTGACCTCTTACGGCGGACCTCCTGAGACAGCTGGAGTGCAGGTGAGCCCTTAGGGAGGGGCTCCTGAAACAGCTGGAGTGCCGGTGACCTCTAAGGGCAGAGCTCCTGAGATAGCTGGAGTGCAGGTGAGCCCTTAGGGCGGATCTCCTGAGACAGCTTGAGTGTAGGTGAGCACTTAGGGTGGAGCTCCTGAGACACCTGGAGTGCAGGTGAGCCCATAGGGCAGAGCTCCTAAGACAGCAGGAGTGCAGGTGAGCCCTTCAAGCGGATCTCCTGAGACAGCTTGAGTGTAGGTGAGCACTTAGGGTGGAGCTCCTGAGACAGCTGGAGAGCAGGTGAGCCCTTAGGGCTGAGCTCCTGAGACAGCTGGAGGGCAGGTGAGCCCTTAGGGTGGAGCTCCTGAGACAGCTGGAGAGCCGGTGAACCCTTAGGGCGGAGCTCCCGAGACAGCTGGAGTGCAGGTGAGCCCTTAGGGCTGAGCTCCTGAGACATCCGAAGGTCAGGTGACCTCTTAGGGCGGAGCTCCTGAGACAGCTGGAGTGCAGGTGAGCCCATAGGGCGAGCTCCTGAGACAGCTGGACTGCAAGTGAGCCCTTAGGGCGGAGCTCACGAGACAGCTGGAGTACAGGTGAGCCCATAGGGCGGAGCTCCTGAGACAGCTGGACTGCAAGTGAGCCCTTAGGACGGAGCTCCTTAGACAGCTGGAATGCAGGTGAGCCCTTCGGGCGGATCTCCTGAGGCAGCTGGAGGGCAGGTGAGCCCTTAGGGTGGAGCTCCTGAGACAGCTGGAGAGCAGGTGAGCCCTTAGGGCGGAGCTCCTGAGACAGCTGGAGCGCAGGTGAGCCCTTAGGGCGGAGCTCCTGAGACATCCGAAGGTCAGGTGACCTCTTAGGGCGGAGCTCCTGAGACAGCTGGAGTACAGTTGAGCCCTTAGGGCGGAGCTCCTGAGACAGCTGGAGTGCAGGGGAGCCTCTTGGGGCAGAGCTCATGAGACAGCTGGAGTGCCGGTGAGCCCTTAGGGCGGAGCTCCTGAGATATCCGAAGGTCAGGTGACCTCTTAGGGCGGAGCTCCTGAGACAGCTGGACTGCAAGTGAGCCCTCAGGACGGAGCTCCTGAGACATCTGAAGGTCAGGTGACCTCTTAGGGCGGAGCTCCTGAGACAGCTGGAGTACAGTTGAGCCCTTAGGGCGGAGCTCCTGAGACAGCTGGAGTGCAGGGGAGCCTCTTGGGGCAGAGCTCGTGAGACAGCTGGAGTGCCGGTGAGCCCTTAGGGCGGAGCTCCTGAGATATCCGAAGGTCAGGTGACCTCTTAGGGCGGAGCTCCTGAGACAGCTGGACTGCAAGTGAGCCCTTAGGGCGGAGCTCCTGAGACAGCTGGAGTGCAGCTGAGCCCTTCGGGCAGATCTCCTGAGACAGCTTGAGTGTAGGTGAGCCCTTGGGGTGGAGCTCCTGAGACAGCTGGAGAGTGGGTGAGCCCTTAGGGCGTAGCTCCTGAGACAGCTGGAGTGCAGGTGAGCCCTTAGGGCTGAGTTCCTGAGACATCCGAAGGTCAGGACTGGGAGTCCCTCAGGGCTCTGCACTGAGCCCCACTTTGTTCAACTTATATGTGAAACCGCTGGCTGCAGTCGTCAGACAATGCGGCTTAACCATGACATTGTATGCCGACGACACGCAGCTGGCGGTGACACTCAGTGGGGACCCTGAGGTGACTGCTCCCAGATTCCGCGCAGGACTCATAGCCGTGGCAACTGGATGCGCATTAACTGCTTACAGTTAAATGCCCAAAAAAACGAGGTCCTTATTCTAGGGAAGCAGGCGGAACTCTGGGGAGATCAGTGGTGGCCTCCAGAATTGGGGGTGACTCCCATCCCAGCTGCCGAAGTTAAGAACCTGGGGGTTTGGCTGGATCCTACTCTCTCCTTTACCAGCCACACAAAGAAGACTGCAGCTACCTGCTATGGTATTCTGCGAGGACTGAGACCTGTCCTCAAATTCTTCGACCCCCCTACTCGGCAACTGGTGGTCCAAGCCTCCATCCTCTCTCGGCTGGACTATGGGAGTGCTCTGCTGCTTGGAGTGAATCAGGCAGAGGCTACTAGGCTGCAAAGGGTGCAGAATGCCGCGGCGCGGGCCATTGTTGGCCTTCCAAGACGGTGTTCTGTCTCTGCAGTCTTGACCTCCCTTCACTGGCTGCCGGTCAGACAGAGAATTAAATTCAAGGCTCTTTGTCTGACTTTTAAGATCTTGAAACTCTCCTCTCCTCCAGCCCTTGCGGGTCTTGTTTCCCCCTATGTTCCCACACGGGCTCTTAGGTCGGAATCTCTTCATCTGGCGATTAAGACCAGGTTCAGACTGAGTAGGATGGGAGGTCGTTCTTTTCGAATTCTGGCGGCTGGATTGTGGAACTCTCTCCCTGTCCATATTCGCGCCCTGAACAGCCTGACTCTTTTCAGACGCGCCATAAAAACCCATCTGTTCGCTACTGCTGACTGATCCCCTCTCTTTCCAGCATCGATCTGTTGTGTTGTGGCACTTGATCAGGCGCCAGGACGCCCCTTCGCTGGGGCAGCTGTGCGCCTAATAAAAGTTATTAACATAACATAACATAACATAACAGGTGACCTCTTAGGGCGGAGCTCCTGAGACAGATAGAGTGCAGTTGAGCCCTTAGGGCAGAGCTCCTGAGACAGCTGGAGTGCAGGTGACCTCTTAGGGCGGAGCTCCTGAGACATCCGAAGGTCAGGTGACCTCTTAGGGCGGAGCTCCTGAGACATCCGAAGGTCAGGTGACCTCTTAGGGCAGAGCTCCTGAGACATCCGAAGGTCAGGTGACCTCTTAGGGCGGAGCTCCTGAGACAGCTGGAGTGCAGGTGAGCCCTTAGGGCGGAGCTCCTGAGACAGCTGCCGTGCAGGTGAGCCCTTAGGGTGGAGCTCCTGACACAGCTGGAGTGCAGGTGACCTCTTAGGGCGGAGCTCCTGAGACAGCTGGAGTGCAGGTGAGCCAATAGGATGGAGCTACTGAGGCAGCTGGAGTGCAGGTGAGCCCTTAGGGCGGAGCTCCTAAGACATCTGAAGGTCAGGTGACCTCTTAGGGAGGGGCTCCTGAGATAGCAGGAGGACAGATGCACCTGAGACAGCCGAGGTGCAAGTGGCCCCCTAGGGTGGAGCTCCCGAGACAGTTGGAGTGCAGGTGACCCCTTAGGACAGAGCTTCTGAGATAGCCAAGTGCAGGAGAGCCCTTAGGGTGAAGCCCCTGAGTCATCAAAAGTGTGTAGGTGCATCTCTTAGGGCGGATCTTCTCAGACACCCGTTCCCCAGGGGATATCTATGACTCAGCCCCGGCCCTACACGTTAGGTGAGGCTCTGCCTGGAGCGCCGTCTTCGGTGACCAGTGACTCTCTTCCCGCTCTCTCCCTCCTGTCTGCCTCCTCTCTCCCTCCCCTCGCTTTTCTTTTTCACCTTCACCCCTTCTCTTCCTCCTCTCTCCCTCCTCTCTGGTTCACCTCTCCCTCCATTCCCCCTCATTTTTCCCTGCTCTCAATCTCCTCTCAACCTCCTCTCTACCCTCCTCTCTTCCTGCTCTCTCCCTCCTCTCTTCCTGCTCTCTCCCTCCTTTCTCCTTCCTCTCTTCCTGCTCTTGCCCACCCTTCTTCCTGCCCTCTCCTTCCTCTTTCTCTCCTCTCTTTCTGCTCTCTCCTTCCTCTCTTCCTGTTCTCTCCCTCCTTCCTCTCTTCCTGTTCTCTCCCTCCGTCCTCTCTTCCTGCTCTCTCCCTTCTTTGTCCTTCCTCTATTCCTGCTCTTTACCTCCTCTCTTCCTGCTCTCTCCTTCCTATCTTCCTACTCATTACCTCCTCATCAGACCACCCCACCACAGTCATTATCGCATGAGTGATAGCTCCGCCCCACAGAAATTCAAAGCAAAACTCTCTTGGACCCATCCCTACCCTCCAAGCCACTCCCACATCCTGCGGCTCATAACGCCGGTCCAACTGCAGCACATCCTGTTGTTGATGGTCGAGTGATGCTTTCTACTGGAGGGGGATACTTCCTTGATTAAGGTGGGTGTGGAGCGGTCTGCTATAGCGACCGTTCTGTTTTTAAGTTTGTGTAGTGGTTACACCAGACAGCTAAGCGCAAGAGCACGTACTTTATTGACTGTTCATCTCCACAGCTTCCAGGAACTGACAACCCCCTGGGATTCAAACCATAGCATTCTATTGTCATGACAATCACATCATAAGCATAACAGAATGGATGAACAGGATGCTAATGGGAAACTACTACAACATCTCCTCTCTTTCCATAAAAACACAAAGGAAGAGAGAACAGGCAAGGGTAAAGGAAAATAAAGAAACAGAAGAGGAAAGAAGAAGAAAATACACCAAGGAATGAGAATGGAATGTATAATGAAACGTATAGATGATAAAATGAACAAGGCGTCCACAAATACACTCTAAAAAGTAAACTGTAAAATAGACCGCATATTAATGCATTACAGAAGTAAAAAATTGGCTAAAGAGTTAATTGTTTCGGCGGGACACTCATCCTACCACTCCTCCATGGAGGAACATATCTCAAAGAGGATTTCCTGATGTGAGAGGACTGGGAAGACCTCAGTATACTCTCGTGAACGTGAACAATGTTCCTTGACTCAAGACCCAATTGCAAAACCACCTTCATTGGAATCTTGTAAATCCTAGATAGATTTCACCAATTTTTGCCATTGACTCTTACAGCAAATTTAGAGGTAGCATCCACCTTAACAGGAGGATCGAACTTTGACAGACCCTTGATAACATTGAGAGGAGACTTAATCCTGACCCAATCTCCCACAGAAACAGAGGACTTAAAGTTGGCCACATCCAGAACATTGGGCTGAGTGGGGAACGTGGGAAGCGATTGAATGTCTCTGTCTCCCTGTATCTCCCGGCACCTTAACACCCATCCCGAATTCTTCATCCAAGCAGGACACATGTGAAAAGAAGCTTGTCTACCCATGTAGGAGAGTAGGGTCTGCTATCCTATGGCCACCCCAAATGTTTGCTTTCTGCTTCACTGGTTTACGACTTACTGAGGCTGTGGGCCTGCTAATCAGACCCCCAGCCTGCTGTTCTCTCTCTAAATTCACCTACATGTACTATAGGTACATAACTCAATTGGAAATGGACTCCTTGTCAGCCCCTGTACCATGCACTATAGGTGCTCAGGGCATAGGTGCCACCAAGGCCTACCAGGGGCTGAAGCATAGCTTTTGCCACCCCTGGGTGGTTCTTAAATTGACACAACTGGCTGATCACTCAGCTGGGGCAAGTGGGTGTAATCACCCCTTGCTTAGATATAGTATACCTATATCTAAACCTATATCTGGACACATATAAACCTGTGAGCCACTCCTATGGAAGGCCTTATCAATCCTGAAGGCAGAGTGTGTGGTTTAATGTGAAATGGAGCTCTTCATGAGCTGAGCCTGTCTTCAGCTGTCGGGAACAACTCCCTAAGCTGTTCCGGGATAATGCCATACCATATACTTTTAAGTGCCTTATATCCTCGCGGTTATATAGCAACTTTGGTTTGGCTTTTATCAAAACATGTTGTGTAAGGTGTCATACGATTTGGAATACTATCCCCTCGACAGTCCTGTCGACGGGGATAGCATTCCACCCCTCTAGAGGGAGAAGACATGTTACTTTACTGAAACGCGGTTGATTTTTAAAAGAGCCTCAGATCCCCAAAATGGATGCTTCTGCCACAGACACAAGTCTGCCCTTCTGCTGCTGACCGAAACTCAGCAGAGGAGGCCTGGACAAAGGGTTTCCTGTCGCAGGGCGGTGTGACACCACCCCAGACAGGAGATAGTGGATTGTAGCAGGTAGGTTTGAAAGAAACCAGACACTGCCTGGGGAGCACAAGGCTGCCCCTTGCATAATCTGGCCAAACCGGTTCTGGGGCACACCAGCCCCAGTCCCAGCGCGGCCTGGATCAAAGGAAAGGGGTGTAACCACCCCCTTCCTGGGTCCCACCCATAGGAGGGGACCTAGCAGGTAATCCAGCCCACCAGATTCGAATAAGAGTGGGAGGAGTGCCAATGCAACTCAGATTATCCTGATGAAACATAAGAAATGAGACTCTGGACCCTTGACATCCTACTCGACGTAGAAGACTGAAGAATCTCCCTTGTGGTCAAGGAATGACCACCCTGTGCAAACAGGCACCATCCAGCACCTCAACGTGTGATTTGTTGCAGTTCCCGCCGGAACTCAAGCGACAGAGATCGACAAGATCAAGCCTGCCTGCCTTCTTACAGCTTGATCCACAGTCCCTGCAGAGCTGAGACCCGTGGAGGCAACCGGAAGCGTGGGGCACGCCATCGTGAAAAGACCACGAGACGCTGACCGTGCAGCTCACGAGTGACCCTCGAAGCTGTACACTGGGGTTTGAGAAGCCCCAACCCTGAGCCACTCTTGCACCGAAGCTCACCACTCTACACTCGACGAGTGCTGCATGGGGCCCTTCTGCTTGTCTTGGCTCGACGCGTTGGCTCGGTCACTTTCCAGCTGGCTTGTGGCCCCTGTGCCGACAAAAACCTAAAACCAACTTGCGATTCTGGTTGCTCCAGACTTGCACCAGCTCCTCTGAAAAGGAGCACCCACTCTGACCCTCCTGGTCCGAGTGAGAAGAAATCTCCCAGTCCTGCGTGGATTGCTTTTGCCAAGTGTTGTTTGCTCCAATCTTGAAGCCGACTGCGCCGACGGCGAGAGCCTGTGTGGGACAGATCGTGACCTGCACCTGGACGTCGTAGATGCCCCAGAGCCCACGTGACAGCGGAGAGAAGCTCCTCGACAACCACCTGATTGCGCCCGACATTGCCTGGTTCCGTCCTGGTTCCACCCTGGTCACTGCTGAGTGACCCAGACTCTGTCCCCTCTGCTTTCAGGTACTTTACGACTCTGATCCACCCTTGGATCACACCGGACACTTCTCCTTCACAGCGCCTGCAGCATCTTCAGCTCCAAGCACCCAGAACCTGCGTGACGAAACCCGACGCCACTTCGACCCTATGCACCCGCTTCCTGTGGGTGAGGTAACATTGCAACGCCGGTGTTCCCACACTGGTACACACCTCTAGGGTCTGTGTCTAAAGTCTTGTCCTTGTAGGTTCAGCGGAAGTATCCTTAAACTCTCTTTGTGTTACTTTTACGCACCATTGACATTGCATTGGTGCAAGCCGCACTTTAAGTGCTGCACCCGAATCCCGCGGGCTTTTCCCGACTTCAGCATTGCTTGTCCCGACTGCTCCCAGTGATTCCCTAGGCCCTAGGCCTAACCACTGTTCGATTGGTATCTCTTATACCACTTTCTTAATATATGGTTTGAGTGGCCACCCGCCCTCATCCATAATTGTGCAACTTTGTATGTTATATTGTGCTTTTGATTTAATGCTTGTGCCCCTTTGCTCATATTAGAGTACTGGGGATTATTTTAGAAATAAAGACATATATTTTTATAATATATACTTGTGTGGCGTCCTTTCATTTGATATTACAGGACTGTGATTGGTAAAACAGCTCGCTTAACACGACCTCTTGAGTTAAGCCTTTAAGGCTGCTTAGTCCATGCTACCCCTAGGATAGCTTGTCTAATAAGGTTGACTTACAACCAGACACCATAAGGGATTGTTTGGACTGATACAAGGTGGTTCCAGAATTGCAAACATCATATATCAGGCCAACTTCTCACATTGGTGCGCAGCGGTGCGGATTTGAGCTTGCTGTTGTTTTACCATTGCAATCTTTTTATCAAATTGAAAGATCATATCAAGTACCTTAGGTACATATAAATCAAAAGCTTAGCATATTACGTTCTACTGAACTTAGTAGTTGTAGATTAAAGGGATTAGCACATCCTGACTACAACTCACTAGCAAGGTACAGTAGGAAAACACTTAGTGTAGGTAAATGCACCACTTACACCTCACTAGCAGTCATGTCTGACACAGGAGGAGCTTCAGGCTCTGCCTCTGTGACAGTTGACCTTATCAAGGCAACTTCCAGCTATGACAAACTTAGCCACAAAGACTTGAGTGCCTTGTGCACTGCAAGGGGGCTAAAAAGGGGCAGAAACCCTAGCATTCCTTCCCTGATAGCCATCCTGGAAAAGGATGACTTAGATAAGGCGAGTGCAGCTCTCTTAGATTTAGGAGATGGAGTGAACACCCCTGAGAATGAGAATACTCCAGAAGAGGAAGAAGAGGAGGAAGAGGAGGAAGAGGGCTCAGAAGTAGAAGAGCCTGAGAATCAGGTTCAGAGGGTGAACCAGGTACATGTTGGCAGGCTTAACCAGACCAACTTGGACCTACATGGGAGTGGAGAGGGCCAGCACCTCCCCAGACCATACACCATAATTCCCACAGGCAATAGAAGGGTGCGATCTCCCTCAGGGGACTCTCATGTCTCTAGTGTCTCCAGGGAATCTCAAAGGGGAATGACTTCCCCCCAGAGGAAAGAGCATAGGGCCAGGATGAGGGCTGTCCAACTCCAGATAGAGAGGGAAGAGATAGCCTTGGCTCAAGCTAAACTTGCTTTAGCAAGAGAAAGAAAATTTTGTGGATTAGAGTCCACTGGTGGCAGCAATATTCCTAAAGAGAAAGACAGGAGCTATGACAATAGAAACCTGACAAAAATTGTGCCCCCCTACAAGGAAGGGAATGACATCCACAAATGGATGACTGCTCTTGAGAGAGCCTGCATGGTACAGCAGGTTCCTCAGGAGCAGTGGGCTGCAATTTTATGGTACTCCTTTTCTGAGAAAGGGAGGGATAGGCTCCTCACAGTTAGACCTGAGGATGCCAAAAACTACTCCGTCCTGGAGAGTGCTCTTATTGAAGCCAGAAACCGGTCCTTGGATGCTTGATTCCAGTCTGGGAAAGACATGGCTTGGTAGTTCGGACTGGACTGTTCCCATGGGGCACAGGGTCAGAGCTGATTTGCATATAGCCAGTGTCTAACCCAGGGTGGTGTGGAGTGCAAAAAAACGATGGATTTAGGCCCAGATCCTTGTACTGGGGTGAATGTATGACATTGTTCTACATTCTGTCCATCAACTGTGTTTTTTGCAATTTTCACCCTGAGTGTGCTGGGTATACTCAGACGTGAGTCCCAAGCTCTCCACACCACTGGAGTCAAGCTATCCAGGCTGAATGAAGGCTGATAGCCAGAAACCGGTCCTTGAATGCTTGATTCCGGTCTGGGAAAGACATGGCTTGGTAGTTCGGACTGGACTGTTCCCATGGGGCACAGGGTCAGAGCTGATTTGCATATAGCCAGTGTCTAACCCAGGGTGGTGTGGAGTGCAAAAAAACGATGGATTTAGGCCCAGATCCTTGTACTGGGTGAATGTATGACATTGTTCTACATTCTGTCCATCAACTGTGTTTTTTGCAATTTTCACCCCGAGTGTGCTGGGTACACTCAGATGTGAGTCCCAGGCTCTCCACACCACTGGAGTCAAGCTATCCAGGCTGAATGAAGGCTGATAGCCAGAAACCGGTCCTTAGATGCTTGATTCCGGTCTGGGAAAGACATGGCTTGGTAGTTCGGACTGGACTGTTCCCATGGGGCACAGGGTCAGAGCTGATTTGCATATAGCCAGTGTCTAAACCAGGGTGGTGTGGAGTGCCAAAAAACGATGGATTTAGGCCCAGATCCTTGTACTGGGGTGAATGTATGACATTGTTCTACATTCTGACCATCAACTGTGTTTTTTGCAATTTTCACCCCGAGTGTGCTGGGTATACTCAGACGTGAATCCTAGGCTCTCCACACCACTGGAGTCAAGCTATCCAGGCTGAATGAAGGCTGATAGCCAGAAACCGATCCTTGGATGCTTGATTCCGGTCTGGGAAAGACATGGCTTGGTAGTTCGGACTGGACTGTTCCCATGGGGCACAGGGTCAGAGCTGATTTGCATATAGCCAGTGTCTAACCCAGGGTGGTGTGGAGTGCAAAAAAACGATGGATTTAGGCCCAGATCCTTGTACTGGGGTGAATGTATGACATTGTTCTACATTCTGTCCATCAACTGTGTTTTTTGCAATTTTCACCCCGAGTGTGCTGGGTATACTCAGACGTGAGTCCCAGGCTCTCCACACCACTGGAGTCAAGGTATCCAGGCTGAATGAAGGCTGATAGCCAGAAACCGGTCCTTGGATGCTTGATTCCGGTCTGGGAAAGACATGGCTTGGTAGTTCGGACTGGACTGTTCCCATGGGGTACAGGGTCAGAGCTGATTTGCATATAGCCAGTGTCTAACCCAGGGTGGTGTGGAGTGCCACAAAACGATGGATTTAGGCCCAGATCCTTGTACTGGGATGAATGTATGACATTGTTCTACATTCTGACCATCAACTGTGTTTTTTGCAATTTTCACCCGAGTGTGCTGGGTATACTCAGACGCGAGTCCCAGGCTCTCCACACCACTGGAGTCAAGCTATCCAGGCTGAATGAAGGCTGATAGCCAGAAACCGGTCATTGGATGCTTGATTCCGGTCTGGGAAAGACATGGCTTGGTAGTTCGGACTGGACTGTTCCCATGGGGTACAGGGTCAGAGCTGATTTGCATATAACCAGTGTCTAACCCAGGGTGGTGTGGAGTGCAAAAAACGATGGGTTTAGGCCCAGATCCTTGTACTGGGGTGAATGTATGACATTGTTCTACATTCTGTCCATCAACTGTGTTTTTTGCAATTTTCACCCCGAGTGTGCTGGGTATACTCAGACGTGAGTCCCAGGCTCTCCACACCACTGGAGTCAAGCTATCCAGGCTGAATGAAGGCTGATAGCCAGAAACCGGTCCTTGAATGCTTGATTCTGGTCTGGGAAAGACATGGCTTGGTAGTTCGGACTGGACTGTTCCCATGGGGCACAGGGTCAGAGCTGATTTGCATATAACCAGTGTCTAACCCAGGGTGGTGTGGAGTGCAAAAAAACGATGGATTTAGGCCCAGATCCTTGTACTGGGGTGAATGTATGACATTGTTCTACATTCTGTCCATTAACTGTGTTTTTTGCTTATTGAAGGGTTTGGCCTCACCACTGAGCAATACAGGTTGTTGTTCAGAGACACCCAAAAAGCACAGACTCAAGACTGGACTGATTTTGTAGATTGTGCCACTAAGGCTCTGGAGGGTTGGCTGCAGGGAAGTAAAGTTTCAGACTATACAGGATTGTACAATCTTATCATGAGAGAACAGATCCTTAACTGCTTCAGCGCTACCGCGTTTACCTGCTGTGCGCTGAAAAAGTAATAAATGGCTTGTTTGTGACAAAGCCAGCTCATCATGAGCGCAGGGCAGGTAACGCCCATGACGAGCTGGCTTTGTCATTAGCGTCGAAGTGGTTAATAACTGTCAGAACCAGCTGTTGCATCAATACCTTATTGACTCTGATCTGACCTCTCCCCAAGAATTGGGAAAGAAGGCAGACAAATGGGTCAGAACAAGGATTAAGCAGAAACCCCAGAACCATGGCGGTGACCAGAAGAAAACAGACCCGAAGGGTGGGAATCAGAAAGATAAAGAAAAGGACCAGAAGTCTTCAGGCCCCCAAACTAGTAATAAGGAGGGTGGTTCCCAAAATGACAAAAAGAAAAAGAAGAACAAAGGTCCAAAGACACCTTGGTGTAATACCTGCAAATCAGTTTCACACTGGGGCAGTGAATGCACTAAGAAAAATCCAGTTCCTGCCACTGCAGCTCCTAAAGCAACTGCACCCCCTAGTACAGTCAGCAGTGGTAATGCACAACATAAGGGGATATTAGGGTTAACCTTGGGTACTGAGATGGAATCTGGCCTAGTCAGAATCCCTACTCAGGCTGTTCTGCTCTATGATGTGGACTTGGCTTTGTCCACTACTGTGAGCCCCAGTAACCTGGGCAAATATAGGCAGACGCCTTTAATCAATGAGAAACTGGCTCAGGCCTACAGGGACACATGTGCCAGTGTCACAATGGTGACACCTGACTTTGTGGACCCGGGACCGATTGTACTAGGTGAGAATTACCTAGTGACCAATGCAAGCAACTCCACTACTACACATAGTGTGGCTGTTGTGAACTTCTCCTGGGGAGGGGTAAATGGCCTAAAGAAAGTTGTGGTAAGTGCAGACCTCCCAGAAGACTGTCTGTTAGGCAATGATCTTGAAAGCTCAGTTTGGTCAGAAGTGGAGTACAGGACTCATGCAGAAATGCTAGGGATTTCAGCTCATGTCCTTGCAGTGACAAGGTCTCAGAACCTTCCTGAACCAGTGGTGGATCGTGAAACATTAGACCAGCCACAACCCAAAAGAAGAAGCAAGAGGGTTAAGGCTGTGCCTTCCCACTTGCCCCAGGTTGAGGATCAGCCTTCACAGGAAGCTGATTCTGCAGTCCAAGAGGAGACTGTCTCTGAGGAACTTGAGCCTGATCAGGTTGAGTTTCTAGGGACAGGGGGACCCTCAAGGGCAGACCTGGGGCAGGCCCAATTAGATTGCCCTTCACTTGAACCCCTCAGACAGCAAACTGCTGCTGAGGCTGCAGGGAATGCTCAAGGTGCCCATAAAGTTTATTGGGATGATGGACTCCTTTACTCAGAGGCTAGAGACCCCAAGCCTGGTACCACCAGGAGGTTAGTTATACCTTTGAAGTTTAGGGGTTTCCTTCTCACCTTGGCCCATGATATTCCCCTTGCAGGACACTTAGGCCAGAACAAGACTTGGGACAGGCTTGTCCCTCACTTTCACTGGCCTCATATGTCAGAAAATGTCAAGGAGTTTTGTCGCTCCTGTGTCACTTGCCAAGCCAGTGGTAAGTCAGGTGGCACAACAAAGGCCCCCCTGATACCACTACCTGTGGTGGGGGTACCCTTTGAAAGAGTTGGAATAGACATTGTGGATCCCATGGATCCTCAAACAGCATCTGGGCACAGATTTATACTGGTGGTAGTGGATCATGCCACCAGGTATCCAGAGGCAATTCCCCTGAGGACCACAACAGCACCTGTTGTGTCAAAAGCCCTCATTGCAGTTTTCTCAAGAGTGGGCTTTCCAAAGGAGGTTCTTTCAGACAGAGGTACCAACTTCATGTCTGGATACTTAAAAGCAATGTGGAAGGAGTGTGGAGTAAACTACAAGTTTACCACACCCTATCACCCACAGTGCAATGGGCTTGTGGAGAGATTCAACAAGACCCTCAAGGGAATGATAAAAGGATTACCAGAGAAGCTTAGACGGAAATGGGACACCCTTTTACCCTGCTTGCTCTTTGCTTACAGAGAGGTCCCACAGAAGGGGGTTGGCTACAGCCCTTTTGAACTTTTGTTTGGCCACCCTGTGAGGGGTCCACTATGTTTGGTGAAGGAAGGATGGGAGTTACCTCTCAAAAAGCCTAAGCTAGATGTTGTGGACTATGTACTTGGTCTCCGCTCCAGGATGGCTGAGTATATGGAAAGAGCATCCAAAAACCTGGAGGCCAGTCAAGAATTACAGAAAGCTTGGCATGACCAACAGGCTGTTCTGGTTGAGTTCCAGCCAGGGCAGAAGGTGTGGGTGTTGGACCCAGTGGGCCCAGCAGCACTCCAGGACAAATGGACTGGACCCTACCCTATCATTGAGAAAAAGGGAGAAGTCACCTATGTGGTTGACTTTGGAACCCCTAAGAGCCCCCACAGGGTGCTCCATGTGAATCGTTTGAAAGCATTTGTTGACAGGGAGGACATGAGTCTCCTCATGGCCACAGATGGGGATCAGGAGGAAGAGAGTGACCCTCTCCCAGACCTGCTTTCCCAGAACCCTGATGATGGTTCAGTTGATGGAGTAGCCTTGTCAGGCAGCCTCACTGAGCAGCAACAGGTGGACTGCAGACAGGTGTTGCAGGCCCACAGACATATGTTTTCACTGACACCCAGTCAGACTAACTGGTGCACCCATGAGGTGGACACTGGTGACAGTCTGCCTGTGAAGAATAAGATCTACAGGCAACCTGACCATGTCAGGGATTGTATAAAGGCTGAGGTGCAAAAGATGTTGGAGCTTGGAGTGATTGAGCCATCAGATGATTGTGCGCTTTACAAATGTGGATTATTATTATTATTATTATTAGAGCCCATGGGCTAGCCCAGTGGTCCTTGTGCCAAAACCTCATACCCAGGATAGTAAGAGAGAAATGAGGTTTTGTGTGGACTACAGAGGTCTCAATGCTGTCACTAGGACAGATGCTCATCCCATTCCAAGAGCGGATGAGCTCATTGATAAATTGGCTTCTGCCAAGTTTCTGAGCACATTTGATTTGACAGCTGGCTACTGGCAGACCAGGTTAGCTGAAGAGCCAAAAGCCAAAACAGCATTCTCTACCCCTAGTGGACATTATCAGTTTGTGGTAATGCCCTTTGGTTTGAAGAATGCACCTGCCACCTTCCAAAAGTTGGTGAATCAAGTCCTTGCTGGGTTGGATGACTTTTGCGCAGCATATCTAGATGATATTGCTGTCTTTAGCTCCACCTTGGAGGATCACCTGATCCACCTGAAGAAGGTTCTGGAGGCCCTGCAAAAGGCAGGCCTGACTATCAAGGCTACCAAGTGCCAGACAGGGCAGAGCACGGTTGCGTACTTGGGCCACCTAGTAGGTGAGGGTCAAGTTCAACCATTGGAGAGCAAGATACAGACCATACAGGACTGGGCTCCTCCAACTACCCAGACACAAGTCAGAGCCTTCTTGGGCCTGACTGGGTATTACAGAAAGTTTGTGAAATACTATGGGTCCATTGTGACACCATTGAATGACTTGACATCCAAGAAGATGCCCAAAAAGGTTCAGTGGACAGTTAGCTGTCAAAAGGCATTTGATGACCTGAAGAAGGCCATGTGCTTTGCACCTATCCTGAAGAGTCCTGACTACTCCAATCAGTTCATTGTACAGACAGATGCTTCTGAGTTGGGGGTGGGAGCTGTGCTTTCACAACTTAATCAAGATGGTCAAGACCAGCCCATTGCTTTTATTAGCAGAAGGCTGACCCCCAGGGAGAAACGTTGGTCAGCTATTGAGAGGGAGGCCTTTGCTGTGGTTTGGGCCCTGAAGAAGTTGAGGCCATACTTGTTTGGAACTCACTGCCTAATTCAGACAGACCAAAAGCCCCTCTTGTGGCTAAATCAGATGAAGGGTGAAAATCCCAAACTGCTCAGGTGGTCCATTTCCCTACAGGGGATGGACTTTACAGTGGAGCACCGCCCAGGGACTGACCATGGTAATGCAGATGGTCTCTCCAGGTACTTCCACTTAGAACATGAAGACTTATCTGGTCAAGGTTAAGTTTAATGTCCCTGAGTTTGGTGGGGGGGTTGTGTAGGAGAGTAGGGTCTGCTATCCTATGGTCACCCCAATTTTCTGCTTTTTGCTTCACTGGTTTACGATTTACTGAGGCTGTGGGCCTGCTAATCAGACCCCCAGCCTGCTGTTCTCTCTCTAAATTCACCTACATGTACTATAGGTACATAACCCAATTGGAAATGGACTCCTTGTCAGCCCCTGTACCATGCACTATAGGTGCTCAGGGCATAGGTGCCACCAAGGCCTACCAGGGGCTGAAGCATAGCTTTTGCCACCCCTGGCTGGTTCTTAAATTGACACAACTGGCTGATCACTCAGCTGGGGCAAGTGAGTGTAATCACCCCTTGCTTAGATATAGTATACCTATATCTAAACCTATATCTGGACACATATAAACCTGTGAGCCACTCCTATGGAAGGCCTTATCAATCCTGAAGGCAGAGTGCGTGGTTTAATGTGAGATGGAGCTCTAGCATGAGCTGAGCCTGTCTGCAGCTGTCGGGAACAACTCCCTAAGCTGTTCCGGGATAATGCCATACCATATACTATTAAATGCCTTATAATCCTCGCGGTTATATAGCAACTTTAGTTTGGCTTTATCAAAACATGTCGTGTAAGGTGTCATACAATTTGGAATACTATCCCCTCGACAATCCTGTTGACGGGGATAGTATTCCACCCCTCTAGAGGGAGAAGACATGTTACTTTACTGAAACGCGGTTGATTTTTAAAAGAGCCTCAGATCCACAAATTGGATGCTTCTGCCACAGACACAAGTCTGACCTCCTGCTGCTGACCGAAACTCAGCAGAGGAGGCCTGGACAAAGGGTTTCCTGTCGCAGGGCGGTGTGACACCACCCCAGACAGGAGATAGTCGATTGTAGCAGGGAAGTTTGAAAGAAACCAGACACTGCCTGGGGAGCACAAGGCTGCCCCTTGCTTAATCCGGCCAAACTGGTTCTGGGGCACACCAGCCCCTGTCCCAGCGCGGCCTGGATCAAAGGAAAGGGGTGTATCCACCCCCTTCCTGGGTCCCACCCATAGGAGGGGACCTAGCAGGTAATCCAGCCCACCAGATTCGAATAAGAGTGGGAGCAGTGCCAATGCAACTCAGATTATCCTGATGAAACATAAGAAACGAAACTCTGGACCCTTCGACATCCTACTCGACGTAGAAGACTGAAGAATCTCCCTTGTGGTCAAGGATTGACCACCCTGTGCAAACAGGCACCATCCAGCACCTCAACGTCTGCTTTGTTGCAGGTCCCGCTGGAACTCGAGCAACAGAGATCAACGAGTTTAAGCCTGCCTGCCTTCTTAAGGCCCAATCCACAGTCCCTGCAGAGCTGAGACCCGTGGAGGCGACCGGAAGCGTGGGGCACCCCATCTTGAAAAGACCACGAGACGCTGACTGTGCAGCCCACGAGTGACCCTCGAAGCTGTACACCGGGGTTTGAGAAGCCCCAACCCGGAGCCACTCTTGCACCGAAGCTCACCCCTCTACACTCGACGAGTGCTGCGTGGGGCCCTTCTGCTTGTCTTGGCTTGACGCTTTGGCCCGGTCACTTGCCAGCTGGCTTGTGGCCCCTGTGCCGACGAAAACCTAAAACCGACTTGCGATTCTGGTTGCTCCAGACTTGCACCAGCTCCTCTGAAAAGGAGCACCCACTCTGACCCTTCTGGTCCGAGTGAGAAGCAATCTCCCAGTCCTGCGTGGATTGCTTTTGCCAAGTGTTGTTTGCTAGAATCTTGAAGCCGACTGCGCGGACGGCGAGAGCCTGCGTGGGACAGATTGTGACCTGCTCCTGGACGTCGCAGATGCCCCAGAGCCCACGTGACAGTGGAGAAAAGCTCCTTGACGACCACCTGATTGCGCCCGACATTGCCTGGTTCCGTCCTGGTTCCACCCTGGTCACTGCTGAGTGACCCAGACTCTGTCCCCTCTGCTTTCAGGTAATTTACGACTCTGACCCACCCTTGGATCACACCGGACACTTCTCCTTCACAGCGCCTGCAGCATCTTCAGCTCCAAGCACCCAGAACCTGCGTGACGAAACCCGACGCCACTTCGACCCTATGCACCCGCTTCCTGTGGGTGAGGTAACATTGCAACGCCAGTGTTCCCACACTGGTACACACCTCTAGGGTCTGTGTCTAAAGTCTTGTCCTTGTAGGTTCAGCGGAAGTATCCTTAAACTCTCTTTGTGTAACTTTTACGCACCATTGACATTGCATTGGTGCAAGCCGCACTTTAAGTGCTGCACCCGAATCCCGCGGGCTTTTCCCGACTTCAGCATTGCTTGTCCCGACTGCTCCCAGCGATTCCCTAGGCCCTAGGCCTAACCACTGTTCGATTGGTATCTCTTATACCACTTTCTAAAAATATGGTTTGAGTGGCCACCCGCCCTCATCCATAATTGTGCAACTTTGTATGTTATACTGTGCTTTTGATTTAACGCTTGTGCCCCTTTGCTCATAAAGAGTACTGGGGATTATTTTAGAAATAAGCACATATATTTTTATAATATATACTTGTGTGGTGTCCTTTCATTTGATATTACAGGACTGTGATTGGTAAAACAGCTCGCTTAACACGACCTCTTGAGTGAAGCCATTAAGGCTGCTTAGTCCATGCTACCCCTAGGATAGCTTGTCTAATAAGGTTGACTTACAATCAGACACCATAAGGGATTGTTTGGACTGATACAAGGTGGTTCCAGAATTGGAAACATCATATATCAGGCCAACTTCTCACAACCCCTAAGTAGAGCAAAAGGAGTAGAACCTGTGATGGAACTCGGGGTAGTACAATGTGCCCACAACATACTTTGGACAGCTTCCTTGATGTCAACTCTGGATGAAACAACCCACTGAACACACTCAAACAGAATACGATTGTTGCGCTCAATGAAACCTTTGGCCTGTGGGTGATATAAAGCCACACGCCAGTGGGTAATACCATACTGAGACAGAAAAACAGACATCTCCTTGTAAGTAAACTGTACCCCATTGTCGGATAAAATCTCCTTGGGAAAACCCTCTCTGGCAAAGATACTCTGAAGAAACCTGATGTAGGAGAGTAGGGTCTGCTTTCCTATGGTCACCCCATTTTTTTTTCCTTTTTGCTTCACTGTTATTCGACTTAATGTGGCTGTGGGCCTGCTAATCAGACCCACAGCCTGCTGTTCTCTCTCTAAATTCACATCCACATACTTTAGGTACATAACCAATTGGACATTGGGTCACCTTATCAGCCCCTGTACAGTGTACTATAGGTACCCAGGGCATAGGTGCATCCAAGGCCTACCAGGGGCTGCAGCATATCTTCTGCCACCCCTGGCTGGCTATCCAAACTGACATAACTGGCTGATCACTCAGCTGGGGCAAGGTTGTGTAATCACCGCTTGCTTAGATATAGTATACCTATATCTAAACCTATATCTGGACACATATACACCTATAAGTCACTCCTAGGGCAGGCCTTATCAATCCTGGAGGCAGAGTGCTTGGTTTTATGTGAGATGGTGCTCTAGCATGAGCTGAGCCTGTCTGCAGCTTTTGGGACCAACTCCCTTAGTCCTGAGCTTCTCAGAAGCGGTCGCTCCCCTCGCTGCTCCCTGCCTCCACCTGGTAACGTAGCGCTCTGATTGCCACGCATTGCTCGCACTGCTAGAATCTGTCTATCATCGTAGCGCTTATTGCCAGACTTGCTCACACTGCTGAATATTAAGTGTTCGTAGCGCTTCACAATTAGACCGTGCTTTGCTAGATACTGTGCCATTGTTATTTACTGTGCCACTCGCTTTGCCTTCCCTGATAATTGTTGCCTGACTGTGACTGTGCTGCCCAGTTCATAGCGCTTATTTAACTAAGGTCGTGCCCAATCTCGTCCTTTATCGCTTTTGGCTTGCTGCCATTTTGTTGTTTGTTGTGTGCCTCCCAGCCTGGCCCTCCACCCCGCTCCCGCCTCCCAGCTGCTCCTCCCTCACCCCACCCCCCCTCCACTAACCACTTATGACAGATAATTTTGCGCGCAGCGTTCACGCGCAGCGGTCGCGCCCCATGCGTGCCGAAGATGTGCCAAAGGTAAGCCCGTCTGCGCCCGTCCGCGCCTGGACCGCGCCCAGCGCCAGTCCCCCTGGCCCCCGCAAAATCCACTCCGCCTGCACGACATACGACGCCGCAACCCTCTCAGCCCTTTACCCCGGCTGCCCACCTAACTGCTACCAAGCCGCCCCAGGACACACCCATGGACCCTTCACCTGCCATCTGCCATTCCTGCAAGGTCAACTGCATCAGGACCCACACCAAATCCACAGACTCCAATCAGAGCTCCGACACTAACCAACTAAAGTGCATCCTGCTCAACACCCGCTCGGTCCACAGACACGCCATTGAACTCTGGAACCTCCTCAACACTACATCGCCGGATGTCGCCTTCCTCACAGAAACCTGGATAAATGCCTCATCAGCACCCGACATTGCCATAGCCATCCCGGACGGCTACAAGATCATCCGAAAGGACCGCACCAACCAAACAGGAGGAGGCATCGCCATCGTCCACAAGTACACCATCCGCATCACGACCAGTTCCGACGACAACCTCACAACCGCCAAACACCTTCACTTCCAGATCCACACCGACCCTAAGACCACACTCAGAGGCAAAGAAACACAGAGGGTAGGAGAGGGGCCCGAGGGGAGAAATTATTTATAGACCTAATGGCATCTTGTCCCCCAACTATACATTTAAACACACGAGAGATGCCAAAGGTCTTTGATTAATTCAATTATGATGCCGAACCATCAAAGTGTTCTACATGAGTAGCTGGAACCGAAGGGTCGCTACAGTCCAAGAGAGACACAGGAGAAAGTAAGTTTTAGGATACACTTCAGAGTTAGAACCCATAGAAAAGTACCCATCAGCCCACTCAATAGTGGAACTTCGTCATCTGGGATTTCGTGTTTGAAATATGGTGTCCAAACAGCCCTTCCTCAAGAATAAATCGAGGCTAGCTGTGGACCCAATGGTTGTACCCTCAACCAGAAATGATGACAGAGTTTGAGGCTGATAGGGCTTAGTTGCAGTGCTCAAGAAAAGTGTGAAAAAATGAATGAAACAGAAAGGAAAAATGATCCGAGTGATTAAAAATACCTATCTTGATGTCAATAAAATAACTTTATTAGGTCTGCCCATCAAGATGGTATAGTTAAAAGCAGAGTGATAATAGCAGGAAACAAATTGCTATTTACCATAGATGTTATGTGGTCAACATGTTTCAGCCTTTGTAGGCTTTCGTCAGGACCTATGAATCACTACTGCAACACTTACTTTTTGTGCTGTGAAAGGTAGACTACGACATATTCAAAAGTGGTGTATCATCTCCTGTGAAAAAATAATAATAAGAGAACAGAGAGAAAACCACACAACAGAAAGTTATGGTTCTTGAAATAATTGTCATATATATATATACATTGATATATTGTGATAGATCTTTATCTTAAACTTACCCAAATTTTGGGGATTTGAAACCTCACCTCACCTGGCAACGGCTCAGGATAAAGGAGGCCACGCACTAAAAAAACAAAATTAAATGCATGTATTTTAGTTCATCTTGTGAATTGGATCATTAGATCCAAATGAGTTTTCCAGTATGATACAAAAAGGCAGGGCAGGCAGCCGTAGGAAGGATGACGTTTCTGTAAGGAGGGGAGTATAACTGCCGTTTGTTCATTAGCAGTGACTGAATTATCCTCCTAAAAGTAATATTTGTCGAAAGAGTTAAGAATGAGTATGTTTTCTATCCTCTACATGAATCTTAAATTCTTTTTAAGAAAGTTTTACTCTCATGTGATTTAGTTAAATATTAGCAGACCAAAAGATAGATTGGTTTGAGCGTTGTAATAGCTCTTTCGTCTTTTGAGATATTTTTAACGCAGTTCAGAGCACACTTACCTCTCCGTCGTTACCTCGTGCTGTACTAAGCCGAGGGGGAGGTAGTGACGCAATGTGGTGCGAAAGAGTAAAAGGTTGGCCTGCGGACCTGAGAGAGAGTTAGCTAATGGAGCATTTTGATTGGCTCCTTGTAAAATTTAAACGTAGCCCAATGGTTGTTTATGTGGAAAGAGTGACGCTCGCTCATAATCGTATGTGCGCTCCTCCCACTTCAACCCGGATTCAGATAGATGTCTTGTCTTTAGCGGACCGCTCTGAAAACAGAACAAGTGCTCTTACTGATTGGTCCTTCGGCTGAACCCGGAAATGTGAGAAATCACCAATGACTCCTTGCCAAAGAGTTAGAGATTAACACAGAGATTCAGGCCGTGTGTCGAAACGGCACGGGTTATCTGACCTTACAGTGCCTGAATTTGTTCTTTGATCTTATCGTTCATGTGTTGTTAATGGAGAAAACACATAGTGCTAATACAGTCCTTAGGAAGGCTTATAGCTGTAACCACGGGATATCGTCATTCAACCCTTCTGTGTCACATTTTAATTTGTAAACCCATTTTTATTCTTTTCTCAGTAAAAAGTGGGAAAGATCCGCAACATGTTGGGGTATGTAGGGTTGTTCTAACACCACCCACTCCAAGTCATCTGTGTGATGTTTAGCGGTGAGAAAATGGGACGTGAGCCGGGTAGCTTGTTTGTTTCGCCTGATTGTGCTCTTATGTTCCTGTATGCGTAGCTTGATTTTTCTGGTAGTCATTCCTATATACCTCAAACCGCATGGACAGGTTATCAGGTAAATGACTCTCTCGCTGTTGCAGTTGGTGTGGCGTTTGAGCACCCATGGTCGAGTGGTGCCTATGTCTACAGTTAGGGTTCTTTTGGTTTGTGGGCACACCGAGCAATTCCCGCAGGGATGATGTCCTTGGACAGGGGGGAGATTCCACAAAGTGGAGGTGGATTCTTCAATGCTCTGGCGTGGTCTCGTGTGAACCAATTCGTCCTTAAGGTTACTTCCTCTTTTGAATGAAAAGAGTGGTAGGGGGATGTTTTCTCCAGCACTGTTCAGGATCCGCCCAGTGGTGGTTTTTCAACTGGGGGTTCCAACAACGCTTCTCGATTATTATTAGCGGCCCGTTTTAGAGACTTTGTAACCAACTTCCTTGGGTACCTGCGTGTTTGCAGTTTCTCTGAAAGATCTTTCGCTTCAGATTGGAAGTCCACTTTATCTGAGCAGTTTCTGCGAACCCTCAGAAACTGGCCAAATGGAAGGTTCTCTCGGAGAGAGCGAGGATGGTGGCTATCGAATCTCAGAAGAGAGTTGCGTGCCATAGGCTTACGGTACAAAGAGCTCGCTAAATGGCCGTTTTGTGGAAAGATCAAGAGATCCAGAAATGGGAGTTCGGTTCTGCTGTGGTCCAAAGTGAACCTTAGGTAAGGGTTCTGATTATTCAGCCAGTTTTGGAAAGATAGTAAAGATTGTTCATCTCCACGCCAGATCAGCAGAATATCATCGATGTACCTTTTCCACACCATCAATTGTTGATGGTGTGGATTGTTGGTATTGAGCACATGATGAGTCTCGAATTGGTGGACATAAAGATTCGTCAGACTGGGCGCAAATTTGCTGCCCATTGAAGTGCCTGACACTTGCAGGTAAAGGCCATCTTCAAAGGCGAAAAAGTTCTCTGTCATTGCAATTCTTGCTAGTTCCATTATGAAATGGATAGGTGTCATGGTGTCTGGGGCAGAGTTTTCCAGCAGTTTTCGTACTGTCTCCAAAGTATCTGTCTGAGGTATACAGGTATACAAGGATTCGACATCCAGGCTTGCTAGTATGTCTAAATCAGTGTTGAACTCCACCTCTGGTAGTATGCGCAGGACATCCTTCGAATCTTGAAGGTACGATGGCATGGTTTTCACTAGGGGGCTGAGAAAAATGTCCACGAAAGCAGATAAAGGTTCTAAAAGAGAACCTATGCCCGAAATTATGGGACGACCTGGAGGTGGTCTTGTTGGTTTGTGAATTTTGGGCAATGTGTAAAAATATGGTGTGGTAGGAAATTTGGTGACCAAGTAAGCTGCCTCTTGCGACGTAATCCAGCCCTCTGTACTGGCTTCCTCTACTAGATGTTTTATCTCATTGGTGAGTCTCACTGTAGGGTTTTCCTCCAAAGGTGTGTAAAACTGGGTGTTCCCTAGTTGTCTTAGGCACTCAGCCCGGTATGAGGTAGTGTCCTGGATAACTATGGCTCCCCCCTTGTCGGCTGGTTTTATCACAATACTGGTGTCTTTCGACAGGGTCTCTAGCGCATTTCTCTCTGATTTGGAAAGATTTTGATAGTTGTTTTGTTTTGAAAAATCGAGAGACTTCAAATCATGTAACACTGCTGCCTCAAAAGCACCTACTTTGGATGGTACTTGTTGGAGTAGGGACATGAATGTGGACTTGACCTTCAAGCCTGTTTGTGTCCGAGGTCAAAGTTTCTGATTCTTTGTCTTTAAAGAAATAGTGTAACCTTACATTTCTAAAAAATCTTTCAATCTCACCTCGAATTAGGAACGGGTCTCCACTGTTGGTGGGCACGAAACCCAGACCTTTGTTGAGTACCTTCTGTTCACTGGGGGTCAGTGTCCGAGTACTGAGATTGACTACAAGATTTTCTTCCACTTCAGGGGCAGTGATCATTGACCTCGTTTGTTGCGGGTCATTGGAAGTTCTTGATCGTCTGCCCATTGAACTTGACTTTGCCCTCTCCGTCTTCCTCGATTCCAGTCGCGGCCCTGTCCTAAAAAAGCCTGGCTTTCAAAATATTGAGGCTGCATCGGATAGTGGGACATTGGGGGAGGGAATTGAGGATATCCCCATGGGGCTGGTGGCCACCATGGTCCTGGTTGGTACCTGTTTCCTCGCCCACTGTATCTGCGGTTCGGTCGATTGTTGCGACCTTTCCCTCTCCATTGTTTGGTGCTACTGTTTTCAGTGCCAGAAGATTCTGAGTCTGAAGAAGTGGCGTAAGAGGAACCATATGTTTGTTTTTGTTTGTTAGAGTCATTTGGGTTGTAATTCTCACTGGTGTATGGGTATATTTTCTCATGTGAGAATTTCTCCAAATCTTTTTTGAATTTTTCTATTTTGGCAAAAAAGATTGGGTCTCTGTACTCTTTATTGGCTTTGTTGGAGTCTTCCTGTTGTTTCTCAAATTTCTTTGTTGTTAGAGTCGTTTTTATTTGCCCTTCAAGGATTTGAATCTCAACTAGGATGGCATCTGCGATTCTCTTTGCAGTTGAGATGATCAGGATGAGCCAATCTCTAGTGCAACGCCAGGCTATTAACAACCAATCTTTGATAAAGGCTTTATCCGTAAGGAAGAGTCTTGGCGCATTTATTACTATCAGGCCCGTGGGTGCACATTTCCCATGCAAATATTCGGCTATTATTTGACCATGTACTGTTGTACGAGAGTGACTTTTCTTTAGATTTAGTACCGTTTCCCAGTCCCCTACTACTGCTGGAGTTGTAGTGGGGATTTGATCTAGCATACTGGGATTTTCGCTCAAAATGGACGACAGAGTTTCATCATCGAAACCTAGGCCGCCGAAATCTGCCATTGTATCACTGGAAAAAGAGATGAGCAAAAAGACAGTGTAAGTGCTCTGTTTCTTTGGTGCACTTGTCTTTTTAAAGAAAGGGGCCCGCAGCCGTAGCTGCACAGACTAACACAGAAACACAGAGGGTAGGAGAGGGGCCCGAGGGGAGAAATTATTTATAGACCTAATGGCATCTTGTCCCCCAACTATACATTTAAACACACGAGAGATGCCAAAGGTCTTTGATTAATTCAATTATGATGCCGAACCATCAAAGTGTTCTACATGAGTAGCTGGAACCGAAGGGTCGCTACAGTCCAAGAGAGACACAGGAGAAAGTAAGTTTTAGGATACACTTCAGAGTTAGAACCCATAGAATAGTACCCATCAGCCCACTCAATAGTGGAACTTCGTCAGCTGGGATTTCGTGTTTGAAATATGGTGTCCAAACAGCCCTTCCTCAAGAATAAATCGAGGCTAGCTGTGGACCCAATGGTTGAACCCTCAACCAGAGATGATGACAGAGTTTGAGGCTGATAGGGCTTAGTTGCAGTGCTCAAGAAAAGTGTGAAAAAATGAATGAAACAGAAAGGAAAAATGATCCGAGTGATTAAAAATACCTATCTTGATGTCAATAAGAGAACTTTATTAGGTCTGCCCATCAAGATGGTATAGTTAAAAGCAGAGTGATAATAGCAGGAAACAAATTGCTATTTACCATAGATGTTATGTGGTCAACATGTTTCAGCCTTTGTAGGCTTTCGTCAGGACCTATGAATCACTACTGCAACACTTACTTTTTGTGCTGTGAAAGGTAGACTACAGACATATTCAAAAGTGGTGTATCATCTCCTGTGAAAAAATAATAATAAGAGAACACAGAGAAAACCACACAACAGAAAGATATGGTTCTTGAAATAATTGTCATATATATATATACATTGATATATTGTGATAGATCTTTATCTTAAACTTACCCAAATTTTTGGGATTTGAAACCTCACCTTACCTGGCAACGGCTCAGGATAAAGGAGGCCACGCACTAAAAAAACAAAATTAAATGCATGTATTTTAGTTCATCTTGTGAATTGGATCATTAGATCCAAATGAGTTTTCCAGTATGATACAAAAAGGCAGGGCGGGCAGCCGTAGGAAGGATGACGTTTCTGTAAGGAGGGGAGTATAACTGCCGTTTGTTCGTTAGCAGTGACTGAATTATCCTCCTAAAAGTAATATTTGTCCAAAGAGTTAAGAATAAGTATGTTTTCTATCCTCTACATAAATCTTAAATTCTTTTTAAGAAAGTTTTACTCCCATGTGATTTAGTTAAATATTAGCAGACCAAAAGATAGATTGGTTTGAGCGTTGTAATAGCTCTTTCGTCTTTTGAGATATTTTTAACGCAGTTCAGAGCGCACTTACCTCTCCGTCGTTACCTCGTGCTGTACTAAGCCGAGGGTAAGGTAGTGACGCAATGTGGTGCGAAAGAGTAAAAGGTTGGCCTGCGGACCTGAGAGAGAGTTAGCTAACGGAGCATTTTGATTGGCTCCTTGTGAAATTTAAACGTAGCCCAATGGTTGTTTATGTGGAAAGAGTGACGCTCGCTAATAATCGTATGTGTGCTCCTCCCACTTCAACCCGGATTCAGATAGATGTCTTGTCTTTAGCGGACCGCTCTGAAAACAGAACAAGTGCTCTTACTGATTGGTCCTTCGGCTGAACCCGAAAATGTGAGAAATCACCAATGACTCCTTGCCAAAGAGTTAGAGATTAACACAGAGACTCAGGCCGTGTGTCGAAACGGCACGGGTTATCTGACCTTACAGTGCCTGAATTTGCTCTTTGATCTTATCGTTCATGTGTTGTTAATGGAGAAAACACATAGTGCTAATACAGTCCTTAGGAAGGCTTATAGCTGTAACCACGGGATATCGTCATTCAACCCTTCTGTGTCACATTTTAATTTGTAAACCCATTTTTGTTCTTTTCTCAGTAAAAAGTGGGAAAGATCCGCGACATGTTGGGGTATGTAGGGTTGTTCTAACACCACCCACTCCAAGTCATCTGCGTGATGTTTAGCGGTGAGAAAATGGGACGTGAGCCGGGTAGCTTGTTTGTTTCGCCTGATTGTGCTCTTATGTTCCTGTATGCGTAGCTTGATTTTTCTGGTAGTCATTCCTATATACCTCAAACCGCATGGACAGGTAATCAGGTAAATGACTCTCTCGCTGTTGCAGTTGGTGTGGCGTTTGAGCACCCATGGTCGAGTGGTGCCTATGTCTACAGTTAGGGTTCTTTTGGTTTGTGGGCACACCGAGCAATTCCCGCAGGGATGATGTCCTTGGACAGGGGGGAGATTCCACAAAGTGGAGGTGGATTCTTCAATGCTCTGGCGTGGTCTCGTGTGAACCAATTCGTCCTTAAGGTTACTTCCTCTTTTGAATGAAAAGAGTGGTAGGGGGATGTTTTCTCCAGCACTGTTCAGGATCCGCCATCTTTGTCTTATTATTTTCTGGATCTTGATGGAAGAGGAGTTGAAAGTGGTAACACATGCCAACCTGCCCAGTGGTGGTTTTTCAACTGGGGGTTCCAACAACGCTTCTCGATTATTATTAGCGGCCCGTTTTAGAGACTTTGTAACCAACTTCCTTGGGTACCTGCGTGTTTGCAGTTTCTCTGAAAGATCTTTCGCTTCAGATTGGAAGTCCACTTTATCTGAGCAGTTTCTGCGAACCCTCAGAAACTGGCCAAATGGAAGGTTCTCTCGGAGAGAGCGAGGATGGTGGCTATCGAATCTCAGAAGAGAGTTGCGTGCCATAGGCTTACGGTACAAAGAGCTCGCTAAATGGCCGTTTTGTGGAAAGATCAAGAGATCCAGAAATGGGAGTTCGGTTCTGCTGTGGTCCAAAGTGAACCTTAGGTAAGGGTTCTGAATATTCAGCCAGTTTTGGAAAGATAGTAAAGATTTTTCATCTCCACGCCAGATCAGCAGAATATCATCGATGTACCTTTTCCACACCATCAATTGTTGATGGTGTGGATTGTTGGTATTGAGCACATGATGAGTCTCGAATTGGTGGACATAAAGATTCGTCAGACTGGGCGCAAATTTGCTGCCCATTGAAGTGCCTGACACTTGCAGGTAAAGGCCATCTTCAAAGGCGAAAAAGTTCTCTGTCATTGCAATTCTTGCTAGTTCCATTATGAAATGGATAGGTGTCATGGTGTCTGGGGCAGAGTTTTCCAGCAGTTTTCGTACTGTCTCCAAAGTATCTGTCTGAGGTATACAGGTATACAAGGATTCGACATCCAGGCTTGCTAGTATGTCTAAATCAGTGTTGAACTCCACCTCTGGTAGTATGCGCAGGACATCCTTCGTATCTTGAAGGTACGATGGCATGGTTTTCACTAGGGGGCTGAGAAAAATGTCCACGAAAGCAGATAAAGGTTCTAAAAGAGAACCTATGCCCGAAATTATGGGACGACCTGGAGGTGGTCTTGTTGGTTTGTGAATTTTGGGCAATGTGTAAAAATATGGTGTGGTAGGAAATTTGGTGACCAAGTAAGCTGCCTCTTGCGACGTAATCCAGCCCTCTGTACTGGCTTCCTCTACTAGATGTTTTATCTCATTGGTGAGTCTCACTGTAGGGTTTTCCTCCAAAGGTGTGTAAAACTGGGTGTTCCCTAGTTGGCTTAGGCACTCAGCCTGGTATGAGGTAGTGTCCTGGATAACTATGGCTCCCCCCTTGTCGGCTGGTTTTATCACAATACTGGTGTCTTTCGACAGGGTCTCTAGCGCATTTCTCTCTGATTTGGAAAGATTTTGATAGTTGTTTTGTTTTGAAAAATCGAGAGACTTCAAATCATGTAACACTGCTGCCTCAAAAGCACCTACTTTGGATGGTACTTGTTGGAGTAGGGGCATGAATGTGGACTTGACCTTCAAGCCTGTGTTTGTGTCCGAGGTCAAAGTTTCTGATTCTTTGTCTTTAAAGAAATAGTGTAACCTTACATTTCTAAAAAATCTTTCAATCTCACCTCGAATTAGGAACGGGTCTCCACTGTTGGTGGGCGCGATACCCAGACCTTTGTTGAGTACCTTCTGTTCACTGGGGGTCAGTGTCCGAGTACTGAGATTGACTACAAGATTTTCTTCCACTTCAGGGGCAGTGATCATTGACCTCGTTTGTTGCGGGTCATTGGAAGTTCTTGATCGTCTGCCCATTGAACTTGACTTTGCCCTCTCCGTCTTCCTCGATTCCAGCCGCGGCCCTGTCCTAAAAAAGCCTGGCTTTCAAAATATTGAGGCTGCATCGGATAGTGGGACATTGGGGGAGGGAATTGAGGATATCCCCATGGGGCTGGTGGCCACCATGGTCCTGGTTGGTACATGTTTCCTCGCCCACTGTATCTGCGGTTCGGTCGATTGTTGCGACCTTTCCCTCTCCATTGTTTGGTGCTACTGTTTTCAGTGCCAGAAGATTCTGAGTCTGAAGAAGTGGCGTAAGAGGAACCATGTGTTTGTTTTTGTTTGTTAGAGTCATTTGGGTTGTAATTCTCACTGGTGTATGGGTATACTTTCTCATGTGAGAATTTCTCCAAATCTTTTTTGAATTTTTTTATTTTGGCAAAAAAGATTGGGTCTCTGTACTCTTTACTGGCTTTGTTGGAGTCTTCCTGTTGTTTCTCAAATTTCTTTGTTGTTAGAGTCGTTTTTATTTGCCCTTCAAGGATTTGAATCTCAACTAGGATGGCATCTGCGATTCTCTTTGCAGTTGAGATGATCAGGATGAGCCAATCTCTAGTGCAACGCCAGGCTATTAACGACCAATCTTTGATAAAGGCTTTATCCGTAAGGAAGAGTCTTGGCGCATTTGTTACTATCAGGCCCGTGGGTGCACATTTCCCATGCAAATTTTCAGCCATTATTTGACCATGTACTGTTGTACGAGAGTGACTTTTCTTTAGATTTAGTACCGTTTCCCAGTCCCCTACTACTGCTGGAGTTGTAGTGGGGATTTGATCTAGCATACTGGGATTTTCGCTCAAAATGGACGACAGAGTTTCATCATCGAAACCTAGGCCGCCGAAATCTGCCATTGTATCACTGGAAAAAGAGATGAGCACAAAGACAGTGTAAGTGCTCTTTTTCTTTGGTGCACTTGTCTTTTTAAAGAAAGGGGCCCGCAGCCGTAGCTGCACAGACTAACACAGAAACACAGAGGGTAGGAGAGGGGCCCGAGGGGAGAAATTATTTATAGACCTAATGGCATCTTGTCCCCCAACTATACATTTAAACACACGAGAGATGCCAAAGGTCTTTGATTAATTCAATTATGATGCCAAACCATCAAAGTGTTCTACATGAGTAGCTGGAACCGAAGGGTCGCTACAGTCCAAGAGAGACACAGGAGAAAGTAAGTTTTAGGATACACTTCAGAGTTAGAACCCATAGAAAAGTACCCATCAGCCCACTCAATAGTGGAACTTCGTCAGCTGGGATTTCGTGTTTGAAATATGGTGTCCAAACAGCCCTTCCTCAAGAACAAATCGAGGCTAGCTGTGGACCCAATGGTTGAACCCTCAACCAGAGACGATGACAGAGTTTGAGGCTGATAGTGCTTAGTTGCAGTGCTCAAGAAAAGTGTGAAAAAATGAATGAAACAGAAAGGAAAAATGATCCGAGTGATTAAAAATACCTATCTTGATGTCAATAAGAGAACTTATTAGCTCTGCCGATCAAGATGGTATAGTTAAAAGCAGAGTGATAATAGCAGGAAACAAATTGCTATTTACCATAGATGTTATGTGGTCAACATGTTTCAGCCTTTGTAGGCTTTCGTCAGGACCTATGAATCACTACTGCAACACTTACTTTTTGTGCTGTGAAAGGTAGACTACAGACATATTCAAAAGTGGTGTATCATCTCCTGTGAAAAAATTATAATAAGAGAACACAGAGAAAACCACACAACAGAAAGATATGGTTCTTGAAATAATTGTCATATATATATATATACATATACATTGATATATTGTGATAGATCTTTATCTTAAACTTACCCAAATTTTTGGGATTTGAAACCTCACCTCACCTGGCAACGGCTCAGGATAAAGGAGGCCACGCACTAAAAAAACAAAATTAAATGCATGTATTTTAGTTCATCTTGTGAATTGGATCATTAGATCCAAATGAGTTTTCCAGTATGATACAAAAAGGCAGGGCGGGCAGCCGTAGGAAGGATGACATTTCTGTAAGGAGGGGAGTATAACTGCCGTTTGTTCGTTAGCAGTGACTGAATTATCCTCCTAAAAGTAATATTTGTCCAAAGAGTTAAGAATAAGTATGTTTTCTATCCTCTACATAAATCTTAAATTCTTTTTAAGAAAGTTTTACTCTCATGTGATTTAGTTAAATATTAGCAGACCAAAAGATAGATTGGTTTGAGCGTTGTAATAGCTCTTTCGTCTTTTGAGATATTTTTAACGCAGTTCAGAGCGCACTTACCTCTCCGTCGTTACCTCGTGCTGTACTAAGCCGAGGGGGAGGTAGTGACGCAATGTGGTGCGAAAGAGTAAAAGGTTGGCCTGCGGACCTGAGAGAGAGTTAGCTAACTGAGCATTTTGATTGGCTCCTTGTGAAATTTAAACGTAGCCCAATGGTTGTTTATGTGGAAAGAGTGACGCTCGCTCATAATCGTATGTGTGCTCCTCCCACTTCAACCCGGATTCAGATAGATGTCTTGTCTTTAGCGGACCGCTCTGAAAACAGAACAAGTGCTCTTACTGATTGGTCCTTCGGCTGAACCCGGAAATGTGAGAAATCACCAATGACTCCTTGCCAAAGAGTTAGAGATTAACACAGAGACTCAGGCCGTGTGTCGAAACGGCACGGGTTATCTGACCTTACAGTGCCTGAATTTGCTCTTTGATCTTATCGTTCATGTGTTGTTTTCTGTTTCCTGCTATTATCACTCTGCTTTTAACTATACCATCTTGATGGGCAGACCTAATAAAGTTCTCTTATTGACATCAAGATAGGTATTTTTAATCACTCGGATCATTTTTCCTTTCTGTTTCATTCATTTTTTCACACTTTTCTTGAGCACTGCAACTAAGCCCTATCAGCCTCAAACTCTGTCATCATCTCTGGTTGAGGGTTCAACCATTGGGTCCACAGCTAGCCTCGATTTATTCTTGAGGAAGGGCTGTTTGGACACCATATTTCAAACACGAAATCGCAGATGACGAAGTTCCACTATTGAGTGGGCTGATGGGTACTTTTCTATGGGTTCTAACTCTGAAGTGTATCCTAAAACTTACTTTCTCCTGTGTCTCTCTTGGACTGTAGCGACCTTTCGGTTCCAGCTACTCATGTAGAACACTTTGATGGTTCGGCATCATAATTGAATTAATCAAAGACCTTTGGCATCTCACACTCAGAGGCACCCTCATCTACAGACCACCAGGACCCCGCACACAATTCAGCGATGACAACACTGACTTCATCAGCCCGCACGCCCTCCCCTCTGAGGAGTACATTCTACTGGGAGACATCAACTACCACTTGGAAAAGAAAAACGACTCCAACACCACCACCCTCCTGGACAACCTAGCCAACCTCGGACTCGAACAACTTGTCAATACCCCCACCCACTATGCCGGACACACGCTCGACCCAATCTCCACCTCCAGCAAGCACATCTCCTTCAATCACACCACAGCACTCCACTGGACGGACCACAGCTGCGTTCACTTCAACTACAAAAAGACCACGACCCACAACCCCCCCAACCTATTCCCCGAAGAAACTGGAACAAAATTACTACTGACCAGCTCTTCACATCGCTACACCAAAACCCTCCTGCCAAATCATCGGACCCAAACCAAGCAGCCACCAACCTCACACAATGGATCACCCACAGCGCAGACGAACTAGCACCCTTGAAAAACCATCAAATCAAGCAAGGTAACAAGAAAGCCCCCTGGTTCAACGATGACCGTAAGAAATCCAAGAAGTTTTGTCGCACCCTCGAGAAAGCCTGGAGAAAAAACTCTACCACTGACAACCTGACCACCTTCAAGAATGCTACCCGCAAACACCACCAACTGATCCGATCCACCAAGAAATCAGTTCAAGGATCGACTTGACAACAACGCCCACAACAGCAAGGAACTATTCAACATCGTCAAAGAATTTACCAACCCCACCGCCGGCACCAACGACATCACTCCCTCCCAAGACCTCTGCGACTCCCTAGCCTCTTTCTTCTACAACAAAATCGCCGACATACATAACAGCTTTGAAAACCAGTCCGGGGACCAGTCCCAACCAACACCCCCTCTAACAACCTTTGCGCCTGGAACCCAATCACCACTGAAGACACCATCCGCCTGATGAACTCCATCCACTCAGAATCGCCAACCGACCCTTGTCCCCACCACATTTTCAACAAAGCAGACTCCATCATCGCACCCCATCTCCGAGACGTCATCAACTGCTCCCTCAACTCCGCTACCTTCCCGGAAAGCTGGAAACATGCCGAACTCAGCGCCCTTCTGAAGAAACCCACAGCAGACCCCACTGAACTTAAGAACTACCGCCCGATATCGCTCCTCTCATTCCCTGCCAAAGTTATTGAGAAAGCCGTCAACAGTCAGCTCGCCACCTTCCTCGAAGCCAACAAATCCCTCGACCCCTCACAGTCCGGCTTCCGAGCCAAACACAGCACTGAAACCGCCCTCATCGCAGCAACAGACGACATCCGAACTCTACTGGACAATGGAGAAACAGTTGCCCTCATCCTACTTGACCTCTCGGCAGCCTTCGACACAGTCTGTCATAGCACCCTCATACAACGCCTCAGCAACGTCGGAATACAAGGAAAAGCATTGGACTGGATCATCTCGTTCCTCGCCGGAAGCACCCAGAGAGTCCGCCTCCCCCTTTTAGATCAGAGGCCACCGAAGTCATCTGCGGCGTTCCACAAGGATCATCACTCAGTCCCACCCTCTTCAACATAGACATGAGTCCCCTCGCATCCATCGCACGCCAACACAACCTCAACATCATCTCCTACGCAGACGACACCCAGCTGATCCTCTCCCTCACCAAAGACCCAAACACCGCCAAAACCAACTTACACGAAGGAATGAAAGAAGTAGCCGAGTGGATGAAGAACAGCCGTCTAAAACTGAACTCGGACAAAATGGAAGTCCTCATCTTAGGATCATCCCCCTCTGCCTGGGACAACTCATGGTGGCCTCCGGCCCTGGGAACCGCACCCATACCTACGGACCACGCACGTAACCTGGGCTTCATCCTGGACTCCTCCCTCTCGATGACCAAACAAGTCAACGCCGTCTCATCCTCATGCTTCAACATTCTACGCATGCTCAAAAAAATCTTCCGATGGATCCCCACCGAAACAAGAAAGACGGTCACCCACACACTGGTCACAAGCCGACTGGGTTACGGAAACACCCTTTACGCCGGAACCACAGCCAAACCACAGAAAAAACTCCAACGCATCCAAAACGCCTCAGCTAGGCTCATACTGGACATTCCCCGTCAAGCCCACATTTCCGGTCACCTGAAAGACCTCCACTGGCTCCCCGTCACCAAAAGAATAACGTTCCGTCTCCTCACCCACGCACACAAAGCACTCTACGACCTAGGACCCGAATGCCTCAACACGTGACTGTCCTTCTACCCCCCACCCGCCAACTACGATTATCCAATCAAGCCCTCGCCGCAATTCCACGCATCCATAGATCCACCATGGGGGGAAGAACCTTCTCCTAATTAGCGACCTAAACCTGGAAATCTCTCCCCACCCACCTCCTCCTTGTACAGAACCACCTCTCCTTTAGAAAGCAACTTGAAGGGGCAAGATGGCCGACGCTGGATTGCGGTGAGCAGTCGCATACATCCCCTCTCCAGCCTTAAAGATTCTAGACGTATGAGTTCGAGATGCTGAATACCCCTGAATGGCTCCTGAATTGACATTGAATGCTGGCTGTAGGCTGCTTGGTTCATTTGGCGTGAGGACCCGCGAACACGCAATAAATTACACTGAGAGGTGTTTGCTGGCTATAATTTGGCTCAAGAGAGGAGCTAGAGTTCTGATGAGCGCGTTTGGGCTCAAGAAGAAACAGCAGACACAGCAGACACAAGCAATTAAAATGCCCGTACGGACCACGAAGCAAGAAAGGGAAAAGGAAAAATCGATGTCGGGAATAGAGACTGCGGGCATTGAGGATATGAACAGACCCCCACAGAACCTTGGTGCGATTCCAAAGATGGGAGCCCCGGCAGGGGGAAAAAAGAAAACCGAGCAAAAGGCCAAAACGGCCCCTAATGTGCAGGGGACTCCCGCAGCACTACGAGAGGCGGCAACAAGCAAAGCGGGAAGAAATGGCGAGAAGCTGAAGGGTAAAGAGACGACACTGCGCCAGCCTACCGTAACAGAGGCTTTCTCTTCGAAAACAGTCTCACAGCACACCTAGGATACGGTAAGCGGTAGAGTCAGCCGAGACAGCGGCATCAGCGGAGGTGGCAAAGCCGGCGAAAATCCAGATCTCCGGGAGAACGTCCTCGAGGACGCTGTGAGCCCAGAGTCTGAGGTTGCTAGGCAACGCCGCAGACCTGATCCGGAGCATGAGCCTGACTCACTCGCAGAGGTGTCTGCTACATGACCGGCAGAACAGGCAGAACGGATAGACGGCAGGGAGCTCAATCCTACTTCCATGGTGAGTTGCAGAGACAAGACTGGTAGGGGCTCGGGACAGGTTAAATTTGGCAATGCTGATATGTTGGGAACCTTAATGCTGCTAGAGGAGGAGATGAAATCAGTAAAGGGGGGGGGGAAACCTCTAATACATGGGGTAGTACCCTTAGCCTCACAAGCAAAGATGGCTTGGGAGAAGGAATGGAAAAGGCTGAAGGCGGGTCCGTTGAGGGAGATTGTTTCTACTCCCTTAATGAGGAATCTGAGCTAGATCAAACCAGTGTGGGGAGCTCAGAGGGGACCTCCGGCTCCGAGTCTAGCACGGATAAAGACACTATCCAGAAGAGGAAATCACTAAAATTAACCAGACAGCTTTCTGGGGGAATGGAGGGGACCCAAAGACGGTTAGTCTGGGACTACTCTGCAACTTCACAGTCGTACCGGGAGGAGGATGGCAACAACTCGGAAATACCACCTGGGGGCTCAACGCAACAGATTCCGGTGGATCTCTTGTTTAATACCCTTAAACAAATGCAAACGGAGGCCAGGGCTGAAAGCCGGAGAGCAAGGCAAGATGCAAAAAAAGATACAGAACACAATGAGGTAAATTAACAAACTATATGATGAACTGGCAGAAAGGGTAACTGAAGTTGAAGAACGAACATGCAACCTGGAAGACGACGTTGGAAGCTTCAACACATTCAAGACAGACCAGGAAAAACTCTCAGAAGATTTCCAATGGAAACTGGAAGATTTTGAAAATCGACAGCGAAGAAATAACATTAGACTCCTGGGTGTGGCAGAGGGGATTGAAGGACAGGACACGAGACGATTTGTTGTGAATTTGCTGTAGGGGGCTTTTCCTGTGTCAGAATGGCAATGGGATAAAGAGATACAATGGGCACATAGGTTTCCATTCACAGTGAAGCAGGGGGTGAGAAAGGATGGGCAGGGCTCTTTTCCCAGAGCGATCCTAGTAAATGTGGGGAATCTCTTGCTAAGGGAGGAAATTATCGCTAAAGCTAGACCTGATAGCAAGAGAACCTTTGAAGGGACTACCTTCTTCGCCAGGCCTGATTTCTGTCATGTAACGGTAGAGAGAAGGTGGAGGCTCAGGCAGCTGATCGCACCGTTACAGTCACTAGGGTCAGAAGCGTACCTCCTTTTCCCTGCTAAACTAAAAGTGGTAACAAAAGGGAAAATAAGAATGTTTAATTCAGAAATTAAAGCTCAGCAGTTTCTCAAAGAACTCAGAAACATGAAAGGGGGCTAAAATAATGTATATGGTGGATTGAAACTGATGTGTAATTGGCTTTTAGTAGAACTGTTTGATGAAGATGGCGGAGTTCAGGGAGGTTTCAGTTTGCGGTTATGTAGGCTGAGGGGGGATGCGATTGGCGCAATTCATAAGCAGTCACACATAGGTCATTTCTGACCTATTTGCCAGTAATGGGGGGAGGGTGGGGCTGGGAGGGGAGGGTAGGGAGTTAAGGGGGGGTCTGAGGGGGGGAAAAAGGTACAAATCTTTGGTATTCATTGTTTGACTCAGCACATTGTCACAGGGCGTAGGTTTAGAGATATATGGTACACAAAAATAGTTGGATATTCTCATAAGAATTTTGTTGTATTATGATGACATGTAAAATTGCTTCTATTAATATTTGTGGGCTTAATGAGGTTAACAAGAGAGTGAGAGTGGCGGCATTGTTAAAATCTTTAAAGTTGGATTTGGTATGTCTACAAGAGACACATATAGAAGGAACAAGAGCATATCTATTGGAACAGCTGGGGTTTAAAGTTTTAGCAAATACTAGACAAGGGACAAAAACAAGAGGAGTTGCAGTACTGGGCAGAAATAGAGATATTGTAGTAAGAAGAAAGAAGGAGGACCAATGGGGCAGATGGGTGATCCTCGAAATTTGCTTTAAAGGGGACATTTTAACGTTGGTCACAATATACGGCTCCACTGAGGATGATCCAGATGTCCTGCAATTTTTGGATGTTGAATTGGCTCAATGGCCAGAGCCTATTGTATGTTGTGGGGATTTAAACATCCATGTTCCGGATAGCTCTTTTATGCAGCTGGGAGGAAAATACGTGGGGAGGAAAAAGAAAGTGTGTAAGGCTCTGGTAGACATGGTATTTCACAACTCTTTGGTGGACCCATGGGTCAAGTTACATCCACACTTAGATGGCAGTACATTTTTTTCAGCTCCACATAAAACCCTTGTCAGGTTAGATTATTTTTTAATCTCTAATTCGCTAATCCAGGGCTCGCAAATAGAGAAGCAACCTCGGATAGTGTCAGATCATAGCCCTTTGGTATTAACCTTGAAAATGGGTCACGTACAAAGGAGCAGCACGCAGTGGACATTTGAAAGAGCCTTATTAAAAGATCCTACCTATAGGGAACATATGGAGGAGTGGATTAAATTTTTTTGGGAGATCAATAGAGGAACTGCATCACCAGGGGTAGTGTGGGACGCCTTTAAGGCTGGAATACGGGGTGAGACTATAAGCTTTGTTTTAGCTAGGCAGAAGAAAGAGAGAGTAACGTTGGAGGAAGTAAGGCAGAAGTTGTTAAAAGAGGAAGAAGAATTGGCCACTGCTATACTACAGAATCATTCTTTAGAAACACACTTATTCAGAATGATAGCATTAAAAGCGGAAGCCATAGAAGGCATTGCCGAGAAAGCAGCAAATAATTACCTGACTAAGAAAGAAAAGGCGTATGAATTGAGCTAAAGGGTAGGGCACATTCTGGCTGTACGCACCAGACAGAGATTAGCTACATCAGACATCAAAGAGGTTAAGGATTCACAGGGTAATCTAGTTGGAGAGGTTGATTTAGTTAGAGAAGTATTTAGGAATAACTACACAGTCTTGTATACTCCTGATAAGGAAAGAAGTAGTGAGGGTATAGCAAGCTACCTTAGGGAAATCGTCCCCCCAACCTTGTCTGATGAAGGAAGGGAAGTTTTAGAAGCCGCACTACAATTGGACGAACTTAATGTTGCAGTGAGCAGTTTACCATCAGGAAAGGCAGCGGGGCCGGATCAGATTCCTGCAGAGTTTTATAAAGTATTTAAAGGTTCACTGCTGGTGGATATGTTTAACATCATGGGTAAGGCACAAAAAGGGGAGTCGATCCCCGAGTCATGGGGTGGGGCTGATATTATTGTAATTCTGAAAAAGGGGAAGGATCCAACAGTCCAGGGGTCATATAGGCCGATAACATTGATGAACGCCTATGTTAAATTAAATTCTAAAATATTAGCTAAGAGGTTGTCAGGGATTATTGAGAACTTGGTAAGTCCTGCACAACACAGATTTATACCTGGTAAAGGGACAACACAGCATATTAGGACGGTGATTACAATGTTTGATGCGGCAGGTGTCCTGGGAGACCCCATGGCAGCGCTTTTTTTAGATGCCGAAAAGGCGTTCGACAGGGTCTCCTGGGATTACCTATGGCAGACTCTGAGGTGGTCTGGTATTGGAGAAGGATTTATTAAGGCTATACAGGCTTTATATAACGAACCTACTGCTAAAATTAGAGTTAATAGGGGGCATTCGGCAGCAGTTAAAATCGGAAGAGGGACGAGGCAAGGGTGCCCCTCATCCCCACTGTTGTTTGCACTGTATCTAGAGCCACTCCTACGTAGGTTTGAATCCAATCCACATATTTCTCCTATGAGTGTGAATGGCTGTACGGTTAAAACACTTGCATATGCCGACAACGTGGCAATACTTACTCCAGCTCCTCTATTGACCATTAGAGAGGTGGAAGCCAAAGCTGAGATGTTTGGACAGGTTTCTGGATATAGTCTTAATAGATCCAAGACACAGATTGTAGAAAATGTTTACTCTAGCTGCAATGACGTACGGGTGGTCACCTCTGCAGTTTATCTAGGGGTGGCAATTTCATCAGATTTGGATATGGTTGTAGAAAATAATATCTCCCCCCTAATCTCTAGGGTAAAGTCTGATCTGGAAAGACTGAATAATCTACATCTCTCCTTGGTGGGCACTACTAATGTTATTAAAATGCTGATCCTGCCCAAGTTTCTCTATCTCTTTAGATCTATCCCACTTTTTTTTTTTTAACTAAATGGTTTAACTCATTAGAGATCATTTTGAATAGATTTATCTGGGCTCAGGGTAAGACCAGGAGGGCCTATAGATGTATGTCTTTACCGAGAGAGAGAGGGGGGTGGGGGGTACCGGATTTTAGAATGTATTATTTTGCCGCTGCTATGCAATATATGCAGGGTTTAATAGGTGGGGGTGGTAATGTGCAAAAAGTGACAACTATGTCTACAGCAGTGTATGCAGCTGTTTAGGAGAGGAAGCAGAAAACTGCTTCTTAAATTGCACGGAGTATGGTTATTATAAGAGGACCAGATTTAAAACGCTTAACGCAGCAGTTAGGATGTGGAATGCCTTTTTGAAAAAAGCAAGACTGGGAAGATACAACAGACATACCAGGCTGTATAAGAACAGGTCATTCCCGGCGGCAGTTTTCACTGATGGAACAATGGCTAGTTGGCGATTTGAGGGATTCGGAAGGGATGGTACAGTTTACAGATCTTATGATGAAATATGGTATTGATAGAAGGTCTTTTTTTAAATACCTGCAGATTAGGAGCTTCCTGAGTAACAAACAAGGAGGGCCTGCAGGGCATGATAGTAATGAAATTATGGAGAAAATACAGGTATGTGCGGATTGCACAATTAGATCTTTTCATGCATGTCTGATGAAGGGGAAAATGGATGATATGGAGAGGCATTGTAATAAATGGGTAGAGAAGCTGGGCATTGCACCAGAAAGATTTCAGGAGTCACTTGAATTGGGTCGTACTGTTTTGTGCTCTGCTCCCCTTCAATCCCAGCATTATAAAACCTTGTATTCATTATATTTTACCACAGCGAGAATAGCCAAATGGGGAGGTACTACAGGTGTCACCTGCCCGCGCTGTAACTCTCTTGTGGCAGATATTGTACATGTATTTGCTACCTGCCCCCAATTGCATACCTTGATTAGAAACATAGAAGGCTTCTTAGTTAGGTCATTAGATATTCAAATAACCCTAACCCCCTCCTGGTTATTGCTGGGGGTAGGCCCAGATGGGGGAAATACACAGAGAGAATTTATTTTTATGGCTGTCGCAGTATATAGATTAACTATAGCCAGGGCATGGCTTAATAGAAATCCACCAGCTATGCAAAATTGGTTGGCTAATTTATTAGCGGCTTATAATTTGGAGAAACCTATATATGCTCGGAAGGTATGAGGGGTAAGATGCGAGGATTAAGAATTTGGGAGCCTATAGCTAAGTGGAAAGACAACGTGGGCCCACATTAAGACTCTTTATAATAATGTATAGATAAAAACTGTACTGTATATATATAAAATGATATTTTGTAGCATATGAATGAAATGAAATGTTTAAATGTACAATGTGCACAATTTGGAAAAATAAAAAGATAATAAAAAAAAAAAACAGAAAGCAACTTAAAACTTGGATATTCGATAAGTAATATAGCCCCCCTCCCCCAAGCGCCTTGAGATCCTCTGGGTGAGTAGTGCGCTATACAAATCTCTGAACTTGAACTTGAACTTAGCTGTTATGGGATATTGCCATACCATATACTCTTAAGTGCATTATAATTCTCGCGGTTACTTGCTAACTTTGATTTGGCTTTATCAAAACATGTCGTGTAAGGTGTCATATGCTTTGGAATACTACCCCCTCACCAGTTCTGGTGACGTGGGTAGCATTCCACCCTTCTAGAGGGAGAAGACATGTTACTTTGCTTAAACACGGTTAAATCTAACCAGAGCCCCCACATCACAAAATGGATGCTGCTGCCACAGACACAAGTCTGGCCGCCTGTTGCTGACCGAAACTCCGGCCGGGGAGGCCTGGACAAATGGTATCCTGTCACAGGGAGATGTTACACCACCCCAGACAGGAGATAGTGGATTGTAGCAGGGAGGGTTGAATGAAACTAGACACTGCCTGGGGCGCACAAGGCGTCCCATGCATAGTCCAGTTCAAACCGGTGCTGGGGCACTCCAGCCCCAGCTCTGGCGCGAAACTAGATAAAGAGAAAGGGGTGTAACCACCCCCTTCCTGGGTCCCACCCATAGGAGGGACCTAGCAGGTGATCCAGCCACTTGATTTAGAATAAAGGTAGGAGCTGTGCCAATGCAATTTAGATCATCCTGACTGAAACTTTGAAACGAATTTCTGGACCCTTCGACATCCTACTCAATGTAGAAGACTGAAGAATCTCCCTTGTGGTCAAGGGGTGGACACCCTGTGCAAGCAGGCACCATCAGCGCGAGGGGACTTTCTTTGCCGTAGCTCCTGCCGTAGCTCGAACGACAAAGACCAACAAGACCTGGACTCCCGGACTTCCAACAGCCCAATCCACAGTCCTAGCAAAGCTTAGACCTGTAGAGGCGACGAGAGACGTGGGACCGGCCATCTTGAAAAGTCAACGAAGTGCTTCCTGTGCAGCTCCCGAGACACCCTCGATGCTGTGCAAATGAAAAAATTTGTGAGAGATTAAGAAAGAAAGGAATTCATAGAAAATATTTGTGACATAAAATATTCAAAACAATTTGTACATCACAGTCCGGAAAATCAATTAACCGTGCTGCTCAACCTGGCCAAAGCATAGCAAATTAAGTCAAACTTTTTCCTAAATGTTCAAGACACATCAATGTCAATTTGGTCTTTGCACATCAATATTAAAAAAAACAAATTGGTCCAGGTTTTTACTAAAAGTATCGACCTTTCGACTCGTCTTTTCGGCCTGTCGGTCATTTAAGCCTGGGCCATGCGAGCCTTCTTCAGGACAAAACTGAAGGGGCAAAAATTGCAAAAAACACAGTTGATGGACAGAATGCAGAACAATGTCATACATTCACCCCAGTACAAAGATCTGGGCCTGAATCCATTGTTTATTTGCACTCCACACCACTCTAGGTCAGACACTGGCTATATGCAAATCAGCCTTGACCCTGTGCCTCATGGGAACAGTCCAGCCCGAACTACCAAGCCATGTCTTTCCTAGACCGGAATCAAGCATCCAAGGACCGGTTTCTGGCTATCAGCCTTCTTCAGCCTGGATAGCTTGACTCCAGTGATGTGGAGGGCCTGGGACTCACGTCTGAGCATACCCAGCCCACTCGGGGTGAAAATTGCAAAAAGCACAGTTGATGGACAGAATGCAGAACAATGTCATACATTCACCCCAGTACAAAGATCTGGGCCTAAATTCATCGTTTTTTTGCACTCCACACCACCTTAGGTCAGACACTGGCTATATGCAAATCAGCCGTGACCCTGTGCCTCATGGGAACAGTCCAGCCCGAACTACCTAGCCATGTCTTTCCTAGACCGGAATCAAGCATCCAAGGACCGGTTTCTGGCTATCAGCCTTCTTCAGCCTGGATAGCTTGACTCCAGTGATGTGGAGAGCCTGGGACTCACGTCTGAGCATACCCAGCCCACTCGGGGTGAAAATTGCAAAAAACACAGCTGATGGACAGAATGCAGAACAATGTCATACATTCACCCCAGTACAAAGATCTGGGCCTAAATCCATCGTTTTTTTGCACTCCACACCACCCTAGGTCAGACACTGGCTATATGCAAATCAGCCTTGACCCTGTGCCTCATGGGAACAGTCCAGCCTGAACTGCCAAGCCATGTCTTTCCTAGACCGGAATCAAGCATCCAAGGACCGGTTTCTGGCTATCAGCCTTCTTCAGCCTGGATAGCTTGACTCCAGTGATGGGGAGAGCCTGGGACTCACGTCTGAGCATACCCAGCCCACTCGGGGTGAAAATTGCAAAAAACACAGTTGATGGACAGAATGCAGAACAATGTCATACATTCACCTCAGTACAAAGATCTGGGCCTAAATCCATCGTTTTTTTACACTCCACACCACCCTTGGTCAGACACTGGCTATATGCAAGTCAGCCTTGACCCTGTGCCTCATGGGAACAGTCCTGCCCGAACTACCAAGCCATGTCTTTCCTAGACCGGAATCAAGCATCCAAGGACCGTTTTCTGGCTATCAGCCTTCTTCAGCCTGGATAGCTTGACTCCAGTGATGTGGAGAGCCTGGGACTCACGTCTGAGCATACCCAGCCCACTCGGGGTGAAAATTGCAAAAAACACAGTTGATGGACAGAATGCAGACCAATGTCATACATTCACCACAGTACAAAGATCTGGGCCTAAATCCATCGTTTGTTTGCACTCCACACCACCCTAGGTCAGACACTGGCTATATGCAAATCAGCCTTGACCCTGTGCCTCATGGGAACAGTCCAGCCCGAACTACCAAGCCATGTCTTTCCTAGACCGGAATCAAGCATCCAAGGACCGGTTTCTGGCTATCAGCCTTCTTCAGCCTGGATAGCTTGACTCCAGTGATGTGGAGAGCCTGGGACTCACGTCTGAGCATACCCAGCCCACTCGGGGTGAAAATTGCAAAAAACACAGTTGATGGACGAAATGCAGAACAATGTCATACATTCACCCCAGTACAAAGATCTGGGCCTAAATCCATCTTTTTTTTGTACTCCACACCACCCTAGGTCAGACACTGGCTATATGCAAATCAGCCTTGACCCTGTGCCTCATGGGAACAGTCCAGCCCGAACTACCAAGCCATGTCTTTCCTAGACCGGAATCAAGCATCCAAGGACCGGTTTCTGGCTATCAGCCTTCTTCAGCCTGGATAGCTTGACTCCAGTGATGTGGATAGCCTGGGACTCACGTCTGAGCATACCCAGCCCACTCGGGGTGAACATTGCAAAAAACACAGTTGATGGATAGAATGCAGAACAATGTTGTAGGAAGGTGGCTACCTGACTATGGTTACCCCAGATTTTTTGCCTGTGTTTAGCTGGTTTTTTGACTTAGTTGACCTGGTTCCCTGCTAATCAGGGCCCCAGGCCATCTGCTCTCTCTGTAAAATGGATTCCATGTACCCTAGGTACATACCACAATTGGAAATGGACTCCTTGTCAGCCCCTGTATAATGCACTATAGGTGCCCAGGGCATAGGGGCCACCAAGGCCTACCAGGGGCTGCAGCATATCTTTTGCCACCCCTGGCTGGTTCTTAAATTGACACAACTGGCTGATCACTCAGCTGGGGTAAGGTGGTGTAATCACCCCTTACTTAGGTATAGTATACCTATATCTAAACCTATATCTGGACACATATAAACCTGTGAGCCACTCCTATGGAAAGCCTCATCAATCCTGGAGGCAGAGTGCTTGGTTTTATGTGAGATGGAGCTCTAGCATGAGCTGAGCCTGTCTGCAGCTGTCGGGAACAACTCCCTAAGCTGTTTCAGGATAAGGCCATACCATATACTCTTAAGTGCCTTATAATCCTCGCGGTTATATAGCAACTTTGGTTTGGCTTTATCAAAACATGTCGTGTAAGGTGTCATACGATTAGGAATACTATCCCCTCGCCAGTTCTGGCGACGGGGATAGCATTCCACCCCTCTAGAGGGGTAAGACATGTTCCTTTACTTAAATGCGGTTAATTTCTAAAAGGGCCTTAGATCCACAAAATGGATGCCTCTGCCACAGACACGGGTCTGGACCCCTGCAGCGGACCGAAACTCCACCAAACGGGGCCTGGACAAAGGGTTTCCTGTCGCAGGGGGGTTTTACCACCCTCCAGACAGGAGATAGTGGATTGAAGCAGGGAGGTCTGAAAGAAACCAGACACTGCTTGGGGCGCACAAGGCTGCCCCTTGCATATTCCGGCCAAACCGGTTCTGGGGCACTCCAGCCCTCGTGCCAGGGCGGCCTGGATCAAAGGAAAGGGGTGTAACCACCCCCTTCCTGGGTCCCACCCATAGGAGGGGACCTAGCAGGTAATCACGCCCCCCAGATTCGAATAAGAGTGGGAGCAGTGCTGATGCACTTTAGATTTCCTGAAAGAAACATTAGAAACGAAACTCTGGACCCTTGGACCTCCTACTCAACGTGGAAGCCCGAAGAATCTCCCTTGTGGTCAAGGAGTGACCACCCTGCAGCAGCAGGCACCATCCAGCCCTCGACGTCTACTTTGTTGCAGTTCCCGCCGGAACTCGAGCGACAGAGATCGACGAGATTAAGCTTGCCTGCCTTCCAACAGCCCGATCCACAGTCCCTGCAGAGCTGAGACCCGTGGAGGCGACCGGAAGCGTGGGGCACGCCATCTTGAATTGACCACGAGACGCTGACCGTGCAGCCCACGAGTGACCCTCGAAGCTGTGCACCGGGGTTTGAGAAGCCTCCACCCTGAGCCACTCTTGAAACGAAGTTCAGCCCTCTACACTCAACGAGTGCTGCGTGGGGCCCTTCTGCTCCATTTGGCTCAATGCGTTGGCCCGGTCACTTGCCAGCTGGCTAGTGGTCCCTGTGCCGACGAAACTACAAAGACGACTTATGAATCTGGTTGCTCCAGATCCACACCAGCTCCCCTGAAAAGGAGCCCCCACTCTGACCTTCCTGGTTCGAGTGAGAAGCAATCTCCCGGTTCCGCATGGATTGCTTTTGCCAAGTGTTGTTTGCTCCAATCTTGAAGCCGACAGCGCCGACGGCGAGAGCCTGCGTGGGACAGATCGTGACCTGCTCCTGGACGTCGCAGATGCCCCAGAGCCCACGTGACAGCAGAGAGAAGCTCCTCGACGACCACCTGATTGCGCCCGACATTGCCTGGTTCCGTCCTGGTTCCACCCTGGTCACTGCTGAGTGACCCAGACTCTGTCCCCTCTGCTTACAGGTACCCTTCGACTTGAGTCCACCCTTGGACTCCACCGGACACTTCACTTTCAACCCGCCTGCAGCCCTTTCAGCTTCAAGCACCAAGAGCCTGCGTGTCAAAACCCGACGCCACTTCGACCCTGTGCACCCACTTCCTGTGGGTGAGGTAACTTTGCTCCGCCGGTGTTCCCACACTGGTACACATCTCTAGGGTCTGTGTCTTAAGTTTTGTTCCTCTAGGTTCAGCGGAAGTGTCCTAAAACTCTAACTTTACACTTTTTACGCACCATTGGTTAACATTGGTGCATGCGTGCGCTTTCCGCACTGCTCCCGAATCCCGAGGGCCATTCCCGACTTCAGCATTGCTTGTCCCGACTGCTCCCAGCGATTCCCTAGGCCCTAGGCCTAACCACTGCTCGAGTGGCATCTCTTATACCACTTGTTTAGTATATGGTTTGAGTGGCCCCCTGCCCTCATCCATAATTGTGCAACTTTGTATGTTTAAACAGTGCTTTTGATTTAACGCTTGTGCCCCTTTATTCATAAAGAATACTGGGGATTGTTTTTAGTAATAAACACATATATTTTTATAATATATACTTGTGTGGTGTCCTTTCATTTGATATTACAGGATTGTATGTGGTAAAACAGCTCGCTTAACACGACCTCTTAAGTTAAGCCTTTAGGCTGCTTAGTCCATGCTACCCCTAGGATAGCTTGTCTAATAAGGTTGACTTACAACCAGACACCATAAGGGATTGTTTGGTCTGATAATCGGTGGTTCCAGAATTGGAAACATCACCTATCAGGCCAACTTCTCACATTGGTGAGCAGCGGTGCGGATTTGAGCTTGCTGTTGTTTTACCATTGCAATCTTTGTATCAAATTGAAAGATCACATCAAGTACCTCTAGGTACATATAAATCAAAAGCTTAGCATATTAAGTTCTACTGAACTTAGTAGTTGTAGATTAAAGGGATTAGCACACCCTGACTACAACTCACTAGCAAGGTACAGTAGGAAAACACTTAGTGTAGGTAAGTGCACCACTTACACCTCACTAGCAGTCATGTCTGACACAGGAAAAGCCTCAGAGTCTGCTCCTGTGACAGTTGACCTTACCAAGGCAACTTCCAGCTATGACAAGTTAACCCGAAAGGACTTGATTGCCTTGTGCATTTCAAGAGGGTTAAAAAGGGGCAGAAGTCCCACCTGCCAAATCCTGATAGACATCCTAGAACAGGATGACTAAGAGAGGGCGAAGGAAGCTTCCCTAGAGTCAGGAGATGGAGTGAACCCCCCTGTAACTGATCCCCCTCAGGAGGAAGGAGAAGAGGAAGAAGAAGAGGAGGAGGAGGACTCAGAAGTAGAGGACCCAGAAGATCAGGATCAGAGGGGTAGCCAGGTCCAAGTTGCCAGGCTTAACCAGGCCAATTTAGACCTACTGGGAAATGGAGAGGGCCAGCACCTCCCCAGATCCCACCATGTCATTCTTCCAGGCAACAGAAGAGTGAGATCTCCCTCAGGGGACTCTCATATTTCTAGTGCCTCAAGGGAATCACAGAGAGGCATGACTGCTTCTCAAAAGCTAGAGCATAGGGCCAGAATGAGGGCTGTCAAACTCCAGATAGAGAGGGAGGAGGTAGCCTTGGCTCAAGCTAGACTTGCCTTGGCAAGAGAGCAAAAATTGTGTGGCTTAGATGCCACTGGTGGCAGCAATATTCCTAAAGAGAAACCCAGGTCCTATGATAGTAGAAACCTGACAAAGATTGTGCCCCCCTACAAGGAAGGGGATGACATCCACAAGTGGATAACTGCTCTTGAGAGAGCCTGCATGGTACAGCAGGTTCCTGGGGAACAGTGGGCAGCAATCTTATGGTACTCCTTTTCAGAGAAAGGGAGAGATAAGCTCCTCACTGTCAGACATGAGGATGCAAACAATTACAAAGTCCTGAAGAGTGTCCTAATAGATGGGTTTGGCTTAACCACTGAACAGTACAGGTTGAAGTTCAGAGACACCCAGAAGACACAGACTCAGGACTGGACTGATTTTGTTGATTGTGCAACTAAGGCTCTGGAGGGTTGGCTACATGGCAGCAAAGTACATGACTTTACAGGATTGTATAATTTGATTATGAGGGAGCAGATCCTAAGTAATTGTCAGAACCAGCTCTTACACCAGCACCTGGTGGACTCTGATCTGACCTCTCCCCAAGAATTGGGAAAGAAGGCAGACAAGTGGGTCAGAACCAGGATTAGGCCTAAGAATCAGGACAGTAACCAGAAGAAGGAGTCTACCAAGCCTCAAGATAAGGGTGGGGATAAAAATAAAGAAAAGACTTCCCCAGGGCCCCAAAACTCCAAGGATGGGGGTGGGTCCCAAGACACTTCTTCAACTGAGAAAAAGCCTTATTGGTATGCCTGTAAACAGGTTGGGCATTACAAAACAGACAACTGTTGTCCCAAGAATAACAATAAAGAAAATATACCTCCAAAGCCAGCTCCAACACCTCCTGTTACTGTCAGCAGTAATCCCCCAGGAAGTGGGAGCACACCCAGGAATCTGGGTGGGTTTACTTTTGGAGCACAGGAGGACCCTGGCCTATCCAGGTCCCCCTCCCCAAATGATCTTGTTTATGAGACTGGCAGGGGGGTTGCCAACTTCTCTGATTGCCCAAATACTTTGAGCAAGTATAGACAAGAACCCATCATCAATGGTTTGAAAGTTGAAGCTTTTAGAGACACAGGGGCTAGCATCACCATGGTGGCTGACTGTATAGTCCCCTCTAAACAACTTTTACCTGGTGCCACATACCAGGTGACAAACATTGATGGCATCAAAACAAATCATCCCATGGCAGTAGTAAGTCTCAGCTGGGGAGGTGTCATTGGCCCAAAGAGAGTGGCAGTGTCATCAAACTTGCCTGTAGACTGCCTACTTGGTAATGATTTGGAAATCTCAGCCTGGGCTGAGGTTGAACAGGAAATCCATTCTAGAATGGTAAATTCCAATGGAAAGGTTAGTGGGGCTGTAATGGCTACCGCCCCCATCCAAGATGTCCTTCCTGAAAAGGTTGGTAGGGCTGAGAAACTCTCTGCCCCATCTTTAGCAAAAGCTCTTCCTGAACAGAATAGCAAAGCTGTTATGATAACAGCAGAAACCCAAACTGAGTCTCCTCCTGAAAAGGTTGGTGGGGCTGTGATGGCCACAGCCCAAACTCAAACTGATATGTGTGTTGTGAAGCCTGAAATGATGGATAACTCCACACAAACTGAGAGCATGGAGGAGGAAGAGAAATCTTCCCCTCACCAGACTTTAGGACAGGATCAGCCTCCTCAGGGAACTGATCTTACCCCTGATGAAGGAACTGCCCCAGAGGTGGTTGGGCCTAGCCTGACAGAACCCCTGATGTCGGTGGACCCTTCTCAGGTGGGACCCAGTCTGGAGCAGGTAACCTGCCCCTCTCTCCCTTGCCTTAGCCAGCCCAGGGCTGCAGAGGACAAGAAGGACAGTGAGACCCAGAGGGCCCCCTGTCAAATAAAGCACCCCCATCAACAGATTAGGGGCACCAAAACGAATAGCCCTAGTGAGGTGAAAACTTTAAAAACTCCTGAGGGAGCCCCCTTAAAAACAGTTAGGGACCTCCCACAGATGGATTCTGTTGGGCACAGCCAAACCTGGGACCCAAAGGGCCCAAACCTGAACTGTCCCTCCAGCAAGCCAAACAGAGGGACCCAGCCTCCAGCTTTAGGTAGCCAGAGGTTGACCCTGAGAGCACAGTGCAACTCAGTTAAAGAAAGAAAGGCACACATGGTGGAAGATAATTGGAGGAAGCCAAGCCCTAACTTAGTAGAGCCTCACTTCAATACTCGATATCCAAACCAGCCTTTAACTTTGCATAAACACACCCAAGGTAGTGATTCCCTATGGTGGAGACCCTCTAATACCCCAAGGGTGAGGGACTGCTTAGTGGACCATGAGACAGGGGGTACCCATGCTAGTGCAGGTACTTCCTTATATGGTCACTCAGGCAATATAGGCTTACCTGGCCAAGGATAGCCTTATCTCCTTTCGTTTGGGGGGGGGGGGTTATGTAGGAAGGTGGCTACCTGACTATGGTTACCCCAGATTTTTTGCCTGTGTTTAGCTGGTTTTTTGACTTAGTTGACCTGGTTCCCTGCTAATCAGGGCCCCAGGCCATCTGCTCTCTCTGTAAAATGGATTCCCTGTACCCTAGGTACATACCACAATTGGAAATGGACTCCTTGTCAGCCCCTGTATAATGCACTATAGGTGCCCAGGGCATAGGGGCCACCAAGGCCTACCAGGGGCTGCAGCATATCTTTTGCCACCCCTGGCTGGTTCTTAAATTGACACAACTGGCTGATCACTCAGCTGGGGTAAGGTGGTGTAATCACCCCTTACTTAGGTATAGTATACCTATATCTAAACCTATATCTGGAAACATATAAACCTGTGAGCCACTCCTATGGAAAGCCTCATCAATCCTGGAGGCAGAGTGCTTGGTTTTATGTGAGATGGAGCTCTAGCATGAGCTGAGCCTGTCTGCAGCTGTCGGGAACAACTCCCTAAGCTGTTTCAGGATAAGGCCATACCATATACTCTTAAGTGCCTTATAATCCTCGCGGTTATATAGCAACTTTGGTTTGGCTTTATCAAAACATGTCGTGTAAGGTGTCATACGATTTGGAATACTATCCCCTCGCCAGTTCTGGCGACGGGGATAGCATTCCACCCCTCTAGAGGGGTAAGACATGTTCCTTTACTTAAATGCGGTTAATTTCTAAAAGGGCCTTAGATCCACAAAATGGATGCCTCTGCCACAGACACGGGCCTGGACCCCTGCAGCGGACTGAAACTCCGCCAAACGGGGCCTGGACAAAGGGTTTCCTGTCGCAGGGGGGTTTTACCACCCTCCAGACAGGAGATAGTGGATTGTAGCAGGGAGGTCTGAAAGAAACCAGACACTGCTTGGGGCACACAAGGCTGCCCCTTGCATATTCCGGCCAAACCGGTTCTGGGGCACTCCAGCCCTCGTGCCAGGGTGGCCTGGATCAAAGGAAAGGGGTGTAACCACCCCCTTCCTGGGTCCCACCCATAGGAGGGGACCTAGCAGGTAATCACGCCCCCCAGATTCGAATAAGAGTGGGAGCAGTGCTGATGCACTTTAGATTTCCTGAAAGAAACATTAGAAACGAAACTCTGGACCCTTGGACCTCCTACTCAACGTGGAAGCCCGAAGAATCTCCCTTGTGGTCAAGGAGTGACCACCCTGCAGCAGCAGGCACCATCCAGCCCTCGACATCTACTTTGTTGCAGTTCCCGCCGGAACTCGAGCGACAGAGATCGACGAGATCAAGCTTGCCTGCCTTCCAACAGCCCGATCCACAGTCCCTGCAGAGCTGAGACCCGTGGAGGCGACCGGAAGCGTGGGGCACGCCATCTTGAATTGACCACGAGACGCTGACCCTGCAGCCCACGAGTGACCCTCGAAGCTGTGCACCGGGGTTTGAGAAGCCCCCACCCTGAGCCGCTCTTGAAACGAAGTTCAGCCCTCCACACTCGACGAGTGCTGCGTGGGGCCCTTCTGCTCCATTTGGCTCAACGCGTTGGCCCGGTCACTTGCCAGCTGGCTAGTGGTCCCTGTGCCAACGAAACTACGAAGACGACTTGTGAATCTGGTTGCTCCAGATCCACACCAGCTCCCCTGAAAAGGAGCCCCCACTCTGACCTTCCTGGTTCGAGTGAGAAGCAATCTCCCGGTTCCGCGTGGATTGCTTTTGCCAAGTGTTGTTTGCTCCAATCTTGAAGCCGACAGCGCCGACGGCGAGAGCCTGCGTGGGACAGATCGTGACCTGCTCCTGGACATCGCAGATGCCCCAGAGCCCACGTGACAGCGGAGAGAAGCTCCTCAACGACCACCTGATTGCGCCCGACATTGCCTGGTTCCGTCCTGGTTCCACCCTGGTCACTGCTGAGTGACCCAGACTCTGTCCCCTCTGCTTTCAGGTACCCTTCGCCTTGAGTCCACCCTTGGACTCCACCGGACACTTCACTTTCAACCCGCCTGCAGCCCTTTCAGCTTCAAGCACCAAGAGCCTGCGTGTCAAAACCCAACGCCACTTCGACCCTGTGCACCCACTTCCTGTGGGTGTGGTAACTTTGCTCCGCCGGTGTTCCCACACTGGTACACATCTCTAGGGTCTGTGTCTTAAGTTTTGTTCCTCTAGGTTCAGCGGAAGTGTCCTAAAACTCTAACTTTACACTTTTTACGCACCATTGGTTAACATTGGTGCATGCGTGCGCTTTCCGCACTGCTCCCGAATCCCGAGGGCCATTCCCGACTTCAGCATTGCTTGTCCCGACTGCTCCCAGCGATTCCCTAGGCCCTAGGCCTAACCACTGCTCGAGTGGCATCTCTTATACCACTTGTTTAGTATATGGTTTGAGTGGCCCCCTGCCCTCATCCATAATTGTGCAACTTTGTATGTTTAAACAGTGCTTTTGATTTAACGCTTGTGCCCCTTTATTCATAAAGAATACTGGGGATTGTTTTTAGTAATAAACACATATATTTTTATAATATATACTTGTGTGGTGTCCTTTCATTTGATATTACAGGATTGTATGTGGTAAAACAGCTCGCTTAACACGACCTCTTAAGTTAAGCCTTTAGGCTGCTTAGTCCATGCTACCCCTAGGATAGCTTGTCTAATAAGGTTGACTTACAACCAGACACCATAAGGGATTGTTTGGTCTGATAATCGGTGGTTCCAGAATTGGAAACATCACCTATCAGGCCAACTTCTCACAAATGTCATACATTCACCCCAGTACAAAGATCTGGGCCTAAATCCATCGTTTTTTTGCTCTCCACACCACCCTAGGTCAGACACTGGCTATATGCAAATCAGCCTTGACCCTCTGCCTCATGGGAACAGTCCAGCCCGAACTACCAAGCCATGTCTTTCCTAGACCGGAATCAAGTATCCAAGGACCGGTTTCTGGCTATCAGCCTTCTTCAGCCTGGATAGCTAGACTCCAGTGATGTGGAGAGCCTGGGACTCACGTCTGAGCATACCCAGCCCACTCGGGGTGAAAATTGCAAAAAACACAGTTGATGGACAGAATGCAGAACAATGTCATACATTCACCCCAGTACAAAGATCTGGGCCTAAATCCATCGTTTTTTTGCACTCCACACCACCCTAGGTCAGACACTGGCTATATGCAAATCAGCTTTGACCCTGTGCCTCATGGGAACAGTCCAGCCCAAACTACCAAGCCATGTCTTTCCTAGACCGGAATCAAGCATCCAAGGACCGGTTTCTGGCTATCAGCCTTCTTCAGCCTGGATAGCTTGACTCCAGTGATGTGGAGAGCCTGGGACTCACGTCTGAGCATACCCAGCCCACTCGGGGTGAAAATTGCAAAAAACACAGTTGATGGACAAAATGCAGAACAATGTCATACATTCACTCCAGTACAAAGGTCTGGGCCTAAATCCATCGTTTTTTTGCACTCCACACCACCCTAGGTCAGACACTGGCTATATGCAAATCAGCCTTGACCCTTTGCCTCATGGGAACAGTCCAGCCCGAACTACCAAGCCATGTCTTTCCTAGACCGAGCTCTGGCGCGAAACTAGACAAAGGGAAAGGGGTGTAACCACCCCCTTCCTGGGTCCCACCCATAGGAGGGACCTAGCAGGTCATCCAGCCCCTTGATTTAGAATAAAGGTAGGAGCTGTGCCAATGCAATTTAGATCATCCTGACTGAAACTTTGAAACGAAATTCTGGACCCTTCGACATCCTACTCAATGTAGAAGACTGGAGAATCTCCCTTGTGGTCAAGGAGTGGACACCCTGTGCAAGCAGGCACCATCAGCGCGAGGGGACTTTCTTTGCCGTAGCTCCTGCCGTAGCTCGAACGACAAAGACCAACAAGACCTGGACTCCCGGACTTCCAACAGCCCAATCCACAGTCCTAGCAAAGCTTAGACCTGTAGAGGCGACGAGAGACGTGGGACCGGCCATCTTGAAAAGTCAACGAAGTGCTTCCTGTGCAGCTCCCGAGGCACCCTCGACGCTGTGCAAATGAAAAAATGTGTGAGAGATTAGGAAAGAAAGGAATTCATAGAAAATATTTGTGACATAAAATATTCAAAACAATTTGTACATCACAGTCCGGAAAATCAATTAACCGTGCTGCTCAACCTGGCCAAAGCATAGCAAATTAAGTCAAACTTTTTCCTAAATGTTCAAGACACATCAATGTCAATTTGGTCTTTGCACATCAATATTAAAAAAAACAAATTGGTCCATGTTTTTACTAAAAGTATCGACCTTTCGACTCGTCTTTTCGGCCTGTCGGTCATTTAAGCCTGGGCCATGCGAGCCCTCTTCAGGACAAAACTGAAGGGGCAAAAATTGCAAAAAACACAGTTGATGGACAAAATGCAGAACAATGTCATACATTCACCCCAGTACAAAGATCTGGGCCTGAATCCATTGTTTAATTGCACTCCACACCACTCTAGGTCAGACACTGGCTATATGCAAATCAGCCTTGACCCTGTGCCTCATGGGAACAGTCCAGCCCGAACTACCAAGCCATGTCTTTCCTAGACCGGAATCAAGCATCCAAGGACCGGTTTCTGGATATCAGCCTTCTTCAGCCTGGATAGCTTGACTCCAGTGATAAGGAGGGCCTGGGACTCACGTCTGAGCATACCCAGCCCACTCGGGGTGAAAATTTCAAAAAACACAGTTGATGGACAGAATGCAGAACAATGTCATACATTCACCCTAGTACAAAGATCTGGGCCTAAATCCATCGTTTTATTGCACTCCACACCACCCTAGGTCAGACACTGGCTATATGCAAATCAGCCTTGACCCTGTGCCTCATGGGAACAGTCCAGCCCGAACTACCAAGCCATGTATTTCCTAGACTGGAATCAAGCATCCAAGGACCGGTTTCTGGCTATCAGCCTTCTTCAGCCTGCATAGCTTGACTCCAGTGATGTGGAGAGCCTGGGACTCACGTCTGAGCATACCCAGCCCACTCGGGGTGAAAATTGCAAAAAACACAGTTGATGGACAGAATGCAGAACAATGTCATACATTCACCCCAGTACAAAGATCTGGGCCTAAATCCATCGTTTTTTTGCACTCCACACCACCCTAGGTCAGACACTGGCTGTATGCAAATCAGCCTTGACCCTGTGCCTCATGGGAACAGTCCAGCCCGAACTACCAAGCCATGTCTTTCCTAGACCGGAATCAAGCATCCAAGGACCGGTTTCTGGCTATCAGCCTTCTTCAGCCTGGATAGCTTGACTCCAGTGATGTGGAGAGCCTGGGACTCACGTCTGAGCATACCCAGCCCTCTCGGGGTGAAAATTGCAAAAAACACAGTTGATGGACAGAATGCAGAACAATGTCATACATTCACCCCACTACAACGATCTGGGCCTAAATCCATAATTGTTTTGCACTCCACACCACCCTAGGTCAGACACTGGCAATATGCAAATCAGCCTTGACCCTGTGCCTCATGGGAACAGTCCAGCCCGAACTACCAAGCCATGTCTTTCCTAGACCGGAATCAAGCATCCAAGGACCGGTTTCTGGCTATCAGCCTTCTTCAGCCTGCATAGCTTGACTCCAGTGATGTGGAGAGCCTGGGACTCACGTCTGAGCATACCCAGCCCACTCGGGGTGAAAATTGCAAAAAACACAGTTGATGGACAGAATGCAGAACAATGTCATACATTCACCACAGTACAAAGATCTGGGCCTAAATCCATCGTTTGTTTGCACTCCACACCACCCTAGGTCAGACACTGGCTATATGCAAATCAGCCTTGACCCTGTGCCTCATGGGAACAGTCCAGCCCGAACTACCAAGCCATGTCTTTCCTAGACCGAAATCAAGCATCCAAGGACCGGTTTCTGGCTATCAGCCTTCTTCAGCCTGGATAGCTTGACTCCAGTGATGTGGAGAGCCTGGGACTCACGTCTGAGCATACCCAGCCCACTCGGGGTGAAAATTGCAAAAAACACAGTTGATGGACGAAATGCAGAACAATGTCATACATTCACCCCAGTACAAAGATCTGGGCCTAAATCCATCGTTTTTTTGCACTCCACACCACCCTAGGTCAGACACTGGCTATATGCAAATCAGCCTTGACCCTGTGCCTCATGGGAACAGTCCAGCCCGAACTACCAAGCCATGTCTTTCCTAGACCGGAATCAAGCATCCAAGGACTGGTTTCTGGCTATCAGCCTTCTTCAGCCTGGATAGCTTGACTCCAGTGATGTGGAGAGCCTGGGACTCACGTCTGAGCATACGCAGCCCACTCGGAGTGAAAATTGCAAAAAACACAGTTGATGGACAGAATGCAGAACAATGTCATACATTCACCCCAGTACAAAGATCTGGGCCTAAATCCATCGTTTTTTGCACTCCACACCACCCTAGGTCAGACACTGGCTATATGCAAATCAGCCTTGACCCTGTGCCTCATGGGAACAGTCCAGCCCGAACTACCAAGTCATGTCTTTCCTAGACCGGAATCAAGCATCCAAGGACCGGTTTCTGGCTATCAGCCTTCTTCAGCCTGGATAGCTTGACTCCAGTGATGGGGAGAGCCTGGGACTCACGTCTGAGCATACCCAGCCCACTCGGGTTGAAAATTGCAAAAAACACAGTTGAAGGACAGAATGCAGAACAATGTCATACATTCACCTCAGTACAAAGATCTGGGCCTAAATCCATCGTTTTTTTGCACTCCACACCACCCTAGGTCAGACACTGGCTATATGCAAATCAGCCTTGACCCTGTGCCTCATGGGAACAGTCCAGCCCGAACTACCAAGCCATGTCTTTCCTAGACCGGAATCAAGCATCAAAGGACCGGTTTCTGGCTATCAGCCTTCTTCAGCCTGCATAGCTTGACTCCAGTGATGTGGAGAGCCTGGGACTCACGTCTGAGCATACCCAGCCCACTCGGGGTGAAAATTGCAAAAAACACAGTTGATGGACAGAATGCAGAACAATGTCATACATTCACCACAGTACAAAGATCTGGGCCTAAATCCATCGTTTGTTTGCACTCCACACCACCCTAGGTCAGACACTGGCTATATGCAAATCAGCCTTGACCCTGTGCCTCATGGGAACAGTCCAGCCCGAACTACCAAGCCATGTCTTTCCTAGACCGAAATCAAGCATCCAAGGACCGGTTTCTGGCTATCAGCCTTCTTCAGCCTGGATAGCTTGACTCCAGTGATGTGGAGAGCCTGGGACTCACGTCTGAGCATACCCAGCCCACTCGGGGTGAAAATTGCAAAAAACACAGTTGATGGACGAAATGCAGAACAATGTCATACATTCACCCCAGTACAAAGATCTGGGCCTAAATCCATCGTTTTTTTGCACTCCACACCACCCTAGGTCAGACACTGGCTATATGCAAATCAGCCTTGACCCTGTGCCTCATGGGAACAGTCCAGCCCGAACTACCAAGCCATGTCTTTCCTAGACCGGAATCAAGCATCCAAGGACTGGTTTCTGGCTATCAGCCTTCTTCAGCCTGGATAGCTTGACTCCAGTGATGTGGAGAGCCTGGGACTCACGTCTGAGCATACGCAGCCCACTCGGAGTGAAAATTGCAAAAAACACAGTTGATGGACAGAATGCAGAACAATGTCATACATTCACCCCAGTACAAAGATCTGGGCCTAAATCCATCGTTTTTTGCACTCCACACCACCCTAGGTCAGACACTGGCTATATGCAAATCAGCCTTGACCCTGTGCCTCATGGGAACAGTCCAGCCCGAACTACCAAGTCATGTCTTTCCTAGACCGGAATCAAGCATCCAAGGACCGGTTTCTGGCTATCAGCCTTCTTCAGCCTGGATAGCTTGACTCCAGTGATGGGGAGAGCCTGGGACTCACGTCTGAGCATACCCAGCCCACTCGGGTTGAAAATTGCAAAAAACACAGTTGAAGGACAGAATGCAGAACAATGTCATACATTCACCTCAGTACAAAGATCTGGGCCTAAATCCATCGTTTTTTTGCACTCCACACCACCCTAGGTCAGACACTGGCTATATGCAAATCAGCCTTGACCCTGTGCCTCATGGGAACAGTCCAGCCCGAACTACCAAGCCATGTCTTTCCTAGACCGGAATCAAGCATCAAAGGACCGGTTTCTGGCTATCAGCCTTCTTCAGCCTGGATAGCTTGACTCCAGTGATGTGGAGAGCCTGGGACTCACGTCTGAGCATACCCAGCCCTCTCGGGGTGAAAATTGCAAAAAACACAGTTGATAGACAGAATGCAGAACAATGTCATACATTCACCACAGTACAAAGATCTGGGCCTAAATCCATTGTTTGTTTGCACTCCACACCACCCTAGGTCAGACACTGGCTATATGCAAATCAGCCTTGACCCTGTGCCTCGTGGGAACAGTCCAGCCCGAACTACCAAGCCATGTCTTTCCTAGACCGGAATCAAGCATCCAAGGGCCGGTTTCTGGCTATCAGCCTTCTTCAGCCTGGATAGCTTGACTCCAGTGATGTGGAGAGCCTGGGACCTACGTCTGAGCATACCCAGCCCACTCGGGGTGAAAATTGCAAAAAACACAGTTGATGGACAGAATGCAGAACAATGTCATACATTCACCACAGTACAAAGATCTGGACCTAAATCCATCGTTTGTTTGCACTCCACACCACCCTAGGTCAGACACTGGCTGTATGCAAATCAGCCTTGACCCTGTGCCTCATGGGAACAGTCCAGCCCGAACTACCAAGCCATGTCTTTCCTAGACCGGAATCAAGCATCCAAGGACCGGTTTCTGGCTATCAGCCTTCTTCAGCCTGGATAGCTTGACTCCAGTGATGTGGAGAGCCTGGGACTCACGTCTGAGCATACCCAGCCCACTCGGGGTGAAAATTGCAAAAAACACAGTTGATAGACAGAATGCAGAACAATGTCATACATTCACCCCAGTACAAAGGTCTGGGCCTAAATCCATCGTTTTTTTGCACTCCACACCACGCTAGGTCAGACACTGGCTATATGCAAATCAGCCTTGACCCTTTGCCTCATGGGAACAGTCCAGCCCGAACTACCAAGCCATGTCTTTCCTAGACCGAGCTCTGGCGCGAAACTAGACAAAGGGAAAGGGGTGTAACCACCCCCTTCCTGGGTCCCACCCATAGGAGGGACCTAGCAGGTCATCCAGCCCCTTGATTTAGAATAAAGGTAGGAGCTGTGCCAATGCAATTTAGATCATCCTGACTGAAACTTTGAAACGAAATTCTGGACCCTTCGACATCCTACTCAATGTAGAAGACTGAAGAATCTCTCTTGTGGTCAAGGAGTGGCCACCCTGTGCAAACAGGCACCATCAGCGCGAGGAGACTTTCTTTGCCGTAGCTCCTGCCGTAGCTCGAACGACAGAGACCAAGAAGACCTGGACTCCCAGACTTCCAACAGCCCAATCCACAGTCCTAGCAAATCTTAGACCTGTAGAGGCGACGAGAGACGTGGGACCGGCCATCTTGAAAAGTCAACGAAGTGCTTCCTGTGCAGCTCCCGAGGCACCCTCGACGCTGTGCAAATGAAAAAATGTGTGAGAGATTAAGAAAGAAAGGAATTCATAGAAAATATTTGTGACATTAAATATTCAAAACAATTTGTACATCACAGTCTGGAAAATCAATTAACCGTGCTGCTCAACCTGGCCAAAGCATAGCAAATTAAGTCAAACTTTTTCCTAAATGTTCAAGACACATCAATGTCAATTTGGTGTTTGCACATCAATATTAAAAAAAACAAATTGGTTTAGGTTTTTACTAAAAGTGTCGACGTTTCGACTCGTCTTTTCGGCCTGTCGGTCATTTAAGCCTGGGCCATGTGAGCCTTCTTCAGGACAAAACTGAAGGGGCAACCCGGGATCATAGATGACCCCTCACAGGAAATGAAGTGGTGCTTGTTCCCACGTTCAAAAGGATTAGTTCAATCATAGAGAAATGAATCACTCCATGGAAAAGCGAACACGGTCCACGTCAAAGAAATCAAGCTTCTAGTACTCCGTGTATCTTCTATGCTTAATCCTTAGGCATATGACGTTGGCTCAGTTGCGGAGTCATAAAAAATGTGGCCCTATTCAATATGTGGGTGCCACTGTCGGATACAGAGCCCTGTCTTCCTCTCTTTCTTAATCTCTCACACATTTTATCACAACTCTTTTTCTATTTGCACGCTCTAATTGGGGCAACCATTGATATTAACTTCGAAAAGTTCCAAAAAATGATTAATTTGTTGACCAGTAGAAATTAAAAATTGTTCCTGGTTGGATACTGTGTTTTTTGCTGTTGCTTTTTCAAAATGTTTTTGTCGTTTTACGTAAAAAGATACATTTATTGAATAGAGCTGATCCCCTGGGACAAGCTTTTGAAATTGTTGAATCATAAAGGTTACTGATTTATTCAGGTCTCACAAAATATAGAAGTCTCGGACCAATTTTTCTATACCAAGTGTTTAGAGCCTGCGAGGCTCGGGGGCATTTTTGGTAATTCGAGCCCTGAGAGGCTCAGAGGCATTTGTTAGATTTCGAGTCCCCAGGAGGGGGACTCCAACGGTGGGGGCCATTTTTTGTGAAGAGCCCACGAGGGCTCAGGGGGCACCTTTTCTTGTGGTAGAGCGGCCCCAGAAGGCAGTCGGCCGCTCCCACCTTGCCCCACAGTGTGTTTAGAGCCTAGAGGGGCTCAGGGGCATTGCTTTGCTGTAGAGCCCAGCGAGGCTCCAAGGGGACAGTTGATTTGGCCAGGGCCTGCGAGGCTCCAACGTTGGCCCCATCATTATTTCCACACCTGCCCAGCACTTAGTGGGCAGCTGCTCCGTTTAGGCCTCTGACTTTGGGACACAGGGCGTCCTAGCCCCCACAAGGCCAGTTGGCCTGGGTACAGTCACAGGTGGTGACTTATGTGAGTGCTGCGCAATTGTTCTTACACCTATGAATGTTTTTAGGCATCATGTGTTTTCCTTCCCTGCACCTCTGAATGTGTATTGATGCGTCATGTGCTATGTGTTCTTGCCTATATCCCTAAATGTATGGTGATACTGAGGTGGTTGTTTTTCTCCTAGTACAGGCGTTGCTAGTGAGGTCCTGGTTCCCTGCGTGTGGCTCACTGGTTAGAGCAGGCAGACCCTGAAGCAAAGGTCAGACCCGGGACGAGGGTTCAATTCCCGGCTCGGCAGGGTCTTGAGCTCAAATGTCCATGGACTCGATAATTCTCGCTTCGGTGCCTGACCTAATCATGGGTTCACACTCTGCAACTCTGGGCATTAAGCTTGCTTAATCTCCACAACGGCCCCCCCGCGGCGGGATGCCTGGCTTTCACCTTGGGGATGCCCTGTAGGGGCTATCTCACAGGGAAAAGCCAGGACGGGTTCCCAAGGCAAGCGCGTAGATACCCCTTTGGGGGTCGATTCAGGCGCTATATAAGAAACATAATAATAATAATATTCCTAAGGTGGTTAGGGTTGCGTAGGTGGTACTTACCTGTTACCAGTAGTTACTGGTTGTGTGCTAATTTGTGCTACAGTGATTCTATGTTCTAAGTGCTAGTTCTAAAAGTGACTATTCCTGACAGTGGTCCATGTGGCCCTGTCTTGTACATATCCCCTGTAAATTCTGCCCGTGCCTGTTGGCACATTGTAAAGTGTGTGTTTTTATCTAATGTATTTTGGTATAATACAAAGGCTATTTTTATATAACCTTGTGTGGAGTTTCCTTTGTGGTGGGCCTTGGGTGTTGTTGCTGGCTGCGCGCGCAAACACTTAACCTACATAGCCTCAAAGTTTAGCCTTGCTGCTCGCGTCACGTTACCTAGAGGGTGAGCAGGGGTTATCTTGGCGTGTAACTCCCTTGCCCTGACTTAGGAATGGTGTTCTCTGACTGACTTTGGCCCAAGCCTTGGCCAGCCAGGGATCCCATTTCTAACATTGGTGGCAGGCGGTGAGGATCCTGATTTGTGTTTGCGCTGTACCGCAGTGGCAACTGGCCGCACTACAAAACTCTGCATTTTAGATGACCACATTTTTGGGGATTATTGGTTTTTTTTAAGTTCCATATTTCTTCTCCTAAAGGTATCATTGTGTAATTGTGTCCAGTACGTTTGTTCCCCGCCCCGCTCCCAGAGTTTGGTACCTGTGTCACGTGTGGTCAGGTTGAGGAATCAGGGGCGGTAGAAACTGCCTTACCAGTCCGAGGGGGGGGTTGTGGTTGGATGAATGGTGTGTTGCACTGGACAAGTGAGTGTGAGTTCTTTGGAATAGGGAACTTGCTGAAAACCTTGTGAATTGTGTGCTCCTGTTAATCTCAGACCCCTAGGTTCCCTGTGTAATCTTTTCTCCAGAACATCCACCAAGATGGAGCCTGCATTTGATCTCAGTGATCTAGTGTGGTACATTATGCAGGAGTTGGAAAGGTTCTGTAGAGAGAGAGACATAGTGGTGGGTGAGTCAGACACTCTGTACGAACTTAGGGGCTACCTGATCCAATGGTATAAGAATCAAAGGGATCTTGAGCGCAGTGAGGAGAGGGCCAGGCCTCACGCCATGAGGGTGGTGGGTCTGTGGGGTGCCCTGAAGATTCAGAAGAGGAGGAAGAAAATGACAGTTCCTGGACGCCAGTAGAGAGTGAAGACCCCATAGGTAGGGAGTCCCTTGCTGGGTCCAGTGTAGGGGGCAGTGCCTCATCCCTTTCCCTGTCCCCAGAGGAGTTGGAAGATTGGAGGGAAGAGAAGGAGCACCAGCTGTCTTTGGAGAAGCTCAGGTTAGAGCATGCCAAGGAGATAGCGCAGCTGGGTATGCAGGAGAGGATTGCAGAGGCTGAGAGGGCCTTGGCCAGGGAGAAGATAGCCCTAGAAGGTAGACTATCCACTGCGCGTAATTGTGATTTTATGGATTCCCCAGGTTAGGGTTGAGTCCAGTGGTGGCAGCTATCTAGACATCAGTGCAGGAAGTCCCAGTCCCAGTTCCCAATGTATGGTACCTTGTTCTCAAGAGGAGGAGAACAGGTTGAAGTTCAGGAACCATAGGAAACCACCTCACCAGCAGTGGAAGTATTTTGTGGATGACTGTTCGGATGCAATGTGGGATTGGCTGGCGGCTAACTCGGACAATGAGAGGGACAGAGTAGTGAATATGTTTCTCAAAGAGCAGTTGCTCAGTGTTTGTTGTCCAGAGTTGCGCCAGCACCTGTTGAAGTCTGAACACTTTAGTCCTTGGGCGCTTGCAGAGGTAGCAGAGCACTGGCAAAGTGCTAGAGGTTCTCTAGAGTCATTGGTGAGTGACTCCAAAAGTAGTGGTTCAGGTATCCTCTAGCGCAGCTTGGTGGAGGAGGCTCAGTGTAGCCCAGCTAGGTCCCAGGATAGCGAGGAGGGTGTAGGGGCTCACTGCCTGGCTCAGTGGAGCAGGAGTGAGTGGGTGACTGAGGGTCCCCAGACGCACGAAGCCCTGCCTCAGGACTAAGATAGTTTCGGTAGGGAACACCAGGTTGGGGACCTAGGCTGTCCTGGTACTCCACTTGAGGAAGATCTCCTAGTGAGTAGAGGACCTGGAGCGCCTGTAAACAGGGCTCCTGTGGTTCTAGAGTCTGGCAGTACGGCTCCGGTAGGGAGGGTACAGGAATCCAGCGTGAGGAGTGATTGGGGGATGAGTTCCCCAGTGGAAGAACCAGTGGGTCAGGGACTACCCAGTTGGGCGAGGTTCCCATGTATTGACCATGGTGACACCACTTCTGTTCTGGGGGATCTTCGCGCACTGTCAGGTGGACAGGGGATGGGAGATCTGCGCCAGACAGACAGTCACCCAACATATGTGTCATTTGTTAGCCTCAGGGGGATGGTGTGTGAATCCCCAGAAGTCCTGGAATGCCAGGCAATTATTCCACCAAAGGTTCTAGACCCTAGGTTGGAAGGTCAGGTTCAGGATCCGCCTGACCTAAAGGGTAGGACGTCTGTAACCAGCGTCCTGACCGGTTCATCTTCCAGGGGAACCTCTCCAGTTGGGAGAGGGCAGACCTCTGGAAGGGGGTGCAGAGGGTGGGAGAGCCCACCTCTGACCCCGGCGCAACCTGAGGGGTTAAACCCTGGGTTGGAATGGCGTTCTAGGTGTACCCCTCGCCGGAGGAGGAGGAACCCTTGGAGAAGAGGTAGAGGGAGGAGAGCCTTCCCTGAGACTCCTGGTCCGCTTGAGGTTGTAGACCCTAGGCTAGAGAACCAGTGGCAGTCTAGCCCTGTCTTGCAGACAGGAAGAGTGGAGAGTGGCTGCTATGTGCCAGGGTTTACTACCCCCCCCCACTCTGTGACTAGGCAGGAACCGGTGGCACCTGGGTGGCCTAGGGCCTGGTCCTGGCCGAGGACAGCTGGGGAATACCAGTGGGGTAGCCCAGTAAGTCCCTACAGTAGTTTTAGAAGGAACCCCAGGGGTTAACCTTCCGTAGAACAGGAGGGTGTCCCTGCAGTTGCGGGCCCGCGTCCGTGTTCTATTGCCCCAAGCAGGGAAGTCCATCACGGTGGTGATTGGTCTCCCCTGCGTTTTGGCTGGAAGGGGGTTGTGTTGGACTTGGCCATTCTGGCAGGTTCACCCCTAGACTTTTTGCTTTTTGAATGTGAATTGGTGGTAGTGATTTTTTGTTTCCGCGCACTTTCACTGTGTCCCAGTGGAAAGTGCGTGCGCACTCTTAGTGCGTGGAGTAAGGTTGGCCTGCCCTCCCATAGGAATGCATGGGGAATGTCTGTGTCCCTGGTAGTTTCTGATGCGTGAGGTGTGCAGGCTCGAGTTTGGTATGTACGGACTCGTGTGATTGAATGCTGCGCAATGATGCATGCGGCATGTATGTGTCTAGTGTGGAAGTGCCACTTCTAGACATGGGTGTGCGTGTGCAGTGAGTGTGCTGGCGTGTGATTGGCTGGAGCTGGCTGGTGAGCCTGGCTCCAGGAGTCTGGATGGATCTGCCCGGTGGTGAGTGTGGAGATTAGCATGCTGATGGCTGGGGAGGAGTGCACCTGGGTCCTGAATAGGGCTGGGCTTTCCCCACACAATGCTGGCTCCGCCCCCTGTGGTGCGTCTAATGACCCTAGCCCTGCCAGTGAATAGAGTGAGGGGCTGAGCACATCAAGGATGCTCCCAGACCAGCTGCGACTGGTTTTTCCCCTCACCCTGAAGCCAGACAACTAGAGGGAAAAGGTGTATAAAAGAGGGGCTGTGACCCCATGAAAAAGTTCTCTTCTTGGATCCTGTTGCTGAGGGGGGCTGCTGCTGGGCGGCAGGAGGACCGCCACTGGGGATTGCCTCCCTGCCTAGGAGGACCCTGTGAGCTGGCTCTGGGCACAGCCTTGCCCCTCCCCACATCCTGAAGGACTTGGTTGCTGACTTGGGTGCCATTAGCACTGGGGAGCGCTGTGCCTTTACTCCTTTATCCCCATAGCGCTTGGGTGCTCTACTTATCACGAGTGCCTGGAAGCCTTTATTTGCTCTCATAGCGCCTGGGGGCGCTTTATGGTCCGTGAGTGCGTGCATCCCCATAGCCGGTGCCCACCCGGCATTGCCCCGGTCATTGCCGCATTTTGCCTAGCCAGTATCGCCGCCGCCGCTCGGCCGGAAGTCAGGCAGGCCGAGGGCGGGGCTTTCGGACATCCGGAAGCCCAGGCGGGAGCCTACCCCGCCCGGGGACGTGAGGACGAGAGGAGCAGGGCTGCCGGGGCTAGGAGGGCTCCCGTGAGGAGGGGAGAGCCCAGCACCGAGGAGAGAGCCCAGCAGAGAAGAATCCGTCGCCTGTAGAAAGCCTCACCCTGCTCCCAGAGCCCGCCCACCGCCTTTAGCAGGACCGGGCCCCCAGGAGCGGGACCGGGTGACCAGGAGGGCGCTGCCCTCACCCAAGAGCCGTGCAGAGGAGAGCCGCCCCAGGAATAGCCGCCACACAAGCCCGGTGAGTGCACGAAGCTCTCTCGTGACGAGGGAGAGAGGGGGCATATTTGGGCATTGAATCGTTGCCCGCGCCCACGAAGGGCGCCACCGAGTGTTTAGAGCCTGCGAGGCTCGGGCGCATTTTTGGTAATTCGAGCCCTGAGAGGCTCAGAGGCATTTGTTAGATTTCGAGTCCCCAGGAGGGGGGACTCCAACGGTGGGGACCATTTTTTTGTGAAGAGCCCACGAGGGCTCAGGGGGCACCTTTTCTTGTGGTAGAGCAGCCCCAGAAGGCAGCGGGCCGCTCCCACCTTGCCCCACAGTGTGTTTAGAGCCCAGAGGGGCTCAGGGGCATTGCTTTGCTGTAGAGCCCAGCGAGACTCCAAGGGGACAGTTGATTTGGCCAGAGCCTGCGAGGCTCCAAGGTGGGCCCCATAATTATTTCCACAGCTGCCCAGCACTTAGTGGGCAGCTGCTCCGTTTAGGCCCCTGACTTTGGGACACAGGGCGTCCTAGCCCCCACAAGGCCAGTTGGCCTGGGTACAGTCACAGGTGGTGACTTATGTGAGTGCTGCGCAATTGTTCTTACACCTCTGAATGTTTTTAGGCATCATGTGTTTTCCTTCCCTGTACCTCTGAATGTGTTTTGAGACGTCATGTGCTATGTGTTCTTGCCTATACCCCTAAATATATGGTGATACTGAGGTGGTTGTTTTTCTCCTAGTACAGGCGTTGCTAGTGAGGTCCTGGTTCCCTGCGCGACATATTCCTAAGGTGGTTAGGGTTGCGTAGGTGGTACTTACCTGTTACCAGTAGTTACTAGTTGTGTGCTAATTTGTTCTACAGTGATTCTATGTTCGAAGTGCTAGTTCTAAAAGTGACTATTCCTGACAGTGGTCCATGTGGCCCTGTCTTGACATATCCCCTGTAAATTCTGCCCGTGCCTGTTGGCACATTGTAAAGTGTGTGTTTTTATCTAATGTGTTTTGGTATAATACAAAGGCTATTTTTATATAACCTTGTGTGGAGTTTCCTTTGTGGTGGGCCTTGGGTGTTGTTGCTGGGGGTGCGCGCGCAAACACTTAACCTACATAGCCTCCAAGTTTAGCCTTGCTGCTTGCGTCACGTTACCTAGAGGGTGAGCAGGGGTTATCTTGGCGTGTAACTCCCTTGCCCTGACTTAGGAATGGTGGTCTCTGACTGACTTTGGCGCAAGCCCTGGCCAGCCAGGGATCCCATTTCTAACAGTCCCACTTTGAAACTCTGTGGAGTTCTGCAGGTTAGTTTTCCTCTTAGCTCCTTGCAGAAGAAATAAAACACAGACAGATTTTGAGATGAAGCGTGATGCTGACGTAGATCACTTACAGACGTGCCGTACACTAGTGCTTCTTGTACTCTTGTTAGCACAACACAAAACAAACATAATGCTTACTTTTATTCACCTTCCGACGTGCCACATTTGAACTTCTGGTAACTTTGTTAACGTATTACACAAGCGTAATGCCAACGTTGATCACCTTCCGACATCCCGCATAGTTGAGCTTCAGGTATCCAGGCAACAAAGATCGATGACACGTTAACGTGGTGACACGCCAGGAGAAACTTCCTGTTTCTGATACAACAATGTGAAAACTGGCTTGTTGCTCTGCTTCAAGGCAGTGACATGCAGAGACTGGCTTTCCGTAGCTGGGCAACCACAAATAGAAGACGCGCAGCTCGCTTCTTATGACACGTAGACCTCCATCGCCAACTCCGGCAGGAGGTTCTACAACGTCATCAGTAGGAGAAAACAGCAGGGGGCGAAAGACTTCTTCCTAAAACTGTTTTAACGGTACAAAGCGCAAGGGGAAAGCAGCCCTGGGTCGAGTGCGCTCAAGGAAACAACATTCACTTCCAGAGGAATTGAAACACAAAGAACAGCCACGCTAGCATGCAGAGAACACCCAGATACAAGGAACAATAAATATATTCCCAATGATTGTTCTGAAGCAGAAACGCTAGGCAGGATGGAATGACAAAAGTAAAAGAGGCTCACCAGAAGGAACAAAGTGAATTTGCAAAATTGGCAAAGTCAAAGCATCACTCCTTTGCGTCGCTCTTCTCACTCTTCACTCTTCTCTGAAGATGTTGAAAAAGAGAATGTACAGCACTGAAGACGCCAGAATGGCTCAAGAAACGAGAAACACGGGAGACAATCGTTGCACACATGGGTGGAGAGAGGAACAGTCAAACTCGTCGCAAAATTTCTAGTGACTACACTAGACTGGTAAGTGTAAGAGCACGTACTCTATTGACTGTTCATCTCCACAGCTTCCAGGAACTGACAACCCCCTGGGATTCAAACCATAGCAGTCTATTGTCATGAAAATGACATCATAAGCATAACAGAATGGATGAACAGCATGCTAATGAGAAACTACTACAGTTTGCTTAGAGTGCCTGCTATAGTGGGACTATGCACTCCTCGTTGGTCTGCCTGTTCTCCCTTCGGGTCACCTGGGGCCTGCTACGGGGCAGGAGGTGTTTGGCTTCTCTGGCTTCTTGAAGGTGTGTTCTCTCTTGCTGGTACAGTTCGTGCTTCAGTGGGACAGGCTGGGTTTTTTTTTGGCTGTCGGAATGTGGCGCTTTGCTGGAATGCCTGGGGTGTGAAGGGGAGGCCCCTTCTCTGGCGGGGGGGCACTTGGCGTTTGCGAGTATGTTTGTAATTGTGAGGCACGGGTCCCATCAGTGTGGGATCGCGTTTGCTTCAGTTCGGGCTGGAGTCACTTCTGCTGTTGGAGCTTGGAACCGCAAGCTCTGGCAAGGCAATTGCAGGTCTGTGGTGACAAGGCTGGACTCTCAGGGCCGGCCCGCGGAGTGCTGTTCTGCCCTCTCCGCTTAAGGGAGGGCGCTGACTTTGTGCAGGGTTTGCACTGGTTTATGCCAGCTTGGGGGCCTGGTTGAAAGGCTATGGGCTTTGGTTGGTGTCTGCAGAGCCCGGGTGCATTTCAGGGTCCCTTGGTAATGGTTTTTCTACTTACCAGTGGCTCCCAGTTGTTGTAGATAGGCTGCGTGTGAGGTTCTTCTGGTACTCTGCCTCGGGCGCATAGGGCCTGGGCCTGGTTGGGGATCTTTTTTTTATTACAATTTGGCCTCTCTGATTGGCTGGCTTCGTGGATTGGACTCCTGCCCTGTTGGGATTTGCTGGTTTCTCTATGGACTTCCTCTGATTGGCCATGGAGGTCTGAGGATGATTGGTCAGCCTATGTATGTTGTGGGTGCTGCTCTGAGTATGGCTCATCAAGGAGGGGGTTAAACAGTCAGAGAAAAGTAAACACCTGATGGAGGAGGTGCTGGTTGCTAGGCCTTCCTCTGCTCCTTCCTTGTCTAAAGTCCAGAAAATGATTGAAGCTGCGGTGGCTGCGGCCTTTCTGGCAAGGGAATCCATGGGTCCTAAAAGGCAGAAGTTGGATGCCCCGGCGGTCCCTGATGCTGATGAGCAGTCGGATCAGGAGGTGAAGGGTCGGTTTGTCCAAGGAGCAGGCCTTCACAGTATCCAGCAGTATGTGCGGGCCAATTTCGGGTTCCCTTATCCTTTGGAGGGTGATGAGTCGGAGGACTTTTTCACCAATTATCAGAGGAGGGAGCCTGACTGCCTTCTTGTTCATAAGTAAGTGCGGAATGTGCTGGAGGGGGAATGGAACGATATTGACAAAAATAACTTTCACCGGTTTATGGCTGAGAGATATCCATTGCAGGGTTTCTCGGAAGAATTTCCTTCCTTCAGAAACCTGTGCTTAAGTCTTTTGCACCGGGTTGGGATCTTCGGTTGGTGCTGCGGGCTTTGCAGTCTGCTTCATTTGAGCCTCTGGGGGAGGTGTCTCTATTCATTTTTCTGACAATCAAGGTGGTTTTCCTTGTCGCTATTACCTCAGCCCAGAGGGTTGGGGAGTTGGGCTTGTTGCTTTGTTTTGATCCCTTTTTGCGTTGTTTTCCAGGTTGGGTTGTTCTCTGGCCTGATCCTTTCTTTGTTCCCAAGGTTCCTTCCTCATTTCTGTGCTCGGCGGATCTGATTTTGCCCTTGTTGTGTCCTGCTCCTCTTTCGGAGGATGAGGTGCGGCTGCACTGTTTGGATGCTAAACGGGCTCTTGGGATGAACTTGGTTCATACTAAACCATTTCGTAAGGTGGATTCTCTTTTTGTGATCTTTGGCCTGGCTGGCCAAGGTGTGAAGCCTTCTGTTGCAACTCTCAGTCGGTGGCTGAGGTGGGCTGTGGGGGCGACTTATGAGGCTAGTGGGGTGCTGGTGCCTGGGTCAGTTCAGGAGAGATAAACTCAGGGTTTTGCTGCTTCCTGTGCTTGTTTTCAGGGGTTGTCTATGGCGGAGATCTACAAGGGCGCTACTTGGAGTACTCCGCACACCTTTATGTCCCATTATCGTTTGGTGGTGGGAGGGATGGGTCCTGCTGGTTTTGGGGACACTGTGTTGCGTTCTGTACAGGTAGGGTGACTTTCTGCTTCGTGCTAATATAGTCTGTTTACTGCTCTGAGGTGAAGTCGAGTCTTGCTTTGGTATCTGCTCATATGGTAATGACTTTGACGGGGAGGTCTGATGAGGAAATAATGACTGGTTACTTACCTGTAATATTCATTACTGCGAGTCGTAGACCTCCCCATCACAGTCCTGGTTCCCATTCCTCCCTCCCTGTTCCGCATCTTGTGCTTGGTGGTACAGGATGTGCTGCAGGTGGTCAGGGGTTATGAGCCACAGGATCTGGGAGTGGCCTGGAGGGTAGAGATGGGCTAAGGAGTTTTGCTTGGGAGTTTCTGGTGGGAGGAGCTATCGCTCCTACATTAATGACTGTGACGGGGAGGTCTACAACTCGGAGTAATGAATATTACCGGTAAGTAACCAGTCATTCTCTTCCTTCTCTCTCCATCCCCTCTTCCTGCTCTCTGCTTCCTCTGTCCTTCACCCCTTCTCTTCCTCCTCTCTCCCTCCTCTCTTGTTCCGCTTCCTTTCCCGCCCTTCCTTCTCATTTCTACCCGCTCACTCCCTCCTCTCTTCCCCCTCCCCGCTTCCTGCTCTCTCCCTCCTCTCCTCCTGCTCTCTCCCTCCTGTCTTTCTAATTTCTCCATTCTCTCTGCTCGCTCACTCCTCTCCCCTTTCCCCCTCCCTCCTCTCTCCCTGCCCCCTCGCTCCTCTCTCCCTGCCCCCTCCCTCCTCTCTCTCTGCCCCCTCCCTCCTCTCTCCCTGCCCCCTCCCTCCTCTCTCCCTGCCCCCTCGCTCCTCTCTCCCTGCCCCCTCCCTCCTCTCTCTCTGCCCCCTCCCTCCTCTCTCCCTGCCCCCTCCCTCTTCTCTCCCTGCCCCCTCCCCCCTCTCTCCCTGCTCTCTCCTTCCTGTCTCCCTACTTTCTCCATTCTCTCTTCTCTCTTGCTCCTCTCTCCCTGCCCCCTCCCTCCTCTCTCCATGCCCCTCGCTCCTCTCTCCCTGCCCCCTCCCTCCTCTCTCCCTGCCCCCTCCCTCCTCTCTCCATGCCCCTCCCTCCTCTCTCCCTGCCCCCTCGCTGCTCTCTCCCTGCCCCCTCCCTCCTCTCTCTGCCCTCTCCCTCCTCTCTCCCTGCTCCCTCGCTCCTCTCTCCTTGCTCCCTTGCTCCTCTCTCCCTGCTCCCTGGCTCTTCTCTCCTGGCTCCCTCGCTCCTCTCTCCCTGCTCCCTCCCTCCTCTCTCCCTGCTCCCTCCCTCCTCTCTCCCTGCTCCCTCCCTCCTCTCTCCCTGCTCCCTCCCTCCTCTCTCCCTGCTCCCTCCCTCCTCTCTCCCTGCTCCCTCACTCCTCTCTCCCTGCTCCCTCCCTCCTCTCTCCCTGCTCCCTCCCTCCTCTCTCCCTGCTCCCTCGCTCCTCTCTCCCTGCTCCCTCGCTCCTCTCTCCCTGCTCCCTCCCTCCTCTCTCCCTGCTCCCTCCCTCCTCTATCCCTGCTCTCTCACTCCTCTCTCCCTGCTCTCTTTCTGCTCTCTCCTTGCTCCTTCGCTCCTCTATCCTGCTCCCTCACTCCTCTCTCCCTGCTCCCTTGCTCCTCTATCCCTGCTCGCACTCCTCTCTCCCTGCTCCCTCGCTCCTCTATTCCTGCTCTCTCACTCCTCTCTCCCTGATCCCTCCCTCCCCTCTCCCTGCTCCCTCCCTGCTCTCTCCCTGCTCCCTCACGCCTCTCTCCCAGCTCCCTCCCTGCTCTCTCCCTGCTCCCTCACTCCTCTCTCCCTGCTGCCTAGCTTCTCTATCCCTGCTCTTTCACTCCTCTCTCCCTGCTCCCTCCCTCCCCTCTCCCTGCTCCTTCCCTGCTCTCTCCCTGCTCCCTCACTCCTCTCTCCCTGCTCCCTCGCTCCTCTCCCTGCTCCTTTGCTCCATTCTCCCTGCTCCCTCGCTCCTCTCTCCCTGCTCTCTTGCTCCTCTCTCCCTGCTCCCTCTCTCCTCTTGCTTGCTCCCTCCCTCCCTCCTCTATCTCTCCTCCCTCGCTTCTCTCTCCCTGCTCCCTCGCTCCTCTCCCTGCTCCCTCACTCCTCTCTCCCTGCTCCTTTGCTCCTCTCTCCCTGCTCTCTCACTCCTCTCTCCCTGCTCTCTTTCTGCTCTCTCCTTGCTCCCTCGCTCCTCTATCCCTGCTCCCTCGCTCCTCTCTCCCTGCTCCCTCGCTCCTCTATCCCTGCTTGCACTCCTCTCTCCCTGCTCCCTCGCTCCTCTCTCCCTGCTCCCTCACTCCTCTCTCCCTGCTCCTTTGCTCCTCTCTCCCTGCTCTCTCACTCCTCTCTCCCTGCTCTCTTTCTGCTCTCTCCTTGCTCCTTCGCTCCTCTATCCTGCTCCCTCACTCCTCTCTCCCTGCTCCCTTGCTCCTCTATCCCTGCTTGCACTCCTCTCTCCCTGCTCCCTCGCTCCTCTATTCCTGCTCTCTCACTCCTTTCTCCCTGATCCCTCCCTCCTCTCTCCCTGCTCCCTCCCTGCTCTCTCCCTGCTCCCTCACGCCTCTCTCCCTGCTCCCTCCCTGCTCTCTCCCTGCTCCCTCACTCCTCTCTCCCTGCTGCCTAGCTCCTCTATCCCTGCTCTTTCACTCCTCTCTCCCTGCTCCCTCCCTCCCCTCTCCCTGCTCCCTCCCTGCTCTCTCCCTGCTCCCTCACTCCTCTCTCCCTGCTCCCTCCCTGCTCTCTCCCTGCTCCCTCACTCCTCTCTCCCTGCTCCCTCGCTCCTCTCCTTGCTCCTTTGCTCCATTCTCCCTGCTCCCTCGCTCCTCTCTCCCTGCTCTCTTGCTCCTCTCTCCCTGCTCCCTCCCTCCTCTTTCCCTGCTCCCTCCCTCCTCTATCTCTCCTCCCTCGATCTCTCTCCCTGCTCCCTCGCTCCTCTGTCCCTGCTCCCTCGCTCCTCTCTCCCTGCTCCCTCGTCCTCTCTCCCTGCTCCCTCACTCCTCTCTCCCTGCTCCCTGGCTCCTTCGCGCAATAACCACTCCACGCATTAGTTTAGCGTAAAAGGCCATTTATTCAGACAGGTATGACAACCAAATTCAACATAACCCTCATAACAGTTAACAATCCCCCCAACATCCTGACTTTCAACCATCATCCACTCACGTACTCCCATACTCACTCCCAATTCACACCACGACCTCTTCACGTATACCATTCACTTCACCCCTTCACTTTCAAACTCCTCCAGCATCTCCAGCCATCGCACTCCCGTCTACCACACCCCTCATCCAGCACCTGTAACCCCCTCCCCGGAAGGCTGATTCTGCCCGTCATGGACTCCCCACCCCTCCCAAGTCATGCCACTCAGGGAACCCCCGGAGGGCAGTTACCTGCTCCACAAATGTGCACCTTTCGTACTCAATCTCGCCTACACCAGATAGACTCATTCTTCAACAGACTGATAGTGTCCACATTTCCATTAGATAATAAGCATTTCCCATGTATGAAAGGTGCACTCTGTCGTTCCGAAAGAGAAGGGGCTCCTCCAGCCGGAGCCCTACGTGAGCAAGCACTTTGATCCCGTGGTCAGCACAGAAAAGTCTCATCGCCCTATTCAATTTCCGCCTTCCCTTTTAATGGCTGCAGGCTTAAGTGCCCCCCTTCAGATCCTGCGTAGTACAAACTCAGTCCAAACAATACAGGTGCCAGCCAGATTGCTCCTCATTGCCTCCAAATCCTGCTGCATCAGATGTAACAAGGACACTCCTGACTGCTTTACCAAGTCATTTTCCTCCAGATGGATAACAATCATGTCCGGGCAGCCCAGCTGCGACACCTTCTTCGTCAGCCAAGGCAACAAATCGCCCCATCGCATCCCGCTCTTACCCCACCAATGGACCTTATGATGACTGCTCCACAGGCCCAGGCTACGACCCTATACCTGTCTGTCCGCATATTTTGAGGCCCAATGTACAAAGGAGTGTCCCACAATCCAGGTAACTGTCTTGGCCCCTGGCCCCCAAAGGCAACCTACGAAGAAAAAGAGATTAGCACCACAGCAAAACAAAATTCCACCAACAACCGCAGCAGCCCTGCCTAACCCCACACGCTGGCTCCCTTCATTTGCGCACATAGCGTTCGCAGCAGCGAGTCCTCCAGCGCCCAATCCTCCTAATCTCCTCCCATGACCAACCTAAACCTGACGCCGCCGTAGCTGCCCCAATCCAAAACGAGTGCGTTCAAAGCGTGCTGGATCCCTGCCGACCCTTTGCAAAGCGATCCGCAACACCGCCAAAAACTAAAACAACGTCAAACGCCTCTGTGAAGCATGCACGAAAATCTTTCCCACCGACCTCTGCACTCGGCCCCCAAACCCTTTCCCCTCACGCACTGGGCACACTTCCGCACATCTACTCTCCCTGAGCCACACCCACTTGCCTTGACCCATTTGGTAGGTCTTCGAACACCCTAACCATATGCCCAGCCGTGCCCCATCCACTCGCACATCCTCAAACAATCGTCCCGGGGCCCCACGCACTCCCAACAATTCCGACACCCGAAATGCTCCAAAGAACATCCAAATCATACACAAACGGAACAACGCCACCTCACCACCATCATAAAAGCAATGTGATAACTCGCCCAGCACTCTTCCCAACAAATCAAACGTGATAGCCTCACGAGGCAACTCCCCCCCACACTCCACCCTCACACGACCCCAACCCTTCAACATACGATCCAACAGATCCGCCCTGGCCGGATCAAAACCCAAGTAAATCATGCTGTAAAAAGAAATGCCAGCCAGCTTGCCAGCAAGAGTAGTCTGTGACAGTCCCCTGTCCATGCAATCCAGCACAAAACGCACCACCCCCTGTTCACAGGCACCCTTGGGCATCCTCCACTCATCCCTGCTCCAACCCAGAAACGCTCCAAACTCAGACCATGCCAACCTGTACGAGTGCCTCGTGGATTCAGCTATCGATTTTTCCACCAAACCCACCACTCTCACTCCCCCCAGGCCCAGATACCCTCCGGCACCTTGGTCTTGCAAGCCTCTGCTCCCGGCGCCAGCTTCCTTAAACGCTGCCACTGCGAACGAGATAACGCATCCGCGATTTCATTACTCGCCCCAGGCACATGTTGAGTGTGGAACAGCACATTAAAACGCAAGCAAAGCAGCATGAAACTATGCAGCAAGCGCAACACTCGCAGGTCCTTCGCTTTCTGATTGTTCACAAGATCCACCACAGTCATGTTGTCAATGTGGAACAAAACAGACCGGTTCCGAAACTCAGCCCCAAACCAGTAACCCCTCCAACAGTGGGAAAAACTCCAAAAAGGCAATGCTCCTGCCCTGCCGCAAACAATGAGCCGGCCACTGCTATGCACACCACCGCCCATTCCAGAACACCCCGAAACCTGCTGCACCCGCCGCATCAGAATAAAGGTGTACCTGCCAGACCATCTTGTCAAAATCCAAGGACACACCATTTAATTCCTCCACACACTCAAGTCCGACCGGACTCCCATCATGACCCTGACCCTGTGGTGAGGGAGTACCGCCCCAGACATGGCCATGCCGAGGCACCTACAAATCGTCCTTCCTGCCCTCACCACCCGGCAAGCAAAATTCAGCAAACCCAGAAGGCGCTGAACAGACCTCAAATCAATCTTGCGGACTCCAATCACCTGATTCAGAACAACCTGCATCTCTGCCACCTTCTGCACCGGCAACCGCGCCTGCCATGCTACCGAATCGAACTCAATTCCCAAAAACGTCAAACAACAACTAGGTCCCGCCGTCTTCTCCGGTGCCAACGGTACCCCAAAGTCCTGTGACAACAACTGGAACTGCCCCAGAGCCACGCCACACTCGCCTTTCAGACCCTTCCTGACAAACAGAAAATCATCCAGATAGTGCGACACCAGCCGGTGTGCATTCATCTCAACAAAGGCCCACTGCAAAAAGGAACTGAAAGTTTCAAAAAGCGCACATGAAATCGCACAGCCCATCGGCAGCACCATGTCCACAAAGATGGCCCCATCAAACTGCATGCCCAACAAGGAGAAATCCGCCGGGTTAATGGGGAGGAGGCGAAAGGCCGACTTGATATCACATTTAGCCAACTCTGCCCCACTCCCGCAGGCCCTCACCAACCCGATGGCTTCATCCACCGACGCATACAACACCCTGGAATCTTCCTACGCAATAAAATCATTAGCCGAACTCCCTTCCGGACAAGAAAAATGGTGGATCAGTCTGAACTCCCCCTGCTCCTTCTTGGGAACCACCCCAAATGGTGAAATGATGAGGTCTGACATCGGCCACGTGTCAAACGGGCCAGCAATCCTGCCTTCCAACACTTCCTTCTGCAATTTGCACGCCACCACCTCTGGCAATTCCTTAGCGGAGCGCAAGTTCTCAGCCCAACGCCTCTCCCAAGGATCATGATAACCAATCCGAAATCCTTCCACAAAACCCCAATGCAGCTTCAACGCAGCCTCTCTATCAGGATACCGAGAGAGCCATGGACCCATGGCCTCCACCTTAACCGGAGTAGGGGCCCTTTGGCCCAGTTTGTCCCCTGCCTTTAGTAATCTTCCACTGCTCTGAGGGTGTGGCAAGCGTAAGGCATTGCGTGAACGGGTGACATCCCCCACACTTGGAACACTCGTGTTTAAACTTACAGGGGTGTCGGGTGCAGAAACCCTTATTAAAGTTCCAGCATGTCCCTTTGTTCCCAGGCTTGTACTGTTATCCCGCTGCTCCAGTCCATGTTGCCTGACTCCCTGACCCCCCGGAAGCTCCCAGACCACCCGCCCCATATTGGGCGGGACGCGGCTGAAACGCGACCGGGAGACCACTGGCAGTATGTGTAGACGCTACCGCCTGTGTAGAGGACATCCATTGCACCCAGAGCTCCTAATCAATATCCCCCCACGGCTTATCTGGATTAACACTAATCCGCGCCCTAAACTCCTCGTCATAGCTCAGCCAGGCAAATCCCCCAAAATGCAAGTGTGCCTTCCTGTTCACATACAAAGCTATTGCCCTGTCCGCATGCTTCTCACAATAGATACTCGCATAGATCAAGAACGCCGAAGTCCAATTCTCCATGGTAACCGGCACCCTCACCCGCCTGGTCAGCTCCCATTCCTCCTCCTTTGAACCTTCCTTCGCCTGAATCTCCCTATGTAACAATTTGAACACATCCCCATACTCATGCTTCCAAATCTTGGCCTTTGTCTTCTCCGACAAGTGAGACCCTTGTGGCATCGCCAAACCCATATAAGGCAATTTTTTCCGCAATTTGTCCACACCACCCTCCTTCCCCTACCTGGTCCTCTGACTTGTCCGTCTGCGCGCTGCCCGTCGCGACCTGCTTCTTACCATCCTTTGGAAGGAGCCCGTCCCACCCGAGAGCCCCACATCCTGCACAGATCCATCCCCCACACCCACCGACCAGCAGGCCTTCTTGCGCCCCCTCTGGGATCTTCGTCTCATGCATCCCACCAGGCACCCTCACCTGGCACCCTCACCTGAGAAAGTTGCTGGGAAGCCCCGCTCCGTCCGCCGCACGTCCGCCGGCTTCTGACTCCCCTTGGCGGCCCGAGCAGCGCCGTCCTGTGCATCCTGGAAAACACCAAACTTGCCTGTTGCCGTTCTGCCCCTCACCCAACTCTCCTCATCATGCACCTCACCCTCTTCCAACTCCTCATCCTCATCCTCATAATCCAGTCGCTCATCATCCACCTCAACTGCCACAACTCCACGCACCTCACTCACCACTCTCTTTGCACCTTTCCCTTTCACTCCTGGCACAAACTCGCATTCCAACGTCGCTGCTGCCCGCTCCCTCGGTGGAGGGCAGGCTGCGGCGGACCCCCCTGCTGCTTCGTCCAGGCGTTTGGAGGCCGTTTTGCGCCCCGCCGGCCCCGCCGGCCACCCCTGCCTCTGCCAGCGCCCACAGCTGGCCTACACCCGCCCCCCCGAGCCGTCTGTGCCCGGGGAGGCCCCAGTGCCACCAGGTCTCTGCGCTGCCAAAGCAGTCCCTGCCCCCTCTACCCAGACCCACTCACCCTGGGACCCAGGGGTCCCCTTACCTCTTCCTCTACCTGCTCCAACCCCACACGCAGGTGCCAGGGCCCCTTTGCCCCCAAGCACCCCACCCGCCTTCGGCTCCCTGGCCGCACATAAGTGCTGCCACGTGCTCTCTGACTCCTCAATGATGCGATGCTGGTCGCGGATCCTCTCTTCCTCGGTCATGTGCTCCCACCTGGCATACCAAGTGCTCGGGTGAGCTGGCTCCCCAAGTAGTCCCTTCCCCTTTGGGGGTGCCGGGAGGCACCCCTTCGGAGGCTCCCCCATCTGCTGCTGCAACACCTTCAAGGGGCCTTTTCCCTTATACACCTGTGCCCTGACTAGGCCCTTTCTCCCACAGGAGAGGTCTACAGCCTGATGGCCCCCCCTCCTCTACCCCTGACTCCCCCTCAGACAAGAGGAGAGCGAACTCCTCCCCAACTGCCTCCTTCATGACACCCTGATCTTCCCCCCCACTATCCTCACTGCCCTCCCCAGACGCCTCCAGATGGTCCTCCATGCCCAGCCCACCAGCCAATAAGCCAGCGTGAGCCGGGCCGACTAATGCAGCAGCATCTGTCGTGAGCATTGCTCCATTCCCCTCCCCTAGGCCTCCCGCCCCACCCGGCACCAGAAGCACCTCCTCGGTACCCGCGTGGAGGCTCAGACACCGCCCGCCGTGCTTGGGGGCCTCTTGCTGCCTAATCCCCGCCCCCACCCGACATACCTGTGCGAGCCGGTGGCGGCTCGTCAAGACACGCTGCCATAGCCGCAGCAACCCCCACAGACGCGGACCTCGGCGTGCGGGTCATCCCGACCCATGCCTGGTCCAAAACGCCGGGCTGGGAGGTCGGCCCTCCCAGCCCGGCCGAGCACCATCAAGGCGGCGCGGACTGCCTCAGCGTTGGGCGTTGACATGCCCCACCTTCCGGTGCACTCCCGGCCTCGTCGAGAAAAAACCTGCGCCTAACGGGACTGTATAAGCAGTGACCGCACCGGGGCACCAGCAGCATTCAGCCCACAAACCCTCCACTACCTTGCTAACCTCAATCAACAAGCCCTAACAAATCTCTAAACTATTCCCTGAGGCACTGGAGACAGGAAGAGGAAGGACTTCCTCTCCTGTCCCCTTAAATAACCTCCTATCCCCCCACCCCTTAAACCCACCCCCTAGCCTAACTCCTGCCTGTCCTAAGTCTTGCGCAAACTCCCCAGGGGAAGACTGGTCTGTCGACCTCACTTCCCCTGGGGGCCGCACTCTCCCTGCTCCCTCACTCCTCTCTCCCTGCTCTCTTCCTGCTCTGGCCTGCTTGGTTCCAAGATTTCATCCTGAAAGAAAGGCCGTGTTCCTGCTCCCACTTACGTGCAGGTGAATTTTTGTCCCTGCTTCTTGCTGTGCCGGCCTCCATCCTCGGGAGCCTTGGCATATCACTGGCATCGCCTTTTGCAAGACACAAGGACACAAGAGAAGAGTAAGCTCAGCAGCAGCTGCACACACTGGATGCATAACAAAGCTTTGAAACTTAATTCAGGGAAGAACAAGGTCTTATTGTTTGCCCAGCATATTGTTATATGATCAGATTAATGGTGGCTCACTGTGTTGGAAGTCCATCGACACCACAATCAGTGGTAGAGGTCCTTAGGATGTATTTAGATACGGAGTTCGCTTTTGATTCCCAGGCAAATAAAAGTATGTGAACAGGCTTCTCCCATTTGAAGAGTTCCCATTCTTGACTCTAGAGAGGCGCAAACTACCTGCACAAGCACCCAGTCTGTGAAGAATGGTCCTTTGCAATAGCCGCTGTTTTCCTTTTGCAAAAGCTGCATTGTCACAACTACAGGTACTAGGGAATTCAGCTGTTCTTTTGATATTTGGATTTAGGTTACTTGGACATGATTCTGTCTTCAGACGTAGATTAGCCCAGCTGCCCACTGAGGAAAGCATATTATTTAACCCTTTGCGACTGGCTCATCACCCAGTCCAAGGAAGAGGGCCAATCTCCCTACAGACAGGATTTCAGTGGTGTCATCCAAAAGCCCACACCACTCAGCCAGTGCTCATAATCCTGTGTTCCCCAAGACTAAATAATTAAGCATGAGCGGATTTTGCGGATTCGCGATTCGCGAATTTGCAGATTTGCGGATTCGCAATCCGCAAAAATCCGCGGATTTGCGGATTTTTTTTTGTGTTCGCACGGGTTTCTGCCTTTTCGCGAGGGTTTTGGTACAATTTCGCAAACGCGAACTTACCTGTCGGGTCGCAAGTTTTGCGAACTTGTTGTTTCTACGTGTCCAGACTGTTTGCGACCCTCTTCTTCATCACTGCCACCCTCTGTCACCACTGCCATTCTCTGGTTCACCCATGCCACCCTCTGGCTCACCCATGCCACCTTCTGTTTCATCACAGCACCCTCTGGATGACCAGTGTACATTATTGTGGCAAAGCAAAGCACACCTTCCCTGCCTCAAGTGACCTGAATTAATTTGGGGCTGATTAATGTGTCACAGAATATTTTTTTAGCTGGCACCTGCTTCCTTAGTGCTTCCTGATTAATGATGTGCCTGAACTTTTGCACCTGCTAAGTGCTTTAATTTTTGCAAAATTAGTTACAACACCTGCCCTGCCCCAACTGACATTAATGAATTAGGGGCTGATTAATGTGTCACTGAATTTGAACCTCCAGCCTGGCTCCTGCTTGTCTCCCTTAGCTGTAATTCAGGACCCTTGTGGCATACGTGTAACTATTCTGAGGGTCAGAGCAGGGTCACACAATAGTTGCAAGTAGGCAACTGAACTCTGGAGGGGCCCCTCAGGAAGCACTACAGGAAATGGCTACTAATGATGAGCGTGAACTTTTGAACCTGGTAAGTAGTTTCAGTTTTGCTAAAATCGTTTTTCTGCAATTTAGCGCTTCTTCACGGGGCGCGAATAAGCGCGAAATTGAACCTGGAAGTCGCGAACTCGCGCGAATAGTGCGAGCAAGCAATAAAATCTGCCGCTCGCAGATTTGCGGATTTTCGGTAAATTCGCGGGAGTTCGCGGATTGCGGATTTACCGAAAATCCGCAAAATCCGCAAACGGAACGGATTTTTCGCCCATGCTTATAAAAAATCTAAAATTGGAGGTTTATTTATTTATTTTATTTATTTGGCACATTTGTAGAGCGCTCTGTTACCCGGAGGTGTCCTGGCGCTAATAGGTTGAGGTATGAGCTGTTTAGGAGCTACACGATTGTATAACTTGCACCTTTCACTCACAAAGAAATTCAAAACCTTGCTTTACTAAGTACGTGTGTGACACTGATATACCTGCGCATGTAAGTGAAGCTGAGATACCTGTACATGTTGCTGTCCATTCAAATGAGTAAATTAAGATGACATACCTTTACAAATCCTGTGTGTAGGTGAAGCTGGCATACCTGTGCATACCCTGTGTGTATGCGAACCTGACATACCTGTGCATACCCTGTGTGTAACTGAACCTGACATACCTGTACATGCCCTGTGTGTAAGTGACCCTGACATACCTGTGCATACCCTGTGTGTATGCGAAAATGACATACCTGTGCATACCCTGTGTGTATGCGAACCTGACATACCTGTGCATACCCTGTGTGTATGCGAAAATGACATACCTGTACATGCCCTGTGTGTGAGTGTAACTGACATACCTGTACATGCCCTGTGTGTAAGTGAAGCTGACATACCTGTACATGTCCTGTGTATAAGTGAAGCTGACATACCTGTACATGTCCTGTGTATAAGTGAACCTGGCATACTTGTACATGCCCTGTGTGTACGTGAAGCTGACATACCTGTACATGCCCTCTGTGTAAGTGTAACTGACATACCTGTACATGCCCTGTGTGTAAGTGAAGCTGACATACCTGTACATGCCCTGTGTGTAAGTGTAACTGACATACCTGTATATGCCCTGTGTGTAAGTGAAGCTGACATACCTGTACATGTCCTGTGTATAAGTGCAGCTGACATACCTGTACATGTCCTGTGTATAAGTGACCCTGGCATACTTGTACATGCCCTGTGTGTACGTGAAGCTGACATAACTGTACATGCCCTGTGTGTAAGTGTAACTGACATACCTGTACTTGCCCTGTGTGTAAGTGTAACTGACATACCTGTACATGCCCTGTGTGTAAGTGTAACTGACATACCTGTACATGCCCTGTGTGTAAGTGAAGCTGACATACCTGTACATGCCCTGTGTGTAAGTGAAGCTGACATACCTGTACATGTCCTGTGTATAGGTGAAGCTGACATACCTGTACATGTCCTGTGTGTAAGTGACCCTGGCATACTTGTACATGCCTTGTGTGTACGTGAAGCTGACATACCTGTACATGCCCTGTGTGTAAGTGAAGCTGACATACCTGTACATGCCCTGTGTGTAAGTGACCCTGGCATACCTGTACAAGCCCTGTGACTAAGTGAAGATGACACACCTGTACACATCCTGTGTGTCAGTGAAGCTGACATACCTGTGCATGCCCTGTGTGTAAGTGTAGCTGATAAACCTGTAAATGCCATGTGTGTAAGTGAAGCTGACATACCTGTACATGCCCTGTGCCTAAGTAATCCTAACATATCTGTATACACCATGGATGTAAGTGACCCTAACATACCTGTATATTGCCTGTGTGTAAATGACCCTAACATACCAGTACATGAACTGTATGTAAGAGACCCTGTCATACATGTACATGCCCTATGCGTAAGTGGAACTGACATACCTGTGCATGCCATGAGTGTGAGTGAAGCTGACCTACATGTGTATGCTCTGTGTGTAAGTGACCCCGACATACCTGTACTTGCTTTGTGTGAGTGAAGCTGACATACCTGTACAAGCTCTGTGTGAAAGTGAAGCTGACATACCTGTACATGTCCTATGTGTAAGTGACCCTGACCTACTTGTGCATGCCCTGTGTGTAAGTGAAGCTGACATACATTTACATGCCTTGTGTGTAAGTAAAGCTGACATACCTGTACATGTCCTCTGTGTGAGTGAAGCTGACATACATGTACATGCCCTGCGTGTAAGTGAAGCTGACATTCCTGTACATGTCCTGTGTGTAAGTGAAGCTGAAATACCTGTACATGCCCTGTGTGTAAGTGAAGCTGACATACATGCACATACCCTGTAAGTGACCCTGACATGCCTGTACATGCCCTGTGTATAAGTGACCCTGACACACCTGTACATTCCCTGTGTGTAAGTGAAGCTGACATACCTGTACATGTCCTGCGTGTAAGTGACCCCGACACACCTGTACATGTCCTGTGTGTAAGTGAACCTGACATACCTGTACATGTTCTGCGTAAAAGTGACCCTAACATACCTGTACATGTCCTGTGTGTAAGTGAAGCTGACATATGCTTCACTAAACCTGCTGCAGCATGCTGGACTATTTGAAGCTTATGTAGGACCGAATTTTGGCACCTGCATAGAGGCTGTTACAATAGTCCAGTCTGGACGTGATTAAGGCGACAGCAACTGTCTGTCTGGCTGAGATGGAAAGCAGATCAACATTTTTTTAGAGTTTTTATAACATGAAAACGGGTACCAGCAACTGCCAGTGATTGCTTGCGAGAAGTTGGCCTGATGTATGATGTCCACAATTCTGTGGGCACCTGTATCAGTCCAAACAATCCCTTATGGTGGTGGTTGTAAAGTCAACCTTATAGACAAGCTATCCTAGGGGTAGCATGGACTAAGCAGTCTTAGGCTAAACTCAAGAGGGCATGTGAAGCCAGCTGTTTTGCCATATGCAATCCTGTAATATCAAATGAAAGGACACCACACAAGTTATATATTATAAACATATATGTATTTATTACTAGAATAATCCTCTGTACTCTTTATGAGTGCAGAGGCACAAATGTTTGAACAAAGGCACAGTTAAACATTCAAAAGTTGCACAATTTTGGATAGGCCCGGTGGCCACTCAAACCATATACTAAAATAGTGGTATAAGTACCACCTCTCGAACAATGGTAAGGCCTAGGACGTTGTGAATCATTGGAACTACTCGGGACTAACAGTGATGAAGTCGGGAGAGGCCCGCGGGACACGGGTGCAGTGCCTAAAGCACAGGCATGCACCATTGCAAAGTCAATGGCGCGTAAAAGTTAAAGAGTTACTGTTTTGGAACTCTTCCGAATGGAATAGAATTACCCCACTTTAAACTAGGACATTAGAGGTGTAAACCACTACAGGAGCACCGGTGTTAGTCCGTTACCTCACCCACAGGAAGCGGGTGCATAGGTGCCAAAGTGTGTCGGGTTTCGTCGTGGAGATCTATGGAGTCTGGAGATGAAGATGCTGCAGGCGGCCAGGAGAGAAGAGTCCAGTTGGATCCAAGGTGGATCGAAGATGTATGGTACCTGAAAGCAGAGGGGACAGAGTCTGGGTCACTAGCCAGTGACCAGGATGGAACCAGGAAGGAACCAGCCGATGTCGGGTGCAATAAGGTGGTTGTCATGAAGCTTGACTCCGCTGCCACGTGGACTCTGGTGCATCGACGATGACCAGGAGTGGAGCACGAGCTGTCAGCATGTACAATGGGACCCCCTCAACAAGTTCAATTGTGGCCAAGGAACAGAGGGGAGAAGAAAAACATCACTGTGAGAGGGTTGTTCCTTCAATGGCCATACACTTCAAACACTGGTATACATCCTACTTGTTAGAATTTGGTGACAAAATTATTCTAGACAATATTTATTTCAACAATTCTTTTATTCTCATTTTATGTGATTTCTTATTATTAGATTTATAGAAAATTATTTCATCATGAATACATTTTTTTGAAGAATGTTTTTTCTTTTATAATACCTGTAAACAAATATCACAAAAATAGCTATAAATATGTGCAAAAACATGTAACACAAGTTATCTAAAAAGACACCACCTGATACCAAACACGCAAACTCAAAATCATACCATTCTCACACCCATACTTCATTCAAACCACACTATCAAAGAAAAAGGGGAAAGCTGAGTTACAGTTGGCAAGATCTAAATGCCAATTCTAGGGTCTCAAGGGACAATTTGAGGACCCTGCACCAGGTCGACGCGCGTTTCGGCGGCTGTAGGCCACCTTCCTCAGGACCTTTTTCTCACAGTTTATTTGCCAGATATCAGGGGATGGTAAAAACAATTGTTTCCTATTGCTTAAAGTCTATCTTCATTTAGGTAGTTTGGAGAGACGAGATGTGCAAGGAAAAAAGCACCGATAATCAGTGCAATATGCAGTCCGTTGTTTTAAAAGGCTCAGACCTCCATAGTGGTGTGTGATGTTTCTTCCTATAGTCAGGGCAACTCCTAGTCAGCTACCAGCTACCGATTCTCTATTGCTCGAAGTTAGATGATAAAGAGTGTCTACGCGGTGAGAGGGCTAGGTCTAATCCTTAATAACGTGTAACTTTTATCAATACTGTAGAATATTCCTGTGGAAAGTAAGTTAGGAAAGTTTAGATACCATACAACCATCAGGGCTTCTCGTGTGGCCGTATACACTCCCCTCTCTTCTTGTTTTTTACAGTACATTCTACAGTATTCTATAGTATTGATAAAAGTTACACGTTATTAAGGATTAGACTAAGCCCTCTCACCGCGTAGACACTCTTTATCATCTAACTTCGAGCAATAGAGAATCGGTAGTTGGTAGCTGACTAGGAGTTGCCCTGACTATAGGAAGAATCATCACACACCACTATGGAGGTCTGAGCCTTTTAAAACAACGGACTGCATATTGCACTGATTATCGGTGCCTTTTTCCTTGCACATCTCGTCTCTCCAAACTACCTATATGAAGATAGACTTTAAGCAATAGGAAACAATTGTTTTTACCATCCCCTGATATCTGGCAAATAAACTGTGAGAAAAAGGTCCTGAGGAAGGTGGCCTACAGCCGCCGAAACGCGCGTCGACCTGGTGCAGGGGCCTCAAATTGTCCTTTGAGACCCTAGAATTGGCATTTAGATCTTGCCAACTGTAACTCAGCTTTCCCCTTTTTCTTTGATAGTGTGGTTTGAATGAAGTATGGGTGTGAGAATGGTATGAGTTTGAGTTTGCGTGTTTGGTATCAGGTGGTGTCTTTTTAGATAACTTGTGTTACATGTTTTTGCACATATTTATAGCTATTTTTGTGATATTTGTTTACAGGTATTATAAAAGAAAAAACATTCTTCAAAAAAATGTATTCATGATGAAATAATTTTCTATAAATCTAATAATAAGACATCACATAAAATGAGAATAAAAGAAATGTTGAAATAAATATTGTCTAGAATAATTTTGTCACCAAATTCTATCAAGTAGGATGTATACCAGTGTTTGAAGTGTATGGCCATTGAAGGAACAACCCTCTCACAGTGGAGCACGAGCTGTACCACGAAGGCTCTCGCTGTCGGCGGTGTTGGCTTCCGGATCGGAGCTAACAGACCTTGGCAAATGCAACCCACGCAGGATTCAAAGATCGCTTCTTACTCGGACCAGTAAGGTCAGAGCGGTGGCTCCTTTTCAGGGGAGCGAGGGCCAGTCTGGAGCAACCAGACTAGCAGTGTAAATTCAAAGGTTCATTGGTTCTGGGGCCACTAGCCAACAGTCAAGTGACCGGACCAACGCGTCGAGCAGGAAAATGCAAAAGGGCCCCACGCAGCACCCGATGAGTGTGGAGGGGAGATCTTCGGTGCACCAGCTGCTCTGGGCTGGGGATTCTCAAACCCTAATGCACAGCTTCGAGGGTGCCTCAGAAGCTGCACAGTCAGCACTTTGCAGTCTTTCCAAGATGGCCGTTTTGACGCTTCACGTGCCTCCACGGGTCTCAGATTCACTGGGACTGTGGATCGGGCTGTTAGAAGTCAGGGAAGCTGGGTCTTGTTGATCTCTGTCGCTCGAGTTCCGGCGGGAACTGCAACAAAGCAAACCGTTGGGCGCTGGATGGTGCCTGTTTGCACAGGGTGGTCACTCCTTGACCACAAGGGAGATTCTTCAGTCTTCCACGTCGAGTGGGATGTGAAAGGGTCCAGAGTTCTGTATCAAAGTTTCGTTCAGGATAATCTAATGCTCCTGGGCACAGCTCCTACCTTTATTCCAGATCAAGGGGCAGGATTACCTGCTAGGTCCCTCCTATGGGTGGAACCCAGGAAAGGGGTGGTTACACCCCTTTCCCTTTGTCCAGTTTCGCGCCAGAGCTGGGACTGGAGTGTCCCAGCACCGGTTTGAACTGGACTATGCATGGGAAGCCTTGTGCTCCCCAGGCAGTGTCTAGTTTCATTCAACCCTCCCTGCTACAATCCACTATCTTCCGTCTGGGGTGGTGTAGCACCTCCCTGTGACAGTATATCTATTGTCTAGGCCTCCCCTGCCGGAGTTTCGGTCAGCAGCAGGCGGCCAGACTTGTGCCTGTGGCAGCAGCATCCATTTTGTGATGCTGGGGCTTTGGTTAGATTTAACCGCGTTTAAGCAAAGTAACATGTCTTCTCCCTCTAGAAGGGTGGAATGCTACCCCCGTCGCCAGGGCTGGCGAGGGGGTAGTATTCCAAAGCGTATGACACCTTACACAACATGTTTTGATAAAGTTAAACCAAAGTTAGCAAATAACCACGAGTATTATAATGCACTTAAGAGTATATGGTATGGCAATATTCTGAAACAGCTAAGGGAGTAAGGGAGTTGGTTCCGACAGCTGCAGACAGGCTCAGCTCATGCTAGAACATCATCTCACATAAAACCAAGCACTCTGCCTCCAGGATTGTTAAGGCCTGCCATAGGAGTGACTTATAGGTATATATGTGTCCAGATATAGGTTTAGATATAGGTATACTATATCTAAGCAAGGGTGATTACACGACCTTGCCCCAGCTGAGTGATCAGCCAGTTGTTTCAGTTTGGGTAGCCAGCCAGGGGTGGCATGCTGCAGCCCCTGGTAGGCCTTGGATGCACCTATGAACTAGGTACCAATAGTACACTGTACAGAGGCTGATAAGGTGAACCAATGTCCAATTGGTGATGTACCTAAAGTACATGGATGTGAATTAGAGAGAGAACAGCAGGCTGTGGGTCTGATTAGCAAGCCCACAGCCACATTATGTCAAAAACCAGTGAAGCAAAAAGCAAGAATCTGGGGTGACCACAGGAAAGCAGACCCTACTCTCCTACATAACACCCCCCCCCAAACGCAGGGACATTAACCACTTGGACGCTAAGCACATTTTTTGTTGTATATTGACTTTCCATTGAAATCAATGGAAACTCCATGACGAGTTACCCTTGTCATTAGCGCTGAAGGGGTTAAACTTAACCTTGACCAGATAAGTCTTCATGTTCTAAGTGGAAATACCTGGAGAGACCATCTGCATTGCCATGGTCAGTCCCTGGTCTGTGTTCCACTGTAAAGTCCATCTCCTGTAGGGAAATGGACCACCTGAGCAGTTTGGGATTCTCACCCTTCATCTGATTTAGCCACAAGAGGGGCTTATGGTCTCTCTGAATTAGGAAGTGAGTGCCAAACAAGTATCGTCTCAACTTCTTCAGGGCCCAAACCACAGCAAAGGCCTCCCTCTCAATGGCTGACCAATGTTTCTCTCTAGGGGTCAGCCTTCTGCTAATGAAAGCAATGGGCTGGTCTTGACCATCTACATTAAGATGTGAAAGCACAGCTCCCACCCCCAACTCAGAAGCATCTGTTTGAACAATGAACTGTTTGAAGTAGTCAGGACTCTTCAGGATAGGTGCAGAGCACATGGCCTTCTTCAGGTCATCACATGCCTTTTGACAGCTAGCTGTCCACTGAACCTTTTTTGGCATCTTCTTGAATGTCAGGTCATTCAATGGTGTCACAATGGACCCATAGGTCTTCACAAATTTCCTGTAATACCCAGTCAGGCCCAAGAAGGCTCTGACTTGTGTCTGGGTAGTTGGAGGAGCCCAGTCCTGTATGGTCTGGATCTTGCTCTCCAATGGTTGAACCTGACCCCCACCTACTAGGTGGCCCAGGTACACAACCTTGCTCTGCCCTATCCGGCACTTGGTAGCCTTGATAGTCAGGCCTGCCTTTTGCAGGGCCTCCAGAAACTTCTTCAGGTGGATCAGGTGATCCTCCCAGGTGGAGCAGTGACAGCAATATCATCTAGATATGCTGCACAAAAGCCATCCAACCCAGCAAGGACTTGATTCACCAACCTTTTGAAAGTGGCAGGTGCATTCTTCAAACCAAAGGGCATTACCACAAATTGATAATGTCCACTGGGGGTTGAGAATGCTGTTTTGGCTTTAGACGCCTCAGCTAACCTGATTTGCCAATAGCCAGCTGTCAAGTCAAATGTGCTCAGAAATTTGGCAGAAGCCAACTTATCTATGAGCTCATCTGCCCTTGGAATAGGATGAGCATCTGTCCTAGTGACAGCATTGAGACCTCTATAGTCCACACAAAATCTCATTTCTCTCTTTCCATCTTTGGTATGAGGTTTTGGCACAAGGACTACTGGGCTGGCCCAGGGGCTCTCTGATGGCTCAATTACTCCAAGTTCAAGCATTTTCTGCACCTCAGCCTTTATACAATCCCTGACATGGTCAGGTTGCCTGTAGATTTTATTCTTCACAGGCAGACTGTCACCAGTGTCCACCTCATGGGTGCACCAGTTAGTTTGACTGGGTGTGAGAGAAAACATATGTCTATGAGCCTGCAACACCTGTCTGCAGTCCCATTGCTGTTGGTCAGTGAGGCTGCCTGCCAAGGCTACTCCATCCACTGAACCATCATCAGGGTTTTGGGATAACAGGTCTGGGAGAGGGTCACTCTCTTCCTCCTGGTCCCCATCTGTAGCCATGAGTAAATCCATGTCTTCCCTGTCCACAAATGCTTTCAATCTGTTTACATGGAGCACCCTGTGGGGGCTCCTAGGGGTGCCAAGGTCCACCAAGTAGGTGACCTCTCCCTTTTTCCCAAGTATGGTGTGGGGTCTAGACCATTTGTCTTGGAGAGCTGCTGGGGTCACTGGCTCCAACACCCACACATTCTGCCCTGGCTGGTACTCAGTCAGAACAGTCTTTTGGTCATGCCAAGCTTTCTGTAATTCTTGGCTGGACTCCAGGTTTTTGGTTGCCTTCTCCAAGTATTCAGCCATCCTGGAGCGGAGACCAAGTACATAGTCCACAACATCAAGTTTAGGCTTTTTGAGAGGTAACTCCCATCCTTCCTTCACAAAACACAATGGACCCCTTACAGGGTGGCCAAACAAAAGTTCAAAAGGGCTGTAGCCAACCCCCTTCTGTGGGCCCTCTCTGTAAGCAAAGAGTAGACAGGGTAAAAGGATGTCCCATCTTCGCCTAAGCTTTTCAGGTAACCCTTTTATCATTCCCTTAGGGTCTTGTTGAACCTTTCAACAAGCCCATTGCACTGTGGATGGTAGGGTGTGGTAAACTTATAGTTCACTCCACACTCTTTCCACATTGCTTTCAAATATCCAGACATGAAGTTGGTACCTCTGTCTGAAAGTACCTCCTTTGGAAAGCCCACTCTGGAGAATACTGCCAGTAGGGCCCTTGCCACAACGGGTGCTGTTGTGGTCCTCAGGGGAATTGCCTCTGGATACCTGGTGGCATGATCCACTACCACCAGTATAAATCTGTGCCCAGATGCTGTTTGGGATCCATTGGTCCAACAATGTCTATCCCAACTCTTTCAAAGGGTACCCCCACCACAGGTAGTGGTATGAGGGGGGCCTTTTTGGTTCCACCTGATTTGCCACTGGCTTGGCAGGTGACACAGGAGCGACAAAACTCCTTGGTGTTCTCTAACATGTGAGGCCAGTGAAAGTGAGGGACAAGTCTTTCCCAAGTCTTGTTCTGGCCTAATGTCCTGCTAGGGGAATTTCATGGGCCAAGGTGAGAAGGAAGCCCCTAAATTGCAGAGGTATAACCATCCTCCTGGTAGCACCAGGCTTGGGGTCTCTGCCTCTGAAAAAAGGAGCCTATCATCCCAATACACTCTATGGGTACCTTGAGCATTCCCAGCAGCCTCAGCAGCAGCTTGCTGTCTGAGGGGTTCAAGAGAAGGGCAAGTTAACTGAGCCTCCCCCAGATCTGCCCTAGAGGGTCCCCCTGCCCCTAGAAACTCAACCTGATCAGGTTCAAGCTCTTCAGACACAGTCTCCTCTTGGATCACAGAATCAGCCTCCTGTGAGGTCTGATCCTCAACCTGGGGCAAGTGGGAAGGCACTGCCTTAACCCTCTTGCTCTTCCTCTTGGGTTGTGGTTGGTCTATAGTTTCAAGATCCACCACAGGTTCAGGTAGGCACTTCTTGGCCTGGGACCTGGTTACAGCAAGGACATGTGCTGAAATACCTAACATCTCTGCATGAGTCCTGTACTCCACTTCTGACCATAAAGAATTCTCTAGATCATTGCCCAAAGGACAGTCAACTGGGAGGTCTGCACTCACAACAACTTTCTTGAAGCCATTTACCCCTCCCCAGAAGACGTTAACAACAGCCACACTATGTGTAGTAGTGGTATAGGCAAAATTGCTTACAAGGGGATTTTTTTGTAACTTATTGCAAACAGGAGGTTGATCAATCTTGATTGAGAGAAAATTAAGACCAACTTAAAGCAATTAAAACCTGTTTCTAATCTAATTCAACACTTGATTATTCAAGAAACTGGTAACCACTCACTGTAGAAAAATGCTACACGGGAAGAAGGTTTTATGAAGAAAAAAAATTATATATCAAATTTTCATTTTATGGGGTACAATTTCTTTAAAAACAGTGAAAAATAATCAACAATATACAAGTGGACAAGACATAGATTAGTTGTTCTTTAAAGATCCACTTGCGTTGTAGTCCACTCTCTTAGGTTATATCACAACAAAACTTATTCACTGTGTACAAAGATCATGTTGCATAGAATTAATCTGTCAACAAAGGATGTGGACTGATATGTCGACGTTTTGGCCTTATAATTGACAAATCCTCAAGGCCATCCTCAGGACCTTCAATCTTTCATACATTATGACCCCCTGTAAAGGATACAATAACCATATTGTTACCTTATTATCTTAAAAAATAGATATATTTACAGTTCTTGACCCGTGTGCTTAACAGAAAAGAGGTAATATGTAAATTCATCCGTGTTACTCTTCTGCAATCAATTCTTAACATATCTTATTCTTATATTTATTAACAAAACTCTGTCATTGATGAATAGCTTCTTCGACAGATACAAAGTTATTCACATATCCACGGAATCTTCTTTAAAACATTTCAGAAGAGCCATGTCTAATACTTGTGCAATTTCTACCTTGGTTGTTTGCACTTTTATTTCTTATGCTTTGATTCAAAGATTATGCAGTTTAAATAAACCAGTTTATTTGTAACTGAGAGACAGGTATAGTTTGGTTTATATAGTGTCCCACTGCCCATTTTTACATTTCATGATGTACACTGATCACTTATGTATATTTGCAACCACCGCCTTTTAATGATCTATTAAGGTCTATTTCCTGGTGAGGTTTTGAGTCTAATCTGTTACTTTTGTTATGTCATATTCCATTCTTTACCTGAGTCTCCACCTGATCGGTTTCAATTGTGTGTTTAGTACGGGACCTTTGTTTCAACCGTTCCTATCAAGGGAGAAAACTAAATTGTTTTTATGGCCGACTCCTGTAATTTACATACTTTCTCTATGCGAGACATAAATAGATATAATCCACTATATACCTTATCTGTTGAAGCTTGTGTTCGAAAATGATATTGTGGCGTCTTTTGTCCGCTTCCACAGTAAATGCCTGAAGGGAAAAGTTACTGTATATTATTTTGTGCACTTTGTCGATTATTTCTGATTTTAAGATTATATTCTGATAGGGCACGTCATGCTTGTATGTGTCATGCTTGTATGTGTCCTATTACGTTGCTTTTACGCTGCTACTATCTACGATCATTGGTTACTAGATAGCGTATTAGTCAAAATATGGTTATATGATTTCCATATAGCCGATGTCATTAAGAGAGCGTGTATCGGGAATCGCTGGCGTACTTTGACCTAAAAATTGGGCGTTTGTTTAATACGTGAAAGCTGTTCAAAAACGCGTAATCGTATGTTGTTAAAACAACCAGATTTTTATTTCAAAGCTGTGTTTAAGGTTTCGATAAACAAACAAGCTTACTCATGCTTAGGTGTCCTATTATGTTGCTTTTACGATGTTACTATCAACGATCATTCGTTACTAGATAGCGTATTAGTCAAAATATGGTTATATGATTTCCATGTAGCCGATGTCATTAAGAGAGCATGTATCGGGAATCGCCGGCGCACTTTAACTTAAAAATTTGGCGTTCGTTTGACACGTGAAAACTGTTCAAAAATGCGTAATCGTATATGGTGTTAAAACAGCCTGATATTTATTTCAAAGCTGTGCTTAAGGTTTCGATAAACAAACAAGCGTACTCATGCTTAGTTTAAGACCTCGTATAAAACAAGAAACACTCGAGGACCATACAAGCAAACATACTTCGTATACTAGCAATACTTCGTCCGGCGTGGATCAGTCTCACGGGAAAAATTAGACAACAGAGACTGGCCTACCTTTGTTTTTATACCCTTTCCTTGATGTTTGTCCGATCTTGTCGGCCATATTGTAAAGGTTATTTTTCTCGCAAAAAGAGTTTTAATTCTTCACTCAAGCTACATCACGCCCTCAGTTTGATAAACTTTACGTTGATCTAATGTGCGTGATCAATATTTTTACATATAAAAATTAAAGTCATTGAATATTGGAACATATATTTTTATTCAATGAAAATGATGTATCAAAACCCAATAACCACAATTATTTATTTTGCTTGCGTTACATTTTGTTTTGCTTTGTATACCCCATAGCACCGCAGAATGATGGCCATTTTATGACAATATATGCCAAGTGTTCTTCTACCTTTCGGATGATTTATGAATAGATGCTGCTTTCATATATTGTATAATGTATTTTTACCTGCCGGATCTGTTCCTAATCGGACATTTATCTACAATTAGCTGCATATATCAAAATCTAATAAAACTTTATTTTTATATGCAGATAAAACGAAACCTCAAAGAATGGCGGCCATTTTGCAACGTTCTAGTCTAATTGCGTTTAAATCGGTTGGATTGATCTTTAAGCTGACAAATTAGTGACATTCAAATGTCTACATATTAGTTCAGTTAATTTATTATCCTGTCAAATTAATGACATTCTCTTAAATAATCAGATGAATGTCCACACACTATTTTGTGCCAATTCAGCTTATCTATTATCCTGTACGATATATAACATTAGAGGCGCTGGTGTCACCTTTTCTTGTGTACAAACATTGATATTTCATTTAGAGTTCATTCATATATACAGATGTACGATATCCTGAGTCCAACATTCAGACTATGCAACATGCTATGTCTGTAGAATATTGAGTCCCACTTTAAGATGTGAATTATTAACAATTTGTTCACTGTCATACATCGCATATATAGATTTAGAATCTTTACTTTAAATGCGTATTGATATCATGTCTGTAGAATAATTGTGCTCTACTCATTTATACTCAAACTTTTCATATCAACTCATTTATACATAATAAACCGATATATCATCGGTGTCAAAAAGCAAAGAATACTTTGTCTGCTATTACTGTCAACTTCTAAGCTGCTCACAATCTGACTGTGAATATGTATCAATAGACTCAGTGTACAGCAATTGAATCTGAAACGTTACTTGCAGAATTAGATGTAGCTGTCAACCTTAATGGTGCTCACAATCTATTGATGTGACATCCTTAGTTCCTATAGAAACACAGTATGTAGGAGTTACATTTCTTTTAGGTGTTTTCTATATGGGAAAAGTTTCTTACAGTTGGAAAGCTACAAGAATGGTAACCTATTTACCTCTTTATCTTAGACAAGCTAATGTATGCCACTCTGTAGTTGAATTCAAACCTTGTTTTATGCTGTTGGCTGTCTCTATCCAGCGGTTTTCCTTCAGGGTTAGTAGATGGTCAACATTTTTCTGTCTAATAGTGTGTTTCACAACTTCTATTACCCACCATTCCATGTCCTTTTCTGAGTGTTTTAAGGATTTGAAGTGATCTACTAATGGGGCATTCTCCACGTTGCATCGTATGCGAGATTGATGCTGCAACATCCTTTGTTTGACCATCTGGGTTGTCTTACCTATGTATGGTAAACCACATGGGCATCTGACACAATAAACCACATTGGTGGTTTTACAATTTGAAAAGGACTTCAATTCTGTAATTCTGTCATTCAGTTTAAAAATTTTGATGTTTTTAGTTGTTTCACAAGCTTTACAGGCATTGCATCTAAAGTGCCCTTTTACTGGCATCAATTGATGCATGTTCTCCACTATGTTTGTATTACTCTGATGATCATATGCTTGGACCAGTTTGTCTTTTAGATTTTGCCCGCGTTTAAACGCAAACATAGGTTTGGCTTGTAATTCTGGTTGGTTATTCAACAGAGACCAATTTTTGGTTATTATCCTTTTTAATTGTTGTGTCATTGTGCCAAATGTGGTAACACATACTAATGTGTTTGATGTTGACTTCCTGTTGTTCTCTAGGAAGGCTTCCCGGTTGTTATACCAGGCCCTTTTCAAGGACATTTTTAGGAGCTTGTTCGGAAAGCCTCTTGTTGCTAATTTGATTTTTAATTTGTTAGCTTCTAAAAAGTAGTCTGTGCGTCTTGTACAGTTACGCCTCAGTCTGAGGAATTGCCCAAAGGGAAAACCATCTCTTAAAGCTTTAGGATGATGGCTTGTGTATTTGAGCAATGTGTTCCTTGCTGTTGGTTTTGTATACAGGGTAGTGTACAGTTCACTTTCTTCTCCTACTTTAATAGTAATGTCCAACAAATTAATCTCTGTGGTGTTACTTTCCATTGTGAATTTTAGGTTAGGATTTCTCTCATTTAGCCACAGTTCAAAATCGGCTAGAAGCTCAGCTGAACCCTTCCAAATCAGGAAGATGTCGTCAATATATCTTAGCCAACATGAAATGTTGGCTAAGTAAGGGTTTAATGCATTATTGACATGTTGTTCCTCAAAATTGGCTACATAAATGTTTGCTATATCGGGGGCGTAAACCGCCCCCATAACCACTCCTTTCAGCTGTTTGTAAAAAGTTTTTTCAAACAGGAAGTAATTCTCACATAAGGAAATCCTTACGCAGTCAATTATATATTCTGTTGGTACATTATGAGGAGCTGCACGGGTATTTAGTTTTTCCTCTAGAAGGGTAAGTACCTCCATTTGTGGGATGTTTGAATATAGGCTCTCTATAGGGGTATATAGTGGATTATATCTATTTATGTCTCGCATAGAGAAAGTATGTAAATTGAGCATTACATGAGTCAGCCATAAAAACAATTTAGATTTCTCCCTTGATAGGAATGGTTGAAACAAAGGTCCCGTACTAAACACACAATTGAAGCCGATCAGGTGGAGACTCATGTAAAGAATGGAATATGACATAACAAAAGTAACAGATTAGACTCAAAACCTCACCAGGAAATAGACCTTAATAGATCATTAAAAGGCGGTGGTTGCAAATATACATAAGTGATCAGTGTACATCATGAAATGTAAAAATGGGCAGTGGGACACTATATAAACCAAACTATACCTGTCTCTCAGTAAACTGCATAATCTTTGAATCAAAGCATAAGAAATAAAGGTGCAAACAACCAAGGTAGAAATTGCACAAGTATTAGACATGGCTCTTCTGAAATGTTTTAAAGAAGATTCCTTGGATATGTGAATAACTTTGTATCTGTCGAAGAAACTATTCATCAATGACAGAGTTTTGTTAATAAAAATAAGAATAAGATATGTTATGAATTGATTGCAGAAGAGTAACACAGATGAATTTACATATTACCGCTTTTCTGTTTAGCACACGGGTCAAGAACTGTAAATATATCTATTTTTTAAGATAATAAGGTAACAATATGGTTACTGTATCTGTTATATCCTAAGTATTGCACTTATGTGTAATCAGCCTAGGTCCTCCTAGCTGCTCAGCCAGTGTGAGAGATGGTAATAGAATGTTGATGTGCCTGTGATGAATGGAATGCCTGGGTGCCTGAGTGGATGTGTGGATGACAGTTGGAGATGGGCTGAGCAGCTAGGCAGGCTGCTCCTGGTGGGGCTGGTGTATGGCTGGTACATGACTTGTATCCATCTAGAGCTGGCTGTAATAAGATTGTTAATATCCTGACGTGAGACAATAAAGAAGACTTGAAACTACCAACATGGCTACCGGAGTCTCTATGCTGGATACAACAGTATCCTTTACAGGGGGTCATACTGTAAAAAAGATTGAAGGTCCTGAGGATGGCCTTGAGGATTTGTCAATTATAAGGCCGAAACGTCGACATATCAGTCCACATCTTTTGTTGACAGATTAATTCTATGCAACGTGATCTTTGTACACAGTGAATACGTTTTGTTGTGATATAACCTAAGAGAGTGGACTACAACGCAAGTGGATCTTTAAAGAACAACTAATCTATGTCTTGTCCACTTGTACATTGTTGATTATTTCTCACTGTTTTTAAAGAAATTGTACCCCATAAAATGAAAATTTGATATATAAATAGTTTTTTTCATAAAACCTACTCCCTGTGTAGCATTTTTCTACAGTGAGTTGTTACCACTTTCTTAAATAATCAAGTGTTGAATTAGATTAGAAACAGGTTTTAATTGCTTTAAGTTGGTCCTAATTTTCTCTCAGTCAAGATTGATCAACCTCCTGTTTGCAATAAGTTACAAAAAATTCCCCTTGTAAGCAATTTTGCCTATACCATATCTTAGTCCAGGCTCGCAAGGGTTTATTGGATCACCCACTTTCAATATGTGTAGTAGTGGCATTGCTAGCGTTGGTCACTGGGTAATTCTCACCTAGTACAATTTGTCCAGAGTCCACAAAGTTAGGTGTCACCATAGTGACACTGGCACATGTGTCCCTGTAGGCCTGAGCCATTTTCTCATTGATCAAAGGCGTCTGCCTATACTTGCCCAAAGTATTGGGACTCATAGTAGTGGGCATGGATATGTCCACATCATAGAGAAGAACTGCATGAGAATGGGATTCTGACTAGGCCAGACTCCATCTCAGTACCCAGGGTTAACCCTACTATACCCTTTGGTTGTGTACCATCACTGCTGACTGTACTAGGGGGTGCAGGTGCCTTAGGGGCTGCAGTGGTAAGGACTGGATTTTTCTTGGTGCATTCACTACCCCAGTGTGAAATTGATTTACAGGTATTGCACCAAGGTTTCTTTGTGCCATCATTCTTCTTCTTCGTGTTTCCATTCTGGGAACCACCCTCCTTATTAGAATTATTTTGGGGGCCTGAAGAAGACTTCTGGTCTTTTTCTTTCTTATCTCCACCCTTCTGGTCTGCCTTTTTCCGATCACCATCTTGGTTCTGGTTTTTCTGCTTAACCCTGGTTCTGACCCATTTGTCTGCCTTCTTTCCCAATTCTTGGAGTGAGGTCAGATCTGAGTCAATCAGGTGTTGATGCAACAACTGGTTCTGGCAATTATTAAGGATCTGTTCTCTCATTATTAGATTGTACAATCCTGTATAGTCTGAAACTTTACTTCTCAGCAACCAACCTTCCAAAGCCTTAGTGGCAAAATCAACAAAGTCAGTCCAGTCCTGAGTATGAGCTTTTTGGGTATCTCTGAACAACAACCTGTATTGCTCAGTGGTTAAGCCAAACCCATCAATAAGAGCACTCTTCAGGACAGTGTAGTTTTTAGCATCCTCAGGTCTAACAGTGAGGAGCTTATCTCTCCCTTTCTCAGAAAAGGAGAGCCATAGGATTGCAGCCATAGGATGACATCCACTTGTGGATGTCATCCCCATCTCTGTAGGGGGGCACAATCTTGCTCAGGTTTCTATGATCATAGGACCTGTCTTTATCTCTAGGGATAATGTTGCTGCCACCAGGGGAATCTAATCCACACAATTTTTGCTCCCTTGCTAAAGCAAGTTTAGCTTGGGTCAGGGCTACCTCTTCCTTATCTATCTGGAGTTGGACAGCTCTCATCCTAGCCTCATGTTCTCTTCTCTGGGGGGAAGTCATTCCCCTTTGAGATCCCCTTGAGGCATTAGAATGATTGGAGTCCCTGGAGGGAGATCTAATCCTTCTATTGCCATGGTTAAGTCTACTATTGGGCCTGGACCAGTGACACCTCCTCCATTCCCATGTAGGCTTAAGTTGGCCTGGTTCAGTATTCCAACTTGAACTTGGTCATCCCCCCTTTGGTCATCTGACTCATTTCCATCCTCATCCTTGTCTACCTCTGCAGGTTCAACTTCTGGGACATCAATGTTATCAGGGGGGTTTCCCTCTCCTACCTTACTGGAAGAACCTGTAGCAGATTCCTTCTCAAGATCAGCCTCTCTAGGATTGCTATAAGGATAGGGATGGTGGGGTTGTGACCCCTTTTCAGCCCCCTTGAAGTGCATAGGGCACTCAAGTCCTTGTGGCTGAGTTTTTCATAACTGGATGGTGCCTTTGGCTGGTCACCCACAGGTAGCGAGCTTGATGCTTCACCTGTGCCAGGCATGACTAGTGAGGTGTAAGTGGTGCACTTACCTACACTAAGTGTTTTCCTACTGTAACCTTGCTAGTAAGTTGTAGTCAGGGTGTGCTACTCCCTTTAGTCTACAACTACTAAGTTCAGTAGAACTTAAGTATGCTAAGCTTTTGTTTTATATGTACCTATAGTACTTAATGTGATCTTTCAAATGACAAAAAGATTGCAATGGTAGAACAGCAGCAAACTCAAATCCCAACCGCTGCACCCCAATGTGAGAAGTTGGCCTGATGTATGATGTCCACAATTCTCTGGGCACTCTGTATCAGTCCAAACAATCACTTATGGTGGTGGTTGTAAAGTCAACCTTATAGACAAGCTATCCTAGGGGTAGCATGGACTAAGCAGTCTTAGGCTAAACTCAAGAGGGCATGTGAAGCCAGCTGTTTTACCATATGCAATCCTGTAATATCAAATGAAAGGACACCACACAAGTTATATATTATAAAAATATATGTATTTATTACTAGAATAATCCTCTGTACTCTTTAGGAGTGCAGAGGCACAAGCGATTAAACAAAAGTACAGTTAAACATTCAAAAGTTGCACAATTTTGGTTAGGCCCGGTGGCCACTCAAACCATATACTAAAATGGTGGTATAAGTTCTACCTCTCGAACAATGGTAAGGCCTAGGGCATTGTGAATCGCTGGGACTACTCGGGACTAACAGTGATGGAGTCGGGAGAGGCCCGCGGGACACGGGTGCAGTGCCTAAAGCACACGCATGCACCAATGCAAAGTCAATGGCGCGTAAAAGTTAAAGAGTTACTGTTTTGGAACTCTTCCGAATGGAATAGAATTACCCCACTTTAAACTAGGACACTAGAGGTGTATACCACTACAGGAGCACCGGTGTTAGTTTGTTACCTCACCCACAGGTAGCGGGTGCATAGGTGCCAAAGTGTGTCGGGTTTCGTCGTGGAGATCTATGGAGCCTGGAGATGAAGATGCTACAGGCGGCTAGGGGAGAAGAGTCTGGTTGGATCCAAGGGTGGATCAAAGATGTAGAGTACCTGAAAGCAGAGGGGACAGAGTCTGGGTCACTAGCCAGTGACCAGGATGGAACCAGAAAGGAACCAGGCGATGTCAGGCGCAATCAGGTGGTTGTCGTGAAGCTTCACTCCGCTGCCACGTAGACTCTGGGGCATCGACGATGACCAGGAGTGGAGTACGAGCTGTCCCACGAAGGCTCTCGCTGTCTGCGGTGTCGGCTTCCAGATCGGAGCTAACAGAGCTTTGCAAATGCAACTCACGCAGGATTCGAAGATCACTTCTTACTCGGACCAGCAAGGTCAGAGCGGTGGCTCCTTTTCAGGGGAGCGAGGGCCAATCTGGAGCAACCAGATTAGCAGTGTAAATTCAAAGGTTCGTCAGTTCTGGGGCCACTAGCCAACGGGCAAGTGACCGGACCAACGCGTCGAGCAGGAAAATGCAAAAGGGCCCCACGCAGCACTCGATGAGTGTGGAGGGAAGATCTTCAGTGCACAAGCTTCTCAAACCCCAATGTACAGCTTCGAGGGTGCCTCGGAAGCTACACGGTCAGCACTTTGCAGTCTTTCTAATATGGCCGGCTCCACGCTTCACGTCACCTCCACGGGTCTCAGATTTGCTGGGACTGTGGATCGCGCTGTTAGAAGTCAGGGAAGCTGGGTCTTGTCAATCTCTGTCGCTCGAGTTCCGGCGGGAACTGGAACAAAGCAAACAGTTGGGCGCTGGATGGTGCCTGTTTGCACAGGGTGGTCACTCCTTGACCACAAGGGAGATTCTTAAGTCTTCCACATCGAGTGGGATGTTAAATGGGTCCAGAGTTCTGTATCAAAGTTTCGTTCAAGATAATCTAATGCTCCTGGGCACAGCTCCTACCTTTATTCCAAATCAAGGGGCTGGATTACCTGCTAGGTCCCTCCTATGGGTGGAACCCAGGAAGGGTGTGGTTACACCCCTTTCCCTTTGTCAAGTTGTCGCACCAGACCTGGGACTGGAGTGTCCCAGCACCGGTTTGAACTGGACTATGCTTGGGAAGACTTGTGCTCCCCAGGCAGTGTCTTGTTTCATTCAACCCTCCCTGCTACAATCCACTATCTTCCGTCTGGGGTGGTGTAACACCTCCCTGTGACAGGATATCAGGTCTCCCCTGTTGGAGTTTCGGTCAGCAGCAGGAGGCCAGACTCGTGTCTGTGGCAGCAGCATCCATTTTGTGATGCTTGGGCTTTGCTTAGATTTAAACGCGTTTAAGCAAAGTAACATGTCTTCTCCCTCTAGAAGAGTGAAATGCTACCCCCGTCCCCAGGACTGGCAAGGGGGTAGTATTCCAAAGCGTATGACACCTTACACGGCATGTTTTGATAAAGCCAAACCAAAGTTAGCAAATAACTGCGAGTATTATAATGCGCTTAAGAGTATATGGTATTGCAATATCCTGGAACAGCTAAGGGAGTTGGTCCCGACAGCTGCAGACAGGCTCAGCTCATGCTAGAGCACCATTTCACATAATTTTTAAGGCCTGCCATAGGAGTGACTTATAGGTATATATGTGTCCAGATATAGGTTTAGATATAGGTATACTATATCAAAGCAAGGGGTGATTACACAACCGTGCCCCAGCTGAGTGATCAGCCAGTTGTGTCAGTTTGGGTAGCCAGCCAGGGGTGGCAAAAGATATGCCCTGGTAGGCCTTGGATACACCTATGCCCTGGGTACCTATAGTACACTGTACAGGGGCTGATAAGGTAAACCAATGTCCAATTGGGTATGTACCTAAAGTACATGGACGTGAATTTAGAGAGAGAACAGCAGGCTGTGGGTATGATTAGCAGGCCCACAGCCACATTATGTCGAAAACCAGTGAAGCAAAAAGCAAAAATCTGGGGTGACCATAGGAAAGCAGACCCTACTCTCTTACATTGCTGCTTAAAAGAGTGAGTGGCATCAAATTGTATTCCGAGGTTTCTAACCACGTTCACAGTGTTTGGCCGAGGAGTGGTATTTTCTGGCCACCAGGACTTGGGAGAGAAGGAATTCTCTTGGCCTAATGTAGTGGTTCCAAAACTTTTTTGACCCGTGGCTCCCTTGACCTAATTGGCAGTTGGCCATAGGTCCCCGCCATTATTTTACCCCGCGCACCGGGGTGCCGCAGCGCACCCTTTGGGAACCACTGGTCTACATGAAGAATCAAGCCTAGACGTGATGAAGGATTCAGAGAGTAGCCATCACTACAGGGCATAAGGCGCCCACCCAATGCTCTCCACTAGGCCTCTGACCCTGCACCCAGCCAACGCTCTCCACCAGGCCTCTGACCCTGCACCCACCCAAAGCTCTCCACCAGGCCCCTCACCACGCACCCACCCACCCAACACTCTCCACCAGGCCTCTGACCCTGCACCCACCCAAAGCTCTCCACCAGGCCCCTGACCCCGCACCCACCCAATGCTCTCCACCAGGCTTCTGACCCTGTACCCACCCAACGCTCTCCACCAGGCCTCTGACCCTGCACCCACCCAACGCTCTACACCAGGCCCCTGACCCTGCACCCACCCAATGCTCTCCACCAGGCCCCTGACCCTGCACCCACCCAATGCTCTCCACCAGGCCCCTGACCCTACACCCACCCACCCACCCAAGGCTCTCTACCAGGCCCCTGACCCCACACCCACTCAACGCTCTCCACCAGGTCTCTGACCCTGTACCCACCCAACGCTCTCCACCAGACCCCTGACCCTGCACCAACCCAACGCTCTCCACCAGGCCCCTGACCCCGCACCCACCCACCCAACTCTCTGCACCAGGCCCTTGACCCCGCACCCACCCACCCAACGCTCTCCAAAAGACCCCTGGCCCGCACCCACCCTCCCAACGCTTTCCACCAGGCCTCTGACCCTGCACCCACCCAACGCTCTCCACCAGGCCCCTGACCCTGCACCCACCCGACGCTCTCCACCAGGCCCCTGACCCTCCACCCACCCACCCATCGCTCTCCACCAGACCACTGACCCTGTACCCACCCAACGCTCTCCACCAGACCCCTGACCCTGCACCCACCCAATGCTCTCCACCAGGCCCCTGACCCTCCAACCACCCACCCAATGCTCTCAACCAGGCCCCTGACCCCGCACCCACCCACCCAACGCTCTCCACTAGGCCTCTGACCCTGTACCCACCCAACGCTCTCCACCAGACCCCTGACCCGGCCCCCTCCTACGCAATGCTCTCCACCAGGCCTCTGACCCTGTACCCTCCCAACGCTCTCCACCATGGTTCCTGACCATCAGGCTCCAAAGTCGGAAAGGGACGTGGTTTAGTGGCTGAAAACACAATTAGGCAAAAATCAGCACTAGTGATATGGGGAGTTAATACTAACTAATCAACAATGGTCTCCAGTAACAAGGAGCACTTACTTATGCAGTCGTTCATATGAAACATCCACCACATGGGCCAGTGCCAATGAAAAAAGTGCCAAAACTCAGGCCACTTGAAAGCATTTCACCTATCCCTGCACAGGAGCAGTGCTCACATACAAGGTGCCAAAGTCCAGGTCACGACTTGGCACACCAACCATTCATTCACTAGTGCTAGTGGCCCTGTAGTGTACAATATGCCAAAACCCAGGCCATTAGTAGGCTCCCCACCCATTCCTCCACACATGCAGTGTCCGGTACCATGTGCCACAACACGTGCCACTTGTAGCGCTCCTCCCATTCATCAGTGTGTCAGTGTCTGGGTACAAAATGCCAAAACTCATGTCACTAGTAGGCTCTCCATCCGCTCCTCCACCTGTTCCAGTGCCCCTGTACAACAAGTCAAAACTCAGGACACTTGTAAAAACACAAATAAAATAATGTGCCCTTGTGTACTGAAATTGGTGCTGACGTAAAGCCCTCCAATACCTTCGGGTCGAGGTTGCGCTATATGATACGAGAAAGGAATCCTACATTTAATAAATCAGCCATTGTCCTATTTTCACAAACTTGGGATCGTAAAAATCAAAGGCTCCACAGACCAAAAAATGAATACGAGGGGATGAATTAGTAATAACCCCCACCACTGCGAAATAGACTTCAACAGGTCTCTTGGCATAGGTCCCTCGGGATGGGGGACAATAGACATACCTTTCTTACTGATGCGGTTCCGTTTCACAGGATTGTGATCGGAACTCTGCTTAAATACCGGCTCAGACAGCCGGAAAGCATGCACGCCCATGCTTGGTTGAGCTGCAGCTGAGTGCTGTTCTCTCAGGAACCGAGCGGTGGAAGCCCTGCGTGTCATATGCGAGGGCCGTCAGCTGGTCAAGCGAACACTTCAAGAGGATCACGTGACCTGGCAGCACAAAGGAGGGGGAGGAATTGCGACTGCAATTTCCACGACCCACATCCTGCGGCGCGGCGCCCCAGGCTTCTAATTACGGCACACCGGGCTGCTGCGGCGCACACTTTGGGAACCACTGGCCTAATGGTAAAATTGCAGCGGTGAGGCACAGGCATAGGTTTTCTTCCATCTGAGTGGTGTTATTTTCCAAAACCAAAATTAGCTGTGTATCGTCCGCATATCAGATAGTCTCTATATTAAAGGACGAATTCAGCCTAATCAGTGGGGCCATATAGGCATTGAAAAGGGTGAGCTAAGGCTCGAACCCTGGATTACACCAGAGAGCAGTGGCTTTTCCTGCGAGTTGTATTGGCCTAGTGCGATGGCGCCTCATAAAGCATTCATCAGAGTAACTTCAGACAAGATGACAAATGTACACGTATGGCCTTCTTCTAAAGAAACATTGACTAATCAGATATGTTAATACAGTTGTTTCTTCATTATGCTGTATAGGCCGCACTGCAAGCTCTTCAGCTCTGACACTGCACTGCAGAGCGTGTTCCTGTCCGCTGTGGCACTGCAGAGCGTGTCCTGGGCCGCGGTGGCACTGCAGTGCGTGTCTAAAGCCTCTTTGCCTTTGCAGTGCATGTTAAGAGTGGCAGTGGCACTGTGTTGTATTCTCTTATTTTGCATCTTCCCTTTAAATAAGAACATTCTATCTTTGCTGATGTCACCTTGTATGTCACCATGTAACTTGGTGCTCTTGTATTCTATTTCTGTCAGTTGCTCCTGAGCCTTTAATGGGAACACCAGCTTTAACTCTGTACTTCCATTAAAGTACTTTATATACTCTATTACTTCTAAGACTCCATATCTTCGATTACATCAGATGGCGACGATTGGCTTATGGAGCAAATGAAGTGCAGAGTGAGTTTTTCGAAAACTCGACTGGTGAGAAAAGAACTAAGAAAAACGCGTGGAAAAGGAAAGATCTCTTTATCAAAGAAAAGGATTTACTAGCGGTTGTTTTAAAAAAAAAGAAAACGATCTTCAACTCGCAACCTAATTTCAAACAATTGTTCTATTATAAAAAAACGTCAAGAGTCTTCTTCAGATACCTTCCGGTGAGCATATTTGTTGATTTGTATTGTGACTGTCAATTTTGCTAACATTTAAATCTATGTTAGTACGGAGTCAGCATGGAATTCCTATTTAAAAGTGTATACGGCTACGTTTGACTCTAAAAGTGTATACGGCAACTCGACAAGAGTCAATGTGTTATGTTTCAAAAGTAAAGCTACTCACGAGCTTCTTCGGTTTCAGCGCCTAGCAGCAGCCTTCCATTGTTGCCTAGTTTTGACACGCATGCGCATCTAAGCTCAACACGTACAACGTAACGTAACGCTAGCGTGAAAAACGTAAGTGCGGCCATTTTGTATGCTATTTTTTTACTAGGCAACAGGACTAGCTAGCGGCAATCAGACGAACCGGACGAGCTAGCGTCAATCAGACAAACCGGACGAGCTAGCGTGAGGTAGGAAATTTATGAGAAAACATTATCGTGTTTCTCAATCTAGTCTACTTTTGAAGTGAATACAATACATTCTCCCGGAAGGTTATTGTTGAACAGTGTTTAGTGACTCTTTCTAATCTTCATTGGAAATATTTGTCAGTGCTCTTGTGTGCCGTGTTCCTCTCAATTAACTTATCTCGAAGTAGTGTGAACACATTTTAATTCAGACCTGTTAATTCAGAGAAGTGTAATCGCTCCTCCCATGTTCCTTCAACAAAGTGGAGAACCACCCATTAAGTGGGATGAATGGATTGATATTTTTGAAAACTACATAGAGGCTCTTGATGGGAAAGACTTTAGTGCTACAAGAAAAAAAGCATTGCTTTTGAGTGTTCTTCGAAAAGAAGGTCAGCACGCTTTTAAATATTTACCGCTGGGTTTGAGCCAAGATGGTAGAGCTATCAACAATGTTTATACGGAGGCTAAAGCAAGAATGAAGAAACATTATTCTAAAGAGGTGAATATTGTCATGGCGAGACATAAGTTTTATACTCAACCGCAGAGAGCTGAGGAATCTGTTGACCAATTTGTTACTAGGTTACGTGAACTTTCTTTGATTTGAAGTGCAATTTTGGAGAAATGAGAGATGAGATGACAAGGGATCAAATGATTGCCCAATGTAAAAACAAGAAGATGCAGGAAAAACCTTGGGCAGGAAAAAATCCCACTCTGCAAGTAGCGATAGACATTGCTAAAGTTGTCGAGGAATCTACTGCGTGTATGAAAGAAATGGAGAATAAAGAGACTTTGAGAGAGAGTGGGGGTGGGTCAGTCTCGTCCGTCGCGCAAACTGAAGTTGCAGTAATGAACAAAAAGGGGTTTGAAGCAAATGACAGATTTGAAAAAAGAAGTTCCGGAGGATACAACAGTGGAGAGAAAGGGGGATATCAAGTCAGGATGTGTATCAGGTGTGGCAGTACCTATCATGGTGCAGATTATAAGCGTTGATAAGGAATGTAGGAAGTGTGGGAAGAAGGGTCACTTCTCAAGGATGTGCAAAACATCAAATAGTGATAAAGTGGTGATTGTTGAAGTAAAGCGTGAGATGAATGTGCAAGACAATGTAGAAGGTGCGGATACAATTTTATGCTTGGATGAGCTAAATGCACAACAAATGGAACCTGGTAGGAAAAATAGACCTAGAGCCAGCTTCAATATCAACGATAAAGTTGTTGAATTAATGGTGGACCCTGGTTCGTTTTGGTCAATAGTTCCAGAATCCTTATTCAAGGAGAATTGGGCGCGAACTGTTTTGTTACCTAGAGACATCAATCCTTGTGGATACCAAGGAGAATGTATTGATTTGTTAGGGTATATGGAAGCTGAGATTAAGTTTCAGGGACGATCCATTAATGGGAAAGTGTATGTTGCTAGTTCTGGTCCGGCAATTTTGGGTTGGGGTCACCAGTATGACCTTCACATCATCATTGATCCCAGGGCGACGCAACAGGTTATGGTTGTAGCTGAGATGACTGCTGAAATGATAGTTAAGGGCATGCCTGACTTGTTTGCTGAACGTATTGGTGAGCTGAAAGGGTACGTACATAAGATTATACTTAGAGAGGATGCAGTTCCAATGCAGCACAAAGTAAGGAAGGTGCCTTTTATAGCAATACAAGAGGTTAGGAAAATGCTAGATGAAATGCTTGAGCACGGCGTGATTGAACAAATAGAGATTTCACCTTGGGTTTCGCCAGTTGTGATCACGACCAAATCGGATGGCAAATTTAGATTCTGTGTGGATCTTCGCACTCTTAATCAGAATATTGTTGTAGATAATTTTCCCTTACCAAATATTAACGAATTGATCCTGTCATTAAAGGGTGGTAGGTTTTTCTCGAAGTTTGATTTACGGAGTGCGTACCATCAGATAAAGTTGCACAAAGATTCAAAGGCATTGACTGCATTCATCACTACTGAGGGAGTTTACCAGTTCACCCGTATGCCCTTTGGCCTCGCGTCTGCGGCAGGTGTTTTTCAGAGGATGATGGGATCAGTTTTGAAGGGAATAAGTAACGTTGTGTATTTTCAGGATGATGTTCTTTTGTTTGGAGAGACGACTGAGCAGCACAATCAGATTTTGAGGGAGGTTCTGATTAGAATGGAGCAGTCAGGTTTGACCCTGAGGAAGGAAAAGTGCAAATTTGCTGTAGAGGAAGTGGAGTACTTGGGCTACACTCTTTTTGCATCTGGTGTGAGGCCCAAGAGGGATCTTTTAGAGTCAATAAGAAAGGCACCTGCACCCTGTGACAAGGATCAATTAAGATCATTCCTTGGTCTTATCGAATACTATGCCAAGTTTGTGGAGAATTTTGCAGCAAAGACAGAGAAGATCAAGTTGTTACTAAGGAAGGGGTGTAAGTTTGTGTGGGCTGATGAGCAGGATGAGTGTTTTGTTAACATCAAGAAGGCGATTTGTGAGGCTGATATCCTAACCCCATTTGATACCAAGTTGAAGTCGGTGTTGACTGTTGACGCCAGTGCCGTTGGTATAGGTGCAGTGTTAGAGCAGGAACATAATTCGGGTCTGAAGACAGTAGCTTTTGCGTCAAGGACACTTACCAGTTCTGAAAGGAATTATTCCATCATTGAGCGCGAGGCGTTGGCAGCCGCATGGGGTTGTGAGTACTTCAGAATGTACTTGTGGGGATTTGAGTTTAGGTTGTTGACTGACCATAAACCCTTACTCAAGTTGCTTTCTCCGGGTGGTGCAGGAAAAGGGTCAGCGAGGTTGGCTAGATTAGCCGCTAGGCTTCAAGAGTTCTTGTATAGGGTAGAATATATTCCTGGGTGGAAGAATTCTCAGGCAGATGGCTTGTCTAGGCTTCCCTTGCCTTGGGAGGTAGTGGACAAATTGGGTGTTGAAGCTATGCAATCGGAGGGAGCTGTAGCAGCTATTGATGAATTAGTGGATATTTACACTGGTGCTGTTAACAAGAGTAAGTGGAATTCTTGCATGGCCGAAGATGCGGTGTTGAAGTGTGTGAAAGAATTAATTGTGAAGGGTTCCAGGAGGGAGAGTACCCTACCTGTGGGTGTACGTCCCTATCTGAAGATTTTAGAGGACCTATCCATTCTGGATGTTGAGGGTAACGTCATCATGAAGGATGACAAGTTCATTCCTCCTCAGGAATTAAGGTTCATCTTGTTTAAGTTGGCACATGAGGGACACCTTGGGCAATCCCTTACGAAGAGGAGAATTAGAGAATTCTTCTGGTGGCCAGGTATGGACCAGCAGGTCTCTGAATGGGTTGAGAGGTGCGTAGAGTGTTTTGAGAGTGAGAAGAGATTGAGAGTTGGATGTCAGGCTGATGTTGGGAAAATTGATAATCCGAATTTGCCCTGGCATACCGTTTGCCTTGATTTCATTGGTTCTTTTCACTCTTTGAGTCAGGACATGAGATTTGGGTTTGTTCTGATTGATATAACTTCCAAGTGGTTGGTGGTGAAATTCACTAAGGAGATAACGACAAGATCCACTATCCACTTGTTGTCTGAAGTTTTCAGGGAGGAGGGGTACCCTGTTAGACTCATTACTGATAATGGGACCCAACTGGTTTCGGTGGACATGGTTAAATTTTTGGATGCTTGTGGTATTGTTCACACCAGGACCCCACTGTATAACCCACAAGGGAATGGTATCGTTGAGAGAGCTAACAGAATGGTGAAGGGTGCCATCCAGATGGCTGTGAGTTCTGGTGGGTGTGTAAGAGACTTGGTTAATGACTTAGTTTGGGCATATAGGACAACGGAGAACGGTGTTTCCGGTAAGGTTCTGTTCGACAGGATGAGGGGACGGTTGGCTGGTACCAAACTGGTTCCAGCTTGGATGAAAGAGTGCATCGGTTTGGCGGATTTGGGGAGTGGTTCATCTAAGGTGTGTGATAGGTTGAATGAGAGAAAGTTAGCAGTGAATGACTGGGTAGAAGTTAAACCTGGTCGTGTAGGTCAGGGTCTTACCAAGTTCAGAGGTCCTTTCAAAATTAAGTCAGTCCATGACAAATTTGTGACACTGGAATTTGAGGAGGGTTGTTCTCTACAAGAGAGCGAAAAGTGACAATTCTGGTGGTCTACAGTCTCATCCAGTTCCTGGGCGAGCGAATGATGATGGAGATTCTACTGATAGTGACGCCCGTGTTTTGCCTCAAAGAATCAGGAGGCAACCCAGTCATCTTCAGGATTTTGTTTGCCATTAAGGGCGGGAATGGAAAGTGTGGGCATATATCTTGTGGGTTTTTTTTCCTTTCTTTTGTTGTTTCTTTCACTTTTTATGGGAAGGATGGAGGATATGTTGTATTCTCTTATTTTGCATTTTCCCTTTAAATAAGAACATTCTATCTTTGCTGATGTCACCTTGTATGTCACCATGTAACTTGGTGCTCTTGTATTCTATTTCTGTCAGTTGCTCCTGAGCCTTCAATGGGAACACCAGCTTTAACTCTGTACTTCCATTAAAGTACTTTATATACTCTATTACTTCTAAGACTCCATATCTTCGATTACATCACACTGCATAGTATGTCCTGGGTGGGTGTGGGACTGCAAAACGTGTCCTGGGCAGTTGTACACTGCAGAGGGTGTCATGGGCAGCTGTGGCACTACAGAGGGTTTGCCGGTCAAAGTAACGCTGTCCCCCCTCAGTTCAGGTCCAATCATGTAGCCACACTCATAGCCGTTCAGCGCCAAGATGCTCCTTTTAGAGCGGCAGTGTGCTCTATAAGTATACCATTCAATTTAATTCAATTCAATTCAATATGTTAGTGCCAACATTAACGTTTTGAATTAAAAAAATCATAGAATGCATGAGTTATAGTTAGCAGACTTAACTATAACTTGCACCCCTGCCATGCACTGCTTATGACCTCACATATGACATCACTCATTACATGTTATATGACATCCTTTATGAAATCACTCATGACATCCCAAATTACCTCACTGATGACATCGCTGATGGCATCACTGATGACATCATCCAAGCTTCTTTTGTACACATTACTCAATAACTGTTTATGGCACAAGATGTATGCAATTAAGTGCATAATAAATTCGAATAATATAAAGCATCTTTACCGTAACCATACACAGAACCCCCATAGGTAAAGCAAGCTTGCGTTAATTGCAACATTGACCCTCTACCATACGCTTCTTGGGTAGCTGATTTCATGTTGACTAACAACCACAGATAGAATCGTAACATATCCTGGACATGGTGTTCAGTCTGTATACAAATGTTCAGGGAAAACCGAGTTCCTCAGTGTTAGACCTTGTGTGTGACAGCCCGCTTCCGGGCACACACACAGACAGTTTAGTGCCAACATCGGCCCATACCCCAGACCGCTCACAATAATTACTTTCCCATAATAACAGACACCACACAATGTTTTGTTGGAGAAAGTTGTTGCAGCTTTATTTGCATAAACATTATGCCAACATGTTGGGTTATCTACCAAAGATGTTATGTCATAACAAAGAGGGTAATTACAGCTGCAATTAATAGTGCTTAGAATCGACAGATGTAGGGTATGAAGAGCTAAACAACAAGTTATGAAGTAAACCTTCCTCGGCCTCCTTTTTCACCTCACACTAAACTGAGAAGAGCGCTGAGTTGCCATGATTTGAACAATCGCTACTGAGACATGCGGTGGCCTGCATTTCACAAGTTCAAATACCAACATAGACGGCCCAGTTCCTCAGCAGTCAGAGGTAGCAAAATCGGGTACTATTACAATGGGAAATAATAGCGCCTGTCATTTACAGCGCTTAGAAATGTCCCAGGCGCAATATAAGGGTAGGCCTCACAGTAGTAAAAAATGAATTTGAGAGTCAATACCAGGGCATGTAAAACTTAAAAGTATATGCCCTGCCTTTTAAATACATAGCACCCTCCCCTGTGGCCTACTTAAGACCCACCTTAGGGGTTATTTATATGTAATAAAGGGGGGTTTAAGGCTTTCCAAGTAGGTTGCAAATATCAAGTCGACATGGCAGTGTAACACTGCATTCAGGCTGCAATGGCTGGCCTGGGACATGTTTTAAAGTGTGACTTGAGTGGGTGGCAGAAGCTGTGCTGCAGGCCGAATAGTAGGATTTATTGTACAGGCCCTTGGCACACGTAGTGCACTTTACTAGGAACTTCTAAGTAAATTAAATATGCCAATTAGGTACATACAATGAGTTCATGTTTTAGGGAAAGAGCGCATGTGCTTTAGCACTGTTTATCAGTGGTAAGGTGCTGAGAGACCTAAGACCAACAAAAAGAAATCAACAAAAATGTAAGGCTAGCAGGCAAAATGATTGGGGGAAAGCAACCAAAAGGCCTAATTGGCTCTCGCACCCTTCCTGTGCTCCAGTAGAGGGTACCCTTCTGTACCTTCCAGCGTTGGATCGCCTTGTAACTCCACCTGGAACACAAAGCAAAATAGTATTAGATAGCTACCCCCCCTTACTGACCGACAGCCGGGTTAGCGGTAGGGAGGGAAAACAGCATCCGGGGAGCAGCACTCGTCAGGGTCAAGGGGGAGAGGGTCCGTCCACGCGGCAGGTCAGGGATCAAAGAGGGCGCCAGACCCGCGACCCCCTGGCCATATACCCTTGGACCCGCCCCTCCCCTCGCCGGAAGTGACATCACTGGGGACCCTCCTGGTCCCCCAACACAAGGAGCGGGTCTGTGCCACACAGGATGGCACAGACCCGCTCCTTGGGGTATGTGCCATCATGTGGCACTAAGGGTGGCCGCCCTCTTAGGTGGCCACCTTAGGTGGCCCGTGGCAGCCTGGCATAGTGCCAACATCGGCCCATACCCCAGACCGCTCACAACAATTACTTTCCCATAATAACAGACACCACACAATGTTTTGTTGGAGAAAGTTGTTGCAGCTTTATTTGCATAAACATTATGCCAACATGTTGGGTTATCTTACAGGCGATCCAGGGTCAGGCCGCCCCTCGCGACCAGCCCACCTGATGAGCCATAAACCCCCTGTGGTGTTAACCGCAGGGGGCGTTGTCAATTTTCGGGGGGAGGGGCTAACCGCCTCCTCCTGGCAGACCTCCAGTTCCGGGCACACACACAGACAGTTTTTGCGCTGCTGTGGGCTGGCTGCTCTGGTTTTTGTCTTATCGCAGCCGGACCCAAGTACTTCACAGGTCTTTAAAAGACCATTCACTTGTTAACAAGGTTTTGTTCTTTGTCACTCCCTTATAGAGCCCCTGCAGCTCCACTCTGCCTATGGTTGGAAGAATTAGCCCTTCCCCACCATCCCTTCCCCCGAAATTTTTATCAGCCGCACCCAACCCCCCCCCCCTGAAATTTGGCTTTAGTTGCGCCTCTGGTAACAAAACCATGTCAAACATAGCAAACTCTCTTCAAAAGCCAAAGATTTGCATTTCTTTAACATGCAGAAAGTTTTTCTTACATCACATCTACTTTCCACTTTGTCCCAGATATTTCTGTCCCATTCATGTGATCTCCCTCTGTTTGCCACTCACCATATAATTTGACACCAAACCACATATTTCATCTCCACACAGTACACCAAACACATCCAATCCACACCGCACAATTCCACATCATGCCACAAAATTCCAATCCAACCCACATAATTCCACTACACACCACATACATACACTCCATAACTCATAGGTAAAAGACATTGTCATTTACAACTTCATTAGCTCTAACTCAAGCAAATGCGAGACCTACTGCATTTCCAATGCTTGTTTTAAATTTAGAAATGCACTCTGACATCAGACACCCAGCAGTTCCAAGGTACGCTTTTAGTAAAGAAGTTAGAATGCCTTCCCTTTCAATGTGGAGGGGTGGCAGGGGCCTGGCTTTTGCATTTTAACAAGTTCCAGTTCAGAGATAACTTTGTCACAAAATCAAGGTTCAAGTAGGCTCCACATGTCCGATGAAAGCAGTACAGTGTTAAATGGGACTCTAAAATGTGACATTGAAAGTCCATCTAGTCCATTCACTATCACCCTTGGGTGGTGATGGGGCAAGAAACAGGAGAAGGATGCAGCTTGACCCATCCCCAGACACCAAGATGAAATCGCCTGAGGCTCCCATCTCTCCACAGGGAGCGTGGTATGCAGTGTAGGTCTTTATTTACGCTTCTCTGCGTGTTTTCGCTCCAGGTTGAAAGAGCATCTGGTGGCCTTGTATTATGCCTACAAATGTGTAACCTTTATCTCTGTAGTAAAGCGTTCTACTGTCCTCACACTACGTTTGCGCCATAAAAAACAGGGAAAAGAAAACATGCTGGAATCAGAACAGTCTATCGCTTTTCTTGTACTGTGTGGAAGAACTCGAAGTTCACGTTTAGTAGCATACGTCAGAAGATGAATATATATTACGTTGGTGATCAGTATAACTACTGCCTGTAAGACACTATCAGTCATCAGAGCTCTACCCATTTATGTTATGTTAACAGAGCTACTCAGAAGAGTGTCCCAGCACGAGCCCAAAGTAAGACAGGGAATGAAGCAGATAAAACAAAGAGGGATTCAGCTAAAAAGGAAATTTTTCAGTTTTTTCTCTGAATTGAATAGGATTCTTCAGGCTGCGTAACTCGAACGGGAGAGAGTTCCAGGTCCCCGAGTCAATGTAGGGCAGCGAACTCCAGCCTTTTCTTTTCAGGCGGAATCTGGGCATGGTTGCCCTTAACATGTTTGAGGAGCGCAGATGTCTACCGGGGACGTAAAACTGAAAGCGCTTCATAAGATAGACAGGGCGATAATCACAGACGGCAGCATGGGCCATGGCCTTGAACTTAAGCCTTGTTCTCAATGGGAGCCAATGCAGACTACACAAATGCTGCTTGACACTCAATCGTTTGGGGAGGTCAAGGAACAATCTAGCAGCGGCGTTCTGGAACACCTGAAGTCTGTCCAGGAGGAAGCCAGGAAGACCCACAAAAAGTGCATTAGCATAATCAATTCGGGAGGTGACAAGTGCTCAAGTAACCGTTTCTTTAGCTGCTAAGGGGAGAAGAGGCAAAAACTTTTTCAGTACCTTCAGAATACCAAAGCAGGTACCCGTCAGTTTACTGATTTGGCTGCTGATGCTGAGCTTGTCATCAAACTAGACCCCAAGATTCTTGACTGGCAGTCCCCTCGGAGAAGGTTTAGGGGACTCATCCGGCCAGAAAGACTGCCAGAACAAAGGGAGCAAAGCAACAAAGAAAAAGATCTTGGTTTTATCTTCATTGCACTTGAGCTGGGCGGAAGTGAGCCAATTAAACACAGCTGCAAGACCGGTTTTAACATGAGCAGTGAATGACTCATGCTTCTTCCAGGTGAACAAAAGCTGAGTATCATCAGCATAGACGACAACTTTGGCGTCTAATTCCTCCACCAGCTAAATAGGAGGAGACATGTAGACATTCAACAAAAGCGGGCTTAATACAGGTCCTTGAGGAACCCCTGTCTGAAGATCTTGATTGGTGGGCTTTAAAGGGGGAACCAAACTCGCTGAGTTTTGCCTTCCAAAAAAGATTTAAGCCACTTACTAGCTGAGGGAAATGTGTGTAGGGCCTTGTGAAAAATAGTGCTACTGTTATTATATTGTGCTTTCATCAAACTTTAAAAAAAATAATTACTGCTTCCTTGGCCCTTGCCGAGATCTGAGTAGCACGCTAAGCTACCCAAGCATATTTGGCATAAAACATTTTTTTATGTGATTTGTTAATTGTTCAATGATGTCCTTGTTAAGTAAATCACAAACCGCCGTGAAGGTAAACGTGGATTCTTTGTTAGGTCATTCTGCCTATGGAGGCCAGCACATAACACGAGACCAACTGTTCAGATGCAGCAATTTACTCAATGATGCCACCATCCAATAAAGTCTTCAATTCCTTTTCTACTTCTTCCCTAAGAACCCATGGAATATCCCTAGACCTGTGAATTTTGGGTTTGGCATCCTTCAGGACGATTTTATGTACAAAACCTTTAAATCTTCCGATCTTACCCGAAAATACTTCAGGAAATTCCTCTTTCAACTTTTGGTTATAGAGGTCTTTATGGCCCAACACAAGAACTTGCTCAGGATTAATGGGATGAAATATTATGCTTAAATTTCTCTGATCTATCGATCCCAAAACCAATGGACCCTCATGGAAGATATGCAATTTCCTTAATGCTCTTCTTTTGAATTCAAAATTCAGTTCTCTGTACCCCACAAGAGATATTTTTTCACCTGTAAAACTTTCTGGCACTATATCTGGTAGCATCAAATCAGAAAGTAACTTCTATACCGACCTATTTAATTTAACAAATGACCAAGAAAGTTCAATGCTGCCACAACATCCTCAAAATATATTAGCAGTCTGTACACATTTCATAGCATTTAATTTTAAACATCAGACATTTTGTAAGTTTCAAAACTTTTTATTATACATTAAATTATTTTGTATAAACACATACCTATAAAAATTGATACAAAGATACAATCATATATGACACATGTGATTACTCAGTTTCACAAAATATTTATTTTAAAAGTATCACACCATGATATGTAACATTAGACATCCCAAAATAAAAACTAACTCTCATCATTCATTACCAATGCTCAATCTCATTCAAACCTCATTCATACAATTCCGCAATACACATACAACATACAGGATAAAAGAGTTTCTACCCTGTGGAGGGTGCCAAAATAATTGCGGAAGGACAGGTTGAGTTGTTTCCAAAAAACAACCAGCTCAATGGATTTGGCTCCCAGGGACCACTTCTACAGAAACTGTTATGGTCTAAGTGCGTTTCAGTGGTATGACCACCTTCCTCAGGACCAATCAGATATACTACCTAGATATACTACCTCGAAAAATGCTAATAAAATTAAATGTTAAAAATAGAATTTATCTTGTGCCAAACTTATAACCAAAATATAGGCTCCATAGCAGTCGTTTCCCAATGTGGAGATCCCACCACATGTGCTCCTGTGCAGCATTTTAGAATCCTAGTGTAATTTTCACAATTCATACCCTTATATAGGTAAAAATCACCCTATCCTTATATAGGCATAGAAAACCTAACCATATTTAGACACAGCTCATGCAGTCCAAATACGGCAGGGCTACTTCCACTAGTTCTGAAAATCCACACCGATTCCTTGGAGGAAACCCGCCTTCAGCAGTCAGGAACTTCCACCTGCTTGAATATTAAGTTCTCCTAGAAATCATGGAGTTTTCGAAGAATTCAGTCTTTGATGACGTTATTATGTCCAACCTTACGTCAAACCCATGGTATAAATATGCCCGCATGTGCCTTGAGCAGACACACGGTGGTCTGGAGCAGTTCGACTAACTACTTGCCTGACTCAGCTCGCTGCAGCAAGAACCGAAGGAAGCCGACCCGCCAGCTGACCCACTGAGAGACTCTGTTGTTTCTCTGGCCGAGAAATCCAGTTCCAGTGTTTCCAGTTTACCCTTGCAGGTTGCTGGGAGATCGAGTTTTGCGAGAGAGAGATACTTTATCTCCTACATTCTAAACCAAGGTATGGAGCTGATTAGACCCTTAGGGAATTCTTGGATAGATTCTTGGCAAAGAATATTAACACTTAGGCTACACCTCACTTACTTCTTCCCTTGTACTAGACCTAGGTCAGGTACACCGGGGTAGGCATATTTTAGAAGCACCAGTTTGAGAACTTTTAGCCTTTTATTTATCAGTATATGTATTTTATGGCTTAGAAACCATATCATGCTTTTACAGTATTATTTCATAATACTCTTCGTACTGTATGCATTGCACTTTGCAATCAGTCTAACGATTGTAGCAGTTTATTTCTTATGCTTGAGAAAGAAAACTGTTCAATAAATATCTTTTTATTGAAAACGCCAGTCTCTCTTTTTCTCTGCACCTCTGGCGAAACGAAGCATGCACGATTGACTGAGTGAAATAAGTTATCTATTGTTTCCGCGACTCTAGAGATACGTTTCTTACTCTTTGGAAAGAAAGTTGCCATGTTTTAAGCGGTTGTCAGAAACTAATCCCTTCTTGTTTATTTGAGAAAGTTTCTAGTGACCTCTGAGCTAGCTGGCACTCACAATTAAGTCTAATATATGCAAAAGGGACCGAGTTGACCTCAGTCCTACGTCTAAACCTATAGGATATATTATTCCAATGCGCAGAGCCTATTGGGAATATAGGAACTACACTACATGGCGCCCAACGTTTGGTAAGGCGATAATTTAATGCTAGATACTAGAGTAACTCAGTCATGATTTTCGCACAGACCCCGTCTTCCCGTAAAAACTCCAAAAGACATCTGGAGTGGATAAAAGGATATAATATCCGCCGAAACTGAGTAGGATGGAAATCATATGTATTAGCTTCTCTTTTTTTCAACGTTGAAGGATACAGTGTTCCAAAAATATTGTGCACCTGATCTTTGTTTCCTTGAAACTTGCTCTGCAAACTTTCAGTCAACAAAATGTCAGAAAGTGACGACGAAAGGCAGAGAGCCGCACTAGCAGCTCAACTAATGTCAGACGACACAAATCTCCAGGAAAGTGCCCCGGATGCTATATTGACCCCGGTAAATGTAAGGAAAAGTATAACTTACAAACTTATAAATAATGGAGTATCGCCGAGAGGTGGTAAAGTAATATTTGTTATAGAGGCACATGAATATCGACAAACAGAGTTATTCTTTTCATGGATTGAATTTCCTGCAGCAAATGCAGTAACACATGAGTTCCACTACTATAAAATAGGGGAACCTCCAGCGGAATACCTCCCTTTCGAGGACGTTGAAATTCCACTAACTTACCAAGAGCATCATCTCTGGTTTAAAGGTGCCCTAAAACATCAAAATCACAATACCAGGCTCGGACCACTAGGTAGACCAGGAGCAACATGGCCGGTACTATACACCACATCCTGACATTGACAAAATGACAGGTCCAGAACTGTTAGCTCAGCTAAAACAGTTAATTAAAACACACAGACAATTGGTTCAATATGTCATGCGGACTTTAACAGTCCAGCCGGCTGTAAGAATTCCATAGCACATCCCTCACCAGGGAAAAACAAATAAAATTACACCACAGACTATACAATCAGTCATTAGTAAATTACCCGCAAATCGGGAACAAATTCCATTCTGGTTAGCTCAAAAAATCACTCAAATATAGGCAGTATTCCCTGATAGTACACCTCATGAGAAACACAGGATTTCAACAATCTGCTTACCAATGGGGATTGCACCACATGTGAAGGACTGTGACACTTGGGGTACAGTCTTTGCTTCTATCTACACAAAAACACATGGTGTACCATCTATGGCGGTGATACCAGACGATCTGAGACAAATTCAAAATGAATATGGACCAGAACCTGCCTTAAATCTTGGTATGAAATTACTAAAAGATTTTAAACAGGTCTCGGCTATATTGTTAGCCAACATTAAAGGTGAAGAAGCATCCGTAGCAATCCGCCAAAAATTAAAAGAAACAGATATAACTGAGCAACTTTTTGAACTTGCAAGAATAACTGAAAAATCCTATGAAGAACTAGGTAGAGATAGTTTGGGAGGAAAACCAGTAAAACCCCAAATAACAGAAAATCCTGAAAAGTCTTTTATTAAAAATACTCTCACTACAGGTGCCCTCTGCAAAGAGGTATAACCTTAGCAATAGGGATCATTTGAGAAAACCTGATAGACATCAAGATAATGATACACGTTCATCTCGTACCTTTCAGACTTCCTCGCAGAAATCCGAAAGAAGAGGACAATCAGAACAAAAAGAAGAACGCGTGAAGTCCAAAGACGAACAAAAAAAGAAAACCCAATTCACCAAGAAGAAGGTAGCAAATGTAAAGATCAAACATGCCGAGAATCTTGAGGACACAACTCAAGAACGGGGAGTGGGACCAGACAATGCTAGACAGCGCAGCAGAAGACACCATAGCTCGCAAGATCCTGATGGATCATCTGGAGACAGTGGACTTGAATGAATGCATTCAAGTTGAAACTGCCGACACCAGGGTTAGTGTACCCCACAATTTATATGAGATAACACTCCGGATGGAGGGGGATATACCCAGAAAAATAAAAGCGCTCTTTTAGGAGAGGCTGTCTAAGGGTTATGACATTCTTCTAGCTGAACAAGACTGGCCACCTGAATATGTCAGGGAGTGCCCACATGGCGAAGAGATCATTATGCCAGCCTTCTCAAATCTTATTCCAATTCATAAAAAACATACATTTGCCAGAAAATGGTCAGTTGCCCAGGCTCCAGCATTATATATCAATCACGATGGATGGGATGAGGATTCTCCTCTCCATAAAATCCAGTTAAAAATTCAGACTACCGCTCAAAGGCAGTATCCAGTAAAGCAAGAAGCTAAAAAACAGGTCAGAGAGATTCTAAATCAACTTGAATACCAAGGGGTGATTGAAACATGCACCTCATTAATGAACAATCCTTTGTTTCCTGTCTCCAAACCAGACAATACATATTGTCCAGTTTTGGATTACATACACCTAAACTCTTGTTGCAAAACATTTGCAGTACAAAATTCACATAGTACAACACTAATGAGTAAGATTGTGTGTAAAAAATATAAAACCACATTGGATATTTCCAATGTGTTTTTCTGTCAGAACATTGCACCCGAAAGCAGGTATTTGACCGCTTTCTCAATATTGGGGACACTGCGATGATTTGCCGTTTACCTCAGGGATTCAAGAATAGTCCAGGTTTATTTTCAGCCAGAGTAACAGAGTTACTACAAACGTATGATGATGAGGCATTATCATATGTGGATGACATCTATCTTACGGATGATGATTTGGACAGGCACTTGACAAGGGTGAACACCATTATACTTGGGTTCACTTCTGAAGGGTAAAAATTCAACTTTAAAAAGTCACGAATTGCCCACCTGAACGTCCTGTTCTTAGGATACGTTCAAGTGAAGGCAAAAGCCTGGCAGCAAACTTTCTAGAGAAATGTGCACTGCTCAAACCACCAAAACCGCTGAAAAACTTGCAGTCGATTCTAGGTTTCCTAAATTTCTGAAGAAGTTATGTTCTAAACTACGCAGAGAGGGTTAAACCTCTCTACGAACTAATCAAACCTGATTTCAAACCAACTAATTGGACTCAAAAACACACAGAAATTTTGCGTTCAGTGCAAACAGACATGTTAGCGAAAACACAATTACAGACACGTGAGAATACACGCAACCTTGTGATCCGAATCATCCCAGGGAGATGCGGATTCACATACCTAACCTTTAATGAAGGGGGAAAGGTACCAATAGCTTACAAATCACACTTGTACACACAAGCTGAAATGAAGTTCACTTCAAAAGAAAAAATACTGACAGTGGTTCAAACTGCAGTAGCAAAAGAGAGCCCTAATGATCGTTACACCTGTCCCTGCTTTAGAGGCAGTAACAAAAGCGAGCATTCCAAATGCTAAGGCTTTACATCCAAGATGGATACAATTGGTTAACTCTCTTGCTGCAACACACGTTGAATACGTTTTAGATCCATACCTGAAAACTCAAGAGTTCCTACAATATGAACAGGAATGCCCTCTGCCTGTTGAGATTCTGCCTCTAGAACATTACGGAAGTATAATATATACTGACGGATCAGCACAACCCGTGTATGGCGGAAAACAAGCCTATAGTGCTGCGTGCGCGATTGTTAAAGGTCTCTGGAGTGAAGGTTTATTCATACCGATTGTCACAAAAACTCAATCACTTGGAGACTGTACAGCTCAGCAAGCTGAACTACAGGCTTTCAAGATGGCGCTTGAAAATACCGATCGCAAATTCCCCACACTCATAGTGTGCGATTCGTATTACTGCGTCCAGTCTTACAATGAGCATCTGCAGAACTGGGTTCAAAACGGTTTCAAAGATGCAAAACGTGGCACAATCAAGCATAAATTGCTTTGGGAACAAGTAGTTCTATTACAGAAAGAACTACAAAACACTCACGTGGTACATACACTGAGTCATCAACGTGATGGCGCTCACGTTGCAGGGAATTCATTGGCTGATGAAGCCGCGAAGGCAGCTGTGCAAACGGCTTACATAGCTACAATCGATCATTCGAAAACAAAATTAGACGGTGAAACTATGGTAGCTGTAAATGCCACAATGCAAGGCAACAGTGCAGCATTACCGCAAAACTATCCACTCGAGTATACATACATAATAGACGCAAACTCCGTTCCTTTTGCTCGAATCCCTGGAGAGGGGGATAGAGTAATTCCAAACAGGAACCAGAGGAGTGCTTTAATACAAGAAGCACACATGGGAGAAGGTCTGACACATTAAGGGATATCAAAATCCATAAAAGAACTACAACAAAAGTACAGGTGGCCAGGGATGAGCGTCCATGTTTTTGATTTTGGACTTAATTGCGATGTCTGTTCCAGGAATCATAGCTTTGAACACCACCAGACACCTGACTACAATGTATCCAGCCCTGTTCAGAGACCCTTGTTACATAGTGTTGGATTTTCAATTCGCCGACGTCATAGTCAAAGGCGAACCCACAACTATTAGGACAGATTCATTTGGATGTGGCCCCAGCGCTCGGCTGACGCCAGAACTGTTATAAAAGATTTGCGAGTCTTTATCGGCACATATGCAATCGGCACGCTACATTCTGACCAGGGTCCTGCGTTTAGGTCTAGGGCTTACAAGGAGGCCATGGCCAGCTTGGGCGTTGCATTGCGGTACTCAAGTCCATTCCATCCTGAGGGAAATGTGGTAGTGGAAAGAAAAAAACGTGACATAAAGCAATCTATAACAGCTAGGGCATTAGGTTTGGGTGATGGGCGGGTCAAACATCTAATAAGTGTCCAACGTTGTCTTAACAATCTGCCAAGAAATTCTCTGGGTGGAATCACTCCGTACAAATTGTTGTTTGGTACTACAATGATCATACAGGACTTAGATCATCACACTTCAGTGGTGGAACAAAAACCTTTTGATATCAAAGACCGTTTGGCTGTTTTGCAGGACTTAAATGAAACAAGAAACAGTCTGAGCAACACACAAGAAAAGCCAATGACCACTGAAGAAAAACTACCTGTCCCAGCAAGGCCTGTCTGGATTCCAAAGATTGGGGATCTAGTCAGAGAAAGAATCGTGGATAAGAAGGAATTTGGGCCTTCTTACAGAAAACCAGTACCTGTACTAGCAGTCCTCAGATCAAGAAATGTAGTACTGCCGCCCCTTGCTAGAAAAAATAGGAGAACAGGTCCGTATCCATCGACCTGGTCAAACCACAACATGCGGCCGATAATAAGTAGTAGGCCCAGAGGACTCCCAAGATGTAGCAGACAGCCTAATCTTGCTACAATTCAAGAGGTTCAAACTGAAAGACTTATCACATGTGATAAACCTGCAGTGAGAAAAAAAGGACTATGCAACAAAGTCATGGAACTTGTACCTCTTGAAACCCAAATATCAGTTCATCAAGAAACACCTGTCTACAATGAGGTAGCCTCTGTCTACACAAATATGACGAAGGAAGAGGCAACTTCAGCGATTACAAAAAATCCTGATGCAATTCCAACAATTGACAGAAGAGCCTCTGGCTATTTCATCAACTTTGATACATTTTCTGAGGATCCTAGTGAACCTGAAGAAATGCCAGTAAAAATTTTTTTTAAAGAAAAACTTACAGAACTCTTTCATCAATTTCACAAAATATACCTGGTCTCACCATGGATTGAATTCTAGGTTGGGATGGGAGTATTTTTTCTCTTTCTTTGGCTCATTCTGGTTTTAAGTTTGGGGCAATTCATAGATGGAAAATATAGTTCAATGGACACCAACAAGTAAGAACATCAACTTACTCCTCAAACCTCACAAGTCATCACATCGAGAGCGAAGAGACCTGTCACCAGTAAACATCACAGCCATTCCTATACCCAGTGGTATAGCATGGGACAGAACAGATTATGACATTTCTGGCCCGGTGGAGCTGCTGAAGATTCTACACCAATTCAAGGTTTCTTTGAGTGACTTTGTTTCACCAAGCACATTTTCTGATAATTGGGACTTTGATACTGTTAATAATATGATGACAGATTTAGAAATGTCAGCTAAATTCACAAAACATGAATACTTAGTAGGTTCATTGAATTATGAACAAATGTATTGCTATAATCATTATGGTCACCATTATTTGCATAAATCAGCTAACCCTAGAAATGTGTTTTCATATAATCAATGGGAACATTGTCCAACGCCGCCAAAGGGCAGCTCAAACATTTTATGAAAAGTTTCCATACTTCTCAGGGTTTAATGTCACAAATCCAGAATTGTTTTATTTCAAAATTGGAAATAAAACAGGAATGAAAAACATGTTGACCAATACTAAACAAATTTATTCTGCAAACTTTTAGGCTCAACTGTCTACATTAGGTTTTGACTTTTGGAAAGACAACATTGAGACAAAAACTGTCTGGGGCACAAAATAATGGCAGGTACAAGGTTTAGAAGCCTTATTTAGAGCCTGCATTATTCCAGAACAAATAATGTTTTAAATGATACAATTCAGCAAACCTCTTGTCTTGGCATGGCTAAGATAAAAGATTTAAACAAACCGTCCATACCTAAAGCCACACCTGACAGTAACAGCACTACAGATGAGGAGGTAGACGTAAATCAAATCATGGAAAAAATGGTTAATCTGGCCCACAGTGAACTGCTCTGTAAGTGTAAAACCACACACCTGTGTGAATCAGAACGTATTCTCACTTGAAAAGTTAATAAAAATTAAGCTAGTGCCCTGCTTGGGTTGTGCCCGCAACCCTTTCTGTATACTGCTCTGTCGAGGCCTGGAAACATCCAGGTCTGCAGGGAACTCTACCTATTGTCCCTAAGGTTTCTACATGAATGATCTATAGTACTCTGTGTCTGTTAGATAATACACTTGACATTGAATTAGAATAAACACAAACAATCGATTAAGTTTCTATTCTGATTTTCATGTATTCAAAATTTTCTTTTCATCAATTTATTTACAAGAATCTATTGACAATCTGACTAATCAAAAGTGCTTTAACATTTCTACAAAATCTTATGAAAAACACCCAATGCATTTCGGGTTCCTCTGAACCCTTCTTCAGGGGTTAAAAAATGAATTCTTGTTAATCCTTTAGAGACTTGAAGTTCCACGGTATGGCACTGTAGGTTAAAAATGTAAAAATGAAACATTTAGAAAAGGTACAATTTACAGGTAAAAAACATGTAGAATTGGCACATACACTATTCTAAGGATCATAAGAAAATGAGGTGAACTCTTGAGTTGTATCCATATGAATCCCATGGATCCCAAGCCGGTGATAGAGCAACTACCAAATACGTTCTACAAAGGATTGTGTCACTATGTAGTTGACTTAGTAAAATTATACCCGTGTAGTGAAAGACTAGAAAAACTAAAATTGCTTATGGGGCTTATTAAATGAGATAGTGTACTCACTGGACTCAGCGCCTGTTGATACTGCAGTGTGGTTAAAACAGCAGTGTAATCTAATGATGGCGGACAACTGAAAAAGCGGAGAAGAATAAGGCATATCAGCGAAATAACAGCTCACTCATGTTTTGGTATTGAGGAGTTTTGAGCAACATGGAAGTCTTACCCGAGCGTTTCTCTGGGGTTCTGATCGTGTGTATATTATATTTTCTTCAAAAAGACGTCTTCTCACGTTACTCTCTTCGTTCGTGTTCTCCGTACTGTGGAAATATACGAACGAGAATTAACCCACAGCGTCGTTACATTTTACGTACCCCATAACCGTCTCATGCACGCTGTTCTTACCCGTATTAAATCAGCGTCCTAGCTTCGTCCGGTGTGAAATGAGTGTTAGGCACATAGTAAATAGACCGCACATATAAAGTGTCAATAAAGCAGGGTCATCCGTACAAATAAGCACCTTGCATACCGCAGATTGATTTTATGACGTACATGCCAACAGCGTAGGGTTAACCAGCACCTTGCATACCGCAGATTGATTTCATGACGTATATGCCAACAGAGTAGGGTTAACCAGCACTTCGGTTATTTACACGGAGACCTTCATACAGGACTCGCACACTGTCGGATACTTTTGTACGACACATCTTGTCAATTGATGTAGTTTTTCAGGGAGATTCTTTTTTGGTTTCAGTTTTCCAAATAAGGATCATTAAAATGAGTATTAGATACATAGTACATACACCGCACATACCAAGTGTCAATAAAGTTGGGTTGAATAATACCCTGGCCCTTGAGGAAAATTGAATTTTGCCTTGTCATGTGTGCCTACGTGTTCCCCATCCTATGTCACATGTGCATGATCGATATGCATATGTTCCCCTATGACCGATTAAAGACGCAATTATAGTTGTGTCCAACGTTAGTATGCTAGTTTCCAGTCCCTGTGAAAGCAACGAGTATTAGGCCTATGTTGCCAACGTTTTTACATTATGCACGTTAATTCATTGAATTGTCCCCGTTTCTAGGCCTCAACGGGCCTGAACACCAGATTCAAGCTCCAGTCTCCTGAACCCACTCCGAGGAGCGATGCAGCCCCCACCTGCATCCCTGACCCTTCACTTATTTCCTGCCGCGCAGCGCGGTGCCCGGCCTGGCTCTGCCTGCCTGTCTGCCAAGAATATGTTATGCCTCTAGTTATCAGTTCAGCTCTCCGTCTTCACATTCCTAAGCTAACGAACCGCATAAACATCTCCAGCTATAGTCTAGTCTTTCTGTCTCCATGCAAGAGAATTACTGTATTAATATCCATAGAAGATTCATAGCACACGCAATACACGAAGAATATATGCATGCACCAGTCTTAGTATCCAGTAGCCTTTGCTCTGATAACTTTTAGATTCTATCAACATGTACTCCAAACACCAGATACCAGATATGCTATAGGTACATGTCGTCCTGACATCGCAGACTTTAGTCTCCTCTTCCAGTGCAGAAGTCAGAGCCCCCAGTTTTCCCCCAGTTACACGTCATGGTCCGTTTGCGCGCACCACTAGGTTAAAGGTCCCAGCTGCCCAGGTAGCCCCCTCCATGTATCCACCCATTTATGACACTTCTGTGACGTTCTCATCACATGTTTACGTGCACGCCCTGTGCACGCCTTCTTTTTTACGCCCATGTGTTCTTATCTTACGTTTGTCACTTGTTACGCCTACTGTATGTAATGCAATTGTAACGTTTTACTATATATACTATGTACTGTTAATGAAACGTTGCAGCTGCCAGTCCATGCCATTCTATTTCAGGCTGTTCCGATCCTGTCCCTTCCCTTGTGCCTGATTAAAGCCTGTTCGACTCAGATTCCACGGATCCTGCCTCTTATTTATTGAGCTATCTGTTTTCATTAATGTATTCAAAAATAGTACCGGTAATTAATTATTTATTTACCACATAATGGCGCCCGAATAGGGACGAGCCCCTTCCCCACGCGCCGGCGATGTAACGCAGGCCCCCTGACCCTTCTACAGCCGTGACGGAACTCTACCGTGCACGTGCAGATATTTCTGCTTCATCAAGTCTCCCTCAGGCCCACGGAGGAGACGGAGACTGCGGTCCGGCATCCAGACGAGGCGGTGAGGAATGCGGTTCGTCCCGACCAGAGCCCAAGCCGAGAGAGCAAGGTCCGAGGTATCCGGAGGCCCACCTGTTTCTGAAGTCCGAAGTTCGTAGTTCGACGTCGTAGCAGTCCAGTACCAGTCCAGTCCAGTCCGAGGCCTTCAGTTTCTGCTTCCCGGTGAGTACCGTTGCGGGGGAAGTATCTAGACAGGTTCATTAGTTTGTCCCTGGTCCGATGGGTTTGGGTACACAGATCCAGTCCGAAGTATTCACCTAGGTGGATATGGTATGACGTGTCTCTTTATGAGACCGGTATGTTCTGTACTGTTTTAGCAGTGCATCCAGTAATTCTAGTAAGTCCGTTCTCGAGAAATTCAAGTGTTATGTTTTCAGTGTATCAGGTAGTATTCTGTTCGAACTGTTATTAATGTATTTCTATGTCGTGGTATGAGTGATTTGTTTGCCATTTCATTACTGTGATTATTGTGTATTGTGTTTAGTTCAAGTACGACTCGATTATGCCTCTGTTTTCGAAATTACGTCAGATAAAAACCAGAAAAGGGTTACTCGAAGAATCAGTTCCTGTCCCTCCTAGGGACAGTCCTGGACATTTTATGTATCACAAGCATGGCTTAGATGCCATATTATATCTAGACTTATGGGTGGATTATACAAAGGATCTTGAAGAGAAATATAGATGGCCTGTATCAGGTACATGGGATGCCGAGTGCATCATGCGAGTAGAAGAAGCATTATGGAAAAAGAAAGCCAGACAGTCTCAGAAAGATGCCATCGAGTTATGGCGCAAAGAATCTCATAGAAGAACCGAAAAAGAATTCAGAAAAGCAGAGTTAAGTAGGGAATCCTCAGAAAAAGCCCTAGAAAGGGAACTTCTAGAAGAAGGTGAACGAGTTAGAGCAGAACAGTCAGACAGACAGAGAAATGCCCTTATTAAAGGTATGTATCCTCTTCTTGCCGAGGGCTTGCCGAAGGCAACCCTGGAAGTACCCTGTAATTTACCGCCACCATTGGTCCCGATTAAGGTACGTCATAAACCGACTGCAGCTGAAATTTTTCTTTCGTCCTATTTGGACGATACAGTCCCAGAATATGCAAATCCTATTCCGCCTGCTCACCCTCAGCACCCTGTTAATAATGTAATTCCTGTTCCTCCAGCCACTGGTCCCGGGGACCACTTTAATGTGCCAGTACCCCCGGACCAGCCCACATTAGGTGTGCCCGTTTTGCCAGTCACTCTACCAGCACGTACAGTATTAACTGACGATTCCAGTTCAGGAGGAGCGGGAGGAGGTGCTCCTATCACCCCGCCTCAAGTAAGACGACTGACGCCGAGAGAAGCAGCGTTACAGCGTACGCCAAAAGTGGCTACATACGCAGACCTCAAGCGACATCTTACTGACTGTATATATGATCCAGTTCCAGGCGAAGATCACATGATATTATATTCAGTACGTTTAAGACGAGTTGCCAACTTTTTGGCCACCCTGCCTGACATGAAAGAACATCTAGACAGAATATATCATTTTGTCCGTACAGGAGAGAATCCAGGAAGTATTCACGAAGCTATGGCACACAGGAAAACCGAGATTCAAAATATGATTTTACAGTTCTTGATTAACTGTTTAATAAGAGAGCAAGATTATCCTGATAAAGACAAAGACTAGATGAAAGCCCTGACTAGGTGGAGTGACAATATAGCAGAGGGAAAACACAAGTCACAAGGTAGTATAGAAAGTATGTACAGGAAAATACGTAAGGAAATTATAAGTATACACCAGAAGGAGGAAGCAAAAAGAGCAACCGAGAAAGAGAATGACTCTTCAAGTGAAGAGGTAGACAGCGAGAATCCTGCCAGAATAGCGTATGTAGGTAGAACTAGATTTTCCGACAGACATTCACGTCTAGATTACAAGAAAGTTTTTCCTCCTCCCGTACCAGAACAGTGCTCTCTTGAACAAGTATTCCAGGCCACCGATAAAATTCTGAAACTACGAATAGGTTATAGAGAGCTTAGTACCATGCATGAACAAGAACTAGCCCGATCAGCAGTTCGATGGACTAGTGATTCTGCCACGTTTTCAGATGAAATAGTGGCCCAAACGTTTCTGAAGCTGCCCCCAGCCGAGCAGCGTCTGGTGGGTATGTATATGATCCAGCACCTCATTACACTGTATGAGGATCAGCATTCTGACCCAGGTCCGTTGTATGAAGTACTGAACGAGTTACTCCTGAACAGATGGAAAGGTCTAGGTACCGATTTAATTAGTGTCATATTAGAACAGCGCCACAAATACGGAACGTTCCTGAATCCACATTTTGTTCCTGTTCCACCCCCAGAAAGAAAATCATTCTACATAGACAGACAGAATCCGTTGCGAGAAGTACATCCAGTTAAGGGAGAGGGGGGTGATCTAGAACGAGTATTTGTTTACACCCCTATCACGAAAATAGAACTTCTAGAAATGAAAAAGTTAATACCCTGTCACGATAAAGATCCAGCAGGGTTCCACCGTGAATTAAAGGACATGCTCCGTATGGGAGAATACACGTATCCTGATATCATTAAAATGTTAAAGGTCCTGTTGCCCGCGGGCATATATGAAAAACTTAAAGAAAAAGAATGGGAGGTGGGAGAGAAAAAGATAGATTGGACCGCATTAGAGACTGAAGACAACACACGAGTTCCAGGTACCGGTCTTGGGGAAAAAGCTAAAGCATTGCCCGAATTGTTAATACAAGTCTTGCCAAGATTACTAGCCACGAAAAAGGAAGACTGGGATGCCATCTCAGCCTGCAAACAGAAACAAGACGAAGACACTAGTGATTTTTATTCGAGATTTGAGAAATGTTTCATTATAAATAGTGGTCTGAAAACAAGTAGTGAATCGTATCCACATCTTTTTGTTACCAAATTAGTTGAGAATTCTTTACCACAAGTTAAAAATCGAGTACTAAAAGTCGAAAGTACCTGGCAAGCTAATACTCCGTCACAAATGCTCCAGATGCTCCAGTATCACCAGAACAGAATTAGGGAGGAGCAGGAACATGAAAGGAGACGTATGAAAGACACGAAAATGAAAGTACTGGTTGCACAGTCTGTTCCACAAGACAGTCAGAAAAGGGGTACGAATCAAGCTAGTCATCCTGCAGCTCCCGTTAAGGGGACCTGCAATTACTGTAAACAGCCAGGTCATTATATAAACGAATGTGCAGTTCTGAAACACAACATAGCTACAGGTAAAACGAAAGAGAGACCACGTCCGCCGAGACAAGAACAAGTTCCGCAGAATGCCCAGCCACCGCAGAATGCACAACAGACAGTTACAGTACCGCAGCCTATAGCTGCCACACAACACGTTACACAGCAGATGTACCAGTATGCACAGTCAGAATATCCAGACTATCAGCAGTATTCATGAAACAGCCTAGAGAGGGAGGTTGGCTTGCCTCTCATCGAGATTCCTGTAGATCAAGAGGGTCCCTATGTACACAGTCAAGTATTAGGGAAAGACAGAAAGTTTCTGATTGATACAGGGGCAAGTAGGACTACCATCAGTCATGACGAGGTTCCAGGGGCTCCGCTCTCAGGCTCTAGAAATGTTTCCCTTGGAAAGCCTATTGTTAATGAAATATCGAAGCCAGTTTCCCTAGAAGTTGGTCCATTGTCCCGAACTACAGACTTGTTACTCACGAAATCATGTCCAGAGAATTTATTAGGTATTAAGACCCTGAAAGAATTAGGAGCAGTTATATGCTGTTCCCCAGAAGGAGTGCAATTGTTTTTGCGAGATTTTAAAGGTCATTATGTATTACGTGATTTTGATCCAAGATTATTGAATGTACCTCAGCATTTATGGGTGCAAGGTCCAACTGATGTAGGTTGTATGCACATTACACCCTATCGTGTCACTCTGAAGCAAGGTGTTGTATTACCACGAATCCGACAGTATAAATTGCCACCTGAGGCTGTAGCAGCCTTATCAAAAATTATTGACGAGCTCATTGCTCAAGGAGTAGTTGTAGAAACTGACTCCAATGTATGTAATTCTCCTATCATTCCGATTCTAAAACGTACTGATCCCAATGCACCTCCAGTTTATCGATTAGTGATTGACCTTCGAGAACTTAATAAATGTATCATACCCCAGTACCCAGTGGTTCCAGATATTTCTTCCCTATTGACAGCTATTGATTCCGAAGCAGAGTTCTTTACTGTTATTGATCTCAAGAACGCATTCTTTAGTGTCCCTATTCATCCAGACAGCCAGTTTCTTTTCGGATTCTGTTTAAATGGAAGGAGCTATAAATTCACACGAGCTCCTCAAGGTTTCACAGAAAGTCCTAGCATTTACAGTCAAGCACTTAAAAGACAGCTAGACAATATTCACATGCCAACTGACACTGCCCTGCTCCAGTATGTCGATGATCTATTGATCACAGCCCGTTCTGAACGTGACTGCGAACGTGCGTCACTTACAGTCTTGTATTTTCTAGCCGAGATGGGGCACATGGTGTCCCCTTCGAAACTGCAATTCTGTGTCCAGCAAGTGGTCTACCTTGGACACTTACTGTCCAAGAGGGGTAGGCAGTTGACACCAGACCGTATCCAGTTAATAGCACATCTTCCACAGCCCAAGACTCAGAAGGAGGTACGAGCTTTTATCGGCCTCACTTCTTATTGCAGACAATGGATTCCTCAGTACGCATATCTAGCCAAGCCACTGATACAGTTAACGACACAGGAGGCAGCCACATCGACTGTCCTCCCTTGGACCCAAGAACATACACTTGTTTTCAATGAGTTAAAGAAAGCTTTATGCCAGGCACCTGTTCTAGCAACACCAAACTACAGTAAGCCTTTTACACTTTTTGTCACTGAACGTGATGGTACTGCATTATCTGTTCTCACACAAGATCAAGCAGGACAATACAAGCCCTGTGCTTATTTTTCTAGCACATTAGATCCAGTAGCCCAGGCTTTACCTGCGTGCCTCAAGTCAGTTGCAGCCACAGCTCTAGCTATCAGACAGAGTGATTCCATAGTGTTAGGACACTCCCTGACAGTACAAGTTCCACACTCCGTGGAAGTTCTTTTAAACCGAACACAGACTCAGCACTTGACAATTGCACGTTTAACAGGATATGAACTGACATTGTTTCGGCCACACATAGAAATCAGACGCTGCAACATTTTAAATCCCGCTACACTGTTACCCTCAGTTACTTCAAATCCTGCCACACATGACTGTGTGGAAGTTGTTAACACCATGACAAAGCCAAGACAAGACTTGACAGACATTGCATTACCTGATCCCGACCTGACACTTTATGTGGATGGTTCATGTATGAGGACAAGTACAGGAGAACTAGTAGCCGCGTATGCAGTGACTACTGAAACTGAAGTTATAGAAACACATCGTATTGACACCCTGTCTGCTCAAGCAGCAGAGCTCGTCGCTCTGACCCAAGCCTGCATACGAGCCAAGAACCTGAAAGTAAACATATACACAGATTCACGTTATGCATTCGGAGTCGTACACGACTTTGGAGTGCTCTGGCAAGAGAGAGGTTTTATGACTTCTCATGGAACCAAGATTCAGCATGGCCCCCTCATTCAAGCTCTGTTAGATGCAATACATTTACTGACAGCTATCGCTATCATGAAGTGCAAGGCACATACGAAAGTTACTGACATCATTTCCCAGGGTAACGACCTGGCAGATCGAATAGCCAAGCTTACAGCTCAGACTCCAGACCTTCCAGTTAACACGACACAGACAGACATTCCAGTTCAAACGACTTGTATGACAGTTAAGGACCCTACACAAGACGTACTAGATATACAGACACATGCTACCCCAGATGAAATCAAGAAATGGTCTGAACAAGGAGGGGTCCAGACAGATCAAGGATGGTTGACGAAAGGAAAAGCCATATGGTTTCTCCCCGACTCTATGGTTCAAGTCATTATTAACACCGCACATAGTCCAGCACACTTAGGAGAAAAAGCCATGTTAGACAGTATTCAGAACCTCTGGTTTAACAAGCATTTACGAGCAGCAGCCAAGCAGAAAGTGCGTACCTGCATGATCTGTTGTCAGTTCAATCCAGGTAAAGGTGTTCCGGTGGAACAAGGTGGATTCCATCCTCCTGACCACCCTTTTGAAGTCCTCCAGATGGATTATATTCAGATGGATCGATGTCGAGGTTTCAAGTATGTCCTCGTAGTTGTATGCGCTTTGTCCAGATGGACAGAAGCATATCCAGTTCCAGATTACACTGCCGCGACCACTGCCAGGCAGTTGGTTCGTGAGTATTTCCCCCGCTATGGTTTACCTAGGGTCGTGTATTCAGATAACGGCCAGCCATTCTCCTCTGAACTCATGAAACAAGTATCCCTTCTGTTAGGGTACCAGTGGAAGTTCCACTGTGTACGACATCCCGAAGCAGCTGGTCTCGTAGAGAGACATAATCAGACCCTGAAAATCCGCATTGCCAAGGTATGCGCAGAGAAAGGCGTAGATTGGATGGTAGCACTGTCAGTCGCCCTTTTTTACATGAGAATGGTCGCTCACTCCCGTTCAGGTCTCTCACCTTTCGAGGTAGTTTTCGGTCGTCCCCCAAACATGTGGGGTACACCTAGGCCACGTAAAATAACTGATGTTGACAGTAATATGCTGACAGATTACCTGGCTTCCTTGATGTCTGCACTACTCTCTTGTCGTTCACAGGTCGCCGCTGCCTTTCCCGACAACACTCAAGTGAAACCGCACGAGGTCATACCAGGCGACCTCGTATTGATTAGGAACTTTGATCGTTCAAGTCCGCTGGAGCCCCGATGGAAAGAACCAAGACTCGTTCTACTAACAACAAGGACTGCAATCAAGGTCGAAGGTCGTAAGGGGTGGTTGCATTCCAGTCATGTGAAGCGATTCCATGGACTCCATCCAAAAACTTTTTTCAAAGACAGCCCCGTTCTCAAGGACTGCCCAGATACTGACTCTAAACTTCCCCTGTTAGAGAAAACTCCGCAGCAGGAGTATAAAGAAAAATTAAGGTCTAGTAAGTCAGCCAGTTTAATTGTCTAAGTCCCTCTCGGGTGAAACGGTTAGACAGGTTCCTGACATGTATGAGATAGACCCGCATAGTGAGAGAGTTAGTCAAAACTCTAAGAGAATACGTTATTGTAAGAATCTTCGAAGTCGATGCATTGTTACTCTATTATTCATGTTATTTCTGAGTCTTATGGTTACCTGCATAAGTTATGCCTTACATCTATGTTTTCCTCCTATTGATTCACATGTACATTTTTCCTCTAATGTTACAGTAGAGCACACATTTAGTGAACTGCCTCCTCACGAGTTGTCCTATCGTCTTGCCATGCGCAATAATACTTTTATCCGTATGTTACACTATTCACACCAGACCAGCAATGCCACTAATTGTTGGGTGTGTGGTCGACTTCCCCCTTTCCAGACACCGAAGGGAGTTCTGCCACTTTTTCCCTATCCATTTTCACACAATGGTTCGTGTGGAGCATGGTCCACGTTAACGTCATCCTCAAATGATATGTCCCTTCTGAATAGAACATGTTTCCCAGACAAGGAAGGTCTTTCCCATAGAACAGGGTTAGATCTAGAAAATGAAGTATATGATCTAGGTAATTATTCCTCGAATTTCATGGTTTTGAATGTTCAGTCCGAAACTACTCCAGATTTGCCTGCTATTACAGTTCTACCAGTGAAAGGCGAATTATGTGTCCGAAAGAATGGTTCAGTACATGTAGGACACAGTGATTGTACTACTATGGTCGAGTATAGTGACAGTGGGAAATCTATTTTCAAAGCCTCACGTCATTCATATTTTGTATGTGGTCAGACCGCATATGTACGTCTGCCCCTAGATTGGGATGGAACATGTTACATTGCCTTCCTACTGCCACCAGTTTTTCTAGCCCCATCCGACTATCACAGAAATACACATCTAGTACACAGTAGACATAGAAGGGAGATCGAGTCCCCAATTGTCGATCAAACTGAAACTGCCTTAGAACAGTATCAAGATTTCAATAAAGGTTTCTTTTTCTTCATAGGTCCTGTCCAGAATAGTAAGCTAATACGTAGGTTAACCAGAACCCTTGAAGCAGTAGTGAATGAGACTACTTCCGCTCTAGGTAACTTAACCGAAGAACAATCTGCTATGAGATTTGTCGTGCTTCAAAATCGTCTCGTCCTTGACGTCATACTGGCCGATAGGGGAGGAGCTTGTAGAGTCATCGGATCTAGTTGCTGCATTTTCATTCCTAATAACGCACCGTCTGTTTATTCAGCTATAACCAGACTTCATAAAATTGCCCATCAGTTACACCAGAATCCAGGCACCTGGACATGGTCCGGTTGGCTCTGGAGTATAATATCTGCCTGGGGATGGAAAGTATTGTCATTCCTGGGTATAGCAGTAATGATTATATTCAGTTGCTGTCTATGTTTACAATGTGGCCCTGCGATTTGCGGCTTGTGCGCTACATCTTGTATTCCAAGTCCAAAGTCCCGTTCCAAGACCATTCGAGATGAGCAAATGATGCTACATGAAATGATAGATGGTATCATGAATATTGATGTTTCCTGATGGAAACGTAGGGCACAAGGAGGGAATGAGGAAAATTGAATTTTGCCTTGTCATGTGTGCCTACGTGTTCCCCATCCTATGTCACATGTGCATGATCGATATGCATATGTTCCCCTATGACCGATTAAAGACGCAATTATAGTTGTGTCCAACGTTAGTATGCTAGTTTCCAGTCCCTGTGAAAGCAACGAGTATTAGGCCTATGTTGCCAACGTTTTTACATTATGCACGTTAATTCATTGAATTGTCCCCGTTTCTAGGCCTCAACGGGCCTGAACACCAGATTCAAGCTCCAGTCTCCTGAACCCACTCCGAGGAGCGATGCAGCCCCCACCTGCATCCCTGACCCTTCACTTATTTCCTGCCGCGCAGCGCGGTGCCCGGCCTGGCTCTGCCTGCCTGTCTGCCAAGAATATGTTATGCCTCTAGTTATCAGTTCAGCTCTCCGTCTTCACATTCCTAAGCTAACGAACCGCATAAACATCTCCAGCTATAGTCTAGTCTTTCTGTCTCCATGCAAGAGAATTACTGTATTAATATCCATAGAAGATTCATAGCACACGCAATACACGAAGAATATATGCATGCACCAGTCTTAGTATCCAGTAGCCTTTGCTCTGATAACTTTTAGATTCTATCAACATGTACTCCAAACACCAGATACCAGATATGCTATAGGTACATGTCGTCCTGACATCGCAGACTTTAGTCTCCTCTTCCAGTGCAGAAGTCAGAGCCCCCAGTTTTCCCCCAGTTACACGTCATGGTCCGTTTGCGCGCACCACTAGGTTAAAGGTCCCAGCTGCCCAGGTAGCCCCCTCCATGTATCCACCCATTTATGACACTTCTGTGACGTTCTCATCACATGTTTACGTGCACGCCCTGTAAACGCCTTCTTTTTTACGCCCATGTGTTCTTATCTTACGTTTGTCACTTGTTACGCCTACTGTATGTAATGCAATTGTAACGTTTTACTATATATACTATGTACTGTTAATGAAACGTTGCAGCTGCCAGTCCATGCCATTCTATTTCAGGCTGTTCCGATCCTGTCCCTTCCCTTGTGCCTGAATAAAGCCTGTTCGACGGATCCTGCCTCTTATTTATTGAGCTATCTGTTTTCATTAATGTATTCAAAAATAGTACCGGTAATTAATTATTTATTTACCACACCCTTTAAAACTAAAGCCGCGACCTTACCGGATGTCTAATCCGGAAGTTCGAAGAGGAAGGAGGAGACTGCAATGAGGCATACACGCCAAGTTAGCAGGTAACTTTACAGATTTGAATCACTAGCGTTAGGATAAATCAGGTTTCCATTTACACATTTTCATCTAGAAACTAATGACGCGACCTATTATCCTGCAGGTCACAGTTCACACCGGACGAAGCTAGGACGCTGAATTAATACGGGTAAGAACAGCGTGCATGAGACGGTTAAGGGGTTCGTAAAATGTAACGACGCTGTGGGTTAATTCTCGTTCGTATATCTCCACAGTACGGAGAACACGGACGAAGAGAATAACGTGAGAAGACGCCTTTTTGAAGAAAATATAAATACACACGATCAGAACCCCCGAGAAACGCTCGGGTAAGACTTCCATGTTGGTCAAAGCTCCTCAATAACAAAACATGAGTGAGCTGTTATTTCGCTGATATGCCATATTCTTCTCCGCTTTTTCAGTTGTCCGCCATCATTAGATTACACTGGTGTTTTAACCATACTGCAGTATCAACAGGCGCTGAGTCCAGTGAGTACACTATCTCATTTAATAAGCCCCATAAGCATTTTTAGTTTTTCTAGTCTTTCACTACACGGGTATAATTTTACTAAGTTAACTACATGGTGACACAATCCTTTGTCGAACGTATTTGGTAGTTGCTCTATCACTGGCTTGGGATCCATGGGATTCATATGGATAGAACTCAAGAGTTCACCTCATTTTCTTATGATCCTTAGAATAGTGTATGTGCCAATTCTACATGTTTTTTACCTGTAAATTGTACCTTTTATAAATGTTTCATTTCGACATTTTTAACCTACAGTGCCATACCGTGGAACTTCAAGTCTCTAAAGGATTAACAAGAATTAATTTTTTAACCTCTGAAGAAGGGTTCAGAGGAACCCGAAATGCATTGGGTGTTTTTCATATACTTTTGTATAAATGTTAAAGCACTTTTGTTTAGTCAGATTGTCAATATATTCTTGTAAATGAATTGATGAAAAGAAAATTTTGAATACATGAAAATCAGAATAGAAACTTAATCGATTGTTTGTGTTTATTCAAATTCAATGTCAAGTGTATTATCTAACAGACACAGAGTACTATAGAGCATTCATGTAGAAACCTTAGGGACAATAGGTAGAGTTCCCTGCAGACCTGGATGTTTCCAGGCCTCGACAGAGCAGTAATCTGGCCCACAGACACGAATAGCTGTCAAGATAGATTCCTGAATAAAACACAAGGATTTATAATAACCAGGCCAGACCCTAGATATTCCCAAAGACAACATCCAGGGATAATAACAACTGACAGTGTAGGAAAGCTTTGTCTTGAGTGGCTACAGAAATGCACACTTCCAGAAATTAAACAACACTTAACTTTACTTAAAGAAGGCGTTGATTTGCGAGATTTCTTACTTGGACTTCGTAAACCACGTCAAAAACGTTTCATATACGCCGGTATATATGCTGCTTACAATGAAGCTTGGAAAGTAACACAAATAGAAACTGCAGAAAGAATACGAGAAATTGATCGTATTAATTTAGAGAAAAGTCTCTCTGTAGTGGACAACTGGTTAACGACTCTGTCCTCCAGGATTTATTCTTTGGACAGCATTGTATCATCTGCAATTGACATAATAGAGCAAGACTTGCTAATGTTACAACATGGCCAGTCTCAATTACGTTCTATTATGCTGCTCGGATGGACATTGCAAAATCTCCGTTCTCGGTACGTTCCATGGCTTCTAATCAACACCACGTCGTTGTTTGCTGTATTTAACCTTATAGATAAACAAATCTCGTTGGCACAAAAAGGAGCAGACTATACGGTGCTGAGCATAGAAAAACTGGAAAGATTACCATTCACTGTTTCCGAAAAAACCTATCGTAGAATGGATAAAACATGGCACCATCACGATACCAGTGACGACATTCCAGTTTCAGTACTGCCAAAAACACATACCAGCAGGCCTGTATGAAAGGTTGGGTAAAGAATACATAAAGTCAACCTGGAATTTTTCATATACACACACTTGTTGGAGTGTGGGGAAAGAAGTGTTTCTTAGTGGAAAGAATTGTAAAAACTCACTAAGCGGTACACTATTATGCCAAAGTATTAATTTACATGGAGCCTGCGAGGGTTCTTCAAATAACCTTTCTTGCCACCTGCACGGTTCTCCAGCGGCAGTGATAGACCCAGTTTTTAGGCAGCTATCCAACGGTAGCTACATAATGTTGAGCGATCACAGCTGTTGTGGCATGATGCCAGGAAAACTCTATCTGGTTAGTGTGTCAGCCAGGGCCACCTGTTGTATGCAGGTATTGTTTCCTATAAGCAACGCAGACAGGGAGACGGTGTTATGGCCTTCAGTGAATATCTCTTCTATACAAATTGATACTTTAAGCAGAATGAAAGCCATTCTTTTGCAAAAAACTGTGCCACTGACCTCATCCAGAGAAACTTATGAACTGCAAGTCGCAAAGAAATCTGCAGAAATTCATGCCTTACTGTCTACCAACTGTCCTACGTATTTCGTAGAGATGTTAAGCCATATCTTAAACATGTCTGATATGAGTGGTATTGCCCATGTATTTAAGACAATTTTTTCGGGACTGTAAGCACCCTTTAATGCAGTCCTAGGAATTTTTACAAACTTCATGCACTCTGTGTTCGGCGGACTACCTCTCGTTTTGGGACTCGTAGCAGGGATTCTATTTTTGTTTCTCCTGCTCCGATATGGCAAGTCCAGTCACCGGCAATACCCTACAAAGAATGGAAATGGCACTCCTAGCCATGCGGTATCGTGAAAGGATAACACAGATTCTTGGCTTGGCTCATTTAAGAGATCTGAATGCCACCTGGTTACTTTCATTCAGACCAATCTACGAAGATTGCATCATACCTGTTCTACGATGCCTGCTATGCAGACAAGAATGCGTGTTGGACATTTGTCTTACACTTCCATCAGTCCTGCCATCGGATGTCGACGCCTTGCTAGGTCCGGTAACGACTCATGCATCGTGTTGCCCCCAATGGCTACCAATCCTGATGACGGCATTTATTGAGGTCTCACTGGCAAGTCTAACTGAGGGTGAGATAGGAGAAACAACAGGCACACAGGTAACATCCACTTCGGGCATTGCTAATGCACCTGATGCCGATGGCAATGATCCACATTTGTGCACCTTTGATCTGCTTAATGAAGTAGTTCAGCTTTCACCTACTGTGGCAGACGATTTCTTTTCCAGCCTAGACGATTTGATGTTTTCTCCTGACTTCGAGAATAACTTTTGAAATCTACACACAGCGTTCTCGTGAACACTGAATTTGGCCTTCAAAATTTCACAACAACTCTTCTAACTTGGGAACTCTATTTTACTACGATTTAATTTGAACTTTTTCCAAAATTTAACTTTTTTCTTTTGGCACAAAGTAATCTGCTTAAAGTAGAACTATTCATAGAGTACAAGAAATTCCCTTGGAGTTCTTCCTATAGACAATATTTGACCTTGTCCTCAAAAGCAAAACAAAATAATTTATTCTGCTATGGAATGGTCTCGATTTTTTTTTCTGTAAAACAGAGCCATTTCATAAATGTAACTGTTATTTGATTCACTTAGTTTGCATTACATATTATATATTTTATGCTTTAGTAGAATCTTAGCTTTCAAATGCTTACAGTACAAATGCAAATTTTTCATGTATAGCCTTTTCAAAATTGCATTTATTGTATTTTGGGTGGGATTGTAAACACATGCTTCAAATATGTTTTTACTTAGAATTTTAGTAATGTTTAACATAATTTACGTGGAGTGGGTGTTGTGGAGCATTTTAGAATCCTAGTGTAAATTTCCCGATTCATCCCTACTAATATAATAAAAAGAGAGCCCAAACCTTTGAGGCGGGTAATCTCAGGAACCACAGCACCAATCACAACACCCAATACAGCGTTAGAAAGGGCAGTTGCAGCAGAAGGACATAGGCTATGCAGACGCCCACCATATTCATTTAAAAGGTAAAAGAACCGTTCCAGCAAAGTAGTCCCTTTTGGGTGTGTCTGCGTTGTGCTGTGGGCGTGGGATGGGGGTGTGACAAATGCAGGGGGCGTGTGGTACGTTCCGCCCTTCATGCCATGTCTCATATTGTGTGCTGTGGGCGTGTGCTGGGGGCGTAGGCGTGTGCGGGGCGTGGGATTACGGAAACAAAAAGCGAGCGTTGTGCCCAATATTTCATTGTTTTTTCTTCACAGGTTCTGTACATTCCAGATCCGGGTGTCCACCCTGCTCCCTTTAATACCCCTTCACCCCATAATCATAACCCACCCTTACTCCTTAAAATACCCCAACACCCTAAAACACTAACCCATCTTAACCCTATGAATATACCCTGAACCCCAAAACTCAAACCTACCCCATAACCCTAAAAATACCCCTGTACCCCAAAACCCAAACCTAGCCCTGAACCCTAAAAATACCCCTGCACCCCAAAACCCAAACCTAGCCCTGAATCCTAAAATACCCCTGTACCACAAAACCCAAACCTAGCCCTGAACCCTTAAAATACCCCTGTACCCCAAAACCCAAACATACCCCTGAACCCTAAAAATACCCCTGTACCCCAAAACCCAAACCTAGCCCTGAACCATAAAAATACCCCTGTACCCCAAAACCCATACATATCCCTAAACCCTAAAACTACCCCTGTACCCCATAACCCAAAACTATATCTGAACCCTTAAAATACCCAAACACCCCAAAACATATACCTCAGTACCCCAAAACATATACCCCTATACCCATACTTACCTTATCCAAACATTAAAAAAACCATGCTTTTACCATTCATGCATTTACAACGAATTTCGTTGTAAATGTATGCGTGGTAAAAGCATATAAAATGTAATGTCATGCGTTATAATGGCATTGCGGAGTCATGGTACTTTCGTTATGAAAGTATGCGGAGTGATGGTATGCAGAAAGAAAGTTGCGGAATAATGGGTGTTTACCCACTCCCGGAAAGTACATTGGTGTCACGGCGGCCCACATCTCCAGCAACATACTCATATTTTTTTACCACCGATTTGAAAAATGCACAGGTCTCTCTCATTGATGGCCAGCACCGACATACACTTTTAGACACACCTCCCGCCACAAGTTCTAGAATTGCGAACTTTAGAGCAGGGGAGCTACGTTCGAAACTCAGCATCAGCTCAACATCCTGTGATTCCAGGCAAATCGCTTTGTCTCCCCGTGCCTACCACAAATGAATGTGTTCTTCTGTAATGTAAATTGTGCTCATGCCATGTTGTCGAGTTTGTACTATATAATATTGCAAGGAAAAATAAAGAAGGGAAACGCGCACTCTTAAGTGCATCAGAAGTGCACTGTGAATCGGAGCGTTTCACAGGCCTGTCACAGATAAGAAATGCTATCAAAATGAAATCCTACAAAACAATATACTACTGGCCGGCAGCAATTCATACTCAGACAACGTCGGGACGGGCTGCTAGTACCCTTATATAGGTATAAATCACCCTATCCTTATATAGGCATAGAAAACCTAACCATATTTAGACACAGCTCATGCAGTCCAAATACGACAGGGCTACTTTCACTAGTTCCAAAAATCCACACCGATTTCTTGGAGGAAACCCGCCTTCAGCAGTCAGGAACTTCCCCCTGCTTGAATATTAAGTTCTCCTAGAAATCATAGAGTTTTCAAAGAATTCAGTCTTTGATGACGTTATTATGTCCAACCTTACGTCAAACCCATGGTATAAATATGCCCGCATTTGCCTTGAGCAGACACACGGTGGTCTGGAGCAGTTCGACTAACTACTTGCCTGACTCAGCTCGCTGCAGCAAGAGCCGAAGGAAGCCGACCCTCCAGCTGACGCACTGAGAGACTCTGTTGTTTCTCTGGCCGAGAAATCCAGCTCCAGTGTTTCCAGTTTACCCTTGCGGGTTGCTGGGAGATCGAGTTCTGCGGGAGAGAGATACTCTATCTCCTACATTCTAAACCAAGGTACGGAGCTGATTAGACCCTTAGAGAATTCTTGGACAGATTCTTGGCAAAAATATTAACACTTAGGCTACACCTCACTTACTTCTTCCCTTGCACTAGACCTAGGTTAGGTACACCGGGGTAGGCGTATTTTAGAAGCACCAGTTTGAGAACTTTTAGCCTTTTATTTATCAGTATATGTATTTTATGTATTTTATGGCTTAGAAACCATATCATGCTTTTACAGTATTTCATAATACTCTTCGTACTGTATGCATTGTACTTTGCAGTCAGTCTAATGATTGTAGCAGTTCATTTCTTATGCTTGAGAAAGAAGACTGTTCAATAAATATCTTTTAGTTGAAAACGCCCGTCTCTCTATTTCTCTGCACCTCTGGGGAAACGAAGCATGCACAATTGACTGAGTGAAATAAGTTATCTATTGTTTCCAAGACTCTAGAGATACGTTTCTTACTCTTTGGAAACAAAGTTGTCATGTTTTAAGCGGTTGTCAGAAACTAATACCTTCTTGTTTATTCGAGAAAGTTTCTAGTGACCTCTGAGCTAGCTGGCACTCACAATTAAGTCTAATATATTCAATAGGGACCTAGTCGACCTCAGTCCTACGTCTAAACCTATAGGATATATTATTCCAATGCGCAGAGTCTATTGGGAATATAGGAACTACACTACAGCGCGTAGATCCTGCCACGAGTGCAGAGATTCCACCACGAGTGCATAGATCCCCCCACAAGTGCATAGATCCCACCACGAGTGGAGAGATCCCGCCACGACTGAGGAGCCTCCGCCATGGGAGAAAAGATCCCGCCACTAGTGCAGAGATCCCGCTACGACTGAGAAACCTCTGCCACGAGTGCGGAGGGTGTTTTTGAATCGGCGCCGGAGATGTGCCGTTGACCCCTGAAGCAAAGAAACTAGGGGAGAGCCGGAATGGGACCGTACCAGACCACAAAGTATCATCCCGATCATAAATTTGTTGAGCTTCTAGTTCACCTTACCAGAGAATGAGTTTTGGGGATTAAGGGCTCGATTCACAAAGAGCCTCCACAGTTGTGAGGGTGACACCACAGTAGTGACGGAGTCTCTGCACTCATGGCGGGATCTTTAAAATGACAACTGCGCAGCGGAGATCCTGCCACTAGCACAGAGGCTCTTTGTGAACTGGGCCCCATGTGTCTAGGAGGTCTCTGCTTTTGTTTGTTTTTCATCGTTATATTTGATTGAGTCTTTGAGGTCATTAGAGAACCATATGCATAGATGCAGCAGATCTACACTGGAGTGTTTCAATATTAGGACTATTATTAATGAGCTTAATGAGAGAATTGGTTGCTTAGAGTAAGAGTAGGTGGGATAACGGGATCCCCAGATGTGCACCTTGCTCTAACAGGATGGATCAGAATGGATTCTATCAATTCTGATCCTCACTTTTGTGCACATATATGGTAGTTTACATTTTAATTAGGTGCTTCTCAAGTTCACAATTAAGACTAATTCAAGAAATTCGGTCTACTGTAAACACCCATTTTTTCTACAGGTCAGATAACATGGCAGCCCAGAAGCTTAAAAAAATCTAATTACAGAATTCACACTTCCACCACAATGAAAGCACATGCAGTGATGAATGAACAATATACTAAATTCAAATAGTGCCACAACAGGCTGACCAGGCCTGAGACACCAATCTGCTTAAGTCAAGAGGAGTGGTGGAATTCCAATATGGAAATCAAGGGGTAATATTTCTATTTTATCCCTTTTTCTTTTGTTGCTTCATAATTTTCTACCATTTAATAATCCTATCATGGAGATTTTCCAACCCCATTGTGAGTCCTTGACCTTTGACTGCGTATGTTGGCTGGAGTTGAGGAGTAAGATAGTTTATGCAATTCCAAAGGCTTCTGCAGTTCTGAAAGTGAAAGCACAGTCCTTAGCTATGTTTCTTCAACACCATGAGAACTGGCGCTCACTGCTTTTCAGAGATCTTTGTGATTTTACACGTTTGTGTCTTTTCTTCTTCCAGACTTATGATGTTGACAGAATCCACCGCAAACACAATCCCAGCCTTACAATGTGTGTAGGTTTTCCACAAGGGCCTGAACTTTTTTTGTCCACAGACATCCAAGTTTCACTCTTGGAGTTTCCAGGCGACCCTTTGATCTTCTCCAAGTTACCCCCATTGGTGTGGACCATGTTCACAAATGTATTAAACTGTTGCCTGTATAAAACAGTTGTCTTGCCTGCAAAGTACATACCAAGGATAACGATGTGGAACAAATGAAAGTTCAGCAGATTCAACAAAAGCGAACTCTTGTCAGACTATCCATTCCCCATTTTCGTAATAGTAAAAGTTAGGCCAGACTTTCCATAAGAAGAGCATTTTTTGTTTCGCTGTTAACTTTTGTGCTGTTATGCTATGTTATTTGTATTTGAGTATGCAACGTTTACAACAAAATTTTTACAACGCACTACCATTACAACGCAGGTATTACCACGCATACCATTACAACGCATTGCGCTGGGGGGCGCTCTAGGGTAAGTAATAAGTTTAATTTTCTATCCAACACCTTCCCTAATGTCCACGGGGACTGGAGTTGGAATAGAAAATTATACTTACCACTATCAAGCACCTCTAAGCGCTATGCGTTGTAACGGTATTCGTTGTAAATACCGCGTTGTAAAGGTATGCGTGGTAAAAGTATGCGTTGTAACGTCATACATCCTTGTATTTGTATAGTGCACAACTCACCCGCGTGGTATCCTGGCACTGAAGTTGGAACTGTATGACTCCAGCCAGGGTCGAGGTTCGATGAAGAGAATGGTCTTCAGTTTCTTGCAAAATTCAAGAACTGAGGATGCGGCTCTAATGTGCAGGCTATACGAGCGAGATAGAAGAAGGCATGACCACCAGATCTGGATCTGTGTATGCGGGTGTGTGTGAGTAGGAGTCCGAATGAACAGAGGTATATAGTAGGTTTGTGGAAGTTTATGTAGTTGTTGAGGAACATGGAGTCAATGTTGTGTAGGTCATTGTATGTGTGTGTGTAAGGAGTTTGAAGAGTGCTTGTTTGTGGATAAGGAGCCAGTGGAGCTCTTTGAAGTGCACAGTAATGAGAGTGTAGGTTGAAAGGTTAATGGTGAGCCATGCTTCTGAGTTTTGTATTGTCTGGGGTCTTCTAGTCAGTTGAGCGCTTACTCCGCCAGCTTGTGGGTGTCCAGCTTGCTGGTGTTGAGGGTTTTGGTGACGGTCTGTCTATGTTTGTGGGGAGCCATTTCAAGATCCTTTTGAGCATCGTGAGTGTGAGGAAGCAGGAAACAAAGATAGCATTACCTTGGCCAATGATTTTGAGTTTGTTGTTGATTACTATTCTGAGGTTCTTTGCATGGGTTGCCAGGAGAGGGTGTGCGTCCAAGTTTGGCAGGACACCAGGAGGACTCCAAGAGAAAGGTGTCTTTGACGAAGATTACTACTTCGAACTTACCTATTTAGGGATTGAACTAGGTGGTTTCCATCCATCAGGGTATTTTGGTAATGCAGGCAGAGAAATTCTTTTATTATTTGGCATCTTGTTAGAGAGGGAAAGTATGAACTAGGTTTGGTCAGCATAGGATATGATGATGAATCCATAGGCACAGATGATGCTGCCAGCTGGGACAGAGTGAGGATCTTTGTGAAACTCCGCAGATGAGTTTGACGGTGTTCTAGGTGAAGGGGACAAGTCTGACTGACTAGGTGCAACATGTCAGGAAGGAGCACATCATGTAAAATGCAAGACCTCGGATGCCAACTTTTTGTTGTCATTGTATGAGGATGGGGTGGGAGACGGAGTTAAAGGCTGCGGAAAGATCCAGTATGTTGAGGGCTGTGATGTCACCTCTGTCCATGATCATCCAGATGTCATTGAAGACTACGGAGAGGGCATTCTCTGTACTGTGGTTGAGCCTGAATTCCGAATGACTGCTTATCTCCAGTTCTACTGATTGGATTTTTGTCATTTTGATGTTGTTTAATTTACTAAAAATCACTCTATTTTTCTAACTTGGTGTGGGATATGTTTGCATGGTGTTTTTGCCGTTTTACTGTTTGAAGTATTGCACAAATACTTTACAAATTGCCTCTAAGTTAAGTATTACTGCTCTGTGCCAAGCTACCAGAGGGTGAGCACAGGTTAATTTGGGGTTTGCTTGTGCCTTACCCTGTCTAGGATTGCGGTTGCTGCTTGACCAGAGCTCACACCTCAGTCAGCCAGTAAACGCAGCAGTAAGGATAGGCCTTGTGTTTTTGCAGTGCCATACACTACCGTGCAGTGGTTTGGTGTACACTACCATCTCATATCTAAGTCCACCTGATTGGCATTTTTACTGTTTCTAAATTGATTCCTACTCCACCTGACTGTGTGTCCCACCTGCAAGGATGGAGTTTGAGTTTGTCAACCTGGAGAGCTACACTGTGGCTGATCTCAAGGAGTTTTACCAGGAGAGGGGACGCCCGCCAAAGAAGCACCAGGAAGGCTGAGATCCAGAAAGCCTAGGGGCATGGGCAGAGGCTCTTTATGTTGCCAACTGTTGAGGTGGAGGGAGAGGAAGATGAGGAAGGATCAGAGCAGGATCTGCAGGAGGATCTTGGGAGCAGTGTGTCTACCAGGAGCCAGACAACAGAGGAGCTGGAGGATAGGACGAAGGAAAGGAAGCTTGGGCTGTCTAAACTAAAGCTGGAGAATGAGGAAAAGAAACTGGCCATGAGGCGAACAATGTTGAGAGAGCCTTGGAAATGGAGACGGCTGAAGCTGAAAGGGCCTTTGCTGAGAAAAGCCTACTATTGGAGCACAAAAAGAGCATGAAGTAACTGGACATACAGACAAGGCAACCTACCGGACACAACAGTGAATGTGGCAGCCTACCAACAGTTCTTGCTCGGAGGTGAGGGTTTGCATACCCTAGGAGCTGGTGCCTGACTCTGTGGTGGGAGAATGATAGACACATGATTTGCTGCTTATGAAGTTGAACGCAAGGTACATAAGATTCCAGAGAGGTACTGGGGGTAGCCTGTGGAAACACATGCCTACGGTGGGGAAAAACACAATCCTGACACAGAGGCAGAGGATCAGACCAGGTATGCCCAACCCTTGTAGCTAAGATCGGGCTGACCCTGAGAAGTACTGTCAGAGGTTCAGGGCAGCCGTGAGCTCCCAAAACAGTCCTGGGTGGATTTATTGGATTATGCCAGCAGGGCACTGAAGGGCTGGGTGAGGGGCAGCAGAGTGGATGAATATACTGGTCTGTACAACCTAATACTGAGGGAGCACATGTTCAATACTTGTTTCCCAAAGCTGCGCCTACACCTAGTGGATAGCAAGCCTACTGATCCCATGAAGTTTGCTGAGCCGGCAGAACTCTGGGTCAGTAGCAGAGTGTCGAAGGAGATGTCTAGGGGAGACTTCCAAAAAGGTGATCAGGGTTCCCAACAGAAGAAAGAGGGGGGAGATAAAAAAAAATCCAAGGTGTTCTCTCAAGACCTCAAGATGGTTAACAGAGGAAAGGGTCCCACTCTCATTCTGGCCACCAGAAGAAAGGCTTCACAGATCTGAAAACTGAAAAGTTTCTCCCTAAGTGCTGAGAGTATGAGCGAATGAAAGGACCTGCCAAGTGCTCCAAGAAAGCACTGCCCCAGAGATGGGCAGTCATAGGGAATGTCCAGTGTAACGCTTGGGGAGGAGAGGGCCCCAGTTAGTGTGGGGATGACTAGTGAGGTTACCCTAGTGTCACTGGGTGATATAGCGACTGGGGCCAAACACGGTGGTGGCGAGATAGGGACAGTCCACCTACCTGGTAGATCTCAAGGCCCCCAAGAACCCATTTAAGGGTACTTCATCTCAACCACCTGAAACTTCACTGTGAGAGGTCTGATGTCACCGTGCTGCTGGTGACAGATGATGAGGAGGAGAGTGAACCTTCTCACGTATCTCATGCCATCTGAAGCGAAGGATGGGTCAGTGGAAGGTGTCAACCTCACCCCTACCCTGATTCAAGAGCAGCAGAGGAACAGTCATCTGTTTCTGGAACAGTTTGCCTCCCTATTTTTCCTCCCTCCTGGGCTCACAGAAATATGTACCCAATATATAGATACTGAGGACAGCCTGTTTGCCAGACACAAAATGAACAGGATGTCTGAAAAAGTGAAGGCCATCATCAAATCATAAGTCTCTAAGATGCTGGAATTGGGGTAATTGAACCCTCCAGTAGTCCCTTGTCTAGCCCAGTGGTGCTAGTACTGAAGGTGGCCCCACAGAGCACCGTCATTAGAACTCAGGTTCTGTGTGGACCACAGGGGGCTCTACTTACGTGTCCGAATTAGCACCTTTGATCAGAAGTTTTGATCTAATTCCCACCTCGTATGCCGACGATACCCAGTTGGTTATCTCAACTGTAGACAAGGATGTTAATTACCACAAATAAGGGGGACCCCACATCAGATGAGGGCAGGCAGACGGGGAAAGAATACAGATCAAAGCAGAAGGAGATGACCTGCCCGAACAATTCAAAGAGGCCTGAACAAAGGTCCAATTATATTCGTGCTGACCTCAAACCACATAAGAAATTCCCGAACACATGTTTATGAAGATATAAAAAGGTTTTTTTTAATTTTATTTTATACGACCATATTTGTCCATTTCAAAAACACAATCAAGATTGGTTAGAAAGGCGATCCCAGGGGAGACAGAAGATGTCTGACTGACCACCCCGAGACCCACCTCTCCTTCTGGAATAGGCCGAGCGCCGTCGAGAGGCCTCCTCGGCGAGGCTCCTCTCCTACAATCGTAACAGCCGCACAATCACACCACTACAAAGGGACACCGCACTAGAGTAGATTCTTAAGATTCTTTATATATAGAATAAAGGCAAGTTCTCGCAGTAATATGTACAAAGGGATCGAGGGATCCTTAAAGTCTCGGTATCAGGGAAAAGGGGGTAGCGGGACAGTCTTGGTACCAACTGGTACTAGGATACCCTGCGCACAGCTCTCAATCCTCGAGCTGGGGGGTGCGAGGAGCCGTGACGTCGTCAGCAGGGCTCCGAGGATGGTTCTGCGTGGTCGGGCCGCGACAGCGTCAGCAGGGCTCCGAGGATGGTTCAGCGTGGTCGGGCCGCGACAGCATGAGCAGGGCTCCGAGGATGGTTCAGCGTGGTCGGGCCGCGACAGCGTCAGCAGGGCTCCGAAGATGGTTCCAAGTTCCAAGTACAAGAGTTCTTATCAGGATCAGCCGCGACGAGGTCAGCAGAGTTTCGACTCCAAGATACAACTGGAGTCCTGATTCAGGGCTAGCCCAGATATAGGACTGGAGTCCTTTGATGTCCGGACCCTCGCGCCTGGGGGTCAGAGGGGCCGGGATGAGGGTGTCCAGACACCCAGCAGGGGGGTGGAGCCAGCGCCCAGGGAGGCTGGAGGGCGATCGATACCAGGCGTTCGGAGACAGCTGGATGGCCATCGAAACTCCCCTCCTCTTAGATCCGTCGAGTGGCTACTCTACCACCTGGGTGGATCTTGGTGCCTCGATGTCGGGGCTTCGCTGGGGCCATGGCCAGGCCGAGGCCACGTGCTCGGGACGTGATGGGCCCAAGATGGAGTCGGGCCTGAAATGGTGGCCCGGAGTGGTAGCCGGACCTGTAGAGTTGGGGCGAGCAGGGTTCGCCGGGTTTCACGGGATAGAGCCGTGGGTTGCCAGGGGGGCTGCTCTCGTCGAGAGTTCGTGGAGGGTAGTGCCAGGGGGGCGACAGCGGGTCGGTGGAGGGCCGAGGTCGTTCCGGGCCCACCATGCGGGAGGGGTAGGACCACGCCACGAGGCCGGGTCCAACAAGATTGATTACATATAGGTCATAGCTATTAAATACAAAGAAAATACAGACAATAATGATAATGATAAATCATTTACATTCTCATCATAGTCCTCACAACAAGCAACACTATCATACCAGCATGCATACAAATCAAATCATTCAAATTCAACAGAATCATAAATCACTCCACAAAGATATTATAATCGGTGCTCAGTTGGGGACAGTTGGAACAATATCCTGAATCGCTCAGATGGTCCCCAGATGGTGACAAACGCCAACGCACGTTTCGGTGTATAGCCCAGACCAGGGCTACACCTTCCACAGGGTGGGCGTGTGGGTGGGGGAGGCACAGAGGAGAAGAATATCTGCAAAGAAATATTTACACATTTTAAGATTCAGGAATTATCAAATGTGGTTTTTAGGGTCAATTGTATTAATCTAAAAATCATTAAAAACATGGACGAGACTCCCGCAGGTTCAATTAGACAAGGTCAAAAAACAGACATCTATACACAGGGAGAGCACAGAAGAACCACTCAGAACACACCAGAGTAAGGGTGCTGAAGAGAATGAAAATCGGTTAGTGCAATGACACAGAACAATCCGATACATGAACATCTCAGAATAGGTTAAGAGAGAGCAGAAAAATGTGTAAAGAAAGATTCCAGTGCCAAATGGAATGAAAACCGATCAGAGCCACAACCAGAATAATGGGGTTTGCCAATATATCAGAAACAATTCCCGAATGGAGCGAGGCCAAACAGGCATAGGGAGCCAGAAAAGGCAGCACATGAGTGATCCGACAAAGATAGTGCTGGTTTTAAAACGATACCTTTCTTCTACAGGCAGAGCCCCGGTAGTATATCCAGGGGGAGCACGGATTTTAGCTTTAGACAAACGCGGTGTTAAAGTGGGAGAATTTCGTCTCAACTGTATAAAAAAAGATCGAGAGAAAAACCACACTCGCTAGTACACCCCTACAAGTCATATTGGGGGAAGAGACAGATAGGACACAACAAACTCATACCGGGTAGAATTCCAATCTCGTGTTCCTCCTAGAGATCAATCCCTATTGTGTTCCGACCGGCCCAGGATAGAGGCAGGGTGGCAGAGCTTCATCAATATAGGGCTGGGTCCATCGGCCCTATAAGGGAAAATTTGAAAACCAAGTTGGCAGACGTCGAATAAAAAAGGAGGTTCAAAACAATCATAAGCGGGCCATAGAGCATAGGGCTAAGGTCTAGGGCTAACCCGCTCACAAGCTATCGATGGATCAGAGACCCCTTATGAGTCCAAACAATCACAGCGCCCTACAAGAGAATGCCTCTCTACGTGGTGGATCAGTGATAATACGGGTTCCCCAGCGGAGCGGTAGGGCCGTAAACTTACATTTCTAATAAAGGACCGTGATCAAATTAAATGGCCGGCAAGAGGGCGGTGAGGTATTTAGACATATATTCCCATAGGTTACTATATCCCTCTCGCTAAATGGAAAAACTCAGGCATGGACTTACAGCTCGGGGGGGCAAGGTTAAAGTGCCCTACACTTACCGATGTAGATTTAAAGTATTCGAAGTTTTGTCCACGCGTCCAGAGCAGGGGCTGCGTGGCGGTGTCCAAGACGGCTGCCTGTGAAGAATAGGACTCACTCGGGAATCCAGTTTTTAAAGAAGCCGCAAGAAGTGGCTGAGACACAAACGCGAGCCCTTAAGTGATCGCGAGAATTGGCGTGGCCATGAACACAAAGGGCGGACCAACCAGTCGGGCAGACGGGTCGGCCATCTTAGAATATCAAACCACAGCGTGTGACCGTCTGCCTGATTAGAGGAATGAATCCTCTCGACAAATAACCTCCTACCCTGGGGAGGTGCTCGACCAGCTACTAATCAACTGAGGGGAACATATCAAAACACAAGACTAATAAAGAATACAAAAAAGTATATATATATATATACAAAATTGAAAAGGGCTATATGGAATCAGGTCCATGCCTGAAGATGACAGATGTCATGGGACCTGAAATTGCTCATGTCAATAATGCGTTTGAGCAGTTTATGGAGGGACAAGGTTATAAAGGCAGAACAGGTAGCCAGGAAGGAGAAAAAGCAGATTAGAGGTTCTAAGTGAGGGCATTGGTCCAGGGACATTCCTCATTAAGGCCCCTTTCCACACTGTTGAGATAATATATCCAAAAACCTCTCTTTTCCTTCGAATGGAGGTATGGTCTGATCCAGGACATGACTGGATCTTCTCAAGAACAGACCACTTCAAATCCAACTCGGAATGATTGTTGGATACCCAATGGCCTACAATTGGGGCGCCCACTTTGCCCATCCTGATATTAGACTTGTGTTCCCCTATCCTGGTACGTATTTCACGTCCAGTTTCCCCAATGTATGGGAGATTGCATGGACAGAGGATAATGTAGATCAAATTAGAACTACGACAATTCGTCATTTTAGTCAGGGAGATGGCATGTTCAGGGGTGGCAATGATGGTACCTGTTATGGCATTAGAGCACGCATGGCAATTCCCACATCGATGGTTGCCCATGACAGGGTGGGTGCCCATGATGGAACTTCGTACCATGGCCATGGATTCCGGTAACCTACCTTTCACAAGATGATTTTTCAGGTTTTTGTTTTTCTTAAAAGCAAAGATGGGTTTCGGTAAGTGGTCCGAATCTTGATTTAAATTGAGGAGGTGCCAGCTGGAATTGATGACCTGTCGTAACTTATTGTTCAGGTTGGAGTGTTTGGTAATACAAACGATCTTCTCCAAGGGGGCTTTAGCCCTCTGTTCGAGCATAGCCTCCCGGTTGTAATACCTTGCTCGTTTGAAGGAATCCTTAACAAGCCTATAAGGATAGCCGCATTGTATCAATTTCTCCTTCAGGATGTCCCCTTGAAGGAGGAAATCCTTCATATCAGTACGATTTCTCCTGATGTGGAGAAATTGACTAAAGGGAATACTATCCCGTTGACAGCGCGGGTGAAAGCTGCTGTATTGAAGGAGAGTGTTTCGTGCGGTGGGCTTAGTGAACAGAGAGACAAAAATCCCATTATGCTGGTGCTCCACCCAGATGTCAAGAAATTCAAACCTGTCACTACTAGAGTGGGAGGTGAATTTAAGATGGGGGTCTGCTGCATTCAACCACGCAATATACTCAGTCAATGACTCCTGGTCCCCCTTCCATATAAAAAATATGTCATCAATGAACCGGGACCAGGCCCTGACATTTTCATGGAAGGGGGCCATTTCATTGTAAATGTGGGTTTGCTCAAATGTTCCCATGTAGAGGCATGCGATGCTGGGCGCGCATGCGGCGCCCATACTTACACCGCGAATCTGGTGGAAAAAATCATTGTTGAGCTCAAAGTAATTCTCAAATCGGACTACCTCCAACCATTCAACAATGAACGAGGCATTACTGATTCCTGGTTGGGATTCAAGGATGTCCTGTATATCTGTGATCGCTCCTTCCTGAGGGATGTTAGAGTACAGGGACTCCAGGTCAAGGGTGACAAGGAGCTCCCTGTCATCAAAGTAGGGTGTTTCCTCCACTTTCGAAATTAAGTGTCCCGTATCTTTTACATAGGAGTCCAACAATGTGACCAAAGGTTTTAAAAATTGGTCAATATATTTGGACAGGGGTTCAGTGGCCGATCCTATGGTGGACCCGATCGGCCTCAGGTGGGGATCACGTTGATCTTTATGGGTCTTTGGCACCCGATATATGATACGAGAATGCCCACTTTTGCACTTTACAGAGAAGGCCCACAATTTCTTTCGAACGCTTTTAGCTGGTACTCTCCAACTAGATGGCTACCCTTGGCCAATGCTTTCTTAATGCCCACCTCCAGAGTCAAAAGAATTAATTGGGGGGGTGGAGGAGTTTCAGACATAGTACTATCAGGATATGGAACTCTCTTCTGCTCTTTCTCAGGAAGACTTCATCCCTGTTTGAATTTAGGAAACACCTCATAAAAATGAGTTTCCCTATCACTGTATGTGGACCATAAGTGCCTAGACACCTAAGGGTATTAGTGTGCTATATAAATTGTTATAACATAACATAACTTAGTCATCAAAACAGATGCACTTCCCATCCATAAGCCAACAAGCTCATTTATAGCTTAGGGGCTGCAAAGTTCCTGAGCACTTTTGATTTGATCACAGGCCCCTCAGGTAGCTCATGCAAAAAATGAGGGAGGGGGGTCCTAATTTGTTGAGGTGGTCAATTTCTACAAAGAGACTGGATTTTACAATGAAACACTACATTAGGTCAGACCACGTCAGTGGTGCTAGTCTCTCCGGGTTTTTCCACCTTAGTGAAGAGAATTCCCAAGGGGCTTGGTAGATCTCAGCCCTTTCAGCTGGGGGGACATGTGTTAGACCTGTCAGCCTTAGGGTGGTCTTCCCCTAAACCTTTTATCTCTCCTCCTCCATTTTACTAAACCTATTTTTATTGGCCTTAGTGCTCTGCAAAATTTACCATTGCTAAGATGCTTGTGCTCTCTCCGCTAAACATGGTGGAATTGGCTGATACCAAACTGGCAAATTCAATTTACTTCTAAGTCTCCAGTTAAGGAGCACTGTAGGTACCCTGTGCTTGTAAAGTAAAGGCTACAAATGGGCCTGCAACACTGATTGTGCCACATATTTAAGAAGCTCTGTCAAACATGTCCTAGGCCTTAGAATCGATAGATGTAGGGTAAGAAGAGCTAAACAACAAGTTATGAAGTAAACCTTCCTCGGCCTCCTTTTCCACCTCATACTAAACTGAGAAGAGCGCTGAGTTGCCATGATTTGCATGATCGCCGCTGTGACATGCGGTGGCTTGCATGTCACAAGTTCAAATACCAACATAGACGGCCCAGTCCCTCAGCACTCAGAGGTGGCTAAATCAGGTACTATTACATTGGGAAATAAAAGCACCTGTCATTTACAGTGCTTAGAAATGGCCCAGGCGCAATATAAAGTGTTGTGACCCAGAGATTGTCTTTTGACCACAGGACACAGTAGTAAGTCACAGGTCTTTATTCATGGGTACAACGAGCCACCGCTTCTCTCAGTCCAGAATAGAGGCACCAACTGACTCTACTTAGAACAGGCACCAAAGAGGACCATGACAACACAAGAAGGTTTTGTGTGGAACCTTAAACAAGCATATGTAGGCAAAACATATTATCTCTTTTTTTTTACAGAAATACAAACATGATTAAGTACAAAATTGCACAAAGAAACAAAAATGAAAAGCCAAAAGAAAACAAAAGAAATAAAACATAAATGAAAATATCTAAACATTACAATTAGCACAGAATAAACATTGTGCAAAATGTGGCACTACTGCAATTACAGCGTAATTACCAAGGAAGACGTCTAACACGAATAGACTTCCTTGGTACTTGGCATGTCACATTGGTTTTAGATACAGTGCCTGAGGATACAACGACTGGACCATAAGGAGGATTCCCTGAAAGCTCATCACTTCTGGTGCCATTGCAATTATCACCTGTAGATTGAACTTTCACAACCTTTGCTAGGTTCCACCACTGCCCATGACCATAACCATGACAGCACCCCCACAAACCTTCTCGACACAGACTGGTTCACCAAATGACCTACCACCTTTTTTAACAAAGCTGGTGCTTTTGATATTTTGATACGAACCCAGTCCCCAGGAGACACATTGACTGTCTTAACCTTCATCTTTTGATTGTACCTATCAGACATCTTCTTTTGTGCAGTTTAAACTCGAGTTTCAAGTGCATCATTGTCAACCCAACATGACATTTTATCACTAACAATTCTTAAGAGCCAAGCAGGATAAAGTGCAGATGTGGGTATTCTACCTTTGAGAGATATGAAAGGCGCCACTTTAGTAAGTGAATGTGGCGCAGCGCGGTAAAACCACATCATGGATCTGACCGCACCTTCAACATCATAACAATGACTCTTTGCCCACTTGATGCATTCTACCACCACTCTGTTCATCCTCTCTACTAAACCGTTGGTTTGTGGGTGTCTAACAGAGCTTCAAAGATGCTTCACGCCTGATTCACTCAAGAACACACTCATTTCCTCATTGACAAACTGCACCCGTTATCCGAGAAAAGGGCTTCCGGGAATCCCTCCCTCATGAAAATCTCTTTGAGAAAAAGAATGGCAATAGCGGCTGTGGGAGAGGAGCAGAACTTGACTTCAAGCCCCTTGCTATGGAAATCCGTAAGAACAAACGCAAAGTGTAAGTTGTGAGGGAGGATATTGAAAGGGCCAACTATATCGATGCCCACCTTAAACCATGGCTTGGTGGGGAAAGGGATGGGCTGCAGGGGAGGAGTAACAACTTTCATCCCCTTTTACGCGCCACTACAAACAACACATTCCTTGACCCTCTCCTCTATTTCCCTGCCCATGGAGGGCCACCAATAATGCAGTCTGACCCGCTTTTTAGTCATGGTTGCCCCCAGATGGCCATCATGTGCACAGTCAACCAACATAGGGGCTCATTATGATGGAGGATTTTCCGCATCCTCCGGGCCGGCGGAAGCCACCGCCGGCCCGGAGGATGCGGAAAATCCTCTGCGGACCCACCAAAGACCCACCGCCACATTAGGATGGCTGGTGGGTCCTGGTTTCAGTCCGCCGCTTTTCCGCCATGGTTGACTTACAACCGCGGCGGATAAGCTGTAACATGGCTGGCGGTGTCTATCAGACACCGCCAGCCATATTAGGATGGAGTAAAAAGTATGCTTTTCCACGGCGGCTTTTCTGCCGTGGAAAAGCATACGGACCTTCACTTCAGGGGCCTGTTGCGGGCCCCCTGGGTGAAGGGGGGGTGGGGGTGCACTTGGGGGGTACCTATGGTACCCCCCTGCATTTGTGTGCACAAAGCAGCAGGCACCGCGTGGTACCTGTCGCTTTGTGCACGCAAATGCTGTGCATGCATTTTTACCATTGCGGCGGGTGCAGCTTGAAGCTCCACCCGCCGCAATGTTAAAAATAGAGGATGTGACCGCCACCCTGGCAGTCACATCCTAATCTGTATGGAGGAACCGCCGCTGCCCCTGCGGACGGTCCCTCCTACTCTATGGTGGCGGACGGACTCAAGTCCGTCCGCCATCATAATCGGCCCCTTAGTACGGACGTTCATGGGGGGAACGCATCTACCATCTTTCATGACCACTCCGTCCTCAATGGACATTTCTTCAGCCACTTTCCAAAAAGGCTGAATAGCCGGGGAAACACATCTTTCCCTGGGCCAACCTTTCCCAATGTATTCTTTGACTTTAGCCAGACAGGAATCTTGACTCAACGCCTCCTTCCATTCTGTCTCGCTGCAAGCTTTGCTTTCAGCAGCATCGACAACAGAAATAAAACAATCCTCCTAGTCTTCCTCCACATCCATAGTGTCATCTTCACTTAAGGGAAGTCTTGACAACATGTCAGCCCTCAAATTCTGCTTTTCTGGAATGTGCTTAACCGTAAAATCATACTGCAGGAGTTTGGTGGTTAAACGTGCAATGCGAGGCGTAGCATACTTGAGACGTTCTCCCCCCAATATGTATAGCAGGGGTTTATGATCAGTTTGTACAACAAACTTCCTGCCCCAAACGTACGTTCTGAATTTTTCACATGCCCAATAACAAGCCAAAAGCTCCTTTTCTAACAGTGAATAGTTCAGCTCAGGATCTCTCGGAACTCTAGATGCATAGCTAATAGTAACCTGTAGATTGTGTAAGCACTGCCCCTAGACCATAATTGCAAGCATCAGCAGTGATGGTACAAGGGACTGCCAGATCATATGCTCTGAGTGTTTTGGTGTTCACCATTTCGGATTTGACCAGCTCAAAAGTTTCCTAACAGTTGCTATCCCACACAAATGAAACATTTGTCCTCAACATATTGGAGAGTTCCTTCATCTTGCTAGCATAGTCAGGAATAAAGCGTGAGTAAAACTCACACAACGCCAAAAAAGAAAGTAGTTTATGCTTATTTTTGGGACATTGATACTCAACCGCCGTTCTTACCAAACCAGATTTGGGACTTACACCATCAGCAGAAACTAGACGTCCTAGAAATTCTATCTCTCTTTTCCAAAACTCACACTTGTTTTTTTTTTTTTTTACAACAATGCCTTTTTCCTCATAAGTGCCAAGCACAGTCCTCAAAATCTTATCATGTTCCTCTAAATGTTTTGCAAAAATGAGTATATCATCTTGGAAGATGACAACGCCCTTCACATGTGGTAGCACTGACTGCATGGCTCTTTGGAACACCGAGGCCGCGGACGCGAGACCAAACGGCATCCAACACAATTGGAAGGATTCAAGAGGAGAATTAAAAGCAGTATGATGACGTGAATCATCCTTCAACAAGATTTGATGGTATGCGGATGCTAAGTCAATCTTGGAGAACCATTGTGCATCCCTCAATTCCTCTAACAGATCACCAATTTTGGGTAGCGGATGGGCATCAACCCAGATTTCTTTGTTAAGGCTTCTCAGATCGATGCACAAACAGATCTCCCCATTCTGGTTTCGTGCGACCACCAATGGACTTAACCATAAACTGGATTCCACTGGCTCAATGATCCCAGACTTGTCCAATCTGTCTAATTCCAACTTGAGATCACCCCTGAGGCTAAATGGGACGGACCTGACCTTGTGCTTCACATGCACATCATCCTTTTTAATTTTGATCCTGTGCTTGAAACCTGCAATTTTCCAAAGGGTGTCAGAAAACACTTTTGGAAATTCTTGTTCTAAACAAAGAGACTCGGGCATGTCTTGTACAACTAAGACTTGTTCACTTGTACCAGGCCTCAGCACCATGCCAAAAAGGCCCTGGTGATACCACCTAAGGATGTTCAAGCCACGAACAGCAACGTAGATTTTACCCTGAATCCTACGTCCTTTAAACTCCATAACATCCTCAATGGAGCCTTCCAAGTCTATTTTGCATCCCTCATATGACACAGGTGCTCTATAAGGGGGAAAAAGTGTTCTGTCGCACCAAGACTTCCTGAAAAGCTCATATGTGATCATAGTTATGCGTGCACATGAGTCCACCAACAACTTCAAACACACATCGCCCACCAACACTTCAACAGAGGGATCAACACATTCAGAGGGGTCACCAGTAACAATATCATCATCTGTGACAATCACGTCTTGAACAATGTCACTATCACACAACTGTTCATTCTTCACTACACAATTTACTTTCTCACCCTTGTTTAGACTAGATTGACAGACGTTGGCCAAATGTCCAATCCTTCCACACTTGTGACATTTGGCATTCTTACCAGGACTGAATCTGTTGTCCACGCCATGTGGAGGGTAACCACACCTGTAACAAATATTTTTTCTTTTGAAACATTCCTTTCTCATTAGGTTTGGCTTTTCGAACGGTGCTGCTAGAAGCATTGGTAGAGACAACAGCATTGGCGGTTTCCTTCGAAGTAGAATTCACACTCAACTCCTTATTCGAGTTTTGTGCCAATTCTACACTTTTCGCCACTTTAATGGTCTCTTCAAGACTGGGGTTATCCATAGTAAGCAACTTTTGTTGGATTCGCTTATCATAGCAGTGTGTAAACAACTGGTCTCTTACCAATTGGTCACGCTTCTCACCTAATTGGCACTCTGCACACAGTTTACGCACTCAAATATGTATCCACATTCTCACTCTGAAGTTGCGCATACTTAAAAAATGTGTGCCTCAAAACTACTAAACTGGGTTGTACATGGAATTTGATCACTAGTTTCTTAACTGCTTCTTGGTATTCGTTGAATACTTCTCCCTCTGCCAACACAATTTCAGGAAGGTGTTTGAAGACCTCCCTACCTTCAAACCCTAATGAATTGAGTAGAAGACAATTTTTCCTTTCCGCCCTATATCTTGAAGCCCCAATGGCACCTATATACGTTTCAAAAGCATCAAACCATGGCCTCCATTGGATCTGAGGTGTACCAGGGCTCTCAAGAAATGGGGGTGGAGGGTTCACAGATTGCATATTTAAAATGTATATATTTGTAATGCTACACAAGTAACAAGTGCAATAATCAGAAAGCAAGCTAAACTGTGCTTCTGAATATATTGCACCCCTTTTCCTTTAATAAACCATATTCACCATATTCAACTATACATGCAATGGTAGCAAGATAAATGTGGCAAATGACCCACTAGATGGTAGTATAATGCCAAAGATCAAGTAATGTACCACATGAAATCAGATTATTGAAAAATTTACGAGTCCTGAAACCATCAAACACACATTTGGCCGGCAAAAAAAATCCAACCTATTACACCAAACACAGGCTGTAAGTCAACATATTAAACGCTACATGTAAAAATAAAACGAAGAATGTCACTGAGAGCTCAAAATTTACACAGTTACAGTACCACTGAGCAGTGTCTTCTTTTGTTGAAATTCCCCGCTGCTCCGTGAAGAAACTGCCACAGGAATGTCAAATAACAGCACTGAGCTGTGAGAAGCGTTATGACAGGAAACTGACGAAGCGTGGATGACGCTTACGCACGCACAGCGCTGATGACCTATCACTGGATGAAATTCCAGAACACAGTCGGTGAAGCCTGATGGAGCGAGATAGAAAACAAAATTTTGTTTAATCTCGTGAAGTCACATTTCCATAACATGAATAATAATATTAATGATTTGTGATATGTCGTGCTAATACAACTTAGATTAAACTTTACACATGGGGGGACTAACATGTGTGCTCATAAACGTGCATAATTGTTGCATCTTTTTTGTTCGTGCAAAATAATAAAACAATTTATTGTTTTCGTTTTTGTCATTACTAACTGCTGCAAACTTAAAAAGAAGCATGTGCTTGTTTTGCTTTTCCTTGTCTGTGTGATGTCATTTCTACTATTCTAGGTGCATTTTAAGTCTCATGGAGTAACGGAGACTGGTAGATATAAACGCTGCTTTATTTGTTTGCATTGGCTAGGTAACATTTTGATTAATCGGGTGGGTTAATTAATTAGTAAATCCTGGGGTGGATACAGAATCTACATTATTTCTTACATTAATACTTTTCTTGTGTTTGTTTTATATTAGAAATCATAAGTTGCCTGCTTTTGGGCCTAGTCACTTGAGACGCAGAAAAGAGCTGACTTGTAATTCTGCAAAAGTCACGAGACGCCCATTCTGAATTAAAGCGATTGTCAAAAGCTGCATTCACAAAGCAAAAACTGATGTGTTGTCATCATTCTGTCGGAGATGGCCAAGGTCGAAAGTGAACATTTTGTCAGCCTTAACTTGGCATCCGCGGAAGTTGCTTGGACGTAGTGAGAACAAATTTGAACATTTGTTGCAAACTCAGGAAGCTCCTGGTTTCACGTGGAAGAGACAATGGTCTTTATGAAACATGAGCTAATGGAACTTTTGAAAAGTGGGTGACATGTCACTTGTCACTCTCAGCCAATGGGACGTCGAAGATTTCTGAAAACTTTCCTTTGCTTAGTTTAGTTAGCATAGAAAGGTATAAAAAGTCATGCCCCTAGGGATGGGCTGGCTGCTGCTTTCTGACTTTCCGATGAGGGTGAAGTGCTGACGGACTTTGCGTGGAGCACGTAAGAATCCTCAAAGAACTTTACTTTAAATTCTATCTATTTAGCTCAGTTAGGGAATTAGGTTTTAGAAATGCTAAACTTTATATATTCACTTTAAATTCGATTCACTTGCTTAAATTGTATTTTCTCATATTTCTTTACAATCATGCTTGGTTTATTGCTAATAAAATTCATTTATAAAACTATCAACTTATATACCATAATTTAGTAAATAAAATCTTACTTTTGACAAACAAGCTGGTCTTGGTTATTCAGGAGTGTAGGTTACTATTAGCTAGATCACGTCGCCAATGGTGGTCGTTTAAATGGTTAAGTTTTATTCTAATGACAATATTCCTTTCGCAGATGTATAAAATGTATATAGTTTGTAGATAATGTGTATATAGATTTAATCTGACCACCTGATTCAGTAGGCCCAAAATATGTCAGGTTTATAAATGGGTCCATATTTTAGTATAGAATTTTGTTTATAGGTTATGAAGTTGGGTAGCGTTGTTTATGATATATTTTCTATAGGCCGCTGGATCAATTCTCTGGTAGCAGAAATTGATGGTTGCTAAGAGTAACCAAGGTAATATGGTGGTTGCTAAGGGTTACTAAAATATTATGGTATGGAAATAGGATCGATGTTTTAACACATGTTGAGTTCGTTTTTCGTGCTATCTGTAAGCTATACCGGTATAGATTGTGTGGCGAGAAATTAGTCACGCAAGCCATCTGTTCTGTTTGTAGTGATATCGCCGAGTATCACAAGAGGTATCGCCGTGTACCATAGTGTTGTCGCCGAGCAGCACAGTTTTAGGGCTAGGTCCGAATCTTGTAAAGTGAGGGTTTTCTAAGAAATTAAAGCAGCATGAGAATAGGGACAAAGCGCCTTCCATAAAACTCACTGTGATGAGAGTATTAGTTATATCCGAGCTTGAGTGAAGGGTAAATTAGCGTCGGTGCATGATTATCTATAAACAGGTTAGAGTCCTGTACGGGTACATGTTTCATATCTATAAACAGGTGAGAGCCCTGTACGGATAACGTCGTTATTTTGCTAACGGTGCATGATTTCTATAAACAGGTGAGAGTCCTGTACGGATTTCATGTGTGTTTGAAAATTAGGGAAATTTCAGTGTGAAAGTGCGAGTTTGAATTGTATTTTATGTTCAAGTGGAACTCTTAGAACTTTCACTTCGCGGTGGGTTCAGAGCAAAGCGAGTTCATAATTATACGTGTTAGAAGGGTGGGGTAAGGGTTACTCTACTGACAATTGAATATTATCCTTAGTGTGAATAGCGCCGTCTATTCCGAAGTGTGGATACTTGAATGTATGTAAACTATCCTAAATAGTGAAACGAACAGATGTTGTCTTTATAGTCATTGTTAAGAATTAATTTACACTGAAAAGTGTTCTTAAAATGGCGCTGTGAAAAGATTTTGCGAAGGAGGGGTAAGCGCCAGTAGTGAGAAACGAGAAACCGCAGCTGCTGTGTACGTCACAGAGCCGCGCTGGGATTGGGTGACCTACGTCACAAGCTATATTCTGATTGGCTCTTGAGTCTCTGACGGCCTGTGAGCTGATTGGTCATTCGGAAAAACTCCAAATTTATTGGTTGAGCAGAAAAGTGACGTAGCTCAACTGTCATTGGCTTGTTGGTGTGTTTCGCGCACGGATTGGTTGTTTTACGGAACATCCCGGAAATATTTTACGAACGATTTTGTGAATTAGATTTAACTCTTAAAAATGAGTTATCATTTTAAACATGTTGAGAAAAAGCCAACATTATTTCAGAAGTTCAAGAATTTATTTTCACCTGACAAGAAAATCGAAACGCGAGGTGGTAAACTACTTCATAAGTATAAAACACCTGCAGCGTATATGGAAGGTGAATATGGATATCATACTGTCTTATGGTTCGACAGTTGGAAACGCTATACTAAAAACGACGGTGTTTTAACTTGGCCTGATGATGGTTCATTTAATGTAAAAGTTTTAAGAAATTTACGAGAGAAAATGAATGCTCTTGTTCCGAAACCGAGACCAACTCAATTTGAAGCTTTAGTTGAGTGGGAAGACGAGATGTATCAGTTACAAAGAGAAGCTAGTGGGATTAAAAGACCTTCTAAAAATCCACCTTGGAGAAGAGAAACTCATGAAGATAGATTGCGAATGTGGAGACAGGGAAACATGAGTGAAGGATTGTATTTAATTCATGAAATGGTAATGGGTTCTCCTACAGGGAAATCTATGGAAAGTGAATCTGAGGATGCAGTTATGGAAGAAATATATACAACTGCTAGAAAGAATCAGCCTTTGAGACCTCCTAGATCATGGTCTACTCCGGTGGTTTCTACTGAAACTTCACCGAGTGCACCTCCAATTAATGAAGCTCCTAAACTTTATCCTAATAATTGTGAAATCATTGAAACTCCTAGAAGACCAGAATTCGAGAATGCTCGAAATGAAGGTAGACATTTTACAATGGCTCCAAGAGCAAGAGAACCTCCAAAAGATTATACAAGAGAGGCAAGAAATGTTGAAGATGTTGATTATAATGAATATATAAGATCAAAAGAAGAATTAATAAAAAGAATGACAAAAGGCATGGAAGCTGTGACAGTTCCAGTAACAATTGGTCCTGTTCAGCCCGTATTTGATCAAAGAGAAACAAACAAAACTGGGTTAACTATTCCTTTAAATACAGAAATTCAAAAGGCTGCTGAAAAATTTTATTCAGACTTATCTGAAATAAACTCTTCTAAATCGAGAATGCCTGATTTAACCTTTAATGAGGATTTATCTCCAAAAACACCAATGGGTGCTATATCAGATATAGGGAGTCCTGAAGTCAGGGTAACCACACCAAAAATTGATGTGGCCAAATTAAAAGCGAATATCGAAGAATTAATAATTGGAACAATTGGTCCAGATAGTTTAAATTACTATCGAGATGATGAACTACTGTTCATTTGCAAAAGCATTCAGTGGAAAACGAAAAACAAATATGATCAACTAGAGGATCTAGCAGCAGAACTTGAAATTGATGTGAGTAAACAAAAGAATTTTGCAAAACATTACAGATTAGATTTTTCAGAAAGTGACATTGAGAGTTTAAACTCAATGGGAAGAATAGTTCATATTAAAGATTTGATTGTCTATATCAAAAAGCTAGGAGAACTGAACAAATGGAGAGTAAAATGGACGAAAAAGAAGGAAGATGAAAGATTGGAAAAATTGTCAAAACAATTTCCAATGAGAGAAATTGCAGGTGGAGGATATGTTCATGTCCCTTGGTCGAGACAGGACATTCTGTTATTTACAAATGACTTTCCAAAATTGAGGGAAAAACCAGTTGAGTGGTACAGGCAAGTCGATAGATTTATCAAAGTGTCAAAAGTTCTGTGGATTGATTTAGATGGATTTTTTAATATTGTCGTTCCATCTGATCTTTGGACAGAATGTAAAATATCGATTAGTTGGCCAAAAACAGAACCTGAGCGAATTAAAGAAACAGGTGCTCCAAATCCACTTGTAATGGATTTCTATGAGAAAGTAATTGTTTGGATGAAAAACAAAATTCCACCCAAAGAAGTCGATTGGGTTAAAATAGAAAGGACAGAACAGGAAACTAAAGAATCAGTTCATTCTTTTTATGAAAGACTACTGTTAATTTTTAAACAATACAGTGGTTATGAAAAATTAGATGAAAAAGACATGAGCCATTTTGTCTATAGATTTGTTTATGGACTAAAACCTGAAATTGGAGAAATGATCAGAAATAGTATTGTCGGATGGCAATCACTATCTGTAGATGATATTCTAAGAAAAGCAAAGTATTGTAGCGATGAAATAGAAGTAAAACAGAAGAAGCTGAAAGAGAAAGCCATGTGGGCTCAGGTAAAGGTGGCTGAGCAACAGATTGCCAGCATGGGAAATAAGAACACTAATTTTGTTCAAACTGGAAATACAAACCAGATACAAGGAAAGTTTAAAAGTAATAATTTCCCAAAGAAATTTAGCCCAAAGATTGAGGAGTTGAAACAAAGATTACCTTGTTTTAATTGTGGCGAAATTGGACATTGGAGAGACGAGTGTCCTCATCCTCCTAAAAACTTAAAGAATCCCTTATTGAATCCACAGATGCAGAATGGTGTTGACCTGCAGCGACAGCTACAGATGCAACAGGGGTTAAACGAATTTAATATTCAGCGACAGTTACAGCAACAGCAACAACAACAGGTGAATAATCGTCAAGACCAATTACCACAACCACCTTTTCCGAATTGTGGGGGAGTTCAAAAATATAATCCAAACGTGGGATTTCAGGGAAGTGAACAGGTAATAAAACCACAAAAACAGCAAAAGCAGCAAAGGGTTCAAATGCAAAATGCTTCACAACAATTTTTATTAACAGAAAGTCAAGATAGCGATTCTGATGATTATTATTGACGGTGCCCGAGAGAGGAGGAAGAGTGTATTGTTGGAGCCACTCTTGAGGTTGACCAGTCTGGTCCTTTTGTAAACGGGAAAGTTAATGATGTAGACATCACTTTTCTAGTGGACACTGGTGCTACCCGTTCTACTGTTAGATCAGTGGAAATTGAAAACCTACCTCTCTCTGGGGATACCATCCAAGTTGTCGGAGTAAGTAATCAACAAATTAAAACTGACTTAACTGATCCAGTACCAGTTGAAATTGGAAACTACAGAGATAAACACAGATTTGTGGTTTGTAATAGTAGTCCAGTAAATCTATTGGGCAGAGACATCCTATGTAAAATGAATTGTAGAATATATTGTTCTCCTGATGGAGTTGAGTTACAAACAATGGAGGAAGATGGTTTATACAGAATGACAATGATGATGATAGAAGCAGAAGAAACAAAATTGTTTCCTGCATTTGAAGAAAAAGATTTACCTGAAGAACTCAAAGAAACAGTGAAATCTGAAATATGGGATTTTACTGGAAATGAGATGGGTCTAATGAAAAACGTAGATCCAGTTAAAATTACATTGAAACAGGGAATAGAATTTCCAAACACTCCACAATATAAAATGAAAACAGAAACAATTGAAGGTATTACACCTATAATTGAAAAATTAATCAAGCAAGGTGTATTAAAAGAAATGGAGAGTAGTTCTTGTAATTCACCAATTATGGGAGTTAAAAAGTCTAACGGAACATTTAGAATCGTACAAGATTTGAGAAAGGTTAATCAAATTGTCGTTCCATGTTGTCCTGTGGTTCCAAATCCAGCAGTAATTCTATTTCAGATTCCACATGATGCTGAATGGTATACAGTCATTGACCTTTGCAATGCATTCTTTACTGTTCCCTTACATCCAGACAGTTATGAAATCTTTGCTTTCAGATTCCAAGGTAAGACCCTCGGATGGTCAAGAATCCCTCAGGGCTATACAGAAAGTCCTTCAATTTTTAACGAACTGTTAAAAAGATCATTAGAAGACCTAGACTTACCTGGTAGGTCTACGCTAGTGCAGTATATTGATGATTTGTTAATAGCTGCAAAGACAAGAGAAAATTGTGTAACAGACACAATAATTCTGTTAAATCGCCTTGCAGAAGAAGGACATAAAGTGTCCCCAGCAAAACTACAGTTTTGCAAACAAGAAGTAAAATATCTTGGTCACAGAATTGCAAAGGGAAAAAGACAAGTAACAATAGAGAGAATAAAAATGATTCAAGCAATGTTACCACCAAGAACACAAAGACAGGTAAGAATGTTCTTGGGAATGGTTGGTTACTGTCGACAATGGATAAGTGGATTTTCAGTAATTGCAAAACCACTACAAAGACTGACAAAGTCAGATGTAAAAGATCCAATTATTCTCAATGATGCTGAGATGGACTCTTTTGAGAATCTGAAAAAGAGCTTATGCCAAGCTCCTGCTTTAGGTATGCCAAATTATGAGAAAGATTTTGAACTGTATTGCAGTGAGAGAGAAGGATGTGCATTATCTGTGTTAATTCAAAGACATGGAAATTTAAAGAAACCTATTGCATACTTCTCTGCAGTTCTTGATCCAATTGCAAAAGCATTACCAGGTTGTTTGAAAGCAGTTGCAGCTACAAGTATCAGCCTCGAACAAAGTGAGGGGATCATTATGGGATTTCCAGTGAAAGTTTTTGTGCCTCATTCAGTTGAAATATTACTGACAAGAGGAAAGACTCAACATTTAACAAGTAGCAGATTGACAAAGTATGAGAAAATCATACTAGGAGCAGATAATGTTTCGATTTCAAGATGTTTGAATCTGAATCCTTCTACATTACTGCCTGATTCTGAAATTGTTGATGACATTGAAACAGAACATGAATGTTTAGATGTCATGGAATTCTGCACTAAACCAAGAAAAGACATCAAAGACAGACCTTTGTCTGAATCGGATTTTGTCTACTTTGTAGATGGGTCATGCTTAAGATCCGAAGGAGGTGTCTTAAAAGCTTCATATTCAGTTTGTACAGTCGTAGATGTTGAAGAAGCATCATGTCTTGAAGGAGTTCGTTCAGCACAAGTGGCTGAATTAATTGCTTTAATTCGTGCATGTGAAATATCAAAGGATATAAGAGTTACCATCATTACTGATAGTCAGTATGGGTACGGAGTTGTGCATGATTATGGACAACTCTGGTCACAGAGAGGATACATGACATCAACAGGATCACCAATTAAAAATGCAGTTTTCATTAGGAGATTAATCGAAGCAATACAATTGCCAAAAGAAATCGCCATTGTTAAGTGTGCAGCGCACACTAGAGGAACTGATTATATTTCCAAGGGAAATGCCTTCGCAGATGAAACAGCTAAATACTGCGCAAGGAAAAATTATTCATACAATCGGGAGAGGAGTAAAGAAACTGATTCAAATTCATTAATGCTAACAACTGTTGTAGAGACATGGCATGAGATTAGAGATTTACAAAATGAAGCAGAAGATGAAGAAAAAGACTTGTGGTTAAGATCAGATTGTAGACCACGTGAAGAAGATGGAGTGTGGGTTTACAAAGATGGCAGAGTAGTCTTACCAAATTGCTTGATTGCTGACATGGCCAGATTATATCATGGTCCAGCACATCTGGGAAGAGATTCTATGGTTAGACTTTTCAGAGAAACATGGTTCAATACCAAGTTTAGAACTATTGCTGAATCTTTTTGTCAAAGGTGTTTGTCATGCCAACAAATGAACCCAAACAGAAAATCAGTGGTGGGGACAGGAATAATTGGTCGAGAAGGTGGTCCCTTTACCAGATTACAAATGGATTTCATTGAAATGCCATTACACAATTGTTTGAAATATGTGCTTGTAATTGTTTGCTTATTTTCAAGATGGGTAGAGGCTTTCCCTACACGACATTGTGATTCAATTACAGTGGCAAAACTAATGCTCAGAGAAATCATCCCAAGGTACGGTTTTCCAGTCACTATTGAGAGTGATGGAGGAAGCCATTTTGATAACAAACTGATGAAGTTAATTTGCGAAGCTTTGAGCATTGAGCAGAAAATACACTGTGCATACAGACCAGAGGCATCAGGAGTAGTTGAACAAATAAATGGAACAATTAAAAACAGAATTGGAAAAATGTGTCTTGAAACAGGTATAAAATGGACCGATGCTCTTCCACTTGTTTTGATGTCATTAAGAAGTACACCAGATAAAAAGACAGGTTTGAGTCCTCATGAAATTTTAATGGGAAGAGTTATGAGGCAAGCTTTTGTACCTGTAGGTAAACTGTTGAGCATAAATGACAGTGCTATTTTGGATTACTGTAAAAGGTTATCTGATATGGTAACTTCTGTGTCTAATCAGGTGGGAACTGAAGCTCAATCAGATGAAAAGGTTTTGACACATGATCTGAGACCTGGCGATTGGGTCAGAACGAAAGTACATCGGAGAAGGAATTGTCTAGCTCCTAGATGGCAGAAACCTAGGCAGATAATTTTGATCACTACTAATGCTGTAAAGTGCAGAGGATTGAAACGTTGGATTCATCCTAGTCATACTATTCCAGTACCAACTCCTGAGAGTTCTGATGTTGAAAGTGATACCACAGACGATTCTGATTCTGAGGCAGAAGGCAAAACAGAAGGTGAAATAATTCCAGATTCTGAAGATCGACAAGAAAGTCGACATCTGGAAACTGTGCCAGTGAATGGAAATTTGACAAGAAAAGACTTGGAAATAATTGAAATAGATTCTGAAGGTGAAGAGAATCTGTTAAAAGGAAAGATAACTGAAGATTCGGTTGTCTCCATTGAAGACAAAGAAGCAGAACAAAAAGAAGTTTCAGACCAGGAGAGTATCGAAAGGCAGAGAACAAACTCTGAAGTAAGGAACAGAAATCCGAAATCTGGGAAGTTAGAGGTAATTGAGGAAGAGGAGGAGAACGAATTACCGAGTACCAGTGATGGAAGACAAAGTGAAGTTCCTGAAGGAGTGAAATTGCCGAATAGAGAAGTTCCTGAGTCAATTGAAATTTCAGACTACGAAACTGAAGAAAGTGACGTGGAAGGTGAAAGTGAAAACAGAAAGAAAAGGACTTGGAAGTCAGAATCAAATAATTCTGAACCAAAGAAGAAGTACGTGAGAAAAGCAGACTACTGGCCAGGTGGAAGATTGAGAGTCAGATTGATCAAAAAGCCAAAAGAACAAGTTGAAGAAATCAGTAGTCAAAAGAGTCCTGGAAAAGAAGTTGGAGTTGGAAGAAAAATTGAAGTGATATCGAGAAAAGGGAAGAGAATAATAAGACCAAACCAAAAATACAAGTCTCCTGAGTGGACTTACTTAGTAATTCCACCTGTTATTGACATATATGATAGTAGTGAAGAAGAAAACGAAATCCAAGAAATTAGTGACAATGATTGAAGTACAAAAATATTAAATTGGCAAAAGGCTGAAGAAAATTTGTTAGTTGACACAAGGTCGAAGAAAAACTGTTTAGTTGAAGAAAACTTATGTATGACATAAGGTCGAAGAAATCTTGTTTAGGGTTTTAAAAAAAAAAAAAAAAAAAAAAAATATTTTAAAAGGGGGGTGTAAATATAAATTTAGAATTTTAAAATTTATTTTTATTTTATTTTTTTTGAAGCTAAAATTAACCAAGAATGCCTTATGTTAAGGAGAGCACTTCAAAGTGTTCTGTTTTTAAAAGATGCTGTAAGATGACTCTGGTGTGTCTGCTCATTTTAGTTCTGCTCTGGTTGGTTCTAGCTGTAATTATCCCTTTGGAGATGAATAGAGAATTACACAAAGTTAACATAACAAGCAAAGCTCTGGTTAGCCAAACTAAACATAGTGCGTCTGCAAAAGTTATTGATCATCAGCCTAACATTCATCAAGATAAATCAATTGGTGATTTTTCAAGTAATACATTCACAAAGCTATTGAGTGAATATGTTAAGGTAATGGATGCAAAAGACTGCTACGTCTGCGTTAAATTACCTGCTTCTGTTTCTGAGGGAGTAACATATAATATGCTTCCTCTCACTTATGCTGTAACATGTAGTGTATTAACTAGTTTATTTTATCAAACTGGACGTTTAGAATATTACTATTCAAATTATGATGAAATTTTTGCAAATATTAAGATTGATAATGCTTTAAATAAGCATAAGAAAGCAAAACAAATGAGAGAATTTTTCCTTGTTACTAATGAACTCACTTACGAGTATGCTTACAAGAATAATCTAACATGTAAATTAAGTGCTGAAGGAAAGAAATTTTTGAATATGGTTGAGGAGAGAAGAGCAATTTATAAGAGGAATGAATTAGTCAAGCAGACTAAGTCAGGCTTCTGGCAGAGAGAGGATGAGAAATTAAATGGCAAAATGCTTGAAAATGTTGCAATTCACATAGACAAACCAGTTAGTGGAAAGCTTTGCATTAGAAGAGATAACACACTTTTTGATAATTACTTTGTAGGTGCAAGTAACTGTGAAGATACTTATCAGATTTTGGGAGGTTGGGGATTTAAAGGTGGAAAAGATCCTATCTTTCCTGGGATTTATTTTGTTTGTGGTGACAAAGCCTACTACAACCTTCCAGACCACTGGTATGGAACTTGTTATGTGGGAATTGTTTTTCCTAAAGTGTTTCATGTTGACAGAGATTCAGAAGGATTGTTTAAAATTCATAATTATGTAAATAGAGTTAAAAGAGAAACTTTTACTGAAGTTCTGGGAGATATTTTTCAAGCTGTAATACCTTTTGTTGGTATAACCCTAAATGCAGGGAGAATTAGAAAATTGTCCACTATAGTTGATAGATTATCAACTGACACAGCTGATGGATTTCAATTAGTGAATGTTGAAGTTATTGCAATTAGATCTATGGTAATTCAAGACCGCCTTGCTTTAGACATACTCCTAGCAAAAGAGGGAGGAGTCTGTGGCATTTTACATGTACAACATTGTTGTACATATATACCTGATGAAAGTAAGAATATTGAAATGTATATTAAGAATATTACACAAATGCATTCAGAGATAATTCCTTTAGAAGAAGATGATTTTACAGGGAAACTTTCAAAAAGGTTTCAAGCAATTAAAAACTGGTTTCATAATATCGGAAGTTCAATTCTTGGCAAGATTCTGGCACCTTTGATTATAATAGTATTCATTTTTATTTTGACCAAAATAGGTTGTTTGTTACATAAAAGAAAGAAACAGTTGAAAGAAAAGAAAAGAATCTATAAACTTAGAAAAGAAGAAGAAAGGGAGATCGAATTACAGGAGTTACATAGAGAACGTTATGCTAATTCCAAAGATTATGCAGAAACAGACTTTTAGGTTTACTGATACAAATGAATTTGAATCGATTTCTTAAAAAATTTAAATTATCAAAATTTTGAGTGCTGGTGTGGTGATTTGTTAATCACCAGATGAGGGAGTTGATGGAGCGAGATAGAAAACAAAATTTTGTTTAATCTCGTGAAGTCACATTTCCATAACATGAATAATAATATTAATGATTTGTGATATGTCGTGCTAATACAACTTAGATTAAACTTTACACATGGGGGGACTAACATGTGTGCTCATAAACGTGCATAATTGTTGCATCTTTTTTGTTCGTGCAAAATAATAAAACAATTTATTGTTTTCGTTTTTGTCATTACTAACTGCTGCAAACTTAAAAAGAAGCATGTGCTTGTTTTGCTTTTCCTTGTCTGTGTGATGTCATTTCTACTATTCTAGGTGCATTTTAAGTCTCATGGAGTAACGGAGACTGGTAGATATAAACGCTGCTTTATTTGTTTGCATTGGCTAGGTAACATTTTGATTAATCGGGTGGGTTAATTAATTAGTAAATCCTGGGGTGGATACAGAATCTACATTATTTCTTACATTAATACTTTTCTTGTGTTTGTTTTATATTAGAAATCATAAGTTGCCTGCTTTTGGGCCTAGTCACTTGAGACGCAGAAAAGAGCTGACTTGTAATTCTGCAAAAGTCACGAGACGCCCATTCTGAATTAAAGCGATTGTCAAAAGCTGCATTCACAAAGCAAAAACTGATGTGCTGTCATCATTCTGTCGGAGATGGCCAAGGTCGAAAGTGAACATTTTGTCAGCCTTAACTTGGCATCCGCGGAAGTTGCTTGGACGTAGTGAGAACAAATTTGAACATTTGTTGCAAACTCAGGAAGCTCCTGGTTTCACGTGGAAGAGACAATGGTCTTTATGAAACATGAGCTAATGGAACTTTTGAAAAGTGGGTGACATGTCACTTGTCACTCTCAGCCAATGGGACGTCGAAGATTTCTGAAAACTTTCCTTTGCGTAGTTTAGTTAGCATAGAAAGGTATAAAAAGTCATGCCCCTAGGGATGGGCTGGCTGCTGCTTTCTGACTTTCCGATGAGGGTGAAGTGCTGACGGACTTTGCGTGGAGCACGTAAGAATCCTCAAAGAACTTTACTTTAAATTCTATCTATTTAGCTCAGTTAGGGAATTAGGTTTTAGAACTGCTAAACTTTATATATTCACTTTAAATTCGATTCACTTGCTTAAATTGTATTTTCTCATATTTCTTTACAATCATGCTTGGTTTATTGCTAATAAAATTCATTTATAAAACTATCAACTTATATACCATAATTTAGTAAATAAAATCTTACTTTTGACAAACAAGCTGGTCTTGGTTATTCAGGAGTGTAGGTTACTATTAGCTAGATCACGTCGCCAATGGTGGTCGTTTAAATGGTTAAGTTTTATTCTAATGACAAAATTCCTTTCGCAGATGTATAAAATGTATATAGTTTGTAGATAATGTGTATATAGATTTAATCTGACCACCTGATTCAGTAGGCCCAAAATATGTCAGGTTTATAAATGGGTCCATATTTTAGTATAGAATTTTGTTTATAGGTTATGAAGTTGGGTAGCGTTGTTTATGATATATTTTCTATAGGCCGCTGGATCAAGCCCTTCGCAGTGAGGCAGATGATGCTGAGCAATCACTGAATCCTCTGTAGGATTCTATTGCGTCATCATTCTTCCCTTGCAGCTGAAGAGTAATGAGCTCCATTCCAACAGGCACTCCAAATGGTTGTGAGATGGGAGAGTCTCAGATCCAGCACACAGCCACCCAAGAGTGATTCTCCTTACAAGGAGACACAAGTGGACATCAAGAGCAGACACCAGAGCCCTCCCGTTAACCTCCTCACCGCACTGTAGATGCAGCTTTCACGAAGATTCACTGGCAGCCGCTGGAGAAGTTTTGAATTAAGCTTCTCTTCAAGGTCAAACAGCCGCTGGAGGAGTTAAGAGATAATTTTCTTCGTGGATGGTGGTGTTCTCTTCTTCGTCCGATTACTTTTCATATATCACCTTGTGTCTGGCTGTGAATGCACCTTTTGTTTCTCTCTAAGGCACATACCATGAACAGCGTGAAGTTGCGGTGGCTCGCCCGGTCGTCGCCAAAAATAGTGTTGTGACCCAGAGATTGTCTTTTGACCACAACACAGTAATAAGGTCACAGGTCCTTATTTGTGGGTACAACGAGCCACCGCTCCTCTCAGTCCAGAAGAGAGGCACCAACTGACTACTTAGAACAGGCACCATAGAGCACCATAACACTCAAGATGATGGACGGAATGTAGCCCGAACTGCCAAGCCATGTCTTCCCTGGACCGTAATCAAGCATCCTAGTACCGGTTTCTGGCTATCAGCCGTCATCAATTTGTGCAGAAATTCCTAGGCAGTAAATTAATGGGCAAACAAGTAATATAAATCGACAGCGAAAAGTAACATTCAAAAAAGTTTTTCATATAAAACAACCATGATTTTAATAGACACAGTTAAAAAATCATACAGGTTACTAACTGAACACGAACCGTATGATAACACGAACCGTATGATGCCCAAGGACAGTGGCGAATATTCTATTCGCCACTGTCCTTGGACACCATTGATATTGAGTCCTTGCGGTGTCCTTGTTTTATGATTATGTATTTTTCTGTATTAATTATATGAATTTTAATTACTGTGTTTATCATACGGTTCGTGTTCAGTTAGTAACCTGTATGATTGTTACTTTTCGCTGTCGATTTATATTACTTGTTTGCCCATTAATTTACTGCCTAGGAATTTCTGCACAAATTGTTTTCCCTGTCCTAGGAGTTTTTTTGATACTATTGTTCAGGGGGTCCTTGTTGTTTTCAATCCTATCAGCCAGGATAGCTTGACTCCAGTAGCGTGGTGAGCACCAGACCCACGTCTGGGCATACCCACATAGGGCGAACAGCAAAACACACAAGATGATGGACGCGATGTTGCACATTGGCAAAACATTCACCCCCAGTCACAGATCTGGGTTTTATCCATCGATATTTTGCTCACCACGCCACCCCGGTTCAGACATGGCCATATGCAAATCAGTCTTGACCCTGTGCCTCATGGCAACAGTCCAGCCCGAACTGCCAAGCCATGTCTTCCCTGGCCCGGAATCAAGCATCCTAGGACCGGTTTCTGGCTATCAACCGTCATCAGCCAGGATACCTTGACTCCAGTGGCGTAGTGAGCACGGGACCCACATCTGGGCATACCCTTCCCACATAGGGTGAACAGCAAAACACACAAGATGTTTCACATTGGCAAAACATTCACCCCTAGTCACAGATCAGGGTTTAATCCGTCGTTATTTTGCTCACCAGGCCACCCCAGTTCAGACATGGCCATATGCAAATCAGTCTTGCCCCTGTGCCTCATGGGAACAGTCCAGCCCGAACTGCCAAGCCATGTCTTCCCTGGACCAGAATCAAGCATCCTGGGACCGGTTTCTGGCTATCAGCCGTCATCAGCCAGAATAGCTTGACTCTAGTGGCGGAGTGAGCACGGAACCCACGTCTGGGCATACTCTTCCCACAGGGGGCGAACAGCAAAACACGCAAGATGATGGACGGAATGTTGCACATTGGTAAAACATTCACCCCGAGTCGCAGATCTGGGTTTAATCCATCGTTATTTTGCTCACCACGCCACCCCAGTTCAGAAATGTCCATATGCAAATCAGTGTTGACCCTGTGCCTCATGGGAACAGTCCAGCCAGAACTGCCAAGCCATGTCTTCCCTGGACCGGAATCAAGCATCCTAGGACCGGTTTCTGGCCATCAGCCGTCATCAGTGGACAGAATGTTGCACATTGGCAAAACATTCACCCCCAGAGCACCATGATAACACAAGAAGGTTCTGTGTGGACCCTTAAACAAGCATGTGTAAGCACAACATAAAGCGTTATATAAAAACCAGGATATTAATGTGCGTGATTCACATCTAAAACTCATTGCACAGACCTCTGTCTGCCATGGTATGGATTATTCCTCTCTGCTACACACAAAAAACCAACTGGTTTCTTGTAAAGGAAGCTGTGGGTGTAAATATCACTTTATACCGCATTCTTCCTGACGGTGTCTTTGTGGCAATACTTCAAGAGAACCTGGAATAAAGGCAGGAAAAAGAACTGTTATAGGGAAAAAAAATCGAATGGTATTTTTAAGCGAGGGAGGCGCAGATCTTACTTGTTGGGGGCGGGGGTTCTATATTAGAATTCAGTTCAGGGCCCAGAACTCAAGGCAGACACACATCAAAGGTTGGGTGCGCACAGCAGAGCCAATTATCAGAACCTCATGGGTCAGCGAAGAGTGCAATGAGCACAGACGATGGGGTGCAGCTGCACCGTTCTCATGGGGTTTGGGGTAAAGCTTCCAGTGGTCGCCTGGAGCGCAGCGGCGTATGGCAGCATCTTTCAGTGTAAGACGCTGTGGCTGTCGGGCTATTAACATCTTTCCTAAGAAGCAAGCTTCCCCTGAATTAAATGCTTTTTGCATTCATATTTGTAACAAAGTGACATGCCACTCAGGTATGTTGGTAAAGGTGTGCCCATTAAGAGTGGGAGTCCAAATGCTCCCAAAACCTGTGAAAATATGTGAAATTGTTACCAAGGTATGAGTTGGATAAAAAGGTAAAGTCTATGATAAAAAAGAAAATAGATTTATATTACAGGTCTCCCAAATTTCGGCGTTAACCACTGTTCCCTGATGCCAGGAGTCTCCCACCCTCGCTCTCCCACCCCTGCCTCCTTTGCATGTCTGTTACAGGATCGGGCTGCGATAGAAAATAGGTGGGGGCACCACAATGAAAGTGGCCTTATTAGTGAATCAGATAACTAAACAAGCATTGAAAATGCAATAGGTCTCGCCTTTGATTAAGTTAAAGCCATTTGCTTTGCTAATGGTATTGTATAGCAAAGCAAATGGCTTTAACTTAATGAAAGGTGAGACCTATTGCATTTTTAATGCTTGTTTTTTCTAGGAACCGGGAGATTAAGTGATTTGCCCACAATCGCAGGATGTTAAGCCAATGTAAACTCCTGATGTCAACATACCAGTTTAACTAAACCACAGTTAACTAGTACCCTGGAACCATAAAGGGTGCTCAGATTCTGAAGCACAACGACCCTAGAAATGGTACTAAACGCTATAAAAATGCTAACGGTATAACAGTCACAACAAAGGATTGTCCTGCAGTACTCTTCAGGAGTACCACGGAGTGGAGACTGACGCCGAAGCGATGGGTCCGGGCGCGGTGGTTTTACAGATGAAGATTTAGGGGGGAGGAAAGAGTTCGACTGGCTGAGTGGCATTAACCTAATTGCTATAAACCGAGGGAGGTGGCTGGGGACAATGACTTCCTGCCAAGCCCATTAATAAACCAAGCTCTGCTCACAATTGCCTTTCAGCAATTCCATTAGGAGAAACAACATTTGCCCCCCACCCTTCGCGACAACCTCTTCCAAGGGTTGCTTACATTTTACTTTCCCTTCCAAGAAAACAAATCTGTGTTACTGCTGTCTGTTAACTGCTGCTGGACAGGCTCTGCATCCGGGTACTGCCGCTGTTCGCCACTGCTAAAACATATTAATCACAACTGTGGAAAAGTGACCACAGTAGAAGCACTAAAACAATCACAATGTAAAAAGTACAATTCAGGTGTGTTTAACGCACACACAGTATAATGCTAAGTTGAATTGTATCCCAGCATACCAAATATTAACACAAGGGAAATGAACCACAAAAAGAGGAACAAATGTATCCATGAGTTATGATTCAGGCATGTGAGGAAAGAGGAATACGATTCCACATATCCTACTTACAAAGACCAGTTTGGTGTTAAGCAACATCAGGAATTAAATCTAAAAATCAGTAAGAAGTGAAGGAGGCAAAAACACGTTCCAGTGGTGATGCCGCCACTTCTTCGAAGTGAAATAGATGTTGTATTTACAAGAGTTTGAGCTATTGCCATTGTAAATGCCAATAGCTTAAACTCTCGTCAATGCGAGCCCTGTTGCATTTCACATGCTTGTTTAGGCTGTGGCCCTCCATAGTACAGCTAGGGTCCTAAAGACCAGGTCAGTACCTTCATGACAACTTCCTAAAGTGCTGAGGAGTCCATCACACCTCTGTGGAATGTGATACCTGCAACAAGAAGGAAGAACCTTGCATCTTCACCTACAAAAGCAGACAAGTCGACACATATCACACTAAGCTGCCCCAGCGCACCCACTCCTTCGCTGTTCTGCATACCTCATTGTCTGCTGCAGTCATAAAGCTGAGCTGTGAAAATTCCTGAGGGTTGTCAACTAGGATTTAAGTCTTACCTCAGCTCGCATCTTGGGCTACGGCCAAGAACACGGGCTGCAGCAAAACGTAAACAAAACATCATTTATTTTGTCCTTTTGGAGGTATTTTACGTCCTTGCTGCGCCTCGGTATGTTCCTTGAGAATGAATAAATTAATGTAATTACTAAGCTGTGTTTTAGAACATTATTAAATATCAACGCACTGTAGTGAACATCTCAGAAGATATCAAGATAACAGCATCTTCTGCTGTATCTGTCTCCTGATGCCTTTGTGTTAAAGAACAAGAAGCGCAGGCGTACAAGCACCTAATGTTTTCTGTTGTTGCTTAAATAATGGGGAGCGAGAGGGAAAGCAAAAGCATGCTGTCATGCGCGTGCGTGTGCCTGCATATCTCTTGTCCTTACGCGTGTACATTTTGCCCACCCATATGCGTGCACTGGAATCCGGATTGATTCCAAAAGGCCCTCGCATAACGAGGCAGCGCATGGGCGCTGCTAACGCCAGGCAAGATCTAAAAAGGGGCCTATGTTTGAACATTGGGGCAGTTTTGAACGTGTAAATCCACTACGTATAATTTTGCTAGGTGGTGGATACTGCATGCGTTTGTGCTTTGTATACTAGGCAATGTTTGTGGTAATAGCAAGGAAATCAAAAGTAAAAACCGGAGACCGAGACCACAAAAGAGACCCAAACCATCCACAAAACCAACCCCACACATTGACCTGTCAGACCAGGATCGCCCACAGGCCATTTATATCCTGCTGTGTTACCCAGAGTCCACATTTGCTTTCCACCTTCAGTCTTAGGAGAGGTGAGATGTTTTTGATGTTTCTGACAACTCTCTACCTTAAAATTGAGGGAGTCTTAAAAAATATGTGGGCAACACCCAGCATTGGTAACATCTTCAGGGCATTTCCAAAATGTCCATTGTTAGACCTGGCATCATTGGCATGAGTCTCTCCTCCATTTTTTCTGTTTGCCTCCTCTGTTTACGATGTTTTTGCTGGTATATTGCTTTGGGCACTGTGCCACTGCTGATCAGTGCCACAGTGCAAGTGCTCCCTATGTGAAATTGCTGTATTGATTGAATTCCATGTTTGGCTTATTTGGTTTACTATTAGTCCCTAGTAGAGTGCACCAAGAGTGCCAGGGCTTGTAAATACAAATGCTGCTCGTGGGATTGTAGCACGTGTTGTGCCACCCACAAGAGCGGCCTAGTAAAAGTATGTCTGAAGGTCTACCATTGTTAGACCACGTGCAGTCTGACTGTCAGGAGGACTGCGCAAGTACACCTACTTGCCAGTCCCTAAACCTTCCCTTAACTTCATGTTAGTCACCCCTATGGTAGGCCCACGGGCAGGGTGCATTGTAAGCATAAGGTAGGACAAGCCTGACAAGGTTGGCATGTCCTAATAGTGAATTACAGCCATATTCGTTTTTCACTATTGTAAGGTTACCTGCTCTCCATCAGTTAGAATGGGCTGCCAGGATTATTAATGCTATAATCCTAGCGGGCTCGGGGAGCATGGTGCAATGTCGAGTTTGGTATCCCTGAACTCAGGGTTTGATAACGCATCCGTTTGGGTGGATGGTTTTTGGACTCTGTGTTTGAAAATAGCACTTTTAGAAAGTAGCTATTTTCTTGTCTAACTGTCTACCGGTCTCTGCTGGTTCTGGTGTGCGTGTGACAGGAGCTGGGTGGCTCCAGAGGTCTGAATGAGTCAGTGTGGGATGAGTGGGGCATTTGCATTGAGTGTAGGGGAAGAGTAGCTCCTGATAGCCTGCCCTGCCTGATACAATGATGGCTCCGCCCCCCTGCCAGGCGACTGATGACTCTGTGCCTGCCTGGGACTTTCCTGGCCCACCTCCTGCCGGGCAACTGATGGCCCTGCCCCTGCCAGTGACAATGCTGGCTCCGCTCCTGCTGGGCGGCTGAAGACTCTGCCCTGCCCAGTGAATAGGCCAGGTGCCTCGGCCTGACAACACCCACAACAAACCCAAGATGGGGGGAAATTCCCCTGCATGGACAAAGGGATCAAAGCCAAAAAGGGGTATAAGAGAAGGACCACTGAACCAAGAATTTAGATCACTTCTGACAAGGAAACCTGAACCAAGGACAAGAAGCCTGCTGATCCAAGGACTGCCTACCCCTTCTGCCAGAGTGCTGTTTGTTGGGGGAATCCTGCAGTTGCTTCTTTATTTTTGCCAAGGAACCAGGTGAGAGGAACTGAGTGTGTACTCTCAAGCTTTGCTAAAGAAAATCTCCAAGGGCTGGAAGAAGTGCCAGCCTCATGTTGAAGTCACAGGGCCAAAAGACTTCATTTATTTGCTAAAAGTGCTTGTTGCTGGAACCTGAAATCCAGCACCTCTGAAGAATCCAGCAATCTCGACGCCGACGGACGCCACCGAATTCAGCTCGACATCGTGAGTAACGGCTCCAGTGTCCCGCACCTTCGACGCCAGCCGCCGGGCCCGATCGACGCCAGTAGCGACGCCAGTGAGTAGTGAGTTCGGCTCCAGCTCCAAGTGACCCTGTGTCGACGCCGCTGCTGATCGCACCGACATCGAGCCCTCTCGACGCCGTGAGCGCTGCTCACTCTTGCAACATCATCATCGACATCGACGACGACGCCGTATCCTGCTTCATCTCGTGAGCGCTGCTCCTGCCTGACTTCGGTCGACGCCGCTGCAGATCGCCCCGACTCCGAGGCCCGATCGACGCCGAAGACGTGACGCCGGACATCTCGACGCCGCTGATCATCGAGTGCTTCACTTTTCCAAGGTACTGTGTTGTTGGGGTCTGTGCGACTCCGGGCTCGGCGTAGCGCTCCTCGCTGTCGACGCCGAACCTTTGGATTAACTTTGCCTCGACGTCGTGTGACTCCCGTGTGAGTTACATTGTTGCCAAGAACTGTGTTTTAAAGAAGAAGAGTTGCTTTTGATACTAAAGACTTTGTGCTAAGAAGAAACTACGCTTGAACTATTATTTTTCCTTCCAAGAGTATTTATTAAGACTGTGGTATATTTTTGTCGTTATTTGGTCTTGTGCTAAGCCTTATATAAAAATCCTTATTTTTATAATACTACTGTGTCGTGTCCATTTGTAGTGTATTCACTTTATTACTGTATGTGGTCATAAATGCTTAACGCACTGCCTCTGAGATAAGCCTGTCTGCTTTGCCAAGCTACCAAGGGGGTGAGCAGGGGTTATCTAAGTGTGTGATCCCCTTGCCCTGACTAGAAAAGGTGTGTCCCCATTTGTCAGAAGTGTATACCTCTGCCAACTAGAGACAGCCGCTTCTAACATCCATATTCAAAGTTCAATTAAGAAATGTGTTTCTTTCACGACAGTATCTGTGCCACAGGTGTGGACTGTTCCATGTCATGTGGCAGAATGCGCTCATATGGTGTTAATCAAAGGATTCCATTGTATTTGCTAAACATCAAATGAAGGCTTAGAGGCGGGGGAAGAAGCCCAAAGAATTAGGAGACAAAGTTTGACATTCGGCACGTGATTGACTGGGTAAGTAAGATGTTTTATTGCATAAAATCTGACATACAAGTCATGAGGCTGACAAGGAAGCCCTCTAAAAGTACATTTCACCTGTACAAGATAGAAGAAACATTGGCAAAACCAAAATGTCACTCCTGTGAAACCTATTTGCTTTGTCAATGCTTGTTTTTTCCCTACATAGCCACATTGAGTACACGCAAGTCGCACCCATTTTTTAATACATTTTCTTATACTGTAAGAAAATCAAGCAGAAAGACACGTGTCACTTAGCCATACTTCCATGAGACTGCGCGAAGTGCTGGTTAAGACTTTCTTCAACATCGGACTAGTGATCTGTAGAAAAAGGCCTAAATGGTCCCCCTCCAGATAACGACATGGATGGATGCTGCATTTGCCGTGAGGGGTCAGGGGGAGGTTGTGTGAGCGAGAAGTCAAGAGGTGGCCAACCAAAAGAATCAATTGATGATGTCCTCTGGGAGGGAGGCAAGCACCAAAAGGGGGGACAGATGCGCAATATTAACTAACCAGATTAAAGTAATTTTAAAAAGCAACCCAACAAACCAACCAAAAGTGGTGGGCGTGTCTAAAGTCCCTGCTAGTCCATATACCGAGTACAGCATGCCGATCAGAGCAGCGCATGCGCTGCCCAAGATCAACATAAAAAACAGCTCTCTGACATCCGACAAGCACTACTGCAAAGTTGCTTCGGACAACACAGGTTAATGGAGTGGCAGGCACACAGGACACTGGGAATGAGGGCGATGGGGCTGAGGAGAGGGGTCAAATGTATTGCGACTGTATGTATTGCGACTTATATAGCGCACGTATCACCCGAAGGTATCAAGGCGCTTGCTTAGGGAACCCGTCCTGGTATTCCCCTGTGAGATACCCCGGCAGGGTATCCACAAGGTGAAAGCCAGGCATCCCGCCGCGAGGGGCTGTAGTGGAGATTAAGCTAGCTATTGCCCAGAGTCGCAGAGTTTGACCCCGTGAGTCGAGTAGGCACCGGAGCGAGAATTGTCAAGTCTGTGGAATTTTGAGCCCGAGACCCGCCGAGGCGGGGAATTGAACCCTGGTCCACGGCAGATCTCAGCTTCCGGGTCTGCCGCCTCTAACCACTGAGCCACGCTTCTCCACTCCAAATGAGTGTCCTGGAGTTGTTTCAGCCACAGGGGAGGGATGAGGCATTGAGAAGCGTGGCGTTATGGCCACAGCTGCCCTGGGAAACCAAGATTGTATCCCGGCGTCCTCTCAGCAACCTGTGATTCTGAGCAAATCACGTAATCTCACAGTGCTTTCAAAATAAAATGTGACCTTGTGTAATATATATGGGGTTCATATAAAGCACTCCAATACTTAAGCACTATAAAAAACAAGCATTTGCAATGCAATAGGTCTAGCATTTATTAAAGTTAGAGCTGTTGGCATTGAAAATGACAATTTTTTTTATTTGTGTTTTTTATACCAATGGCAACAGTGTAATGCAAATATAATTACTTCACTGCAAATAAAAAAACAAAAGTAAAAAACATTGTCATTTTTAACCCCAACAACTTTAACTAACAAATACGAGACCTATTGCATTGCAAATACTAGTTTAATTTACCAATCCGAAGAGGGTCTTAAATTAATAATAAAAAAAATAGCAAGCGATTGGTTTTGTTAAGTTTGAAAAATAATTGGAAAAAACAACTTTGGGGCTACCGTGTAAAGGAAGAAGGAATGGGTCAGGAAGGAAAGCATACAAGCGGCAGAACATGGAGCACTGGTAGATAAGCAGTTGATGAAAGGGACAGGTGCAAACAAGCTAGGGAGAGCAACACGAAGCATAATGGAGAGCAACACATTGCACAGGAAAGAAGCACAGCTAATTTACTAATGTGAAAGGTTCTTAAATAAAATATACAAAAAAATACGCGCAAGCAATTGGTTTTGTTAAGTAGAAAAAAAGAATTAGAAAATGGGACAGAAGAAGAGAAATGCGGCATTGGGACAGCTGCTTGCATCCATTTTGCATTCATGCTCCTTGCTTGAGCCCTCACTGTATGCGCGCCGCCCCCTCCCAAGTTGTCGCATAATGTGCGTGCGCCCAGGCAAGTATCCGCTGTAGGCTTATAGAACAGCCTTGGCAATTATAAAGGTACTCCTTTCGCTTGTGATTCTTAGAAGACTGGAGACAGCGCAATGACGATTTTATGTGTAGAAAAATCGGGCCCATGTGTTGTTAATGCAAGCTGGTGCCCGCAAAGTTAACGTACCATGAGTGTTGTGGTGGCAGCCACTGCCATTGTAAAACAAAAAAGCATTTGCAATGCAATAGGTCTCGCATTTACGCCAGACCTATTGCATTAGAAATGGTAGGTGCACAACAGGATGGAGCGAGAAGGCACGGACAGCAGGAGGGCGGGGGAAGGGGTATGGGGAGAAAGCACAGCAGGCGAGGGGTGAGAAAACACGGACTACGGGAGGACGGGCGGGCTGGGGGAGAAGGCATGGACAACTGGAGGGAGGGCGGGGGGGGGGGAAAGAAGGCACCAAAGCACGTCTTGCCTGCAGTAAGAGAAGTTGCATAATGAAAGTAGTGCTCACAGCCTAAATAACACGTACCATGTAGCAACCGAAGTGAAGGGGTCAGTCGCCATGAAAGGTGACAAATGAAGAGGAGGCGGTACTAAGGAGGGACTAACAAGCCTATAGATGAATCAGAAGCCAGCATTTAGGATGGACAATGACACAAGCCAATGGCAAAAATGGACGGAGAGTGGGCGGGGCTTCTATTCCCGACTGTTCTACAATAAATCTCGCAGAGCAGCGCATAAGTGCTGGCACTAGACTCGACCTAAAAAGCTACCTCCGTTTTTATTTTAATTTATTAAAACATTGGCGGCTGGCCCGCCCTCAGACGGGGACACTGGGAGGACCGTGTTTGAAGATTTATAAAAAAACAATAATGCTCAAATGGGGGCTGTGTTACAAAATCATGTGCGGCGCCCGTGCATAGTAAATTAAGCGGGCGCCGAGATCAAGCTCTGCTCCCTTGCATATTAAATTAGGTAGGTGTTGTGGTCAAGCGCGGTGCCCGTGCAAATTAAACTAAATTAATCAAGTGATCAAGCGGGCACACGAAACAAAAAAGTAGCAGGGTCAAAATTTGCGCTGAGTCATTCCAAATTTACACAGTACTGCATTTCAAGCTGCTCAAAGGATAATAAAAAACGTCCACTCAGCGTTTCCAGATTTGGAGACAGGATTCCCCAAATATCATAAATGACTAAGGCTTTATCCTGAGCACCTGTCCTTTTCATAGCATGTCCACAAATGTGCTGTAGTAGAAATCTTCACTTTATTTTCAATAAAACCATAATTTTAGCCAACACGTGCTTTGTCGTGTGGATAGTATCCCAGCGACTTTCTCAGGGCTACAGAGAAACAAGTAAAAACCCATAACTATCTTAGCCGCTGCCCCTCACTAGAGTTAGTATGGTGTCAAGTCAACCATAGTAAAAGGATTGAGGAAGAATTGTGATCATAGGTAATAATTAAAATACAAAGAAAATATAAATCATAAAGAGGATTCAAAAGTACACCTCAAGTGTCATCCCTTGTGCGTCTCTCTCAGCAATGTGAAAGAGCAAAAACCACAGAGAAAAGCATGTGAATAAATAAGAAGGAGGTGAAACACTTCCAAGTCACCATTAAAATCCCTATTACAAGTAATTATGTCAATTCATCAAAATAATCACAGTAAGGACAAAATTTCAAGGTCTATAAATACAACTGGAGGTCCTCTCCGACTACTAGGCATTAATGTGTATCGTTAGCCTTGATACTATATTAAAGGAATCAGCACCATAACTTATCAACAGAAGATATGTCTTGTACCTATGGTTTCATAGTTGTCGTTGTCAAAAAGGCACTAACCTGCGTTCCCGATTGCTTCACCTTGATGACGAAGACCGACTAGGGATGACAATTCCCAATACCCCCTGAAAACTAACAGCGTGACTCCCTGGGAGGAGACTAAAAGTCAATCTGAAAGTCTCCAGGGGAAAGGAGTTGGGGTGGGAAGAGAGAGAAACAGAGACAAAAAGATTCCAGCTGTCTTCTTTTTGGGGAAATAGGATTTCTGATGATTGGGTAGAATACCGGATGCCGGGATTAATATCATGACTGAACTATCTTGAGTGTCTTGAGTCTTCCACTAGACTCCTATCTATGAAGTACAGAGACAAAAACAATAATGCGTAAACCTGCTTAATTAAAGCCTAAACACAATCAAATCATTTATCAAACCAATCTTGAACATGTCTCTTTGATTATCCTTACCTATCTAACAATTCTGCTGCGCCTGGGTTATGTATTGCATAACAACTCTAATATTGGTTGAGCAATCTGTAATAAACAATGGCAGTATAAATATCACTGTATAAAATTTCACATTAATTCAACAATATTATTATCTCCATTAACACAATATAATGGTTGGGTACCTGAATCCTTCTGTGTACCTCTTTAGACTCTGATGTCACGATTTTGAAGAGTTGGCTGAATTCTTGGCTAAATAATAAATTAAATGAGTTAAAGAAAAGACAATAACATGAAATAGAAAATTACATGAGGATGCTGTAAACCTTGACGTTATTTGCTTGTGCAACTTATTGTCCACTTTTTAAAAGCCCAACCTACAATGTTTCAGTCTGTATTTTTGTAGTGTCAATTTTTTCTTCCAAATATGGTAATTCCTACCACAGTATTCAAATGCGCATTCCTCTCTCTAGTTTGTGAGGTTATGTTTTTGAAATAAAAGCGATCAGCAGAATAATGTCTTGAATCTCCTTAGCGAAACAAACTCACCGTAGAACTGAAGCTTTTTTCAAGAATTCTAAATACTCTTTTTTGTTTGCTCTTTTGTTTCATGTTATACGGTACCGGGAAGACGTCAGCGGGAAGTCATCCGTCCGGAATCAGGAAGTCAGGAGACTTTTCTAATTTTGCATTGAAGGAATGTTCATGTAATCTTTGTAAAATGGCGCGGACATGTTGAATGTGTTCTTGTTCATTCTAGGAAAAATGTGAAAATTGTCTATATAGACAATAGCACAAACATCCAAAAAATCATGTAAGACTTAATTGATAAAATATTGGAATGCCGCTGGGGCATTACATAACCCGAAGGGCATTACATTATACTCAAATGGGAAACATCCTTTACAACGAAAATTTTACCACGCAGTACCTCTACAACGCAGGTATTACAACGCACGTCGTTACAACGACTTGCGCTGGAGGGCGCTGTAGGATAGGGAATAGTTTAATTTATTATCCAACACCTTCCCTACTATCCACGGGGACTGGAGTTGGAATAGTAAATAAAACTATCCACTATCCAGCGCCCACCAACGCAACTCGCTGTAACGACTTACGTTGTAATACCTGCGTTGTAAACGCATGCGTGGTAAAAGCATGCGTTGTAACTACATACATCCTACTCAAATAATCTGAATTTTGTGCAAAAGGCAGTTTTCCATTTGTCGCCTTCCTGGACACAAATGAGGTGGTAGGCACCCCCCCAAGTCCTATTTAGTATACATGGTAGATCCCTTAACTTGATTTAACAATACAGGGATTAAAAGCAAAGGATAGCAATTTTTTATTGGAACTTTGTTTACTGTGCGGTAATCTATACATGAGCACAGATTTCCAGATTTTTTTGCCACGAAGAAAAGTGGAGAGGAGACAGGTGACGTGGAGTATCTTATAAAACCTAATTGTAACAATTCATCTAGATATTTTCTCAGATATTGTTGTCTCTGGATCGGTAAGGGCATATATTCGACTACAAGGCAAGTCTGCTTCTGGCACTAGGTCTATTCTACAATCATACGCCCTATGAGGTCGCAATTGTGTGGCCTGTACTGGTTCAAATACAGCGGAGAAATCCCAATACTTTTCTGGTAAGATTGCAGTTTGATCCAATGTGGGGGCACAATATAGCAGATGAATGGGATCTTGTGTCTCCTTATAACAGGGTGATCTGCAAAATGCGGAATCCAAGGTTACAGTTCGTTGAACCCAATCTATCTTTGGGTTATGCAGTTCTAACCAAGGAATACGTAGAAAAATTCCAAAGGTAGGGGTATCAATAAGGTCAAACATTGTTTGTTCTGTGTGACCATTTTCACTGACCGGTATCAAAGGTGGGGTCTGAAAACTAGTTTGGCCAGATGACAATGCAGAGCCATCAACTGCCCTTACTGGCCCCGGCTGTTCTTTCGGAATGTGAGTAATGCCAAATCTTTTTGCTATGGTCAAGTAAAAAAAGTTACCTGTAGCAACTGAATCAAGTAAAACGGATAAACTATATCTTTGTTGTTCAGAGATAATAAAGGTAATTCCTTGTGGCTAGGAATACCATTGAGAGTGTTAGTAGCATACTGAGAGACCTTGATGTCATTATTTCCCAAAGTAGCGATTTCTTCATCCCTTGAGACATTTAGTTTTCCGACTCACTTGGATTGGAGGTTGCGCAAGCTATTGATTTCTTCTGTTTAGATTTTATTGGGCAATCTCGAGTGAAATGACATGCCTTGCCACAATAAAGACAAAGATTTCCTTTCCTTCGTCTATCTTTTTTTTCTGTTGTAAATGGGCCTTTGATACCTCCTGTTTGCATAGGTTTAGTTTTACCCTCGCTATCTTTTTTCTCAGACTTAATTGTAAAAAGTTTAATGTCATGTTTGTCATGTTTTCTTTCACCAAGTCTATGATCCAGTTTTACAACCAAATCACTAAATTAGAGTAATCGTCAGGTAAATCTACAATGTGGGCTAAAGAGTCTTTTAGGTCCTTCCTTAAGCCTCGGTAAAAGAGAGAAATATGCTTCTCCTCAGGCCAATGAGTATCTAGCAAAAGACGGTTAAATGTGGTCATGTAAGTGATGAGATCCTTAAAACCCTGTCTCAAATTTAGAAGTTCATTATCACTGGCCTGAATGAACGTGTGACTGGCAAATAGACAAGACATGGCGTCTTTAAATCGAGTGTAATTATGTAGAAGGGGATCATTATTCTCTGTTAGAGGTATTGTCCAATTTGCAGCTACTCTGCCTAGATATGAAATAATAAATGTAACGTTTTCGGTATCAGAGGGGAAGACCTGTGGTTTGCATATAAAATGCAACTGACACTGACTCATGAAAGAAGCAAATCTCGAACTGTCACCTAAAAACGCTCAGGGTTGGCCAACGGAACAGGACTTGAACTAACCATGGTTACTTGCACATTTTGATCAGAGCGTTGATGACTTGGATCTGATACTGAGAAAGGACTTTGACCAAATTTTGGCGGGGCTTTTATAGGACAGGTGTCTGCATTTTTGGGGTCTCTCCATTGTGTGAAGCACGACCTAGCCTTCAATAATTCCTCTCTTAATGTAAGATTTTCTTGCAAATATGGTAATTCCTACCACAGTATTCAAATGTGCATTCCTTTCTCTAGTTTGTGAGGTTAAGGCTTCGAAATAAAAGCGATCAGCAGAATAATGTCTTGAATCTTCTTAGCAAAACAAACTCACCTTAGAACTGAAGTTTTTTTCAATAATATCAAATATGCGCTATTCTGTTTGCTCTTTTCTTTCAGGTTATAACGACTGGGAAGCTGTTGGAGGGTAGTCATCCATCCAGAACCAGGAAGTCAGGAGACCGATGCGGAGCTGCCGATCTGGGGACGCCGAGCCAGAGAACTGAGTTCAAGTTCAAGTTCGTGTATTTATAAAGCGCACTACTCACCCAGAGGGTCTCAAGGCGCTGGAGGGAGGGGTTTACTTTTTATCGAATAGCCATGTTTTCAGTTCTTTTCTGAAGGAGATGTGATTCTGAGTAAGGCGGAGGTGGGTGGGGAGTGAGTTCCAGGTCTTGGCAGCCAGGAAGGAGAAGGATCTGCCACCCATGGTGGTTTTTCGGATGCGCGGGACTGCGGCGAGGGCTTGATTGGATGATCTTAGTTGGCGGGTGGGATAGTAGAAGGACAGTCGGGTGTTGAGGCATTCGGGTCCTAGATTATAAAGGGACTTGTGTGCGTGGGTAAGAAGGCGGAAAGTAATTCTTTTGTTGACGGGAAGCCAGTGGAGGTTTTTTAAGTGACCGGTGATGTGCTCTTGGCGCGGGATGTCTTATATGAGTCTCGCTGATGCGTTTTGGATGCGCTGGAGTTTTTTCTGCAATTTTGTTGTAATTCCGGCGTAGAGTGTGTTGCCATAGTCCAGTCGACTCGTGACCAGTGCATGGGTGACAGTTTTTCTTGTTTCGAGGGGGATCCAGCGGAAGATCTTTTTGAGAATGCGAAGGACGTTGAAGCAGGAGGACGATACGGCGTTGACTTGTCTGGACATTGAGAGGGAGGAGTCTAGAATGAAGCCAAGGTTACGTGCATGGTCTGTGGGTGTGGGCGCAGAACCCAGAGCGGAAGGCCACCAGGAGTCGTCCCAAGCTGAGGGGGAGGATCCTAGGATGAGCACCTCCGTTTTGTCTGAGTTGAGTTTTAAGCGGCTCTGTTTCATCCATTCGGCTACTTCTTTCATACCTTCGTGAAGGTTGTTTTTGGCGGTGTTGGGGTCTTTGGTGAGGGAAAGGATTAGCTGGGTGTCGTCGGTGTAGGAGATGATGTTGAGGTTGTGTTGGCGTGCGATGGAGGCGAGGGGACTCATGTAGACGTTGAAGAGGGTGGGACTGAGTGAGGAGCCTTGAGGTACGCCGCAGATGACTTCGGTGGGCTCTGAGTAGAATGGGGGGAGTCGGACTCTCTGTGTTCTCCCGGCTAGGAACGAGATGATCCAGTCCAAGGCTTTTCCTTCTATGCCGATGTTGTTGAGGCGTTGTATGAGGGTGTTGTGACAGACAGTGTCGAAGGCGGCGGAGAGGTCGAGTAGAATGAGGGCCACTGTTTCACCGTTGTCCAGGAGTGCTCGGATGTCGTCGGTCACCGCAATGAGGGCGGTTTCGGTGCTGTGTTTGGCTCGAAAGCCGTTCTGTGAGGGATCCAGAGAGTTGTTGCATTCAAGGAAGGCTGCTAGTTGGCTATTGACGGCTTTTTTGATGACTTTGGCCGGGAAAGGGAGTAGGGAAATGGGTCGGTAGTTTTTCAGATCTGAGGGGTCTGCTGTTGGTTTATTCAGAAGGGCGCTGAGTTCGGCGTGTTTCCATATTTCTGGAAAGGTGGCGGAGTCGAAGGAGCAGTTGATGACATCGCGGAGTTGGGGAGCGATGATGGAGTCAGCTTTGTTGAAGATGAAGTGGGGGAAGGGGTCGGAAGGTGAGCCAGAGTGGATTGAGTTCATGAGGCGGATGGTGTCTTCAATGGTGATTGGGTTCCAGGAGTTGAGGTAGTTAGTTGGAGGGGTGGGATCTGAAGTGGGTGGGGTGAGTTGGTCATTGGGGGTATTCTTGAAGCTGTTGTGGATGTCGGCAATTTTGTTGTAGAAGAAGGAGGATAGCGCATCGCAGAGGTCTTGGGAGTTAGTGATGTCGTTGGATGCTGCGGGAGGGTTGGTGAATTCTTTGACGATATTGAAGAGTTCCTTGCTGTTATGAGAATTGTTGTCGAGACGGTTCTTAAGTGCCGATTTCTTGGCGGATCGGATCAGTTGGTGGTGTTTGCGGGTGGCTGTCTTGAGGGAGTCCATGTTGTCTGAAGTTGGTTCTTTTCTCCAATTCTTCTCCAGGGTGCGGCATGTCTTCTTGGATTTTTTGAGGTCATCATTGAACCAGGGAGCTTTTTTGCTGGATGATTTCGACTGGTGTTTTTTCAGGGGTGCTAGTTCGTCCGCACTGTGGGTAATCCATTGCCTGAGGTTGGTGGCCGCTAGGTCTGGGTCCGTTGCCGGGGTGGGAGTGTTTTGGCTGAGTGATGTGAGGAGTTGTTCGTGGTGATTTTGTTCCATTTTCTTTGGGGAATGGGTTGTGGACGGTTGTGGGTCAGGGTTGTTTTGTAGCTGAAGTGAACACAGCTATGATCCGTCCAGTGGAGAGCTGTAGTGTGATCGAAGGAGATGTGCTTGCTGGAAGTGAAGATAGGGTCGAGCATGTGTCCGGCTATGTGAGTGGGGGTGTCAACAAGTTGTTTGAGTCCGAGATTGGACAGGTTGTCCAGAAGGGTGGTGGTGTTGTTGTCGTGAATGTTGTCAAGGTGGTAGTTGAGGTCTCCTAGGAGAATGTAGTTCTCGGAGGCGAGGGCGTGCGGGCTGACGAAGTCCGTGATGTCGTCACTGAATTGAGATCGGGTGCCTGGGGGCCTGTAAATGAGTGTTCCTCTAAGTGTGGTCCTGGGGTCGGTGTGGATCTGAAAGTGGAGGTGTTCGGCGGTTGCAAGATTTACGTCGGAGCTGGTTGTAATTTTGATGGTGTTTCTATGGACGATGGCGATGCCTCCTCCAGTTTTTTTATTGGTGCGGTCTTTTCGAATGATCTTGTAAGTGTCCGGTATGGCTATGGCGATGTCGGGGGCAGAAGATGCATTCATCCATGTTTCAGTAAGGAAGGCGATGTCAGGTGACGCAGTGTCGATTAGGTCCCAGAGTTTGGTCTGTGGACCGAGCGGGTGTTCAGTAGGATGCATTTCAAGTCTTTGGGTTCGGAGCTGTGTGTGGAACTGAAGCCAGGTAAGTGCTTGAATCAACAACGAGGCCAAGCGCAGAAAGGTGAATGGGAGGGGTTTAAATAGGCTCCCATTCACACATTGGAGATGTTTACATATACGCGTCTTCAGCAGTTGCCACGTCTGAGGTTCATTGATTATGCATGAGGCTCAACTGTCTTCTGAATGCGTGAGAGGCTCATGAATATGCATAAGGGAACACATTGTCAAAAATACAGTAATTATACAAGGAAATACACGGTGTCAATTTTGATGTTACAATACACATGAAAATACATGTGCCAACCAGTATCAATCTTGATTTCACAATATACATAGGTAAACGAGTGATCATTTCTTCATCTACAACATTTATTTGAAAACAGTGGGTGCAATAATTAGACATAGAAACATGATGCACTATTCTATCAAACCGCAAGAATTTTGCTGGCTGGCATTTTAAGGTGGACAGGGAAGGAGACGGGCATGTGACAATAAGCCCATAACAGTCGTCCTAAACAATGCTTCCATCAATAAAATGGTGGTCTACTTTCTGTAATATATAACTACTCCAATCACCACATACTTCATATTAAGGAGAAATCAATGTAAACAATTTAACTGGAGTCACATGTTCTAATGTTATGAGTTAGTCAACATAGTAAACAACACAGGTAAAAAGTCCAATCGTCATGGGAGGTTACAAATGCCGACAAGGCGGTACTATACTAAGGTGGACTACTAATTCTATTCATGAATCAAAAGCAACCATTTAAAAAGGACAGTAACAGGTGCCATTAGAAAATTTGGGCGGAAAATGAGCGGAGATTCAAGTCCATACCTACGATTTTCGCAGGCACGTTCGTAAAAATCGTGGGACTTTTACAAAAGGTTGAATTTTCATCTTTTTTGCTAATGGTGAAATCACAATATTATGGGGGATCTGCTCAATACCTAAGCTGAACAATGTCAAACTCCCACATGTATGCAGGTGGAGCAGCAGAGTCGCCCTCAGTCACCTGTGCCAGCCGCCGGCTATGTTAGAAGAGAGGAGGGAGTGGTGACAAAGGGCCTGATCCCGCCCCAGCACCGCTTATATGAATATCTCCTGGACCTGTTTCTACCTCCTGTTGGCCTTCTTGTCTCCTGTCCTGTGGATGGAGCAGAGGAGATTCTCAGGTAAGTTACCTCAAAGTGCTACAACAGTGTCTGTGTAGAGAAGAGGTCTTCAAACTTTTGTCGGCTGAGCCCCCATCTACCTCCACCACCACCAAAGCCCACGTCATAAAGGGCAAAGAATATTTGAAGCTGAGGCAAGTCCATTCACTGAGCCTTGGTAAAGCACTAAACAGGTAGCCCTACCCCTTTACCTGTGACATCGAAACAGTAGTAAAGGCATACATGCCAACATTTTAGGACTGAGACGTGGGAGATTTAAAACAAAAAAATCGGGAGAATGAATATTTCCCATTGACTTCTATTGTAGAAAATGCTATTTCAGGCAGGAGACAGCTCAAAGCCATTTTTGGCTTGAAAATCTGCAGTCTCCTGCCTGAATCGGGTCTATTGGCATGTATGGTAAAGGTCAAAGGCCAAACAAAAGCCCAAACAAAAAGCACTACATAAAAAGATACCATCTAGGGTCAGGTGTTTTATTTTAGATGATGCAGGTTCTTTTAGAAAATCAAAAATATGAACTTATGGCGCAGGTAACTCTTAAATGTAATACACAATCCCATTCTAAACAACCTCTGCAATTTCCCCAAATTGAAATGTTATTCTTGTAAAATTGTCTTGTTATTAAACGCTGCTGACTGTCGGTTAACATGAACGTGTTAATTTGAGAGCTATAACCAGGGCGACTGGAATTATGCTCCAGGAGAGGCCCAAGATATACATGGGTTGCACATTGTCTTTAAAGACGTGCGAAAAAGTCGGCCGTGCCAGAGATAAGACTCCAGATACTGCCCAGACGAGCCCCCAGCAGCTCGAGCTGCAGCAGCAGCCCGGGCTGAGACACACAAAGCCTAATAGGCCTGGAAGGAACAATGGAAGGTTAAGTGGTGGGGTGGAGTGCGAGCCCCCCCTGAGGGGATGTTGCACCCCCACAGTTTGAATACCTGTGGTGTAGAGCGACACTTCATGTAGTCAAACTAGCCCAGCCCTGTGAAGAGGGGCAGATGAGGGACTCACCCTTCATGCCTTACCTGCCTCCCTCCACCTTGAGCATTCCCGCCCCTTTCAGGGCACTTGGACACCTGAGGAGGGGCAGAAGTGGAACCCGTACTACAAACCACACCCCTTCCAGGGCCTGATGTCCACCGCTGTCAGCGCAGTCTACAGTGCGTGCTCCATTTCTAGGTCTGGCTAGACAAGGCAGCTGTTATAAACCTCATGTAACCCCAAGAATTGCAAAGCCAATCGGTGAGCTTTAAATCGTCCAACAAATGTGAACCCAGAAGCAGGAACTAGATCACTGATTGCCCTGGTAATTCCTCAATTCTCAGGGAACTGTCTGGTGATAGCACTATCACGCCCCGCCCTACCAGCAGTTTATCAAAATCACCGCAATTGGAAGTGCTGAACAGGGACACTCTATGTTCTGGGCGGCGGGGGGGGGGGGGGGGGGGGGGGGGGGTTGGGGGTTCAGGGCTTGCACCTACCTCACCTTTAAATGTTCCCCCTGATAAACAGCAGTCCTGTTTATTCGACTGACCACACACATACACGTTTTAAACAAACTGGCACATTAACTGAAGTAAAGGAAAAGAAGCGCAGAAGGCGTCACGCACCACGTATGTTCAGGGCACCTTTATTCTCAAAGACATCATGTGACAGACATGGAAAACGATGACCCACTCCTTTTAAATCTGAAGAGAGTTTATTTATCTAACATGTGGGAATGTTTCACATTAGGGCATAAGATCACTCCACAGAGTGGCATGTATCAGAAGTGATACCTTTCAAACATGAACTTGGGAACATTCATGCAACCCTCCCCCTCTCTGAGTACCAGGCCATGAGTGAACCGGGAACCAAGTCGGGTTATGTGAACCCTATTTCTGGCCCAGATTCTTCATAGAGCAACATTACAACGCACCCTGAACTCATGTATTTCAAGGACTCTCCTGTGATAATGAAGACAAGCATTGGCATAGCCAATAGGTCTCGCCTTTGGGACCTTATAAGTGTTTAGCCATGCAGCAGTTGTTGTTGCACCAAGAATATTGTGCTGGATAACTAAACACTTATAAGGTCCCAAAGGCGAGACCTTTTGGCTATGCCAATGCTTGTTTGATTGGGCAGGAGTCGTGTGCTTCCACAAAAAAGCGCTTGCACTTCAGAGAGCTGTGATTATTTTTTTATTTATCCAGTTGCGTGAGCTTGAACTTTCAGGGACACACAAAACATTGTAATGCTATTAAAATACCTTAAATAAGTAAATAATGTACGATGCTTTTCTGTGGCAGCAGCACAGATTGGAGGAGCGCAGTCATTAACCTACATGGGTGTTTAGGTCTGGACTGGCAGTGCAACATTCACCTGAACTTTTCACTTAGACCAATATTATTCAACAGTTCTTTGCTTCCATAAAATACAACCCTGTCTCATGCTAGATACTTGTAATGCTTCACATGACCACACAACATTCATTTAAGCCAGACCTACTGGAATTGCCAATGCTTGTTTAAAGCATAGCTTTAAGAATGCTTCGCATCTGCCTTTCCCTTCAGCACTCACAGTGACTTTAGAACTCGACTGTAACAAGTTATTAAAGGTAAGTGCCAACTTAATTTCTTTATTACAGACGACTAGGGACGCCACAAATTGCCAGTAATAAGGTAATTAGAGACAGACTTTATAAAATGGACTGCAGGCTCTCATGCTGTATACATTAATAACTTGTTTTTTATATACAGCACTTCCTACTACACTTTTCTAGTTTCTGAGAGCTGTACATAACAGATGTTCGTCTCACCCCACAAACCATAACTTACACTGCAGGCCTCAGGAGGATGGAATCCAGGGCCAGCTCTTCTACTCCTGATCTGCAGCCGGCACATGACACACTGAGCTATTTGGATATCTGGAACAGTCCAGTTATGTGAAGGGCTCGTCCGAAAAGAAAGCCCAGTTCTGTGGGGCAAGTTGCGCAGACACCCTTAACTAAATGAAGCCAACCATGACTTTGAAGTAAGCATGGGCGGAAAATCCGTTCCGCTCCCGGATTTTCGGCAAATTCGCGGTCCGCGAGATTCGCGAATCTCCCGCAAAATCCGCGAGCGGAACGGATTGGGTCAAAAGTTGAAGCTGACTTTTGTAACTATTTTAGAATGGCGCCGGCAAGCTGCCAGCAAGCTGCCAGAGCCATTCTAAAATAGTTACAAAAGTCAGCTTCAACAGGAAGCACTAATAGATAAAGTAAAGCAGTTGCTCGAGTTGAAGCTCAAATTCAGTTACACAATCATTAATCACCCCAAACTTGGGGTGATTAATGATTGTGTAACTTAATTTGACCTTCAACTCCAGCACCTGCTTTATTTTATCTATTAGTGCTTCCTGTTGAAGCTGACTTTGTAGCTATTTTAGAATGGGGCTGGCAGCTTGCTGGCGCCATTCTAAGTGGGGCTGAGGGCAGAAGGGCACAAAGTGGGACAGAGGGCAGGGGGGACAAAAAACGAGTGGGGCAGAGGGCAGAAGGGCACAGAAACGAGTGGGGCAGAGGGCAGAAGGGGACAAAAACGAGTGGGGCAGAGGGCAGAAGAGCACAAAAACGAGTGGGACAGAGGGCAGAAACGAGTGGGGCAGAGGGCAGAAGACCACAAAAACGAGTTGGGCAGAGGGCAGTAGAGCACAAAAACGAGTGGGGCAGAGGGCAAAAGGCCACAAACACGAGAGGGGCAGAGGGCAGAAAGGCACAAAAACGAGTGGTACAGAGGGCAGAAGGGCATAAAAAACGAGAGGGTGGCAGTGATGAACCAGAGGGCGCATCGCGGTCTCGCACAAAAAAAACCCCCGCGAACACGCAAAGTGCCCCGCGAACATGCCAAAACGCCCCGCGAACACGCAAAGCACCCCACGAACACGCAAAAATAAAATAATCCGCAAATTCGCACAAATTCGCACATTTTGCGGATTGCGAATTCGCAAATCCGCAAATTCGTGGATCGCGAACTCGCAAAATTCACCCATACTTACTTTGAAGATGCTCCACTCAAAAGAAATCCTGCCTGCCCCACGTAGCCTCAATTTGCACGTTTCACATGGGAGAAGAAAGGTGAAGCAACGGCACGGTGCAATAAAACTCTTCTCGGGCGTTCGAGGTCCTAGAGCAAGGCTGAACGTGGTGAGGTCATCCCGACAATGCCTCACCCTTTCTAATCATGGGGAGGGCAAGCGAGGCGCCTGGTCAGCCTTAGTCACCGGCCCTTTGACGTACACACAGGCACGTGCTTCCACCCCGAGGAAGCACAACACAGAGCAGGTAAATCCGTCTGCCAGATGCCGAATCAGCTTTTACCAGAACATATGATTTACTGTGGCGCTGAAACTCACCCTTGAGCGAGCCTTGTGTGTCCGGACCCGGTACAGCCTAAGACCGGAGCTCCCAGAGGGAAAAACACCCAGCTTCCGAGCCCTGCAGAGACGAACACCCGCCCCTCTATAAACAAGGAATTCAAGGAATGCAGCTTCCGCAAGTGGTGCGAACGAGAGCGAGAACCAGGCCATATTTTTTGAATTATCGGGCCCGTGTCTGGGCACGATAATTCAAAACATATGGTGCCGTGCGGGTAACCACAATCAATAGGCCACATACGCACGAGCGTGTGTGGTGAACTTTTTGAAGCCCTTACAATATGTCTCGCAGAGCAGCGCATGCACGCTGTTAGGCGAGACCTAAAAAACGAGGTAAGGTGCAGTAAAACCATTGCTTAGAATAACACAACCTGGTCAAGAGCGGAAGCTGGGATTTTACAACAAAAGTTAATGGATTTTCTTCACTTCTGGGCACATGAGATTGGAGTTTGGATGCCGGACGGAAGCCAGATCAAGGTTGGAATCAGTTTGGGCTCGAGGATCCAAGGGCCCTTGGAGCTGAGCCAGAGCTAGGCATCCGCTAAAATGTGGCTTAAAGCTTCGCTGGCTCACCCACCTCCATCAGATAATGGCAATTAACAGGATAGGGTCATGGAAAGGTCACAATTTGATCGGACAGTTTAGTAAAGGTGAAGTACTAACACAGAGGGCTTCAGTCCTTGTTTCAAGGTCTATAACTTTCTAACCACCCCTTAATTCTATTTGAGAGTTTTATATAGTGTTAGCTAGACCCAAGGGTATCAGAGCGCTTTACAAGACGTGAAAACAGGTTCAAAATTGTGATAAGCGGGTTCGTACGGGTTGACATAGTATAAATATGGGGAGTAAGAACATTACAGGATTATAGGTAGTTCAGAGTCAGGGACCATTCAAACAATATAAATGAGTGCCGTTAGCGACAAATGTGGCCACTGAGTGGGTCAAGCAGCCATAAAGATTGATTCTTGTCTGCTTGGTGGAGCATGGGTACGACAAATCAGGTTGGAAGCGAGTTGAAATATCTGCTCACTAAAAGAGATTTGAGGTTCTGATTGAAACCAGTATAGAAGGGATTACAATGGAGATCTTTAGGGGTGAGTGTCAATTCTTGGGGTGTTTCCTGAGGACAAACGCTTCTGGGATGCTTTTTTTCATTTTGAGAGTGATGAGGAGAAGTGAGTTAGAGCTTTTCAGGGCTCGGTATCTTCCTGCTCTTGAAAGTTTGTTTTCCAGATAACTCGGATAAGCAGTCTGAAGAGCTTTGAGGGTGATACATGGTGTCTTGAACATGCATCTTTCTTCTATGGGGAGCCAACTGAGACTCTTAAGAGCAGGGGAGATGTGGTTGAACTATTTATTTCCTGTGAGGAATCTGGCAGCTGCATTTCAGTTTGTACTTAGGGGGACAAGGTGACATTTCAGGGTCCCAATGATTATGGAATTTCCATAGTCAAGCTTTGAGAAGACTAGTGATTGCACTACAGTCTTTAGATCATCAGGGGATAAACTGTTTGATTTTCTTGATGTTTTAAGGTGTAGACTGCATAAACATACAAAACTCCCACTAGGCCTATATTTCTTTTTTATACATTGGCTATGGCTCTACAGGTCTATTCGCAATGACCACATAACATGATAACCTTGCAATTTCTGAATCTCATATTTTTTTATTTTTATTGATTTTTTTTAATATCCAATCATTATTTAATCAAAAAGAATAAAAGGCATTGATATTTTGTATAACATTTTTTCCTTATGCATTTCTTTTGTATACATATCCAACAATTTCATATATTACAAAAAGTCAACATGCACATAATTCTTTGACCTGGACTATTTTATCTGTTTCATTTTCTAACATTTTTGTAACCGCTATTGATTGACCACATTTTTATACTGGCCTCTCACACCAACAGTCATACTCTTTCATTCAACACACCATACCACACCCTCCCAAGTTTACATACACTACACTGATCACCATAAAGATAGATGTAAAAAAGTCTCTGTGACAGTGATGTAGGTTGGGTGTCAAACATCCAGGTCAACTCACGTTTCGGTGGAGGTGTTAGGGGTATCTGAAATGTCAAAGCCAAAGAATGCTTTGAAAATGCCCAATAAGGAACAATTGTTATTTTTTATAAAAAAATCATTTTTGAAGAATGCTCTATTGGTTTACCAGAACTGAACATATTTGTAAATTTGTTAGCTTGTCGTACAAAGAATGGATATGTGCCCCTCACACCACTCCGAAGTGAAAGGCGAAAAGGTGCGACGCATATAAGTGAAATTCAAAGATGCCAAATTTGTGTATGAAATCATACCCATTTATCATGCTTTAAAAAGAAAAGGAAAGAACCATACTGTGAATTCCAAGAAAGGTGCATAGAATATTTAAAGTGTTACCGAAGTCCCTGGGTGAGACCAAAAGACTATAGAGTTTAAAAAACCTATAATCGAATGTAATAATCAAAGTCTATGCTACTTACAGCTTCGATATGTGGGAATAATATTTTTGCATATCCAAGAAGTGCCTATCCACGCTTCCAGTGTTCCATAATTCTCATTTCGTTCAAATCACGACAATCGACACACAAATTCGTAGTGTTATGTTTGCTGTAAAAACGGCAATCGGAACCCATATATACTTGATAAAAAGTATTTAAAGAAATACGAGTACTCTCAGATTGTTGTTTATGCGAGGAGTAAAAATAGTGATACCTGGTGCTCTGTTTGTCTACTAATGCCTGGCCACTTGCCGATTTGGGCAGACTGATAAGAGAGTACTCAGGAGTAGTTTGTTGGACGCTTTCACATATCTGTTACCCCTGGGGGGGTCACAAACGAAAGTATGACACGTTGATGGAATCTACATATCAAGCAGCTGATAAATTATAGTGCCACTATTTGTACTACACAGGTATAAAGGATTTAAAAATGAGAGCCAAAAGGTATGCTATGAAGAACTCATGGTAAAAAGCCAGAAGATCAGTTAATATGTATCTATATGGTCTAAAATATGACTTAAAGAAGGCATAAATGCTTGCATTGCACATCATATAACTTCTAAGTATAAAGCATACACCAGAGAGTACCACAAAGTCCCTGTAATGCTGGCTTTACTAATTCTGGATGACTCTACCGTGAACCATGTTAGAATTATGGGCACGTATATAATCAGTTACAGGTCATTACTGTGATGCAATACTTGATCACAGAACCCACCTAACGGAATCTCTGCCCCCAAATTCCGTGTTAGAATGTTCCACTGAATGAATCAATATTATGGGTATCTATACCTTCTATTGGAATTCATGAAGACAAGCTTCGCTGCAGGTATAATGGAAAGGGCATCATGATGTAAGATATAATTCCTTGCGGCGAAGGCCTGGAATAACCTCCCTGTCTGACTTAAGGCTGTGCCCGTCGAAGACCTTGTTTAAAAAAAACGTAAGACGTGGCTATTCCAATATCCCCCTGATGGCCGGCAATAGGCCTTCCGTAGCTGTTCCGTGGGGGGCTCTGGTTGTAGGGTGGGTGGGTGGTTCTGGTCCATCTGTTGGGTACTTTTTAGTGTTCTAGCGCGGGGACACTCCGTTGGAGTAACCAGGCACTCTATAAGCTGTATAATAATAATAACTGATTATCTTCTCAAGCTCAAGGATATGTTTCGTATTCAAAACTGTGTCTAGTAGGTTAGATTATTTAAACATACTTAAGAGGTCAAGGAATATATACAAATTTGTCAGGCAAAGATATAAATCTATATTGATGCCAGCTGCAATCGATGTCCGTGAGGCAAACAACCTGTAATGCCTGGAATCGTTTAAAGCTATTTAGCCATCTCTAGTGAGAAGTTCTAAAAAGGGGGATAGTTAGAAAGATATACTGTGTTCCTTAATAATTTGTACAAATCTCGCGAGTCACAGAATTGAACTTCGGTATATGGCAGGCACTCGAAGCGGTGCCACTTTATTATCGTCGATGATGTACTCATGTTTAACTTGTACGTAAAATATTTTATATTTATCTCCAATAAGAACGCAACATATGCCTTTAACAACAACCATTGCAACGTTTGCCATCAGCGACATCTTATCTGAGAATACAAGGGCGATGTGTATGAAGAGCCTTCACTACAGTTCGCTCCATAACTCGCTCTGAGCATGGAATTTCTCCTAATAAAAAAGTCATTGCCTCATGCATAGACCCTTATGAGCACCAGGCATTTTTATCCGCTGTCAGCTTACCTTATTTTTGAAGTCCGAGCAGTTGTGGAAGCCCACTGCCTGGCATGTGTCGGAAGGGAACAGTGCATGCCTGTTTGTCATTTAAGGTGTAGAATGCCCCTTTGAATGAATTGTTGATGTGTTATTTCATTGACATGCTTTTGTCGAGGATAATTCCCAAGGACTTCAAGGAGTTGGAAAGAGAAAAGTTTAGTGCGTCCACATTCACGAGCCATTCTTGGATTGGCAAAGGTATGTACTTGGGGGAGAGGAGTAGAAGGTCAGTTTTATTGGGGTTCAGTTCAGTGTTAGGTGCTTAGCGAGGTTTGTACTTATAGTGTGATATTCAGATGGCTAATGTCACTGTAAAATGTTATTTTTTTAATAAAGTTGTGTGTCATTGGCATATAAGTGGCATTTGACACCCACTTGGTTCAGAAATACGGTGAGGGATTCAATGAAGAGATTAAAAAGGGATGGAACAAGAATAGAGTCTTGTGGAACTGGTGTAGGTTGGGAGGGACAGCTGCTGAATTTTATTTGTTGAAAGCGATGGTGTAGATAATACGTAAATCATCTCAAGAATGTGCATTTGATGCCAGTGCGGTTCTTGAAGGGTCTCAAGTAAAGCTTGGTGATTAACTATGTCAAATGGCGCCAATAGTTTGAATAGGATTGGGAGGTAGGAGGCACCTTCATCTAAGGTTTGGAGAATGCCATCAGATATATTAAACATAGCAGTTTTCATGCTACACCCCTTTTTATATCCTGATTGGAAGGTATCATGAGGTTTAATTTGTCGATGTGTTGGTTTTGTTGTATCAGGGCACACTTTTTAATAACTTTTGTGAGAATGGTACGTTGGTGACAGGTCTGAAGGTGTTAAGGTTGTTAGTATTTGCCCCAGGTTTTATGAGAATGGGTGTGATTTGGCCTAGTTGGAGGGAGTTGGGTACACAGGAAAGCATTGATCATTTTGGTCCAGAACGGGAAGAGGATGTGGTTAATGTTCTGTGCTAGGGAGGAGTAGAGGGGGTCATTAGTATGGGATGTGGGCTTCAAGTTGGCAATTATCTTTTAGACTTCACCTTCTGTTTTTTTAACTCAGACCAGTTGGCATTATTTTTGAGTAGAAAGAGATCCTTATTGACTTGTTGGATGGGTAAGAGATTGTTTGATTTTCGTCATTTTCGCAGTGAAAAAGATAGCTATTTCTTGACAGCGTTCGTTGGTGGCTACTTCTTCATGATGAGATGTGAGAGTATTTTGTTTTTTTTATTATGTTGAAAAGGTCTCTTGGTCTGTTCTTTGTATGGTCAAGTTGAGTGCTAAAGACGGTGGCCTTTGCTCTAAACATATGTTTCTTGTTGGAGAGACATTTAGATCTGAGGAGAGCGAGGTGTCTCAGTGAAAAGTTTTATCTCCATAATCTTTCAGTCTTCCTTAGCTGTCTCCTTTCTGTATTTAGGTCAAGATTGAACCAGGTTGTGGACTGTCTTTTTCTGGATCTCTTGATTTTGAGCACGCCACTTGGTCAAGCAGGTTTGACATCGCTGAGTTATAGTGAGCAGTGAGGTCTTCTACCACGTGTGGATGAAGGTGTGAATATAATTGGACGTTGATCCTGGTTTCCAGTTACGAAGGGATTTGTTGGATGCTCCTTGCCAAGTCCATGCATCTGTTGTCTGTGGCTGGGTGTATCTGGGGTTAGCCTTGAGATTGAAGTGTATGAGGTGGTGATCTGACCAGTTGTTGGGCGTGATGGATTGAAGGGAAACAAGATACGTTTCTAGCAATTGACTTCTAAAGTAGCGCCTTTGTTGTGTGTTTGTTCTATGCAGAATTGTTTGAAGTCAATGTTTTCAAATATATATGATACCTTATGGACCGTGGTGTCTTCTTGGTCTTTCCATTGAAGACTGATATTGCCTAAGAGTACGTTGTTGGTGTCTGTTAGAGATACCTGTTTTATCAGGTTGGATATCTCCTCAATGGAGATTGGGCGATCCCTGGGGGAGGGATGGGCGCCTCCTATATGCTGCCTCCTATACGAACTGGTCTGTCCCGTCGTATAATGGAATATCCAGGTGGTGTGAGTAGGTTGAGTAGAGGGGTCGAGTGATGGTTAAGCCAAGTTTCAGTTAAGGATGCAATGTTAATTCCGATCAGTTAATATAGTTTCAGCTATTTCGATCATATATTTAACTGATGATCGGCAGTTCAAGAGCAAGCAAATTGGTGAGTCAGGATTATTGTTTTGAGAGTGAAGTGTTTGGCTGGTGGTGTATTGAGCGGGGGCTACTGTGTTTGTTCAAGGGGTTCTCTCTGTGCCAATGATTACTGGGATTCTGGATGGGGGCTTGGAGGTCCTTTGGGGTGATTTATAGCAGTAAGAATCGCTAAGTGATATCACTTTAGTAGGGGATAGAGCAAGGATCTCCAACCGGTCGATCGCGATCTACCGGTAGCTCGTTGATGACCTGTCAGTAGCTTGCGGCCTGACTTTCACTGTAGTACCCTATTGTTTTATTTATATTTAGGTTTCTTCAGCCCTCTTAACTGTGTCTGCTGTCGTAGGAACCTGTTGCTCCTGCTGGTTATTGAAGCCTATCTGGGGTGGGGTGAAACGGCTGACGTAGGCCCAGCATGAGCAGTGTTAGCTTGCCCATGGAGAACAAAGATATCTGCCTTCTTCTGTCTGCATCGTGTTTTGACCCTGCCTGACTTGGAGGCTGGAGCAACAGTCTTGAAGGCACAATTGTCTCTGCATACCGCAGCACAGGAGATGCAGCACTTGCCATGTTAGGCACAAACCATCAGGTTTGTAGCCAAGAGGAATGTACTTTTTTAAATAATGCCTGTGCAATGCTTTTTTAGAGGCATCTGAAACACGAGCGGTTTTCAATGCTCAAGAATCTTCAGTGTCTGAAAAAAACACAAGAATTGGGATTGTAAGATGTTCCAGTTCTTGTGGGTAGATCATGCACATTGAATTTAATCAATGACGATTTTAGTTGAAAATGACTAAATATCCTTTGTCAACTTATAGATGTGTTTGGAGACAAAGAAAACAATTGGTTCAAAGTGGGGGTCATGGTTGGAGTCATCTGCGGTGTCATTAAGGGTGAACAACACTTACAACGCAACTTTTACATCGCAGAGCCTTTACAACGCAACCGTTACAACGCAAACTATTACAACGCATTGCTCTGGGGAGCGCTCTAGGATAGGGAATAGGTTAATTTACTATCCAATAACCTTCCCTAGTGTCCACGGGGACTGGAGTTGGAATAGTAAATTAAACTATTCACCATCCAGCGCCCCAAAGCACTATGCGTTGTAATGGACTGCGTTGTAATAATTGCGTTGTAAAGGCATGCAATGTAAATGCATGCGTTGTAATGTCATACATCCGTCGTTAAGAATTTCAGGTTTGGAGACAAACCTTCCAATACCTACAATTGCATCTGCTACAGTCTGTCATAGATGGAGCACTCTATCCTCCATATCATTCCAAACATGGCGGCGACCAAGTTTACATCATATAGCGAGTAATTGGAAGTTTCTTTTTTGATAACCATGACTGCTCGTGTGAAGTAGACCTTGGATCATGGCTACGCATTGTCAGGTTTACAATGTGATTTGGGTTGTAGTGTACAATATCATGTGGGGTGGTATGCACACCGACTTTTCTGCGTGTAATCCTTGTTTAAGACGTTTTCTTTTAAATGCGTGCAAAACTGGGCTGTGCCATGCCCTCATGCACCATATTAATACGATAATGTGGGGAGCGCGTTCATGCTCCACGCCCAAATGCACAGCTTTAGTGGATACCAGTTCCTGCAATTAATTCAACATTTTTACTCATTGTTAATCTCATGTAGTCCATAGTCTTTACCAAAAGATTTCATTATCATAATTCTTCTTTCACTCATGTGCATTTTGAATGTTTCCCATATTAACGTGTGCCCATCCGGGCCTCTTCGAAAATACGCTCTAGATGCAGAAGGTCGTTTCAAGCAGCATTTCTTTATTCAAAAACTCCATGCATTTCGGGCCAAAATCACCGCCCTTCGTCAGGGATAGCTGTAAATTAACAATTCAAAGAAATCACAATTACTCAATTATCCTCTGAATGGCATTATCAATAATCATCTTATTATAATAAATATCCCCGAAACAAAGTTTTTATATCAATTATTTATAAAAAAATTTATTTAAACTACTAAACTCCCTTGTTCACCAACCTTTACTCCCCAAGTCATATTCTGAAAAACAACCAGACTATCATCCCACCTTCCCCTCTAGTGCTACACCGCTCACTTTTTGCACTTCCTATAGCCCTCTCTTCCCTCATCTACCCGGCATCATTCTCACCATTCTAACTGACAGGCACACCGCTGAGCCCCTCAGCCTCGCCATATTCAAAAAACATCAACCGTCCTTACTCCAGTCACACACACATACTAACTATCTCACATCCATCTACATTCATGCCATCGTCCCATTCGCTTCGCTCCCTAAACTGCTAACAACACTGGCACACTTGTCAGTAATCAGCCCCCATCTCACGTGCATTCTAAATCTCTCACGGCTTACTACATTCATTATGTCATCACGCTCGATTTAGCAATGCTAACAAACTCACTGTACGTTTAGGTATACCCTATCATCACTGCGGCCAACATACCTGCTCGCTCCATGATCTCTCTTGCCGCTCACACGCGCCTCAAGAAATCGCTATCTCCCGTAATATCAACCGCCATTACCTCCCGTTTTTCCAACCATTTTTGCTTCACCCATCCATGTGTCACATGATATATTGCCAAACTCCCCCTCTATACTACAACACCCATAATGCCCTTTTTCGCCAGCCGCAAAAAATATCAACTCAATACAATACAAAACAATTAAATAGACTAATTTCATTTTTGCAAAAATCACTTATTCTAGCTGTTAATGGGCATGATCAATCTGTGTGTTTACTCTCAAAGGAATAAAACCATCTTCAAATTTATGGCTAATGTTAATAAAAATTTGCTGTGACGCCAAACATGAAATCTTTGATGAACCAACCTTCGTTTAAGTATTCGTTTTTCTCTGGGTGCAAAACCAACAGTGGGGCAATTCATCTTGAAACATCATGTGGAGTGGTATGCACACCGACTTCTCTGCGTGTAATCCTTGTTCAAGACGTTTAAATGCGTGCGAAACTGGGCTGTGCCATGCCCTAATGCACGACCTTCTGCATCTATCTGCAAATCTTGAAATCAATTTTTTAAAACTGTGTTCAATCTGTATTATACGCCTGTAAAATTGTTGAAATGGAGGGAAGGAATGATGGTAAATGCTTTCGCTGTGGGACTGACAGTGCTGATAGGATGCATATTTTCTATTCTTGTGGTAAACTGGTTTTCTATATTAGTCATATTGAAAAGTTTCTATCTGGTGTTACTGCTGTACCTATTAAAATTTCCGCTTCCATGATGTTATGGAAAGGGGCGACCGCTAGGTCCCCCCGAACGTATGGATGGGGGCCCGAACCTCCCGGGAAGCCATTTTGGGCGGGGTGGGCGTGGCCCGGCTGGTATGCCCAAAGCGGCGTAGCTGGAGCGCGCCTTCCCCCCGCCCGAGAGGGGTTGTCCTAGACACCTTGAAGGAAGACCACGCCCAGTAGGCGTATCGGGGACGTGTACACGCCTTCCCGCAGAAGGATAAAGGAGCGGGAACCCTGAAGATCGTCCTCTTGTTCCTCGGATCGGAAGGCTGCACCCACTCGTTGCTCGTGAGCCCTCGACGGAACAAGCAGCAATTTTGAACGTGGTAATCTTGTTTTTATCTTTCAGTTTCGACACTTGATTTCAGGACCTCGTGGATCGACCTAAGGCGGAGGACTCGAAACCATGCCTGGCAAGCAAGCAGGAAAGGGTTCCGAGATGGAAAAGATGTTACGCCTGTTGTCGACCCGGATGGCGTGTATGGACCGAAAGCTCGGTCAAGTCCAATCGCTCGGTAGAGGTTTGGCGGAGGTAAAGAAACAATTGGCTGCAATGAACGACCCAGGTCAGCCGAAAAAGGTAATAGGCCCGGCCTTGCCGGGAGTGGTTCCCGGGTTAAGAGGGAAGCGGGTCAAAGAAAGGGCAGTCTCGGGGGTGTCCCGGCGCCAGAGGTGCCGCCCATCGTCCCCCTAGTACCGGCTGGTAACCCGGTTCAGGAACCAGTTTTAGGCCAGCCTATCCCAGTGGTGATCACCTCGACCGAGGATGATGAAATGCCCCCAGAATTGGCCGCACAGTTGACCGCATGCCTGAAAACGAAGGTGGGGGGCACAGTGACCCCGGGAGATCCGGCCGAAGAGGCCAGAGTGTTAATGAAGCAGTTGCGGCAATCGAGAGATGTCGCAAGGGCGAGTGTTCCTCTTGTTCCCCCACAGGTGGCGCCAGGAGTACCAGCAGCTGGTCAAGAGAAGGCGACGGCAGCAATAGCCGATCCGGGTAAGCTCGCATTGCCAATGGTGGGGGAGGGCTCGATACCCTCAAGGCGGGAAAAAGTTGCACAGCACGTTCCCTTGGCCACGAAAGAGTTAATATGGGGAGACAAGTATGTCAACATGTTTTCATTGTTAACGGACCATCGTGAGATGGAGTATGCTAAAACGCAGAAAAGATTTGTGGCACCCTAGTGTATGGCGCGCCAAGATGGCCGAGTTCAGGGTGGAAGAGACGGTGACGAATTGGGTTAAGGCCTTCTCTATATTTACCGCAGTTATGGGGGAACGTAAACCTGATGTTATGACTGAGTTGGTTTGCTATTAAGCATGGGCGGATTTTGCGGATCCACGATTCGCGGATTTAGCGGATCCACGGATCGTGGATCCGCAAAATCCGCCTATTTAGCGGATTCAGCGGATTTGCGGATTGGGGGCGGGGCTCCCTCGAGTGTGTGGGCGGGGCCAAACGGACGGGGCTTCCACGCGAGCGCACATGCCTCTTGTGTGTCCGGGGATATTTGGGAAGAAGGCACATCTGCCCAGCCTCCCAACGCTCACGATTTTTTTTGGGCTGGTGAATGAGTCACTACATTTGCGCTTCAACTAGTTCCAGAGACCAAGTGTGTGTTACTATGCAATCGCGCCGAAGTGCGCAGGGGTCCCTTTAGTGAAATGTCCATCATAGTGGGTAAATGGCGGGAAGACGGTGCACACCTCGAGTGTGTGGGCGGGGCCAAACGGACGGGGCGTCCATGCGAGCATGCCTCTTGTGTGTATAAAAGGGCAGAGACCGATCAGCAGATTAGTTTTTGGGCTGATCAATGAGTCACTGAATTAAAGCTTCAACTAGGGCACATGCTTTATTGATATCTGCAAGTGTTTCCTGTTGAGGTTTATTTTTTTGTGCCAGGACCGTCGTGCCCGAATGAACCCTGCCCTTCATATTTACTCAAGAAGACACCACCGGTGAAATAATTTACGATGGCGCCGGCAAGCTGCCAGCGCCATCCTGCAATAGTTACTTAATTAGCTTCAACAGGAAGCTCTAACTGTTAAAATAAAGCAGGCGCTCGAGCCCCTGCTGTATCTTATCTATTAGAGCTTCCTGTCGAAGCTAATTAAGTAACCATTTGAGGATGGCGCTGGCAGCTTGCCGGCGCCATCGTAAATTATGCAGGCTTGAACTTTTGACCGCAAAATCCGCTCCGATCGCGGATTGCGGATTCTCGGTAAATCCGCGAGAGTTCGCGGATCGCGGATTTACCGAAAATCCGCAAAATCCGCGATCGGAGCGGATTTTGCGCTCATGCTTATTTGCTATCAGAATCGCATTATGGACTTTTATGCAATGTACGAGGGGGAAGAATGGAAAGGCTATGACATGAAGTTCCGTAAAGCAAAAGAATTTGATTCTTCTCTGTCTTGGGGTTGTTTGGACTCGGTGTCATGGCACAAGCAACTCCTGCCAGGGGCGACAGGTACGTCCTCGCCAGGCGGGAGCGGGTCCGGAGTTGTCCGCCAAAAGCCCGGGGTGCCCTTTCAAGCAGGCACAGGTGGGGGCTAACAGCCTAGAGTTGGGGGGAAGGGCGGACAAGGAGGGGTCTGTTGGGGCTACAATCGAGGCAATTGTAACAGACCACAGGGGACATGCAAGTTTAAGCATGTGTGTGCCGGCTGTGGGAATTCCTCACACTCGGAAAGTGCTTGTAGATCAAAGAATGTCGGGGCGGGTGGAAAAGGAGGACCTAAGCAGGAGTGAGGTGGACCTTTGTGACCGATTGCCTACACCCGTTGATCTAATGGTTATGATTCCGTGGTTAAACAAGTACCCTGATCATGTGTCCGCTGGGGTGTTGAGGAAGGGTTTTTTACATGGCTTCCACATCCCGGTGGGGGAAGTTCGGGGGAACTCCTTTTGTAGAAATCAGTTATCGGTACGGCACAACCCAGGCGTGGCAGAAAGGAAAATAGCTAAAGAAGTCAGTTTAGGACGAGTGGCTGGCCCCTTTTCCTGCCCGCCGGTGGCCGATTTCATATGTTCCCCGTTAGGGGTGGTCCCGAAGAAAGATCCGGGGGAGTTTAGACTCATACATAACCTTTCTGCTCCCAGGGGTTCCTCGGTGAATGATGCCATAGACCCAGAAGTTTGTTCGGTACGATACGCATCGTTCGACGATGCCGTGGCCATTTTGAACCACCTAGGCCCCGGGGCGCTGATGGCGAAATGTGATATCGAATCAGCATTCCGGTTGCTTCCGGTGCACCCGCAGGATCAGCGCCTGCTAGGTTTTGCATTTCAGGGAAATTATTACATGGATAAATGCATGCCCATGGGTTGTTCCATTTCATGTGCATATTTTGAGATGTTTAGCTGTTTTTTGGAATGGGCATTTACAGAGGCCACAGGGCATAGACATGTTATGCATTATCTGGATGATTTTCTGTTTTTGGGGGCAGCCGATGATATGAATTGCGCACAGGCGCTGTATGATTTCTGCATCCTCATGAATGAATTCGGTGTCCCATTGGCACCAGGTAAGACGGTTGGACCATCTACTTCACTGGAGTTTCTGGGTATTGAGCTCGATTCTGTGGAGGGGTGTTTCCGACTACCAGTAGACAAAGTGACCAAGTTCCGGGCTTCCTTGATGCAATGTCTGAGTGGGGAGAAAGTGACCCTGCACCAGTTACAACGAACAGTGGGTCAGCTTAATTTTGCCCTGAGGGTGATTCCTATGGCCCGCCCGTTTTCGCGCTCTATCGCGCAGGCTATGGGTGGTCTCAAAGAGGCTCACCACCGTACGAGACTGTCTGGAGAGGTTCGCCAGGATATGCAGATTTGGTTGGCATTTCTGGCGGACTTCAACGGTCGAGTCGTCTGGAGTTCCCCGCCAGAGTCTTCGGTGGAATTAGGTCTATGGACCGACTCGGCTGGGAGTGTGGGTTTTGGCGCCATCTTAGGTGATCGATGGTCGGCACAAACATGGCCAACATGGTGGCACTCCGACGGCCTCACAGGTAACATTGGGTTCCTGGAGTTATTCCCCATTTGGGTGGCTCTGATGACATGGGCTGATGATTTCAGGGGCCGCTCAGTGGTGTTTTGGTCCGACAATATGACTGTAGTAGATTGCATTAACCAACAGGCAGCACGCTGCAAAATGATTTTGAGATTGTTGAAAGAGATTGTGCTGCTGTGCATGAGATTGAATGTACTGTTCAGGGCAAAACATGTGCCAGGTGTACTCAATCTTGCGGCTGATGCACTCTCTCGTTCACGTATACAGGCATTCAGGGGTTATCTGCCCACAGCAGACTTAGAGGCAGCACCATTCCCAGAAGCAATGTGGCTTATCGGTGCCTCTGATTACAAGACCTTGTGGCAGCAAGTCTAGCCCCCAGGACAAGGAAAGCATACGAAGGAGCGTTTCGTTCTTATTGCACATATTTGGGTCCTGTAGGGAGTCTGCATTGGGGTCAGGAGGAGTCCTTCCTGGGGTACCTGGTTGCACTACACAGGGAGGGCCGATCAGTGGCTACGGCCGGTAGGCTTAGGGCGGCCATTTCCTTCATGGCCCAGGTACACGGCATAAAAGATCCTACAGGTTCTTTTTTGGTGAAGAAAGCCCTTCGCGGCTGGCAGCGCCTTGAGGGTTGCAAGAGAGATACGAGGCACCCGATTGGCTTAGACAGACTGTCTCTGCTTTTAGCAAAGCTGGATGAGACGTGTTCCTCCCATTACGAAGCAGTTCTGTTCCGGGCAGCGTTCACATTGGCATTCCATGGGGCCATGAGGGTGAGCGAACTTGTCGCAAGGAACAAGAGAGATATGGAGGGAGGTTTGTGCAGGGATCACATCCAGATAAGGGGTGATTCGATGGTGATCATGATAGCCAGGTCCAAGACTGACCAGGGGGCTATGGGAGATAGTGTGGTCGTGCAGCGCAAGCGTGGGTCCCCCGTCTGCCCGTTGAAGTGTGTGGAAGACTATTTGGCTCTAAGAGCGACCACTTGGGGGGGGGGGCTTGCTCCGACACAAGGATGGCACCCCACTGACGAGATTTCAGTTTCAGAGGGTGCTGGCACTGGCAATCGCTGACGCGGGCATGGACCCGTACGATTTTGGGACCCACTCCTTTAGGATAGGGGCTGCTACTGAGGCTACAGCCAGGGGTCAGAGTGCCGAGGAAGTGAAACAGTTGGGCCGTTGGTCCTCGAATTGCTTTAAGAGGTATGTGCGATTGCACATGTTGTAAGTGATCAATTGACATGCACTCACGTTTTCTGTCTTTTGTTTACTTTGCAGTTTCGCGGGCCTGCCATGCAGGGCGGAATTGGAGGTCGACCCTACATCAAGTGACAGCGGTCAGAGATCACCGACTGGGGAGAGGATGGTATGGGTCGTGGGCCACTCATACATGAGACGCGCCCGTGACGTATTCAAGGAAGGTGACGCGATTCACGCACGGGGAATACGGGTTCAGAGTGGCTTTCCATGGGAAAGGTGGGCTCGTTTTTGACAAATTTGAGTCATTTTTCGAGGGACTTTTAGGGCGGCATAGGTCACCGCCATCTATAGTCATAGTACACCTGGGTGGCAACGATTTGGTGACACTGGGTAGACGAGGGTTACTTGAACGAATCTTGTCAACTGTTAGCTGGTTGGCTAAAAGAGTCCCGGGGTGCACGATTGCCTGGTCCCACATGATTCCTAGAAGGAGGTGGCAGGGGGGCCTTTCGGTGTCAGCTCTGAACCATTCAGTAAAACGGGTCAATAATAAGATTAATAGACTGTTCCGTTCTGCACAGTTGCATGTCATTCCTCATGGGTGTATCCGGGGTGACCATATGTATTTGAACGATGGGGTTCACCTGTCCAGGGTGAGGAATGACTTACTAATAGGAGATGTAGTTGCATGGTTGAGAGGTTTGAGGAAGCATGACCTATAGGAGGAGTTGGGGGGACCGGATAGTCGGTCAACTATCCAGTCTGTGGCGGTAAGGTCATGATCGGTGAGCAGGAATTTAAAGGTCCCTAGAGTGGGGCGCCACCCACAATGGATGGGAGCGCCCGGGGGAAGACGGCCATTGGCCCCTTCCACGGGGAGGCAGCACCCACTAAGGATGGGGCGCCTAGGGGGAGATGGCCATGGGCCCCTCCCAGGGGGGGAGGCGGTTAAATGCCCCTCCTGACTAATTTCCCGGGGGCCGGATATCCGCGACGGCGGATAGAGAGTATGGGGTGGGGGGGAGAGTCCACGCTGTCCTTCCTACGGAGACCTCATACGGGAACTCGGACGACCCTTAAGATGGCGTCGAGTAGAAAGGGGGCCCCCACCACGACAAGGGAAGTTACAGTTGGCAATGAGGGTAGAGCCCTCTGCGCATGCGCCGCTCACACGGTGAGGGCGGGAGTTTGGTAGTAGGGATCTGACACCGGTTAAGACCTTGCCGTTGGCCCTTAATGCTAGGATGTACAATTTGAATTAGAGTGTATGCATTTTCAGGATGTTAGCCAAAAGTACATGACTGCATCGAAATGTAATAAATGTCAAATTGTACATAATGCATAATGATGAAACTTTTAATTTAATGTTTTAAATTTTGTTTCATATTTTAATAAATACGGCTGGGAGGGTGACTCCCTCCCGTCTTCCAAAAAAGTCAACTATTGTCCGACTTCCCATCCTTGGGGATGTGTGTTGGGAGGGGGTGGCGGGCATCCCGGCCATATGGAAAGGGGCGACCGCTAGGTCCCCCCGAACGTATGGATGGGGGCCCGAACCTCCCGGGAAGCCATTTTGGGCGGGGTGGGCGTGGCCCGGCTGGTATGCCCAAAGCGGCGTAGCCGGAGCGCGCCTTCCCCCCGCCCGAGAGGGGTTGTCCTAGACACCTTGAAGGAAGACCACGCCCAGTAGGCGTATCGGGGACGGGTACACGCCGTCCTGCAGAAGGATAAAGGAGCGGGAACCCTGAAGATCGTCCTCTTGTTCCTCGGATCGGAAGGCTGCACCCACTCGTTGCTCGTGAGCCCTCGACGGAACAAGCAGCAATTTTGACCCACCCACCAGCCCCTGATAGCAAATGTTTGGAGGAAATAAAGTTTTCTGAGTGATGAAAGTATAGGCCTTTTCCTTTTCCTTGGTAGAGTGAATAAAGGAATGTTGAGAATGTATATGGTTTGCATTGGAGAATTTCTTCTTGCAGGAATGATCAGTAATAGCAGTAAGATGATGTGGAATTTTTTCCTTTTAGTAGATAAACAACTGTCGTATTTATTTGTCGGGCGATAAGGTCATGATCGGTGAGCAGGAATTTAAAGGTCCCTAGAGTGGGGCGCCACCCACAATGGATGGGAGCGCCCGGGGGAAGACGGCCATTGGCCCCTTCCACGGGGAGGCAGCACCCACTAAGGATGGGGCGCCTAGGGAGAGATGGCCATGGGCCCCTCCCAGGGGGGGAGGCGGTTAAATGCCCCTCCTGACTAATTTCCCGGGGGCCGGATATCCGCGACGGCGGATAGAGAGTATGGAGTGGGGGGGAGAGTCCACGCTGTCCTTCCTACGGAGACCTCATACGGGAACTCGGACGACCCTTAAGATGGCGTCGAGTAGAAAGGGGGCCCCCACCACGACAAGGGAAGTTACAGTTGGCAATGAGGGTAGAGCCCTCTGCGCATGCGCCGCTCACACGGTGAGGGCGGGAGTTTGGTAGTAGGGATCTGACACCGGTTAAGACCTTGCCGTTGGCCCTTAATGCTAGGATGTACAATTTGAATTAGAGTGTATGCATTTTCAGGATGTTAGCCAAAAGTACATGACTGCATCGAAATGTAATAAATGTCAAATTGTACATAATGCATAATGATGAAACTTTTAATTTAATGTTTTAAATTTTGTTTCATATTTTAATAAATACGGCCGGGAGGGTGACTCCCTCCCGTCTTCCAAAAAAGTCAACTATTGTCCGACTTCCCATCCTTGGGGATGTGTGTTGGGAGGGGGTGGCGGGCATCCCGGCCATATTACGGATTGGTCAGGATTTAGAGCCTGGAAGACCAATGTACAAGCATCGCTATCTATTGTTTATGGCTAGGGCTGTGGCTCGTCTTTGTGTTGCTGCCTCTTGGTTGCAACCTGAGGCCCGCTTTTAAATGTGGAGAGCCAGGATGTACAATATATTTAATTTAGAATTTAGCTTATACTCAGCTAAAGGCTCAAGAAAACAAAAAATAGGAATCTTTATTTGGGGGGCATTCCATGAACACATGAGTCTTTGATGTACAATATGATTTTGTGATACTGTGGATTAATAAGGAAAAAAATAATTATGCATTAGGGAATGGAATATAGGTGTGTGCAAGTGCACAGAGTAGAACACTATGAGAGGGGGTGTATGCACTGTATTTGTGTTGCACACGGTTAGAGGGGTGTGTGTGGGGAATAGTTTTACACATGGTTAGAGGCGTGTGTGGCGTTTAGTGTTGCACACTGTTAGAGGGATGTGGTCGGGGAATAGTTTTACACACGGTTAGAGGAGTGTGTGCAGGGTTTAGTGTTACACTTGGTTAGATGGATGTGCAGGGTTTAGTGTTAAACACGGTTAGAGGGGTATGTGCAGGGATTAGTGTTACACTTGGTTAGATGGATGTGCAGGGTTTAGTGTTAAACACGGTTAGAGGGGTATGTGCAGGGATTAATGTTACACTTTGTTAGATGGGTGTGTGCAGGGTTTAGTGTTACACAAGGTTAGATGGATGTGCAGGGATTAATGTTACACTTGGTTAGATGGGTGTGTGCAGGGTTTAGTGTTACACAAGGTTAGATGGATGTGCAGGGTTTAGTGTTAAACACGGTTAGAGGGGTATGTGCAGGGATTAGTGTTACACTTGGTTAGATGGGTGTGTGCAGGGTTTAGTGTTACACAAGGTTAGAGAGGTATGTGCAGGGATTAATGTTACACACGGTTAGAGGGGTGTGTGCAGGGTTTAGTGTTACACTTGGTTAGATGGGTGTGTGCAGGGTTTAGTGTTACACAAGGTTAGAGAGGTATGTGCAGGGATTAATGTTACACACGGTTAGATGGGTGTGTGCAGGGTTTAGTGTTACACTTGGTTAGATGGGTGTGTGCAGGGTTTAGTGTTACACAAGGTTAGAGAGGTATGTGCAGGGATTAATGTTACACACGGTTAGATGGGTGTGTGCAGGGTTTAGTGTTACACTTGGTTAGATGGGTGTGTGCAGGGTTTAGTGTTACACAAGGTTAGAGAGGTATGTGCAGGGATTATTGTTACACACGGTTAGAGGGGTGTGTGCAGGGTTTAGTGTTACACTTGGTTAGATGGGTGTGTGCAGGGTTTAGTGTTACACAAGGTTAGAGAGGTATGTGCAGGGATTAATGTTACACTTGGTTAGATGGGTGTGTGCAGGGTTTAGTGTTACACTTGGTTAGATGGGTGTGTGCAGGGTTTAGTGTTGCACACTGTTAGAGGGATGTGGTCGGGGAATAGTTTTACACACGGTTAGAGGAGTGTGTGTGGGGAATAGTTTACACACGGTTAGAGGGGTGTTTGCAGGGTTTAGTGTTAAACATGATTAGAGGGGTGTGTGCTGGGATTAGTGTTACACAAGGTTAGAGAGGTATGTGCAGGGATTAGTGTTACACTTGGTTAGAGGGGTGTGTGCAGGGTTTAGTGTTGCACAGGGTTAGAGGGGTATGTGCAGGGATTAGTGTTACACTTGGTTAGATGGGTGTGTGCAGGGTTTAGTGTTGCACAGGGTTAGAGGGGTGTGTGCGGGGAATAGTTTACACACGGTTAGAGGGGTGTGTGTGGGGAATAGTTTACACACGGTTAGAGGGGTGTTTGCGGGGATTAGTGTTGCACACGGTTAGAGGGGTATGTGCAGGTATTAGTGTTGCACACGGTTAGAGGGGTGTGTGCTGGGATAAGTTTTACACACGGTTAGAGGGGTGTTTGCGGGGATTAGTGTTGCACACGGTTAGAGGGGTGTGTGCTGGGATAAGTGTTACACATGGTTAGAGGGGTGTGCGCGGGGATTAGTGTTATATGATTAGAGGGTCATGTGTGGGGATTAGTGATGCACACCGTTAGAGGGGTGTGTGCAGGGATTAGTGTTACACACGGTTAGAGGGGTGTGCGCGGGGATTAGTGTTATATGATTAGAGGGTCATGTGTGGGGATTAGTGATGCACACCGTTAGAGGGGTGTGTGCAGGGATTAGTGTTACACACGGTTAGAGGGGTGTACGCGGGGATTAGTGTTATATGATTAGAGGGTCATGTGTGGGGATTAGTGATGCACACCGTTAGAGGGGTGTGTGCAGGGATTAGTGTTACACATGGTTAGAGGGGTGTGTACAGGATTTGTGGAGCAGATTCATTTTAATCTGCTTGGTGCAGGGTCACCACTCTTGCCACGGGTCCTTATCAAGTAAGGAGGAATCAACAGTGGAGCGAAGTACAAACTCATTTATTAATCATTCATGAATGGGTCTCCGTCCAACGAGCACTATGGAGTTACTCAAGGAGAGAGCACGCTTGAACGATGGTTACATGGGTTTTTATAGGGAAGATCACAGACAAGGAACGCACAGAAGTAAATAAAACTTTGGAAAGAACACACAAATGAGGTAAGGCAAGAATCAACAGCCTCGGTGTCTTGTGCAATTGCTACGTTTTAAGGCTGAACAAAAACATATGCTGTTCTGAGTAGACTTTACTTGAGGATTAACTATTGCCTGAAAACCTTTGAGCAAGCTGAATCTGCATGTTTACACAGCCTGCAATGTCCCAACCTGCAATTCTTTACTCATGTTTATACAGATGCAGTGTCAAAAAGAGAGCGAGGCTGAAAGTAGGGCAGGGGTGAAAATGGAGGAAGCACAGCTTAATCAAAAAATTAAAGAATCAGATTTTACATTTCCACAGCCCTTCCATTTCAGCGGTGCTGAATCCATTCTAAGAGGTACACGTATTAATCGTGTACATTAATATTCATCAATTCATTTCTCTATTCAATTCATGAACATTAATTGGGGAAGGCTTGATACTGTTACAAGTAGCTATATAAGCTGTACATGTCACAGGGGCATGCGGAATGCAGCAACAGCAAGTGAGAAAGATGGCTCCTATAATCACTATTCCCATTAATAATTTCCAGCACCAAGCAGAAACAATACCTTAAAGCCATTCTGACCAAGTCCATGCTCCTTTTTCCTGGTGTATTTCTGCAGCTATTTTGTGAAGCTTTTGTGTGGCTCAATTAAGATTAAGGGTGTTTTATGTATTTAACGGTTTGAATCCTTGTTGGACTCGGCCCTTTTGGCAGGTTCACCCCTGAACTTATTGCCTTGAACTCTGACATGATGTTGGTTGACTTCTGGTCTCTGTGAATATGTGTGTCCATGGTAGTTCCTGATGTGTGGGGAGTGCAGGGTCGAGTTTGGTATGTGCGAACTCGTGAGACTAAATGCTGCGCGATGATGTGCACAGATTTATTGTATCTATTGGGGAAGTGCCACTTTTAGAAGTTGGCATGTCTGTGCAGTGAATGTGAATTGACTGTCTGGCTTGTGATTGGCTGGAGCTGGCTGGTGTGCCTGGCTCCAGGAGTCAGAATGGGTCTGCCCGGTGGTGAATGGGGAGATCTGCATGTTGATGGCAGAGAGGAGTTACACCTGGGACCTGAATAGGGCTAGGCCTTCCCTCCACAATGCTGGCTCCATCCCCTGTGGTGTGTCTGGTCTGTGTATAACAAGGGAGAGAGTAAGGGAGATTACACAGGTTATGTGTGGTGGGAACTCCTGGTCCCCGAAATTAATGGTATCAACAATGGAGGAGTACCCCCTAGGAGAAGAAACAGAAAAAAGAGTCTTTTCTGTGTCTAGAGCGTGAAGCTCAGGTTAGCACAGTGTGCCCCAACCCCTAACAGGACAAGACATGTCCTTGAAGAAGACCCCTCACTCACCAACCTAGTTGGTGACATGCTTCATCATCGGGGTCCCACCCCATAGGCCGAATGCCCATAGGGTGTGCTGCGACACCTGATTACTGTGGAGCGGGTTCTTTTGTTTATATGTGCAAAGTGTTAAAATAATCAGTGTTTTAAATGAGGGCCAAATCTACTCACAACAAGACTTTATTCTTGAGTGTTTGGACCCTCGTAAAAGCCAGTGTGGCACCTGTGCCTCATTAGGAAGGCTTCGGTGTCTAAAGAAGTGTACTTACTATTAAAAATAGCGTAGTGTGCTATGTGATAAATGGAAATTAGGTCTACATGTTTCAACCATAAACAAATTATAGGTTTTCATCAGGACCGTGGTGATTGGACGGGGTGGTCCGAACACGCTAAGGTGCGTCCTGCCCTCGTTCAATTAAAGACCATAAATAATGGTCTAGTGTAAAAAGGTGTTTTCCCTGGATCAGGAGAAAAACCTGCAAGAAAAAAATGTAAAAGGGTTGGGATTACATACCGGGGAAGACACAAGACAAGGGTGCACACTTAACATTTATGGTGCTTAGAGGAATCACCTAGATAGGTGACAGAGACACACCTGTATTGATCAGGTCGCACCCGTGGTCAGTTGTCAATCACTCAGTGAGGTGCTCGGTCGTAAAACTACCAGAGCGGGTGTCTGTGCTGTTAATCAACAACTCGTGGGTATGGCGGTCTATAGGCAGCGGTAGACTGAAATGTTTGAGCAGTGGACTACCGGAGCATTACGTTCGTGGCCTAAATCAACAACCATAGAAATCGGCGGTATGGCAGACAACCGGGTGAGGAGGAGTGACTACCAACTATAAAGCGGCGTTGTGGCTTAACGGAGTGATCGCCGGCTACACAATCGTGCCGCTATGTAAGCGGGTTAAATGATAAACATTCGTTCACGCAGAGCACGGTATTGGGCTCAGCTTACATTAGAAGCGGTAACTGTCGCTTCATGGGCATGAGGGTATCCAAGACGGCAAGTTTCCGTCACCTTGAAAAAGAAAAAATATATATGGGCAGAGTTGTAGTTAGTGCACCGTCACATTGCTCGATATATTGAAACGGTCTGCCGCATGGTTCGCCGAGTCTGGCAAAGGATCACAGCACTTACTTGCGGCTTCTGCTCGTCAGGGAATGGAACCTACTTGGTCATTCCTCAATGCCCCGTGGAGTGTTCTGTTCGGTCTGCGGCACCGGGAAGTAAACTACGAGTTGCTTCCGTGTTGGGCGGGGCGTGCAGCAGGGACCTTCCGTGGGCCAATCAGAACATTTCAAAAGGGGCAGTGTCCGCTGCAGGTCGAGTGACGCTGCAGCTGACGTAGGATGTTATGATTCCATAGCAACAGTGCTGGTAGGGCGCTGCTGCGTGGAGAGAGAGAGAGGGACGAATGTTTAAGAACTAAAAGGAATAGGGGACATGTGCAATATCCGTGCTAATCACAGAATAACAAGGATAGAGTAATTATTGTTTATGGTTCAGGATCATGGTAAAATTCATGGTTAATTAGGCTGAGTCATACAATGACATCACAGTGTACTTAGAAGAAGTAATTTGATCCCAAAACAGAATAATTTTAGTTTATGGTTCAGGATCATGGTGAAATTCATAGCTAATTTGGCAGAATCATTACGTGTCATCATAGTGTACTTAGAAAAAGTAGTTTTATCCCATCACAGTGTTCCATGGGATGTTATCATTGAGGCCTGTTATATGAGTGGAAAGTCTATAGACCCACCGCTGTTCTTTTTCAAAGAGGCGTTTGTTCATATTGGGTCCATGTTGGACCTGTTCGATGACGGTCCACTGTAATTCATCCGCGCTATGCCCTTTCAGCAGATAATGTTCAGTGAGCTTGCTGTTAGCCTTTTTGCACCTAATGGTGCTTCTGTGTTCACCAATACGGATTTTAATCTTTCTGCTAGTCATACCTATGTAATGTAGGTCACAGGGACATGTCAGTCTGTACACGACGTTCTCGCTATTGCAGTTCGTCTGTCCTCTGATCGTCCAGATTTTTGTAGGTTCCAGCTGTAAAGTCTTAGTGTTATAGGTGAACGGGCAAACACTACAATTCCAACATTTGTAGTGGCCTGTTACTCTGGGTAAACCCCAGGCGCTCAAGACAGTTTCATTCGCCACCTGTTTTTGCTTTGGTCTGGTGTTCACTACTGCATCTTTGATGCTGCGTGCCCTTTTATATGAGAACAAGGGTTTTTCCCATCTCAGATTGCCGGTGTTCAGTATGCTCCACTGTTTCCCTATAATTTTGGTTACTTCGTTGGAAATAGTATTGTACGTTGTGACACAGGTTAGGGGAATCTCCTCCACTGATTTTGACTGATTCTCCAAAAGAGCGCCTCTGTTTTGATTTCGAGCGCGTTTCTGGCTTTTATATAGAATCTTATCCGGGTATCCCGGGTCTTCAATTTGTGAGTTAGATCTTGGGCTTGTTGTTTGTAGTCGTCAAGCTCGCTACAGTTTCTGCGGACCCGTAGGTATTGTCCATACGGCAAGTTTTCACGCAGTGGTCTCGGATGAAAGCTTTCAAAACGTAGTAGATTGTTTTTGGCAGTCGGTTTGTAGTAAGTAACCGTTGTCAGCTTCCCGTTTGCTTTTGTTATGGTGAGATCTAGGAAGACCAGCAAATTGTGGTCCATCACGTAAGTGAACTTTAGATTCTCATCCAGTGTATTGATCCAGTTGAAGAATGATGACAGGGTGTGTCTGGTCTCCCTGGACTGTCCTGTGAATAGGGAGAGAGGCTGAGCAAAACAAAGTGCTCCAGAACCAGTTGCATCTGGTTCGCCCCTTGCCTTCACCTTTGGAGACAAACGATTTCTGTGTATAAAAAGGGGCTGTGACCCCATGAAAAATGTTCTTGTTCCTGACTTTAATCTACCAGGAGCGTGCTGCTGCTGGGGGCCCAGGGGAAGGCTTGCCTCAATGGACCCTGCCCAGCCCCTGGATACCTGGAGGATTTCTTTCCCTGGACTTGGGTTATAGCGCTGAGGGAGTGCTGTACTTCTATTCCTAGGAGTGCTCTCTGTTTCTTCCATGGGAGCGCTGGGGCTGTGACCTGCTGAAGTGGCGCTTCGTTTTTGTGGCCAAGCACTTCCCCTGTGGCCCCAGGTGCCTCCTGTGCAGCCTGCCTGAAGGCCGCTTTGTTATTATTCCTAGCGGGTGCCCACCCCGCGTCATGGCCGACTACTTTTTTTGTTAGTTGCATTGCAGGTGCCCACCCTGCCTTTTAGCCGCCATGCGTGTCCTTTATTTTAATTATGGGTGCCCACCCCGTGACATTGCTTTTCATCGAGAGAGTGGGTGCCCACCCCGCTCTCTTGTTGCTGGTTCCACTCCTCTATAGTTAGGTGGAGGGAGCCTACCCCTCTTTGTGCCTACCGAGAATAGCCGCTGCAGTCCCGCCGCGGCAGCCCCGGAAGTCAGGCCAGCTTGCCTGGGACGGGGGCGGGGCCATGGCAGGACCGGATGCAGGAAGCGGCAGCCGGGAGCCTCGCGGGCCCCACATCCCGAGTCCCGGTCCCGAGATGGGGGACTGGGTGAAGTCTGACGCTGGGAAGGCGGGGCTCTCGTGAGGAATGAGAGCCCTGCAGGCGCCACCAAGAGTTGCAGAGAAGCAGAGGGGCTCGAGGCACATTGCCGGTGCCTGCCCCGCCGTACAAGGGAGAGAGATCCGCCGTCAGCCACCAGGAAGCTCCAGTGAGTGGGGTTCCCGGTTGTAGTGCCCTTCGAGGCACCGTGCCATTGCTTAGTTTTGAGTGGCCCCGGATGGCAGCGGGCCGCTCCTACCTCTTGGGGATGTTTGTTTAGAGCGCCAGGACGCTCCATAAAGACATGTGAATTTTCAGAGCCTAGATGGCTCCCAGGGGGTACAATAGTTATTTGCAGAGACTGAGTGGCTCCCATGCTTTGCCCCTTATTTTTAGGGTCCCCATGAGGGGCTGGGGTCATATGTAATTTAGAGCTAAATGTCACCTGTTCACTTCTGGTTCTCCTCCTTAATTTGTAAGGAGAAATGGCCTCGCCTCACCTGGCAAACAGTTCAGGAATGCGAAGCACCGCTCTGTCCGTCAGTACTCCAATCAGCAGGCCGGCAGACCAGGTGACATTTAGCATTTGTGTTCACGTTTGTCTTTTATGTTTATATATTACTCACGTTTAAGCAGTAGCAATTAAGTTAATGGGTCCTGAGGAAGCGGCAGGTACAATGTTTGGCCTTTAAATGTCCGCAGAAACATGTCGACCAGATTACCCAGTCAGTAGTTATTTGTTTGAACCATCTGACTTTTTTGCACTTGATTGATTTTAGCATTAGAGGTGCATGACTCCAGAATAAAGTTACATTGCGTGCACTATCTAATTTTACTCATCACATATTCTTTTTTCACTTTCCACTATTGCACTGCTTTCAGTTATGACCGAAATAACATCTACCAGACATCCACAACTATCTCCAACTAATATCTCTGGAGATACATTAAGGACTACCTACTGTGAAGTAGACCAAATGATGTACTGGGCGGTATAGAATACGTAACTGATGGACATATTTTCACAAGGGGTGATTGTCCTTTAGTCTGTTATCTCTTTACACTTCCAAACAGACCTGGAGCCGTCCACACACACATGATCTTATGTTGTTATTGACCCACAGTTATTGAGAGATTACCATCGCCAGGACTATACGTTTTAAGGCAGAGAAACGGGAAACTTTACGGATTGTGCGGAGTGAAAGAAAAGAAGAGGACACCACTAGGCTGACCTGGGAGTGCAGAGTGAGTTGGTCGTTCAGCTTAATCCTAAGTGTTTTCACAGAGGAAGATGGAGAAGGGGGGGGGCCTAGGGAGGGGAGCCAGAAGAGAGAGGTCCAGGACCTGTCAAAACCAGCTCTGTTTTGTCTGGGTTTAGCTTCAGGTGGTTGTAATTCATCCAGTCCCAGATGAAGATCACAACAAACTGGAATTTTACCATGGACTCTGGGGATGGGGACAAGGTAAAAATAAGCTGAAGGTCTTCCGCATAGTTGTAAACGGAGACCTCCATTTGCTGAAGGGCAAAGATGAGAGGGGCAATATACAAGTTAAATAAAAGAGGGGAAAGGGAGGAGCCTTGGCGGACCCCGCATTGTACTTTCCGGAGGTCTGCCGAGAAATCGTCCAGGCACACTGCCTGGGTGTGGTCCCTCAGGAAGGAGGACAGCCAGACCAAGGCCGAGCCTCCAACCCCCGCCGCCCTGACACAAGAGAGTAAGATGGAATAGTCAACCGTGTCGAAGGCGGCAGAGAGGTCGAGGAGGACCAAGGCCTGGGGGTGGTTGGTGTCCATGCCCTCTCTGAGGTTGTCAAGGACCGATAGCACCACGGACTCCGTGGAGTGTGCGGGCCGGAAACCAGCCTGACGGGGGGCTAACACCCCGTTCTCCTCCACGTAGCTACTGAGTGTTCTGGTCACATGGCGCTCCAGTACCTTCCCCAGAAAGGGCAATAATGAGATGGGGCGGTAGTTGACAGGAGCGGATGGGTCAGCGCCCGGTGTTTTGAGGATGGGGACAATGATGGCCGATTTGAGAGGTTGAATAACAATGCCCTGGGATAGAGAACTGTTGAGAAATTTAAGAGGGGGCTGCACACAAACCGAATAGATGTGCCTGAGGATGTGGGCAGGACAGGGGTCTAGAGGGGAGCCTGATTTGACCAAAGGGAGGAGGGAGAGGAAAGCCTCTTCTGTCAGAAGGGGGAAGGAGACAAGGCGTGCTCCGACTGGCCGACATTGAGGGTCAACGAAGGAAGGAGAGGGGGGAGGGATGTTTGATTTGATGTGTGAGATTTTGTCTAAAAAATAAGTGTTGAGGGAGTCGCACAAGTTCTGTGAAGGGGAGGGTTTGAGGGTAGCTCTGTCAGAATAGGCGAGGTCATGAACAATGGAGAAGATTTCTCTAGGCTGATTTGCGGCAGCCAAGATTTTTGTAGAGAAATAAGCCGTCTTAGTGGCCAAGATAGATTTTTTATATTGAGACAAGAGAATGGTATACTGGGTTTTGAGGCTGGGGCAGTACTCTCGCCTCCAGGCTCGCTCTGCATGGCGCACAGTTAGTTTTAAGGTCTTAAGTTCCTCGTTGAAACAGCGGTTTGCGTCGTTCGCGCGCCTGGAGGACACCCGCCTGAGGGGAGCGGTGGAGTCGCAGCCTGAAAGGAGCCAGGAGTTAATAGAGTCGGCTTGTGCAAAAGATGACCGTCCATCGAGGTCCGGACTGGATGCGGAGAGTGTGGCGGACAGAGAGGCCACATCCACCTGGCTCCAAGAGCGCGCCCAGAGGTTTTAGGAAGAGGGGGCTTGGTGACTTGGCTGAGGTGTAGGGAGAAGGATATCAGGGAGTGGTCGGACCAGGTGCAGGGGGAGATGGACAGATAGGCTATAGGACAGTTGAGGGACCAAATCTGATCGAGGATGTGGCCCTGAATGTGAGTGGGGGAGTGGACATGGGAATTGAAGTTGAGGGAGCGAAGGGTATCCGAGAATTCTTTGGAGGTCGAGCATTCAGCGGGGTCTGAGGGCCAAAAGTTAAAATCTCCTAATACCAGGATGGAGGAATTGTTGACTGCTAAAGTGGCTATTAGATCTTGGAAGCCGGAGAGAAAATGTTGAGAGGGTTGTGGGGGACGATACATGAGCAAACTGGTGAGCGGGACTCGGAAAGACGGTGAGCGGACAACTAAAAAATCTGATGAACCAATGGGCGAAAAGGTTAGAGACTGAAAGGAAATTTCTCTGCGGGCGATCAGAGCGACGCTGCCGCCCGGTCTGCCCGAGGGTCGGTCAGAGCGCAGAGCGTAGTATGAGGCAGGAAGGGCAGCTAAAAAGGAAGGAAGGGAGTTGTCACAAAACCAGGTCTCTGTAAGAAATAAGAGATCCGGTTTGTGCGAGTCAAGTAAGACGAAAAGTTCAAGACAGTGCTTGACTGCTGACCTGGTGTTAAGAAAATAAACGGATAGGGTAGTAGGCACAGAAGGAGCAGGGAGGTCAGGAGATGGGTCAGGGGGGGGAGGGGGAAGGGAAGGTGAGGGAGGGAGAGAAGGGAGGGGGCGTGGAACTGTCAATCCCAGTCTACTGATGAGTGAAATCACAGGGCCATCTAAAGGCCATGGGCCTTGGAGGCTGCGGAGTTGCGCAGAGGAGTATTGTACAGTGTGGGCATAGTGGGGAGCCCCTTGGCCCGACCGGCCGCGGACGGGCGCAGACGGGCTTACCTTTGGCGCGCCTTTGGCGCGCATATGGCGCGCCCGCTGCGCTTCCGGAATATACACATAATTTATGCGGAAATGAAGACGGTGGGGGGCGTGTCGTTTCAAAGAAGGGGCGTGGCCAGTTTACTGGCGAGATGGCGGCAGTGGAGATTTCAGCTTTCTCCCGTGACAGCGCTAAAATCTGCTGCCCGGGTGTATTAGGAGCGTGACCGGTGCCCAACAGAGCGCAGGTACAGTTTAAAATACAATTTACAGAGCTAAAGTGACACTCAAATGTTAAAATAAGCTGTTCGTGCTCCCGGCTTCCGCCTCAGGAGGTTTAAGTACAGTGGGGCGACGCTTGCAGTCAGCGTCCTTTTATACTGATGGTGGGGGGCGTGTCGTTTCGAAAAAGGGGCGTGGTCAGTTTACTGGCGAGATGGCGGCAATGGAGATTTCAGCTTTCTCCCGTGGCAGCGCTAAAATCCGCTGCCCGGGTGTGTTAGAAGGGTGACCGGTGCCCAACAGAGCGCAGGTACAGTTTAAAATACAATTTACAGAGATGAAGTGACACTCAAATGTTAAAATAAGCTGTCCGTGCTCCCGGCTTCCGCCTCAGGAGGTTTAAGTACAGTAGGGCGACGCTTGCAGTCAGCGTCCTTTTATACTGACGGTGAGGGGTGTGTCGTTTCGAAAAAGGGGCGTGGCCAGTTTACTGGCGAGATGGCGGCAATGGAGATTTCAGCTTTCTCCCGTGGCAGCGCTAAAATCCGCTGCCCGGGTGTATTAGGAGCGTGACCGGTGCCCAACAGAGCGCAGGTACAGTTTAAAATACAATTTACAGAGCTAAAGTGACACTCAAATGTTAAAATAAGCTGTTCGTGCTCCCGGCTTCCGCCTCAGGAGGTTTAAGTACAGTGGGGCGACGCTTGCAGTCAGCGTCCTTTTATACTGACGGTGGGGGCGTGTCATTTCGAAAAAGGGGCGTGGCCAGTTTACTGGCGAGATGGCGGCAATGGAGATTTCAGCTTTCTCCTGTGGCAGCGCTAAAATCCGCTGCCCGGGTGTATTAGGAGCGTGGCCGGTGCCCAACAGAGCACAGGTACAGTTTAAAATACAATTTACAGAGCTAAAGTGACACTCAAATGTTAAGATAAGCTGTCCGTGCTCCCGGCTTCCGCCTCAGGAGGTTTAAGTACAGTGGGGCGACGCCTGCAGTCAGCGTCCTTTTATACTGACGGTGGGGGGCGTGTCGTTTCGAAAAAGGGGCGTGGTCAGTTTACTGGCGAGATGGCGGCAATGGAGATTTCAGCTTTCTCCCGTGACAGCGCTAAAATCTGCTGCCCGGGTGTATTAGGAGCGTGACCGGTGCCCAACAGAGCGCAGGTACAGTTTAAAATACAATTTACAGAGCTAAAGTGACACTCAAATGTTAAAATAAGCTGTTCGTGCTCCCGGCTTCCGCCTCAGGAGGTTTAAGTACAGTGGGGCGACGCTTGCAGTCAGCGTCCTTTTATACTGACGGTGGGGGGCGTGTCGTTTCGAAAAAGGGGCGTGGTCAGTTTACTGGCGAGATGGCGGCAATGGAGATTTCAGCTTTCTCCCGTGGCAGCGCTAAAATCCGCTGCCCGGGTGTGTTAGAAGGGTGACCGGTGCCCAACAGAGCGCAGGTACAGTTTAAAATACAATTTACAGAGATGAAGTGACACTCAAATGTTAAAATAAGCTGTCCGTGCTCCCGGCTTCCGCCTCAGGAGGTTTAAGTACAGTAGGGCGACGCTTGCAGTCAGCGTCCTTTTATACTGACGGTGGGGGGCGTGTCGTTTCGAAAAAGGGGCGTGGTCAGTTTACTGGCAAGATGGCGGCAATGGAGATTTCAGCTTTCTCCCGTGGCAGCGCTAAAATCCGCTGCCCGGGTGTATTAGGAGCGTGACTGGTGCCCAACAGAGCGCAGGTACAGTTTAAAATACAATTTACAGAGCTGAAGTGACACTCAAATGTTAAAATAAGCTGTCCGTGCTCCAGGCTTGCGCCTCAGGAGGTTTAATGTTTAATTGGTGTTCCAATGACACCACTTCACCATGTTTCAAAAGATCACCATCTCCAAAAGGCACTTGCTGAGTGATCTGATCATATTCAAAATCAGGTATCCTCTTGTTATCTACTGATCATGTGGCAAAGGAAGTGGCACTTGCTTTTTCCACATTACTGGCATGGATCCAGTGTCTGTGCCCTGTGCACTTAACAACAGTCTGGGTGGTGAAGAGAACTTGCACTGGCCTGTTGGGAAAAGACACCGTCTCTAGGCCTCAGCTTGTGACCTGGACCTTTAAGAGTGGGAGATAGACTGGCCTTAACCTGTGAATGGATCAAATGCAAATCTTTAGTCAACACAGTAATCAAAAAGAATGGTAAATTCAAAGTCAGATTGTCCTTGATCTTGGTACACTCTATACATTTGCTATCCTCTCTATAACCATCTCAACTGGTTGCAAGACCTTCAAAAGACAGATCTGGGGGTGCAAAATATCCTGTTGAAACGGGATACCTTTTCCTGTGCTATAAGTATGGCACATCATGCACCTCTTGACATAAAACACTGCCACCCTGGGAATCAGATTATTGAACTGTACTTACAGACACAACTATGTCTCATGCAGGAATGCACTGTTCGAACTTGCACAAGTGCAACATAAATTTTTCTTCATTTGCTTCACTTTTTCAAATATTACAACATTATATAGGACATGTGTTCATCAATGTTATACCTCCTTTTCAAAAGAAAACAAAAAGTTTCCAACTCAATTATAATTCATTGATTATTTACTGTTTGTACTCAACAATAGTCTATCTTTCAGTTTTTTACAGTTATTCATGAACATACTCATAATTCGTCTTCATTAAAAATATGATTTACTTTCTCTGACAAATGCCAAACCAATACTAGTTAAATGAGATGGTTTCATCAGAATTCATGATAACTCCCAATGCATTTCGATGCTTCAGCATCTTCGTCAGGGGAAATGCTAAATGAAAAAATATGAAATCAAACACTAGTATATATGCGTATATCAAAAATCTTTTTTCAGCTTGTGATCATGCATTATCAAATATGAAATATACATTCTAGACGGTCATGTTATTGCATTATCTCTTTTTACCAAGCAAACCAGCATTTCAAAAGTCAAATGGTTATTTATATTTATATTGTGATTGTGCCCTATACAAGCCATCAAGTGTGATAAAATATATCCAACGTGTGTGTTACATTCCATGTACCAGTGCCACAGTAAACAAAAATGATGGATAATGAACCTACCCTCCAGACGGGTGTGTGGTCTGATAATCAAAATTCAGAAAAAACGACTTTATCTGAAAGCAAAACAGGACACCTGATAAATATACTTCTACACCTTCGCCATAGTGTCTGCGACAACTCCGGTGGATTCAACACTTACTTCCTCTTCTTACTTCCTTAGACCTGATGAATCAATGTACGCTGTTTCGCCTGAAAAACAAATAAACTACCCTTACTATCTGCTTAGTTGAGGATCTGTGATAATAGGTTCTCCCATCTGCTCGAAAACCGAAAGGAAACTGCCCCAACTTCCTACCTTCAGCTTCCTACGAGCTGCTGACACCGGCTCCCTGTTTCTCTCCGTGTACCAAGCCACGCGATATCTCCAAGTTACGTGCTGGAACGTCATGTAGCGTCCAACATCGACAACGGACTAATGTCCCTAACCCCTTTGAATTCCACTTCGACGAATTGGAAGTACAGAGTGTATAAAGTGCAAACTTCAAAAGTAGTGTATTAACATGAAAAAGTCAAACCCGTAACACCAAACACCAATTTTACTTATTGACATAAAACGCGACTTCTACATCATGAAAATCATCGACATCAACAACAGGCTACCGCTTTTCCATAGTCACAAACTTTAAACTACTCTACACAGAAATGGAAGACAGACTGTCGCTTTTCTAATTCGCTTTTCTAATTCGGCTCCAAAGATTTAAAATTTGGGATCTAAAAGACGTATCCAAAAATGTTAAGAGTGTGGGCACTTGTCTAGACTCCTGAGTGTGATGGAGGTCAGCCAGAAGAATGACATAAAAAATAAATTCAAAAAAAAAAAAAAAAAAAAAAAAAAAAACATCAAAGATGAAATAGTATTTTCATCATGCATGTATGTTTGCACAGAAGTTGGTACATTTTATCAAAACTTGATCCTGTATTCACACCTCATAAAACACCACAATCACATGAGTGTAAATTCATCACAATTGACAGTTCATCATAAATAACAAGCAAATTCAATTTTGTCATTCAGCCCTCCCGGTTTAACGGTATTCAAGTACCTCATCCAAAATGTCTCTCTTTGAGCTATCCGTATATTGGGATCCACATGGGGCTCCACCAATACCTGCTCCAGTACAGTATATCTTAATTGGGGAATAGTATGTTGTCTTTCCTTCCAATGTTGCGCTAGACTTGACTTCTCACTCCCTAATCTTATGTTAGATTTATGCTCAGTGAGCCTGACCTTGATCTTCCTTGTGGTTCGACCTACATAAACTAAGCCACATGGACACTTGATAGCGTATATTACTGAACTTGTGTTGCAATCCGAAGTGTGTCTTAGTTTGATCTGTTTTCCTGTGTGAGGATGCATGAATATGTCACCCAATAGTACGTTACCGCAGTGCCCGCAGTTGAAACACTTGCGCATACCTTTTGTCCTCTCCTGTGGGATCTTCATTTCTTTTAGTTTCAAAAGTTCTTTTAAGTTTTTTGATCTTGATAGAGCAAAAATAGGTCTGTCTATGAAGACTGTTTTAAAGTCTTCTTCCTGTTCAATTAATTCCCATCTTCGCAGTATACACTTCTTGATCTTGGGTATCAACGTGGATTGTTTCAACACGCATATTTCCCTTCTTGTCGGATTTCTTTCTACTTTCCTCAATAAAACCTCCCGGGGTTTTGATAAAGCTTTCAGTTTTGCTTCAGTTAATATCTTGTCTGGGTATCCTCTCCTGCTATATTGTCTCGCCATTTCTTCTATATCCAGCATGGCCTGTGTTTTGTCACTGCAAATCCTCTTGATTCTAATAAACTGCGAGAATGGCAAGTGGTTCTTCAAAGTCTGGGAATGAAAACTTGAGTAATGCAGTGCATTGTTTCTATCCGTCGGTTTCTTAAATGTTTTGGTTATGATCAAGCTTCCCTGTTTGGTTATGGTGACATCTAAAAAGTTTATGGTTTTCTGATCAATCTGATTGGTGAATTTGATCATAGGATGACACTGGTTGAGACTTCCAATGACCTTTTCCAATTGTGTCCTGGTTCCTTGCCAAATTACCAAAATGTCGTCTATGTAACGAACAAAAAGTTTTAGATGTTCTGTCCACTGTAAGTTTTCCAAAATATGGGTGTGTTCAAACTTGGCCATGAAGATATTTGCGTACGCGGGCGCCCCCGTGAACCCCATAGAGGTTCCTGTCTTCTGTAAATAGAATTTGGATTGCCATGTGAAATATCCGTGATAGAGACAGAATTGTAGAATCTCTAAGAGTAAGATATTCAATGATTCCTCATATTCACTTCTTAGCAGCATCCATTCCACTGCCTCTATGCCCTCCCCATGGGGGATAGACGTATATAATGCAGTCACGTCAATTGTAGCCAGCCATGTTTCTTCCTCGCTAGATATCGTTAAGTTAGCTAGTTTATTTAAACAGTCGGTAGTATCTTGGATATATGTTGTCTACTTCTGCACCAATGGTTGTAAATAGTAATCTAGAAATTTTCCAATCGGTTCATGTAAAGAACCGCACCCTGCCACAATAGGACGGAAAGGGGGGTCTTGAGGATCTTTATGTAACTTAGGTAGCATGTAAATATGAGGTCTTTTCGGATAGTCAGTGGTTAGAAACCTGAACGTTTTGTCATTAATCCATCCTAGATCTTTTGCTTTCCTAAGTATTTCCAACAGAATCGTTTGAAACATGGCAGTAGGGTCTGCATCTAGAGCAATATAGGTGTTGGTGTCCTCCACATGTGCTGAAACTTTTTGGTTGTAGTAGGTGGTATCCATCACCACAAGAGCGCCTCCCTTGTCTGCAGCTTGAAATGTTAAATCTGCATTATTGCTCAATGCTCTTAGAGTCATCCATTCATTTTTGGTCAAATTCGTACTTTTGCTTATTTTTTTATGTGTGTCCACCAAATTTTTCTTTACCAGTAGCTCAAATAAATCCATAGTTTTATGAGATGTGGGAGGAATAAAAGTACTTTTTGGTTTGAACACCTTCACTGATGTATCAATATCAGCCAGTTGTGGTGTTTGATGAAAAAAACATCTTAAGCGCAACTCCCTCATGATTTATATAGAGCTATTTCTGTCTCTAGTGGTTTGGTATTGTATGTAGGTACAAAAGACATTCCTTTATTAAGCACTCTTAGTTGACTGTCTGTAAGTTCCGTGTTCGAGATGTTTACCACCAGGTCTTCTAACGGTTTCTCCCCCTCACCTTGGACTTTTTTTGTTGTTGAGCCTTGTCCCCTTCTGACCCGTTTTCCTTGTCTCTTTCTTGTGGAGGATGGTCGCTCCTCTGGCCTGCCTCTAAAAAAGGCTCCCTAGTGGTTCCACTGGTGGATGCTCCCTCTCCAGCCGTTAGTGGTGTAATCGTAGTTGCTACGGGTGGTCTGTTAGGAAGGGTGTCTTGTTCCGTAGCCACACTTTCTTCTGACGAGGCCTGTGTTTTTTTAAATGGACGTCTCTGGGCATAGACTTCGGCCCAAGTATAAACTTCGTCCAGTTTATAATCTATCGTATCTCTACGAAACTTTCTCAACTTCCTCTCATGTACCTCCTTTTCATTTGTCTCTATTGTTTCATTGATCTCTTTGAGTGCTAAATCCAATTCTTCCTTAGTCATACGTGATTCCAGGTTGGTTTTCAAATCCTGAATTTCCGTAGCTAATTCTTTAAGTATATCAGATAACTCCTCAATAATTAGGAGTATCAAGTCGAGCGAGCACTTATTTAAAATCGAGTACCATTTGACCATGAACGGTTTATTAAATTTAAAAAGCATTGGCTTCAAGGCAATTCTTAATACTCGTGGGATCCGTTTCACCCGGTGGTACTGAATGAGCGTTGAGGCGTGTAGCCTTTGATTCACCTCCTTCCTTAAGGTATATTGTAGTTGCTTCAAAGTTTTGCTGGTTGTGCCTGGGGTCGCTTGGAACGCCCTGGTTTCTTTAATCAGAGAGTATATGCTTGTTGCTTCCTCATCTGTGTATCCTTTTACTTCCGCTTGATTAGCCGTTAAGTGTGAAATCTCCTCAAAATTCATATTTGGCTGTACTGGTTATCAGTGGGGTTTTAGTAATGAACAAAATATGTGTGTAACCTGCACTCCCCTTTGTTTTTCAACCTTAGTGTAACTTGATTTTAAACAAATCGGTGCAAACCCGCTACCTGACTAGCCCCTGTCAGGTCTTTCAAAGAACTGTACTTACAGACACAACTATGTCTCATGCAGGAATGCACTGTTCGAACTTGCACAAGTGCAACATAAATTTTTCTTCATTTGCTTCACTTTTTTCAAATATTACAACATTATATAGGACATGTGTTCATCAATGTTATACCTCCTTTTCAAAACAAAACAAAAAGTGTCCAACTCAATTATAATTCATTGATTATTTACTGTTTGTACTCAACAATAGTCTTTATCTTTCAGTTTTTTACAGTTATTCATGAACATACTCATAATTCGTCTTCATTAAAAATATGATTTACTTTCTCTGACAAATGCCAAACCAATACTAGTTAAATGAGATGGTTTCATCAGAATTCATGATAACTCCCAATGCATTTCGATGCTTCAGCATCTTCGTCAGGGGAAATGCTAAATGAAAAAAATATGAAATCAAACACTAGTATATATGCGTATATCAAAAATCTTTTTTCAGCTTGTGATCATGCATTATCAAATAAGTGATCATACATTCTAGACGGTCATGTTATTGCATTATCTATTTTTACCAAGCAAACCAGCATTTCAAAAGTCAAATTGTTATTTATATTTATATTGTGATTGTGCCCTATACATGCCATCAAGTGTGATAAAATGTATCCAACGTGTGTGTTACATTCCATGTACCAGTGCCACAGTAAACAAAAATGATGGATAATGAACCTACCCTCCAGACGGGTGTGTGGTCTGATAATCAAAATTCTGAAAAAACGACTTTATCTGAAAGCAAAACAGGACACCTGATAAATATACTTCTACACCTTCGCCATAGTGTCTGCGACAACTCCGGTGGATTCAACACTTACTTCCTCTTCTTACTTCCTTAGACCCGATGAATCAATGTACGCTGTTTCGCCTGAAAAACAAATAAACTACCCTTACAATCTGCTTAGTTGAGGATCTGCGATAATAGGTTCTCCCATCTGCTCGAAAACCGAAAAGAAACTGCCCCAACTTCCTACCTTCAGCTTCCTACGAGCTGCTGACACCGGCTCCCTGTTTCTCTCCGTGTACCAAGCCACGCGATATCTCCAAGTTACGTGCTGGAACGTCATGTAGCGTCCAACATCGACAACGGACTAATGTCCCTAACCCCTTTGAATTCCACTTCGACGAATTGGAAGTACAGAGTGTATAAAGTGCAAACTTCAAAAGTAGTGTATTAACATGAAAAAGTCAAACCCGTAACACCAAACACCAATTTTACTTATTGACATAAAACGCGACTTCTACATCATGAAAATCATCGACATCAACAACAGGCTACCGCTTTTCCATAGTCACAAACTTTAACCTACTCTACACAGAAATTGAAGACAGACTGTCGCTTTTCTAATTCGCTTTTCTAATTCGGCTCCAAAGATTTTAATTTGGGATCTAAAAGACGTATCCAAAAATGTTAAGAGTGTGGGCACTTGTCTAGACTCCTGAGTGTGATGGAGGTCAGCCAGAAGAATGACATAAAAAATAAATAAAAAAACCCCATCAAAGATGAAATAGTATTTTCATCATGCATGTATGTTTGCACAGAAGTTGGTACATTTTATCAAAACTTGATCCTATATTCACACCTCATAAAACACCACAATCACATGAGTGTAAATTCATCACAATTGACAGTTCATCATAAATAACAAGCAAATTCAATTTTGTCATTCAGCCCTCCCGGTTTAACGGTATTCAAGTACCTCATCCAAAATGTCTCTCTTTGAGCTATCCGTATATTGGGATCCACATGGGGCTCCACCAATACCTGCTCCAGTACAGTATATCTTAATTGGGGAATAGTATGTTGTCTTTCCTTCCAATGTTGCGCTAGACTTGACTTCTCACTCCCTAATCTTATGTTAGATTTATGCTCAGTGAGCCTGACCTTGATCTTCCTGGTGGTTCGACCTACATAAACTAAGCCACATGGACACTTGATAGCGTATATTACTGAACTTGTGTTGCAATCCGAAGTGTGTCTTAGTTTGATCTGTTTTCCTGTGTGAGGATGCATGAATATGTCACCCAATAGTACGTTACCGCAGTGCCCGCAGTTGAAACACTTGCGCATACCTTTTGTCCTCTCCTGTGGGATCTTCATTTCTTTTAGTTTCAAAAGTTCTTCTAAGTTTTTTGATCTTGATAGAGCAAAAATAGGTCTGTCTATGAAGACTGTTTTAAAGTCTTCTTCCTGTTCAATTAATTCCCATCTTCGCAGTATACACTTCTTGATCTTGGGTATCAACGTGGATTGTTTCAACACGCATATTTCCCTTCTTGTCGGATTTCTTTCTACTTTCTTCAATAAAACCTCCCGGGGTTTTCATAAAGCTTTCAGTTTTGCTTCAGTTAATATCTTGTCTGGGTATCCTCTCCTGCTATATTGTTGCGCCATTTCTTCTATATCCAGCATGGCCTGTGTTTTGTCACTGCAAATCCTCTTGATTCTAATAAACTGCGAGAATGGCAAGTGGTTCTTCAAAGTCTGGGAATGAAAACTTGAGTAATGCAGTGCATTGTTTCTATCCGTCGGTTTCTTAAATGTTTTGGTTATGATCAAGCTTCCCTGTTTGGTTATGGTGACATCTAAAAAGTGTATGGTTTTCTGATCAATCTGATTGGTGAATTTGATCATAGGATGACACTGGTTGAGACTTCCAATGACCTTTTCCAATTGTGTCCTGGTTCCTTGCCAAATTACCAATATGTCGTCTATGTAACGAACAAAAAGTTTTAGATGTTCTGTCCACTGTAAGTTTTCCAAAATATGGGTGTGTTCAAACTTGGCCATGAAGATATTTGCGTACGCGGGCGCCCCCGTGAACCCCATAGAGGTGCCTGTCTTCTGTAAATAGAATTTGGATTGCCATGTGAAATATCCGTGATAGAGACAGAATTGTAGAATCTCTAAGAGTAAGATATTCAATGATTCCTCATATTCACTTCTTAGCAGCATCCATTCCACTGCCTCTATGCCCTCCCCATGGGGGATAGACGTATATAATGTAGTCACGTCAATTGTAGCCAGCCATGTTTCTTCCTCGCTAGATATCGTTAAGTTAGCTAGTTTATTTAAACAGTCGGTAGTATCTTGGATACATGTTGTCCACTTCTGCACCAATGGTTGTAAATAGTAATCTAGAAATTTTCCAATCGGTTCATGTAAAGAACCGCACCCTGCCACAATAGGAAGGAAAGGGGGGTCTTGAGGATCTTTCTGTAACTTAGGTAGCATGTAAATATGAGGTCTTTTCGGATAGTCAGTGGTTAGAAACCTGAACGTTTTGTCATTAATCCATCCTAGATCTTTTGCTTTCCTAAGTATTTCCAACAGAATCGTTTGAAACATGGCAGTAGGGTCTGCATCTAGAGCAATATAGGTGTTGGTGTCCTCCACATGTGCTGAAACTTTTTGGTTGTAGTAGGTGGTATCCATCACCACAAGAGCGCCTCCCTTGTCTGCAGCTTGAAATGTTAAATCTGCATTATTGCTCAATGCTCTTAGAGTCATCCATTCATTTTTGGTCAAATTCGTACTTTTGCTTATTTTTTTTTGTGTGTCCACCAAATCTTTCTTTACCAGTAGCTCAAATAAATCCAAAGTTTTATGAGATGTGGGAGGAATAAAAGTACTTTTTGGTTTGAACACCTTCACTGATGTATCAATATCAGCCAGTTGTGGTGTTTGATGAAAAAACCATCTTAAGCGCAACTTCCTCATGAATTTATATAGAGCTATTTCTGTCTCTAGTGGTTTGGTTTTGTATGTAGGTACAAAAGACATTCCTTTATTAAGCACTCTTAGTTGACTGTCTGTAAGTTCCGTGTTCGAGATGTTTACCACCAGGTCTTCTAATGGTTTCTCCCCCTCACCTTGGACTTTTATTGTTGTTGAGCCTTGTCCCCTTCTGACCCGTTTTCCTTGTCTCTTTCTTGTGGAGGATGGTCGCTCCTCTGGCCTGCTTCTAAAAAAGGCTCCCTAGTGGTTCCACTGGTGGATGCTCCCTCTCCAGCCGTTAGTGGTGTAATCGTAGTTGCTACGCGTGGTCTGTTCGGAAGGGTGTCTTGTTCCGTAGCCACACTTTCTTCTGACGAGGCCTGTGTTCTTTTAAATGGACGTCTCTGGGCATAGACTTCGGCCCAAGTATAAACTTCGTCCAGTTTATAATCTATCGTATCTCTACGAAACTTTCTCAACTTCCTCTCATGTACCTCCTTTTCATGTGTCTCTATTGTTTCATTGATCTCTTTGAGTGCTAAATCCAATTCTTCCTTAGTCATACGTGATTCCAGGTTGGTTTTCAAATCCTGAATTTCCGTAGCTAATTCTTTAAGTATATCAGATAACTCCTCAATAATTAGGAGTATCAAGTCGAGCGAGCACTTATTTAAAATCGAGTACCATTTGACCATGAACGGTTTATTAAATTTAAAAAGCATTGGCTTCAAGGCAATTCTTAATCCTCGTGGGATCCGTTTCACCCGGTGGTACTGAATGAGCGTTGAGGCGTGTAGCCTTTGATTCACCTCCTTCCTTAAGGTATATTGTAGTTGCTTCAAAGTTTTGCTGGTTGTGCCTGGGGCCGCTTGGAACGCCCTGGTTTCTTTAATCAGAGAGTATATGCTTGTTGCTTCCTCATCTGTGTATCCTTTTACTTCCGCTTGATTAGCCGTTAAGTGTGAAATCTCTTCAAAATTCATAGTTGGGGGTGCTGGTTATCAGTGGGGTTTTAGTAATGAATAAAATATGTGTGTAACCTGCACTCCCCTTTGTTTTTCAACCTTAGTGTAACTTGATTTTAAACAAATCGGTGCAAACCCGCTGCCTGACTAGCCCCTGTCAGGTCTTTCAAAGAACTGTACTTACAGACACAACTATGTCTCATGCAGGAATGCACTGTTCGAACTTGCACAAGTGCAACATAAATTTTTCTTCATTTGCTTCACTTTTTTCAAATATTACAACATTATATAGGACATGTGTTCATCAATGTTATACCTCCTTTTCAAAACAAAACAAAAAGTGTCCAACTCAATTATAATTCATTGATTATTTACTGTTTGTACTCAACAATAGTCTTTATCTTTCAGTTTTTTACAGTTATTCATGAACATACTCATAATTCGTCTTCATTAAAAATATGATTTACTTTCTCTGACAAATGCCAAACCAATACTAGTTAAATGAGATGGTTTCATCAGAATTCATGATAACTCCCAATGCATTTCGATGCTTCAGCATCTTCGTCAGGGGAAATGCTAAATGAAAAAATATGAAATCAAACACTAGTATATATGCGTATATCAAAAATCTTTTTTCAGCTTGTGATCATGCATTATCAAATATGTGATCATACATTCTAGACGGTCATGTTATTGCATTATCTCTTTTTACCAAGCAAACCAGCATTTCAAAAGTCAAATGGTTATTTATATTTATATTGTGATTGTGCCCTATACATGCCATCAAGTGTGATAAAATGTATCCAACGTGTGTGTTACATTCCATGTACCAGTGCCACAGTAAACAAAAATGATGGATAATGAACCTACCCTCCAGACGGGTGTGTGGTCTGATAATCAAAATTCTGAAAAAACGACTTTATCTGAAAGCAAAACAGGACACCTGATAAATATACTTCTACACCTTCGCCATAGTGTCTGCGACAACTCCGGTGGATTCAACACTTACTTCCTCTTCTTACTTCCTTAGACCCGATGAATAAATGTACGCTGTTTCGCCTGAAAAAACAAATAAACTACCCTTACTATCTGCTTAGTTGAGGATCTGCGATAATAGGTTCTCCCATCTGCTCGAAAACCGAAAAGAAACTGCCCCAACTTCCTACCTTCAGCTTCCTACGAGCTGCTGACACCGGCTCCCTGTTTCTCTCCGTGTACCAAGCCACGCGATATCTCCAAGTTACGTGCTGGAACGTCATGTAGCGTCCAACATCGACAACGGACTAATGTCCCTAACCCCTTTGAATTCCACTTCGACGAATTGGAAGTACAGAGTGTATAAATTGCAAACTTAAAAAAGTAGTGTATTAACATGAAAAAGTCAAACCCGTAACACCAAACACCAATTTTACTTATTGACATAAAACGCGACTTCTACATCATGAAAATCATCGACATCAACAACAGGCTACCGCTTTTCCATAGTCACAAACTTTAACCTACTCTACACAGAAATGGAAGACAGACTGTCGCTTTTCTAATTCGCTTTTCTAATTCTGCTCTAAAGATTTTAATTTGGGATCTAAAAGACGTATCCAAAAATGTTAAGAGTGTGGGCACTTGTCTAGACTCCTGAGTGTGATGGAGGTCAGCCAGAAGAATGACATAAAAAATAAATTATTTGTAACTGTAACTGTGTTTTGTATCGCGCCAACTCACCGACAGGTCTCAAAGCGCTACTGACCAAGTACAGCAACAAAGATGGAATAAAGGTATGGAGGTGTCTGATCTAGTGGCCGACTATTGAGATGGAAAAGCGTCCTTGAAGAGTAAGGTTTTCAGGGACTTCCTAAAATGGAGGAGGTTAGGTTCTCTGCGAAGCGCCTCCGGTAACTTATTCCAGATGGTAGGGGCCTGAACTGAAAAAGATCTGCCTCCTTTAGTTGTTAGCTTGAAACGTGGACAGGATAACAGAAAAGATCTGGACGATCGCAGGGCATGCTTTGGTTCGTATAACTTGAGCCTTTCTTTTACATAGGCTGACGCCTGTCCGTGGACTGCTTTGTGGCAGATACACATACTCTTAAATTCGACTCTCTGCGCTATAGGCAGCCAATGTAGCCTATAGAGCAGAGGGGAGGCATGGGTCCTCCTCGGCAATCCAAAGATCAAGCGTGCTGCATCATTCAGGATAACCTGAAGACGATTGATGGAATTCTTTGGAAGGCCGAGGTACAAAGCGTTGCCATAGTCTATTCTAGACACTATGGTGGCTGATACAATGGTTCGCAGCATATTTCTCGAGAGCAAGGGGGCGAGTTTACGTAGTTGCCTGATCAGGTTGGTACAGGAGCCAACTACGGTGGATACTTGATTGACCATCGAGAGTTCCTGGTCGATTCTCATGCCGAGACTCTTAACACTGGGGCACGGTTTTGGGGTAGGTCCTAACTCTTGTGGCCAAAACAAATCATTCCAGGGGGAGGTAGAAGTTGAAACTACAAGCACTTCCGTTTTATCTGGATTGATTTTCAGCAAATTGGACGACATCCAATTCACTGTAAATCGTAGAATGTCTTGGGCCAAGGACTGAGCCGATGGTGTATTATCGATACTCAGCAACAGCTGAGTATCGTCGGCATAGTTGAAGACTTTACAATTCATATTTGCCAGGGACTCAATCAATGGTTGTAGGTACATGTTAAATAAGAGCGGAGAGAGTGCCGATCCCTGCGGGACTCCACAGGCCAGCATGCCCACATCTGAGACCTGGTCTGCCAACTGGATCTTCTGCGTCCTTCCTGTCAAGAAAGCTGTTAACCATTTAAGGGCTTGCTCTCCTATCCCAAACCTAGCCAGTCTGTCCAGGAGCAATGCATGGCTGACGGTATCAAACGCCGCTGAAAGATCTAAAAAAATCAGGGCGCTTGGCTTTTTACCGTCAGCCATGCATCTTAGCTCATCTAGTATCGACAGCATTACTAGTTCTGTGCTATGGTGGGCACGAAAACCAGCTTGCCGCTCCTGGAGAAGATGGTGAGATTCCAGGAGGGATGACAGTGATTTTAGTACATGCTGTTCTAGTACCTTTGACAGAAATGGCAGCTGGGAGATTGGCCTGTAGTTCTTCAGGTTAGTTGGATCTGCTCCGGGCTTTTTTATCAGGGGTCTGACGCGTGCCTCTTTGAAGGAAGATGGTAGTGTTCCAGTGGCTAATGAGGAGTTTAGAAGGTCTAAGATTTGGTCTTCTAGGATCGGTATTGCCAGCCGAAGGATGTCCGGTGGGCAGGGATCGGCGGGGGAGCCTGATTTGGTGGATAGTACAAGTTGTCTCAGAATGGTGGAATCAATTTCAGGGAAACTAGTAAGGACAGGGGATGAAGGGCGTGAAGGAAGCGATTGTTCGGTATAGGAGACTGGGTTGTCCTTCTTGATATCGGACAAGATGGTCGCTACTTTTTCCAGGAAATAACCCTGAAAGGTCTCGCACTCAATCGGAATATCCGCCTTTCCTTCCTTCTTACTCAGCTCTTTCAGGATTTGGAAGGTCTCTCTCTGGATGTTGGTAGCGTTATTAATGCGTGTCTCATAGTAATCCTTCTTGGCTGATATAATGAGCTTTTTGTATGATTGAAACAATAATCTATATGATTCCCTGTCGGTATCCATTTTGGATTTCCTCCAACATCTTTCAAGGTAGCGAAGTTTCCTTTTTTGTTCACGTAAGCCTTCGGTGAACCAGGGGGCTCCTTTCTCTGCACCTTTTACTTTTTGTATTTTTTCAGGGGCTAGCTCATCGATTGATTGCCCAAGGGTGGTTATTATTGCATCATACTTTGAGTCTAAGTCGGAGCTATCAGCAAGGGTAGTGGGATTCTGTTCGTATTTGGGCAGGACTTTGGTTAGGGTCTCAGAAGTTACTTTCTTCCATTGGCGTACTCTTTTTGTTTTTAACGGTAATTTGGCCTGGTAGATATTGTGCGGTAGATCGTATGAGATAAGATGGTGATCCAACCAAATACAAGGTGAGATACTTGTGATGACTGCTCTTGGTATCGAGGACCAAATGAGATCTAGGATATGGCCTTTTATCATCAAAGATGAAATAGTATTTTCATCATGCATGTATGTTTGCACAGAAGTTGGTACATTTTATCAAAACTTGATCCTGTATTCACACCTCATAAAACACCACAATCACATGAGTGTAAATTCATCACAATTGACAGTTCATCATAAATAACAAGCAAATTCAATTTTGTCATTCAGCCCTCCCGGTTTAACGGTATTCAAGTACCTCATCCAAAATGTCTCTCTTTGAGCTATCCGTATATTGGGATCCACATGGGGCTCCACCAATACCTGCTCCAGTACAGTATATCTTAATTGGGCAATAGTATGTTGTCTTTCCTTCCAATGTTGCGCTAGACTTGACTTCTCACTCCCTAATCTTATGTTAGATTTATGCTCAGTGAGCCTGACCTTGATCTTCCTGGTGGTTCGACCTACATAAACTAAGCCACATGGACACTTGATAGCGTATTTTACTGAACTTGTGTTGCAATCCGAAGTGTGTCTTAGTTTGCTCTGTTTTCCTGTGTGAGGATGCATGAATATGTCACCCAATAGTACGTTACCGCAGTGCCCGCAGTTGAAACACTTGCGCATACCTTTTGTCCTCTCCTGTGGGATCTTCATTTCTTTTAGTTTCAAAAGTTCTTTTAAGTTTTTTGATCTTGATAGAGCAAAAATAGGTCTGTCTATGAAGACTGTTTTAAAGTCTTCTTCCTGTTCAATTAATTCCCATCTTCGCAGTATACACTTCTTGATCTTGGGTATCAACGTGGATTGTTTCAACATGCATATTTCCCTTCTTGTCGGATTTCTTTCTACTTTCTTCAATAAAACCTCCCGGGGTTTTGATAAAGCTTTCAGTTTTGCTTCAGTTAATATCTTGTCTGGGTATCCTCTCCTGCTATATTGTTGCGCCATTTCTTCTATATCCAGCATGGCCTGTGTTTTGTTACTGCAAATCCTCTTGATTCTAATAAACTGCGAGAATGGCAAGTGGTTCTTCAAAGTCTGGGAATGAAAACTTGAGTAATGCAGTGCATTGTTTCTATCCGTCGGTTTCTTAAATGTTTTGGTTATGATCAAGCTTCCCTGTTTGGTTATGGTGACATCTAAAAAGTTTATGGTTTTCTGATCAATCTGATTGGTGAATTTGATCATAGGATGACACTGGTTGAGACTTCCAATGACCTTTTCCAATTGTGTCCTGGTTCCTTGCCAAATTACCAAAATGTTGTCTATGTAACGAACAAAAAGTTTTAGATGTTCTGTCCACTGTAAGTTTTCCAAAATATGGGTGTGTTCAAACTTGGCCATGAAGATATTTGCGTACGCGGGCGCCCCCGTGAACCCCATAGAGGTTCCTTTCTTCTGTAAATAAATTTGGATTGCCATGTGAAATATCCGTGATAGAGACAGAATTGTAGAATCTCTAAGAGTAAGATATTCAATGATTCCTCATATTCACTTCTTAGCAGCATCCATTCCACTGCCTCTATGCCCTCCCCATGGGGGATAGACGTATATAATGCAGTCACGTCAATTGTAGCCAGCCATGTTTCTTCCTCGCTAGATATCGTTAAGTTAGCTAGTTTATTTAAACAGTCGGTAGTATCTTGGATATATGTTGTCCACTTCTGCACCAATGGTTGTAAATAGTAATCTAGAAATTTTCCAATCGGTTCATGTAAAGAACCGCACCCTGCCACAATAGGACGGAAAGGGGGGTCTTGAGGATCTTTATGTAACTTAGGTAGCATGTAAATATGAGGTCTTTTCGGATAGTCAGTGGTTAGAAACCTGAACGTTTTGTCATTAATCCATCCTAGATCTTTTGCTTTCCTAAGTATTTCCAACAGAATCGTTTGAAACATGGCAGTAGGGTCTGCATCTAGAGCAATATAGGTGTTGGTGTCCTCCACATGTGCTGAAACTTTTTGGTTGTAGTAGGTGGTATCCATCACCACAAGAGCGCCTCCCTTGTCTGCAGCTTGAAATGTTAAATCTGCATTATTGCTCAATGCTCTTAGAGTCATCCATTCATTTTTGGTCAAATTCGTACTTTTGCTTATTTTTTTATGTGTGTCCACCAAATCTTTCTTTACCAGTAGCTCAAATAAATCCAAAGTTTTATGAGATGTGGGAGGAATAAAAGTACTTTTTGGTTTGAACACCTTCACTGATGTATCAATATCAGCCAGTTGTGGTGTTTGATGAAAAAAACATCTTAAGCGCAACTTCCTCATGAATTTATATAGAGCTATTTCTGTCTCTAGTGGTTTGGTATTGTATGTAGGTACAAAAGACATTCCTTTATTAAGCACTCTTAGTTGACTGTCTGTAAGTTCTGTGTTTGAGATGTTTACCACCAGGTCTTCTAACGGTTTCTCCCCCTCACCTTGGACTTTTTTTGTTGTTGAGCCTTGTCCCCTTCTGACCCGTTTTCCTTGTCTCTTTCTTGTGGAGGATGGTCGCTCCTCTGGCCTGCCTCTAAAAAAGGCTCCCTAGTGGTTCCACTGGTGGATGCTCCCTCTCCAGCCGTTAGTGGTGTAATCGTAGTTGCTACGCGTGGTCTGTTCGGAAGGGTGTCTTGTTCCATAGCCACACTTTCTTCTGACGAGGCCTGTGTTCTTTTAAATGGACGTCTCTGGGCATAGACTTCGGCCCAAGTATAAACTTCGTCCAGTTTATAATCTATCGTATCTCTACGAAACTTTCTCAACTTCCTCTCATGTACCTCCTTTTCATGTGTCTCTATTGTTTCATTGATCTCTTTGAGTGCTAAATCCAATTCTTCCTTAGTCATACGTGATTCCAGGTTGGTTTTCAAATACTGAATTTCCGTAGCTAATTCTTTAAGTATATCAGATAACTCCTCAATAATTAGGAGTATCAAGTCGAGCAAGCACTTATTTAAAATCGAGTACCATTTGACCATGAACGGTTTATTAAATTTAAAAAGCATTGGCTTCAAGGCAATTCTTAATCCTCGTGGGATCCGTTTCACCCGGTGGTACTGAATGAGCGTTGAGGCGTGTAGCCTTTGATTCACCTCCTTCCTTAAGGTATATTGTAGTTGCTTCAAAGTTTTGCTGGTTGTGCCTGGGGCCGCTTGGAACGCCCTGGTTTCTTTAATCAGAGAGTATATGCTTGTTGCTTCCTCATCTGTGTATCCTTTTACTTCCGCTTGATTAGCCGTTAAGTGTGAAATCTCTTCAAAATTCATAGTTGGGGGTGCTGGTTATCAGTGGGGTTTTAGTAATGAACAACATATGTGTGTAACCTGCACTCCCCTTTGTTTTTCAACCTTAGTGTAACTTGATTTTAAACAAATCGGTGCAAACCCGCTGCCTGACTAGCCCCTGTCAGGTCTTTCAAAGAACTGTACTTACAGACACAACTATGTCTCATGCAGGAATGCACTGTTCGAACTTGCACAAGTGCAACATAAATTTTTCTTCATTTGCTTCACTTTTTCAAATATTACAACATTATATAGGACATGTGTTCATCAATGTTATACCTCCTTTTCAAAACAAAACAAAAAGTGTCCAACTCAATTATAATTCATTGATTATTTACTGTTTGTACTCAACAATAGTCTTTATCTTTCAGTTTTTTACAGTTATTCATGAACATACTCATAATTTGTCTTCATTAAAAATATGATTTACTTTCTCTGACAAATGCCAAACCAATACTAGTTAAATGAGATGGTTTCATCAGAATTCATGATAACTCCCAATGCATTTCGATGCTTCAGCATCTTCGTCAGGGGAAATGCTAAATGAAAAAATATGAAATCAAACACTAGTATATATGCGTATATCAAAAATCTTTTTTCAGCTTGTGATCATGCATTATCAAATATGTGATCATACATTCTAGACGGTCATGTTATTGCATTATCTCTTTTTACCAAGCAAACCAGCATTTCAAAAGTCAAATGGTTATTTATATTTATATTGTGATTGTGCCCTATACATGCCATCAAGTGTGATAAAATGTATCCAACGTGTGTGTTACATTCCATGTACCAGTGCCACAGTAAACAAAAATGATGGATAATGAACCTACCCTCCAGACGGGTGTGTGGTCTGATAATCAAAATTCTGAAAAAACGACTTTATCTGAAAGCAAAACAGGACACCTGATAAATATACTTCTACACCTTCGCCATAGTGTCTGCGACAACTCCGGTGGATTCAACACTTACTTCCTCTTCTTACTTCCTTAGACCCGATGAATCAATGTACGCTGTTTCGCCTGAAAAACAAATAACTACCCTTACTATCTGCTTAGTTGAGGATCTGCGATAATAGGTTCTCCCATCTGCTCGGAAACCGAAAAGAAACTGCCCCAACTTCCCACCTTCAGCTTCCTACGAGCTGCTGACACCGGCTCCCTTTTTCTCTCCGTGTACCAAGCCACGCGATATCTCCAAGTTACGTGCTGGAACGTCATGTAGCATCTAACATCGACAACGGACTAATGTCCCTAACCCCTTTGAATTCCACTTCGACGAATTGGAAGTACAGAGTGTATAAAGTGCAAACTTCAAAAGTAGTGTATTAACATGAAAAAGTCAAACCCGTAACACCAAACACCAATTTTACTTATTGACATAAAACGCGACTTCTACATCATGAAAATCATCGACATCAACAACAGGCTACCGCTTTTCCATAGTCACAAACTTTAACCTACTCTACACAGAAATGGAAGACAGACTGTCGCTTTTCTAATTCGCTTTTCTAATTCGGCTCCAAAGATTTTAATTTGGGATCTAAAAGAAGTATCCAAAAATGTTGAGAGTGTGGGCACTTGTCTAGACTCCTGAGTGTGATGGAGGTCAGCCAGAAGAATGACATAAAAAATAAATAAAAATAAAAAAACATCAAAGATGAAATAGTATTTTCATCATGCATGTATGTTTGCACAGAAGTTGGTACATTTTATCAAAACTTGATCCTGTATTCACACCTCATAAAACACCACAATCACATGAGTGTAAATTCATCACAATTGACAGTTCATCATAAATAACAAGCAAATTCAATTCTGTCATTCAGCCCTCCCGGTTTAACGGTATTCAAGTACCTCATCCAAAATGTCTCTCTTTGAGCTATCCGTATATTGGGATCCACATGGGGCTCCACCAATACCTGCTCCAGTACAGTATATCTTAATTGGGGAATAGTATGTTGTCTTTCCTTCCAATGTTGCGCTAGACTTGACTTCTCACTCCCTAATCTTATGTTAGATTTATGCTCAGTGAGCCTGACCTTGATCTTCCTGGTGGTTCGACCTACATAAACTAAGCCACATGGACACTTGATAGCGTATATTACTGAACTTGTGTTGCAATCCGAAGTGTGTCTTAGTTTGATCTGTTTTCCTGTGTGAGGATGCATGAATATGTCACCCAATAGTACGTTACCGCAGTGCCCGCAGTTGAAACACTTGCGCATACCTTTTGTCCTCTCCTGTGGGATCTTCATTTCTTTTAGTTTCAAAAGTTCTTTTAAGTTTTTTGATCTTGATAGAGCAAAAATAGGTCTGTCTATGAAGACTGTTTTAAAGTCTTCTTCCTGTTCAAATAATTCCCATCTTCGCAGTATACACTTCTTGATCTTGGGTATCAACGTGGATTGTTTCAACACGCATATTTCCCTTCTTTTTGGATTTCTTTCTACTTTCTTCAATAAAACCTCCCGGGGTTTTGATAAAGCTTTCAGTTTTGCTTCAGTTAATATCTTGTCTGGGTATCCTCTCCTGATATATTGTTGCGCCATTTCTTCTATATCCAGTATGGCCTGTGTTTTGTCACTGCAAATCCTCTTGATTCTAATAAACTGCGAGAATGGCAAGTGGTTCTTCAAAGTCTGGGAATGAAAACTTGAGTAATGCAGTGCATTGTTTCTATCCGTCGGTTTCTTAAATGTTTTGGTTATGATCAAGCTTCCCTGTTTGGTTATGGTGACATCTAAAAAGTTTATGGTTTTCTGATCAATCTGATTGGTGAATTTGATCATAGGATGACACTGGTTGAGACTTCCAATGATCTTTTCCAATTGTGTCCTGGTTCCTTGCCAAATTACCAAAATGTCGTCTATGTAACGAACAAAAAGTTTTAGATGTTCTGTCCACTGTAAGTTTTCCAAAATATGGGTGTGTTCAAACTTGGCCATGAAGATATTTGCGTACGCGGGCGCCCCCCTGAACCCCATAGAGGTTCCTGTCTTCTGTAAATAGAATTTGGATTGCCATGTGAAATATCCGTGATAGAGACAGAATTGTAGAATCTCTAAGAGTAAGATATTCAATGATTCCTCATATTCACTTCTTAGCAGCATCCATTCCACTGCCTCTATGCCCTCCCCATGGGGGATAGACGTATATAATGCAGTCACGTCAATTGTAGCCAGCCATGTTTCTTCCTCGCTAGATATCGTTAAGTTAGCTAGTTTATTTAAACAGTCGGTAGTATCTTGGATATATGTTTTCCACTTCTGCACCAATGGTTGTAAATAGTAATCTAGAAATTTTCCAATCGGTTCATGTAAAGAACCGCACCCTGCCACAATAGGATGGAAAGGGGGGTCTCGAGGATCTTTATGTAACTAAGGTAGCATGTAAATATGAGGTCTTTTCGGATAGTCAGTGGTTAGAAACCTGAACGTTTTGTCATTAATCCATCCTAGATCTTTTGCTTTCCTAAGTATTTCCTACAGAATCGTTTGAAACATGGCAGTAGGGTCTGCATCTAGAGCAATATAGGTGTTGGTGTCCTCCACATGTGCTGAAACTTTTTGGTTGTAGTAGGTGGTATCCATCACCACAAGAGCGCCTCCCTTGTCTGCAGCTTGAAATGTTAAATCTGCCTTATTGCTCAATGCTCTTAGAGTCATCCATTCATTTTTGGTCAAATTCGTACTTTTGCTTATTTTTTTATGTGTGTCCACCAAATCTTTCTTTACCAGTAGCTCAAATAAATCCAAAGTTTTATGAGATGTGGGAGGAATAAAAGTACTTTTTGGTTTGAACACCTTCACTGATGTATCAATATCAGCCAGTTGTGGTGTTTGATGAAAAAACCATCTTAAGCGCAACTTCCTCATGAATTTATATAGAGCTATTTCTGTCTCTAGTGGTTTGGTATTGTGTGTAGGTACAAAAGACATTCCTTTATTAAGCACTCTTAGTTGACTGTCTGTAAGTTCCGTGTTCGAGATGTTTACCACCAGGTCTTCTAATGGTTTCTCCCCCTCACCTTGGACTTTTTGTTGTTGTTGAGCCTTGTCCCCTTCTGACCCGTTTTCCTTGTCTCTTTCTTGTGGAGGATGGTCGCTCCTCTGGCCTGCCTCTAAAAAAGGCTCCCTAGTGGTTCCACTGGTGGATGCTCCCTCTCCAGCCGTTAGTGGTGTTATCGTAGTTGCTACGGGTGGTCTGTTCGGAAGGGTGTCTTGTTCCGCAGCCACACTTTCTTCTGACGAGGCCTGTGTTCTTTTAAATGGACGTCTCTGGGCATAGACTTCGGCCCAAGTATAAACTTCGTCCAGTTTATAATCTATCGTATCTCTACGAAACTTTCATGAGGAAGTTGCGCTTAAGATGGTTTTTTCATCAAACACCACAACTGGCTGATATTGAGACATCAGTGAAGGTGTTCAAACCAAAAAGTACTTTTATTCCTCCCACATCTCATAAAACTTTGGATTTATTTGAGCTACTGGTAAAGAAAGATTTGGTGGACACACATAAAAAAATAAGCAAAAGTACGAATTTGACCAAAAATGAATGGATGACTCTAAGAGCATTGAGCAATAATGCAGATTTAACATTTCAAGCTGCAGACAAGGGAGGCGCTCTTGTGGTGATGGATACCACCTACTACAACCAATAAGTTTCAGCACATGTGGAGGACACCAACACCTATATTGCTCTAGATGCAGACCCTACTGCCATGTTTCAAACGATTCTGTGGGAAATACTTAGGAAAGCAAAAGATCTAGGATGGATTAATGACAAAACGTTCAGGTTTCTAACCACTGACTATCCGAAAAGACCTCATATTTACATGCTACCTAAGTTACATAAAGATCCTCAAGACCCCCCTTTCCGTCCTATTGTGGCAGGGTGCGGTTCTTTACATGAACCGATTGGAAAATTTCTAGATTACTATTTACAACCATTGGTGCAGAAGTGGACAACATATATCCAAGATACTACCGACTGTTTAAATAAACTAGCTAACTTAACGATATCTAGCGAGGAAGAAACATGGCTGGCTACAATTGACGTGACTGCATTATATACGTCTATCCCCCATGGGGAGGGCATAGAGGCAGTGGAATGGATGCTGCTAAGAAGTGAATATGAGGAATCATTGAATATCTTACTCTTAGAGATTCTACAATTCTGTCTCTATCACGGATATTTCACATGGCAATCCAAATTCTATTTACAGAAGACAGGAACCTCTATGGGGTTCACGGGGGCGCCCGCGTACGCAAATATCTTCATGGCCAAGTTTGAACACACCCATATTTTGGAAAACTTACAGTGGACAGAACATCTAAAACTTTTTGTTCGTTACATAGACGACATTTTGGTAATTTGGCAAGGAACCAGGACACAATTGGAAAAGGTCATTGGAAGTCTCAACCAGTGTCATCCTATGATCAAATTCACCAATCAGATTGATCAGAAAACCATAAACTTTTTAGATGTCACCATAACCAAACAGGGAAGCTTGATCATAACCAAAACATTTAAGAAACCGACGGATAGAAACAATGCACTGCATTACTCAAGTTTTCATTCCCAGACTTTGAAGAACCACTTGCCATTCTCGCAGTTTATTAGAATCAAGAGGATTTGCAGTGACAAAACACAGGCCATGCTGGATATAGAAGAAATGGCGCAACACTATAGCAGGAGAGGATACCCAGACAAGAAATTAACTGAACAAAACTGAAAGCTTTATCAAAACCCCGGGAGGTTTTATTGAAGAAAGTAGAAAGAAATCCGACAAGTAGGGAAATATGCGTGTTGAAACAATCCACGTTGATACCCAAGATCAAGAAGTGTATACTGCGAAGATGGGAATTAATTGAACAGGAAGAAGACTTTAAAACAGTCTTCATAGACAGACCTATTTTTGCTCTATCAAGATCAAAAAACTTAAAAGAACTTTTGAAACTAAAAGAAATGAAGATCCCACAGGAGAGGACAAAAGGTATGCGCAAGTGTTTCAACTGCGGGCACTGCGGTAACGTACTATTGGGTGACATATTCATGCATCCTCACACAGGAAAACAGATCAAACTAAGACACACTTCGGATTGCAACACAAGTTCAGTAATATACGCTATCAAGTGTCCATGTGGCTTAGTTTATGTAGGTCGAACCACCAGGAAGATCAAGGTCAGGCTCACTGAGCATAAATCTAACATAAGATTAGGGAGTGAGAAGTCAAGTCTAGCGCAACATTGGAAGGAAAGACAACATACTATTCCCCAATTAAGATATACTGTACTGGAGCAGGTATTGGTGGAGCCCCATGTGGATCCCAATATACGGATAGCTCAAAGAGAGACATTTTGGATGAGGTACTTGAATACCGTTAAACCGGGAGGGCTGAATGACAAAATTAAATTTGCTTGTTATTTATGATGAACTGTCAATTGTGATGAATTTACACTCATGTGATTGTGGTGTTTTATGAGGTGTGAATACAGGATCAAGTTTTGATAAAATGTACCAACTTCTGTGCAAACATACATGCATGATGAAAATACTATTTCATCTTTGATGTTTTTTTTTTTTGAATTTATTTTTTATGTCATTCTTCTGGCTGACCTCCATCACACTCAGGAGTCTAGACAAGTGCCCACACTCTTAACATTTTTGGATAGGTCTTTTAGATCCCAAATTAAAATCTTTGGAGCCGAATTAGAAAAGCGAATTAGAAAAGCGACAGTCTGTCTTCCATTTCTGTGTAGAGTAGGTTAAAGTTTGTGACTATGGAAAAGCGGTAGCCTGTTGTTGATGTCGATGATTTTCATGATGTAGAAGTCGCGTTTTATGTCAATAAGTAAAATTGGTGTTTGGTGTTACGGGTTTGACTTTTTCATGTTAATACACTACTTTTGAAGTTTGCACTTTATACACTCTGTACTTCCAATTCGTCGAAGTGGAAATCAAAGGGGTTAGGGACATTAGTCCGTTGTCGATGTTGGACGCTGCATGACGTTCCAGCACGTAACTTGGAGATATCGCGTGGCTTGGTACACGGAGAGAAACAGGGAGCCGGTGTCAGCAGCTCGTAGGAAGCTGAAGGTAGGAAGTTGGGGCAGTTTCTTTTCGGTTTTCGAGCAGATGGGAGAACCTATTATCGCAGATCCTCAACTAAGCAGATAGTAAGGGTAGTTTATTTGTTTTTCAAGCGAAACAGCGTACATTGATTCATCCGGTCTAAGGAAGTAAGAAGAGGAAGTAAGTGTTGAATCCAGCTGAGTTGTCGCAGACACTATGGCGAAGGTGTAGAGGTATATTTATCAGGTGTCCTGTTTTGCTTTCAGATAAAGTCGTTTTTTCAGAATTCTGATTATCAGACCACACACCCGTCTGGAGGGTAGGTTCATTATCCATCATTTTTGTTTACTGTGGCACTGGTACATGGAATGTAACACACACGTTGGATACATTTTATCACACTTGATGGCATGTATAGGGCACAATCACAATATAAATATAAATAACCATTTGACTTTTGAAATGCTGGTTTGCTTGGTAAAAAGAGATAATGCAATAACATGACCGTCTAGAATGTATGATCACATATTTGATAATGCATGATCACAAGCTGAAAAAAGATTTTTGATATACGCATATATACTAGTGTTTGATTTCATATTTTTTCATTTAGCATTTCCCCTGACGAAGATGCTGAAGCATCGAAATGCATTGGGAGTTATCATGAATTCTGATGAAACCATCTCATTTAACTAGTATTGGTTTGGCATTTGTCAGAGAAAGTAAATCATATTTTTAATGAAGACGAATTATGAGTATGTTCATGAATAACTGTAAAAAACTGAAAGATAAAGACTATTGTTGAGTACAAACAGTAAATAATCAATGAATTATAATTGAGTTGGACACTTTTTGTTTTGTTTTGAAAAGGAGGTATAACATTGATGAACACATGTCCTATATAATGTTGTAATATTTGAAAAAGTGAAGCAAATGAAGAAAAATGTATGTTGCACTTGTGCAAGTTCGAACAGTGCATTCCTGCATGAGACATAGTTGTGTCTGTAAGTACAGTTCTTTGAAAGACCTGACAGGGGCTAGTCAGGTAGCGGGTTTGCACCGATTTGTTTAAAATCAAGTTACAATAAGGTTGAAAAACAAAGGGGAGCGCAGGTTACACACATATTTTAATCATATTATTGAACCATACATAATCTGACATGGCCACTATTCCATTAGCACTGATGTGGGCTGAACTGTGGGCCATGGTAACAATAGCATTCACCTAATAATTTGAAAGCATTCATCCTTGCTTTCCTGACAGATCTATCCTACATCCTGTCGCATCCTGACACCCATATCTTTTACACTGTTCCTTCTCTTCCTCCGTAGCTTCTTCCTGTACTTCCCTAATGCAATCTAGAGTCTGATTAAACATAGTCACTTCTGGTGTCCATCTAACTGTCCCTACAATATACATTAAAGTATACTCTAAATAGGCGTTGCCTTTAACAAAATCATTGGCAAAAGTATTTCCCTGTACTACCTCATCTTATAATTTCTTGTGGGCAAAACATTTAAAAATAGCAACTCTTTTTGGTAACATCAAGGTTTCCAGTATCTTTACTATTCGTTCCCCATACTGTATCGTATCACCATGCAAAGTCAAAAAACCCTCTTTTGTTTTTAAGTCGTCCGACTGAGTGGGCACCTTTAAAGGCATATATATTGATATTTACAGTCAAATCTTTGCTTAATTTGCAGTCAAAGCTGTCAGTTCCACAGATTTTCCTGACATTTGTTGTATTTTACATAACTCAACCACAGATTTCCATGGAGTAACTGTTTAGGCCACTGTACTAGAGCCATCAGGTAGTTTGTAACATGCACCTTCCACGGACAGTTCCTCTGGTGGGTCAGATATAGGGGTATCTGTCAGGTCTACCCGTCCCTTAGTCTCCTTCTCAGTAATAAATATGCAATTATGCTTCTCATCTTGTTGGGACTCAGAAAGGGGCAGTACAGTGGCTGAATTCAAAATGTTACAGCTTTTCAGAGTAATGTTTGGAGCAAAAAGTGTCAACTCCTACCTTGTTAATATCGCACTGGTCAGGTGCTGGGTCTGAATTATTTGTTTTTAGATATCCACTAAATGTGGTACCAGAACTGTCAAATTGTGACCTAAAATATATATTTCAGATTGCTTTATCGCAGTGCCAATGTGGAGGAGAAATATGCACATGACCTATTCCTTCCTATATAGGACCGTGCCAAGCTGCAACCATCTTTTACATGCACACATTTGTAATAATCAAGTTTTACCTAAAGCAGGAGCATTACATAAAGCATTTTTTCCAATTAACAAAAAGGCAGTTTCACGCTGATTAGTCCAAGGAAGCAGCATGCATACGTGCTTTAATTAGTGAAAAATCTCCTGTGTGCAGTCCAACCTGTATTTAAAAAAACCAAAATGCATGCTTCAAGACAACATTTCTTTTGTATTTTCACAACACATAAACTGATGTCTACAGAAAAATAATTGACATTTTAGAAATGTATTTACAGCTATTATTTCAGTTGGAGATTTGTTATTACTCATAATTATATCTTAGTACAAGGTAGTATTGCATCTACTTTTTGTATCTAGTGCCCATTTAATATTTCAGTTCAAATTCTCAAAGCCTCTTTTTTTTTCTTTCTTTTCATTTCTTTACTGCTGAAACCCCTGGCTAATGCACCAATGTGATCACTACTGAAACTCTTGGATGCGGTGGTCACTTTTTCATCACTAGTGGCTTTTGTTACAGAAAATGTTGGAGACCCTTGTACTAACATTCAGTTGTTGTGAAATAAGGCAATATCTGCTAAAGTCATGATATAGGAATCAATGGCTACCTGTACATCATCAAAAAATCCTCTAGGATTTTTTTGCATGTCTGGTAAGGAAGCTTTTAAAGTGACTACATCCGTCCTTTTCCATGGAGTATATATCCAATTATACAATTATACAAAAAATGGGCTCTAGCATTGGGACTATTAGGGTCATCATTATCTGCATTCCCTCTCTCAGGAATGAACTGTGGTGCAGCTTCCCTCAAAGGTCTTATTCGAGGAGAGGAAGAGAGTTCATTACGATATCCGATTATCGTTTCTATTGCAATATTAACTCTACTTACAGGGATGGCCCCTATCTGACACTGTTGATTAATAGCTCTAACATCATCTGGGCCATTCTGTCCTGTAGTCATCTCCCATTGAACCATGAATTAAGAAACCTTATTTGTGAGACAAAGGAGCTCGCCTTCAGAAAAATCCTGTATCTGATCAATCATTTCTCCTACCTCTATTTCTAAATCACTCAACCAATTTAATGCCAGCAATTTTATTGCGTCCTGACGAAACTGAGGTACAGTAGAACGAAGAATTCAAGGGGTGCAGACAGATACAGGAAGTACGGGATCATCAGTCATTTCAGGGGCAGTGGCCTGAGATGGGGGATAAGGGATGTACCAGTACTGTTTGGAAAATAGGGAGCTGGGCCACCATAAGCAAAGGAGGGGGAGCTGGGGGTACATGGGTAACAACATTTGGTGGTCCATGGAGAAGAGGTGTTAAGGGTACATATGGGGTGGGGTCATTCTATCAACAACCCATCAATATCTGAGTCCACATCTTCTTGGTGGACCTGAACTGCTACGGTTTATTTATTTATTTATTTTTATTTATTTGCTTATTGAGCGCCTGATTCAATTCCCGAAGGGATATCTCTGCGCTTTTTTTGCTTCTGCTGTTTATTTTGCTGTTAGTTTTTCAGTTATGAGTGAGAATAAAAAGAAGGGATTATTTTAGGATAGTGTGAAAAGGTATGTTTTGAGTTTTTTCCTGAAAGATTCAAGGCTAGGGATCAGTTTCAATGCGATTGGTAGAGAATTCCAGATTATTGGTCATTTGTATGATAGAGCTCTTCCACCTTGTCTGGCTTTCCGTACTTTTGGAACCTGTAGCAGTAGATGGTTGCTGGAGCGCAGTGCGCGGCCGGGGATGTACGGTACAAATATTTTCTTAAGATATTTGGGACCTGTACCGAACAAGCATCTGTGTATCATGCAGCATATTTTGAACTTGATACAATGCTTTACCGGCAGCCAGTGGAGTTGGTGTAGGAGGGGACGAGAAGGGGTTCTGTGGGGAGCATTTAGGGCCAGTCTTGCTGCCGTGTTCTGGACCACTTGTAGTTTCTCCAGTTGTTCTTCATTAGCCGATACGTAAAGGCCTTTACAATAGTCCATTCTGCCTATTATGAGAGTTTGAATGAGTGTTTTTCTGTGGTTGTCTGGCAGAAAGGGGAAAACACGTCGGAGCAACCCCACCACATGGAAGCATGCACCTGTCACTTGGGTAGTGTGTTCCTTGAGTAACAGTGCCTGGTCAAGTTTTATACCAAGGTTTTTTACTGTTTGTTTGGGGTTGGGGACCGGACCCAACTCCAGGGGCCACCAATCTGGAGACCACAGGAGAGTTGCCCCCCCAAACAGCATTACTTCGGTTTTTGTGACATTACATTGGAGATAGTTTTGTGCCATCCATCGGGCCACAGCTCTCATCCCGTCTGCAAAAGTTGTTTGTACTGTGGGTGTGAGGGTCTGGAATGGAAACAAGAGTTGGGTGTCATCAGCGTATGACACCGGGGTAAATCCATAGGATCTTATGATGTTGGCTAAGGGGGCCACGTACACGTTAAAGAGCGTGGGGCTTAGGCATGAGCCCTGTGGCACTCCCTTAGTGAGCTCTCTTAGGGTCGAGGAGTGGGAGCCCAATTTAACCCCTTGTGTCCGTCCCGAGAGGAAGCTCTCCAACCAAGACAAGGCCGTTCCCTCCACACCTATATCCCTCAGTCTGTCGAGAAGAAGTTCATGGGACACCGTGTCGAAAGCAGCGGGAAGATCTAACAGCACCAGAATCACTGAGCTCCCTCCATCCAGTGACATTCTGATGTTGTCAGTCACTGAGAGGAGGGCTGATTCTGTGCTGTGATCGGGCCTGAACCCGGATTGAGAGGGGTCCAGGCCATCCGCTGCTTCGATGTACTTCGACAGTTGGGTGTTCACATGCTTCTCGGTGAGTTTGCTGAGATAGGGCAGGAGGGAGATGGGTCTTAGGTTGGAAAGGTCCGTCCAGGGGAGAGAGGTGGTTTATCGGATGGGATTAACCACAGCTTGTTTCCATTCTATAGGCACTCGTCCTTCTCTAAGGGAGTGATTTATTAATGTTTGGATGTGGGGACCTAGGAAGGGGCATAAGGAAGTCATCATTTTGGCTGGTACAAGGTCATTAGGAGAGCCTGATTTGATATGGTTAATAAGGGAAGGGAGGTCTGTGTCCGCAACTGGTGAGAATGTTAGTAGGGATGACTTCATTTGTTTTGGTACAGGGAGAGTAGAGGTGCCACAGTAAGAATTGGTGGCTTTCTGGATTTTCTCATAGATGTTGTTTATTTTGTTCTCGAAAAACTGTGATATTTCATTGCATAAAGGCAAGGAAAAATCATCTGAACTAACACAGGCTGTGGGTTTAACAAATGTTTCGAGAATTCTGTATAACTCCTTTGAGGAGTTTCCGGCCTCTATCAATTGTTGGGTCAGGCTACTCTTGCGGGCCAGTCTGATGTTTTTGTAGTATTTCGATTGTGCTTCAAGATATGCTTTTTTTGCCTCTTCTAGATGTGTCTTCCTCCATCTTTTTTCTAGTCTTCTGCATCCTTGCTTCTCGGATCGCAGTGCCTCTGTATACCATTTCTCTTGTTTATTAGGGGGAAATTGTTTGTGCAGTTTGAGAGGGGCCAGTTTATCTATTGCTTCAGTGAGTGAAATCTTAAATTTACTTAATGTGTCTTCCACACTATCTGTATCTAAAAATTTAGGGTTCTCCCAGACCTTCTGTAGTTCTTCTACTGTAATTCGGTGCCATTGACGGCGCCATATAGGAGGGAGGATTTTTTTATCGGGGGGTTTATTGGTAACGGGCAAATGGAATTCTACCATATAGTGGTCTGTCCAGTCTAGCTGGGTAGCAGCATTGGGAGTAGTTACGGCACAGTTTGAGAAGAGCAGATCTAAAAAATGTCCGCCTTCGGACCGGTTGGTCTAACTATATATTTTTTAGATATTAATAATCTATCCTCTCTATCTAAACATATCTTTTTCTCCTGATCTTCCTCATCCTTCAAATCCTTATACTTCTGATACTCTGTCTTCCTTTCCTGCTTTCTTTGTACCTTCTCAGCCTTGAGCTGCCGCTCCTTCACTTCTTTCCTCCACATACGCAAACTGTCAAACATAGCTGGCTTAACCTTTTTCCTTTTTTAAAAAAAAAGTTTTTAAAACAATTGTTTCTCTAAATACTCAAATTTGTGAGGTCCATGGTTACTTCTAATGGCCATTGTAACTGGGGATCCCCTTTTGTATATTTGTTCTATAAAGTACTATGCATGATGGGACAAATGCCATATTTGATGTACATCTCAACACAGAGTACCTGCTGGTGGCGTCGGCTGACTTGCTTCCAAAATGCTCTGCTTATTGCAGCAGCAACAACAAAACTTCCATAGAGTGCTAATCACAGGCATGTTATATAAGATAAAAAACTTACAAACAGAGAAAAATAAAAAATATTCTCACATTTACCTATAAGAAAAAAAGTTAATCAAAACAAATAGCAAGTCCAAAAACAGAGACTAAGTTTCATATTTGCAAAGCAGATTCCAACAGATACCAAACAAAGGCCAAGGCAGATACAAATCCTAAGCAAATGAACCGGTTCAATACAGACTTACCTCATGTGTAGTCTTCAGCTCCCACCTGTTGATCCTCCCTTATCCAAAAATGACCGTCCGACGGTCCCAGTCAAGGCCAGCATCTGCCAGGAGGATCAGACTCGGAGAGCTGAAAAATCACCTTGGACCACGATCAACTCTAATCTCTTCAGGTTGTGAGCCCCTCAGCAAAGTTCGTCTTACCGACCCGATCTCCTCCCCTGGTCCCACTGCAAGCCTTTGATAGGGCCCCACATTGGGTGCCAATTTGTGGAGCTGATTAATTTTAATCTGCTTGGTGCAGGGTCACCACTCTTGCCACAGCTATTTGTCAAGTAAGGAGGAATCAACAGTGGACCGAAGAACAAACTCATTTATTAATCAATCAAGAATCCAAAGAGCACCATGGAGTTACTCAGAGAGAGCACACTTGAACGATGGTACATGGGTTTTTATAGGGAAGATCACAGACAAGGGACGCCCAGAGCTAAATAGAACTTTGCAAAGAACACACAAATGAGGTAAGGCAAGAATCGACAGCCTCAGTGTATTGTGAAATTGCTGTGAGAAGTTGGCCTGGTATATGCTGCCCACTAGTTATAGCGGGCACCTTGCACACGTCCAAAATACCCCTTATTGATGGTAGGTTAAAGACAACCTTTAATGAAAGCTATCCTAGTGGTAGCTATGGAAAGCAGTCTTCAGGCTAAGTCTTGAAGGAGTGTAAAGCAGCTTGTTTTACCAGTCTATAATCTCTTGAATGACCAAATGAAAGGAGAACCACACCAGGTATATTTAAAATATATGTATTTATTCTAAAACACTCTCTACTAGTCTCTTTATGAGGCTAGAGGTGAAAGCACACAAGTTACAAGCATTTAATCAACAATAAATAGCACAATACACGATAGGCTCTGGGGGAAGACCAAACCATATACTAAGGAAGTGGAATAAGAACCATGACTTGATTAGATACAGGGCCTAGAGCCTATAGAATCGCTGGGACCCCAAGGAACCACCCAAGGTAGTGACACAGGGAACCCACGGAGGACGTGGGCAGTGTGAGAACACAGACACGAGCTCCGTTAGCTTCTACGGCGAAAGTCGCGGTTGAAATTTTAAAGTTAAAGGACACTGAGGAGAGGACTTGCAGCAAACCCCTTTAGACTTAAGGGGTTCTAGGGCCAACACCCACAGGAGCACCGGAGTACTTGATTTACTTCACCCAGGGAAGCCGGGTGCATAGGTGTCAAATGGTGTTGGGACACGTCACCGTTTTTAATAGCGATCTGCTGCAAAGTGCCACTGCCTGGAAGAGGAGAAGTGTCCGAAGAGATCCACGCCTGGATCGCAGAAGTGAATAACCTGAAAGCAGAGGGGACAGAGTCTGGGTCACTAGCCAGGGACACAATAGTCGAATGCCCACCGATATCGGGTGCTTCAGGTGAGAAGAGGGGGAGCTTGACTCTTCAGCCACGAGGGCCAGGATGCTTCGTCGATGATGTCCAGGAGCTGAATTCGAGCTGTCCCATGAAGGATGTTGAGTGATGCAGCATCGGTGCCCGGATTGGACACAACAAGCCTTGGCACCAGCAACCCCCGCAGGAAGAGAACAATTGCTTTGGTGCAGATCAGCAAGGTCCTGGGGACTCCCCAAGCGATGGAGAGTCAGGGCACGTCTGGAGCAACCAGGGAAGCACAATTAAAGTTAAGATTGCCTTCTTGGGGACCCACAAGTCGATGGACAAGGGATCATGAAGAGACCTCGAGAGGATTCACAAAATGGCGTCTCACAGAACACTCGTGGAGTGTAGGCTCACAATCCTCAATGGATTCTCTGCTCGGGGTCTGAGCTACAAGTAACCTAAAGCTCAGCCTCGGTGATCACCGGGAAACTGATGCTTCTGCAAAGTGACGAGGTGGCCAGGGGTTCGGGTTGCAAGGTCGCCATGAGGTTTACGGGCCTCAGACTTGCTGTGGGCACTGACTGACCTCCTCTAAGACCATGGGTTCCTACCTCCCGTACTGCAAAGTTCTTTGGAGTCCTCAGGAGCTTCGGAGATGCAGACCGGTCAGATGTGTCTTTGGTGCCTGCCAAGCAGGGGAGTAACTCTTTTACTTCAAGAGAGATTCTTCAGTCATCTAATTGTGCAGATCATCGCAGTTCCGGGATTTCTGTATCAGAGTTTCATCCAGGTGTAATCTAAAGTCCTGTAGTCAGGGGTTCCTACTTTATACCCAAGGAAGGGGTTGGACTAACTCTGGGGACCCACCTATGGGAGGATTTGAAGAGGGGTGGCTACACCCATTTCCTTTGTCCAGTTTTGCGCCAGAGCAGGGGCTGGTAGCTCCTGCAACCGGTTTGAGCTGGACTATGTACAGGGACACCAAATGTGCCCCCATTGCAGACTTCAAAGCACTCTTGGAGTGCACCCACCCAGCCCCAATACACTTAAGCCTGTCGGGGAGGTGGTGACACCTTCCTGTGACAGGAAACCTATTATCCAGGCCTCCCCTGCCAGACTTTCGGTCAGCAGCAGGAGGCCAGACTCGTGTCTGCGGCTGTCAGCATCAATTTTATGGTGCCAGGGCTCTGTTAGCTGGTACCAAGTATACCGGTGCTATCATGTCTCTCTCTCTAGAAGGGTGGGATCAGGACTTTAAGTGGGATGAAAAAACTGGGGGGTCTCTCAAAGGGGCATGGTCAATATAATTGAGGGCGTGGCTTAAAAACACCCTAACTAAAAATCTGTGTTTAGCCCTTGTATTTTGCTGTTCTTGTCATTGCGTCCAGATATATGATACAAGTCACATCATACCTACAAGTCAGGCCTTTTGGCTTTGTCAATGGTTGCTAGTTACATAAGATAAGTAAACAGCAACTATGGCTTGTATATAATATTGAAAAGAACTTCCACTTAGAGCCCTGGTGACACCACGACAATGTTGCAGCTCCTGAGTTCCAAAAAGAGAAGGGAAACCCAGAGAGAAAATGACACTCTTTTAAGGACTTTCCTTCCTCTACAGTGCTCACCACGCGCGCATCGATGTGCCTGCTGTCACTGCAGTCCGGATAAAAAAAAGCGGACTGGGTGTGCCAGGGCACAAAACAGAGCCCGATAGAGACCCGTTTCGAAGCCCCCTTTAAAAAAAACTGCTGGTGCTCAGACCCAGTGAGACCCGGCCCACTTAAAGCCCTGGGTGGGATCATACTCCCACACCAGTTACTGGTGTGGGGGTATGATTGACACCAAACACGACATGTTTCCGTGCAACCCTTCCAAAGTTAGCATTCACCACGAGGATATAATGCACTAAAGAGTATATGGTCAGGCTGCATCACAGACAACCCCGGAGGATAGATTCCGAAGGTTGCAGAGGGGCTCTGGTCATGCAGGGGCACCCTCTCACATAAAACCAAGTACCCTGCCTTCAGGAGTGATAAGGAGAAATAGGCGCAGCAGCGTTTGCACTCAGTAATCAAGTTATCAGATATATTTGTTGAGTTCAACAGTTTCTGTACTTTACATAGCGTGCAACAGATAAGGAGGCCCTGCTAAGACCTTTATTCTAAAAGTGAAAAAAAATTCCTAGACACTGTCCAGGAGACTGATGCACTGCACAATTCACTCAGTGTGAGTGTAAATCTTAACTTAACAGTAGTATTCGTTATGTTCAACACTAATTTACTTCAGATAAACATTGTAGTCATGCATTTATGTACACTTCAAAAAAAGTTTCTTAAAGTTGGTCGATTGTTCATAGGAGGTTTTATTTGTATTCTCATGATGTTGTTGTAAATTCACAAATTCACGAGTGATAACGACGATGATGGTTTAAACATCCCAATGCATTTCGGGCTATAAACAATGCCCTTCGTCAGGGGAATCTACAAGACAATATGATTTATAATGAGTATCTATAGGCGACAAAATATGCAGCTCTTCATAAAGAGGAAACAGGATTAGATAGTTTTAAAAAAACCTTTAGAACCAGTATGGCGTGCCCAAATATTGGTGAAAAAGTAAATGCCATGCACTACAACCCTTCGTGAGTAAAGAGCAGGTTTAGAACCAAACGGTGTCCAAAATAGCATGCCTTGGAAGTGCGCTGAGTGCAAGAAACGTGACTGATAGATTCTTATGTGAACTAGCCGGTAACATTTGCTGTTTTGCCGGTCTCATTCGGCACTTCTCTTTACGAGAGTCCGACGATCTAATACAAATAAACGGGCATTAAAATAACATGCACTACAGCCCTTCGTGGGTGAAGAGCAGGCTTAAGACCAAACCGTATCCAAAAAATGATGCTTTGGAAGTGCGCTAGGTACAACGTAATTAGTGGATTCTTACTTAAACAAGCCGGTAACATTTACTGTTATGCCGGTCTCATTCGTACGCACAAAAACGAGTTTGGAACCATCCGGGAAAAACTTCTTCAGAGGAGAGTGTAGCATCAGACTCAGACACCCGCCTCACACGTCCACCACCTAATGTAGTGGCTAATATGGATAAAAATCCCCCTGGAACAAGTTCGACCACTTCTCAACCGGCTTTTTTGTCGAAAAGCCCAGCCTCAAACGAACCACCACAAGGTCCCCATACCACCAAACCAGGAGAGGCCACAAGTTCAGGCAAACCCAGCCGCAAAAAGAATCGCTAGTAGTCAACATATCTTTTAAAACACTTACACCACTACAAACACAAGTGCTGAACAAGGGATGTTCTTTTGTACCGACAAACCAAGCAAAGAGTCTTGACGCACAAATTGATGTGTTTAAATTCACAAGAAAACTAAGATTACGACACTTTTTTTCCACCATTGAGACTACCCAGTCTACACCACAAGATGTAGAATACCAAGAATTTAAACCTAAAAGCACGTTCATCTCACCCATTTCACATAAGACCATTGACCTATTTGAGAATTTAGTAAAACAAGACATTTCTAAATTACCTCACCAAACCAAATCTACACCCAACTTGAGCCTGAGTGAAAAGTCAGCCTTGCGTTCTTTACAAACCAACCAAACTTTACACTTCACCAAGGCAGACAAAGGCGGAGCCTTGGTAATAATGGACAGACCTAAATACGAAACTAAAGTTGAAACTATGATACTTGACACCACCACGTATCTACCTTTACCCAGAGATCCTACTCATGAATTTCAAACAGTCTTAAACAACATTCTTGAGCACGCTCTAGAAATGAAATGGATCAGTCCCAAAACCAAAGATTATCTTCACACCAAATTCCCTCGCAGACCTAGGCTCTACATAGTGCCTAAAATACACAAATCCCTGTTGGACCCCCCCCTGAGACCCATTGTCTCGGGGTGTGGTTCCATTCATGATCCACTGGGACGCTACTTGGACACATTTCTCCAACCGATAGTCCAATCAGGAGACACCTACATACAAGATACCACCCATTTCTTGAACATACTAAGAGCAACTAACCTTCCCAGTGATAAAGAAATCCTATTGTGCACAATCGATGTCGTTGCACTATACACCTCCATCCCACATAGTGAAGGATTGGAGGCTGTAGAATGGGCACTCCTGAGAGCAGCTACCCCAAGAGCAAACCAAATCTTTCTGATGGAAATTTTACATTTCTGTCTGTTCCACAGCTACTTCAACTGGAAGGACCGCTATTTTCTTCAGTCCAATGGGACCTCAATGGGCTTTTCTGGAGCCCCCAGCTACGCTAACATTTATATGATGAAGTACGAACAGGAACACATTCTCTCTCAACCGCAATGGACCACACAGCTGCTTGTATACAAGCGCTACATTGATGACATCTTCATCATTTGGCAAGGCACTAAACGGGATTTAGAACAGAATATATCCCAGTTGAACACCATTAATCCCCGAATCCAGTTCACTCACCACATTTCCGCACAACAAATTCCATTCCTTGATGTATCAATGAAAATAGTAGGTGCAAACATAGTAACCTCCATTTTCACTAAGCCCACTGACAGGAACAACGCTTTACTCTATCACAGTTTCCACCCATGGTCTCTGAAAAAACACCTCCCGTACTCCCAGTTTCTTCGCATCAAACGAATTAACTCAGATCAGACCACAGGCATGCAGATGGTTGATGTCTTTAGAGACAAATACAAGCAACGAGGCTACCCTGATCCAGTCCTGGATCAGGCGGTAAACAGAATTTCCCAAGTGACCCGAGAGTCACTTCTTGAGAAAAAACAAGTGGCCAGAGTTTCTCCCAGAGAAGTTTTTGTGTCAACTTACTCTACCCAATCACGACATGTGAAATCTATCATTCTTAATCGCTGGACTCTATTGCAATCTGAACCTGACTTTGCAGGCATGTTTAACGCTCAACCATTATTCGCCTATAAAAGGGCGAGTAACTTGAAGGAGATTCTGAACACCAAACCTCCCCAATTGAAGGCTAAACACAAAGGTTTCATTAAATGTATGAATTGTTCCAATTGCAACAACGCAATCACAGGGAAAACAATGAACCACCCCAGATCAGGCAAATCAATCGCATTAGCATACACCGCTAATTGCAATAGTGATTATGTTGTCTACTACATCAAATGTCCTTGTGACCTTTATTATGTTGGGAAAACGGAACGCAGTGTACGAGTAAGGATAACTGAACACAAGAGCAGAATACGTACACTAAACGCAAATTCTCCTTTAGCACTCCATTGGCACACACACTGACATAACATATCCCAATTGAAATTTGGGATTCTGCAGGTCATTGAGCCCAATGTTGAACGTGATCGGGCCAAGATCTTGTCACAACGAGAATCACATTGGATTTGGTATTTGCAAACTCTGACACCAACGGGGCTTAATGATAAATTTGAACTATCATGTTTCATGTAAATTTTGCGTCTTGCCCCCTCCAAACAGATTGTGCACACTACTAGTGGCAGTTTTTCTCTGTTGCCTCTGAAATCCATTTGTGTTATTCAGGTTGTCACCTGTTTTCACGTTTGCTTGTCTGCATTATTTTATTTATTGTCGATCATGACCACTAGCAATTCCGCTATTGTTTACAACCTGCTGTGTAAAATTTATCCTGTCTCCAACTTCTCCCCTTTCCAATATGGCGCGCACCAAACATAGTCCTCTTTCGATGGGCACCTTTTTTTAAATAAGCGAGGCACTCCCCGTTAGACTTCACCTTCACGTGCAACATAGAGCACTCTGTGAAGCACTTGAGAACTCCCATTCGGTAAGTCTGCTCCCAGTTTCACTTTGTTTATAGTGACGAGATGAAGGCATTCAAACGTGGCCGTTAACCATTTATCTCACATCCTGTTTGTTTCAGGCACGTCATCGTGGACACCACACGGTAAAGTTTGCATTACTCTTCACGTTCTAGGGGCAACACCCTTTTACCGCCTCTCCTCGCATCTCGTTTCACATCATTTTAATACCCGTTTGTTTTCACCAGATCTCCAAACGCTCGCAAAGAGAAGCGCCGAATGAGACCGGCATAACAGTAAATGTTACCGGCTTGTTTAAGTAAGAATCCACTAATTACGTTGTACCTAGCGCACTTCCAAAGCATGATTTTTTGGATACGGTTTGGTCTTAAGCCTGCTCTTCACCCACGAAGGGCTGTAGTGCATGTTATTTTAATGCCCGTTTATTTGTATTAGATCGTCGGACTCTCGTAAAGAGAAGTGCCGAATGAGACCAGCACAACAGCAAATGTTACCGGCTAGTTCACATAAGAATCTATCAGTCACGTTTCTTGCACTCAGCGCACTTCCAAGGCATGATATTTTGGACACCGTTCGGTTCTAAACCTGCTCTTTACTCACGAAGGGTTGTAGTGCATGGCATTTACTTTTTCACCAATATTTGGGCACGCCATACTGGTTCTAAAGGTTTTTTTAAAACTATCTAATCCTGTTTCCTCTTTATGAAGAGCTGCATATTTTGTCGCCTATAGATACTCATTATAAATCATATTGTCTTGTAGATTCCCCTGACGAAGGGCATTGTTTATAGCCCGAAATGCATTGGGATGTTTAAACCATCATCGTCGTTATCACTCGTGAATTTGTGAATTTACAACAACATCCTGAGAATACAAATAAAACCTCCTATGAACAATCAACCAACTTTCAGAAACTTTTTTTGAAGTGTACATAAATGCATGACTACAATGTCTATCTGAAGTAAATTAGTGTTGAACATAACGAATACTACTGTTAAGTTAAGATTTACACTCACACTGATTGAATTGTGCAGTGCATCAGTCTCCTGGACAGTGTCTAGGAATTTTTCCCCTTCAGGAGTGATAAGGCCTGCCATAGGGTTGACTGACCTATAACTCGGTAATGAGTGCATGCACCACCTCACTCAGGCTGCAGTAGCAGACCTGTGGTGTCATTTTGGAAGGCTTCCCAGGGGTGGCATAATATATGCTGCAGCCCCTAGTAGGACTCTGGGGTACCTATGCCCTAGGTACATAGTGTACCATATACTAGGGACTTATAAGAGTACCACAGAATCCAATCTGCAGTGTAACTAAGGTACATGGAATACATTTTAAAGAGAAAGCATGTCAACTGGGGCCCTGATTAGAAGGATCCTAGTCCAACTAAGTCGAAAACCAACAAAACACCAGAAAAAAAGGTGGGGGCAACCATGTGGTCAGATTCCACCTTCCTACAATTGCTACGTTTTAAGGCTGAACAAAAAGATGCTATTCTGAGTAGACGTTACTTGAGGATTAACTATTGCCTGAAAACCTTTGAGCAAGCTGACTCTGCATGTTTACACAGCCTACAATGTCCCAACCTGCAATTCTTTACTCATGTTCATACAGAACCAGTGTCAAAAAGTGAGCCAGGCTGAAAATAGGGCGGTTAGAGGGTTGTGAGTAAGGGTAAGTGTTACATATGGTTAGAGGGGTGTGTACGGGAATTAGTGTTAAACACGGTTCGGGGGGTTTGTACAGGGATTAGTGTCTCGGTCTCAGGATGCTTGTTTATGGTCCATTGAGGGCCTTGCTTGGCAGTACGGTCTGTACTGTTCCCATGAGGCACATGGTCAAGACACATTTGCATATGGCCCGGTCCAAACTGGGGTGGCGTAGGGAGCAAGAAAACGATGGATTCAACCCAGATCTGTGCCTGGGGCTGAAAGTTTCATTTGTTCAGCATTCCGTCCATCATTTGCTCTTTTTGCTTTTGTCACCCTAAGTGGGAATGATATGCCCAGACATGGTTTTGGTGCTTACTGTGCCACCGGATTCAAGCTAGCCTGGCTGATGAGGGGTAATTCCCCGTAAACGATTCCAGGATGCTTGTTACTGCTCCAGGGAGGGCCTGGCCTGGCAGTTTGGAATGGACTGTTCCTAAGACCGATTTGCCTATGGCTGGGCCCAAATTGGAGTGGTGAGGTGAGCAAAAAAAAAACAATGGATGAAACTCAGATTTGTGACTGGTGGTGAATGTTTGATTTGTTCAGCATTCCATCCATCATTTGTCCTTTTTGCATTAGCAGGGATTAGTGTTGCACACGGTTAGAGGGGTAGGTGCAATTTCAGTGCAATGAGTTGTGTGTGAGAATTACTGTAATGTATGGTAAGAGGGATGTGTGGGGGGTAATTCATGGCACACACAAGGGAGCTGAAACTGCACGTATATGTGAGATTCGCTAACTAATTTTCTTTCCTCCCATTCCTCCCCCAGGCTCGCACTCTCTCCGCTATCTGTTCTCCTTGCTGCCGGAACCTCTACCCGGAGTCGCTCAGTATTCCGTAGTAGGATACGTGGATGACGTCCCCATCATCGGTTACTCCACCGAGAGCGGCATGGCGGGGCCCCGGGCCCTCTGGATGGGGAAGATCACAGACAAGGATCCTCAATTCTGGGAAAATATTGAACAAGAATTTCAAAAAGCGAAGACGATTCTCCAGGATGGTTTCATGAACTTGATGGGACAAACGAACCAGGCCCCGGGTGAGTCACTGGAGGAGGGAGGTTTAGCAATGGTGTGGGGCAGTAAGTGAGCCACTGAGGAGGTTTGAGTGACTGAGGGGGTGGCGAGTGACACAAGGGCATAGAGAGCTGAGAAAGAAGGGAGGGCTAGCTGACGATAAATATGGGCCTTTTTTCCTTTTCTTTTTTTACATACATGTTCTTCACATTTTCAAAATGTCACTACATTTCAAATTAATATACAGACACATACTCATGGTTTGTTCATCAATAAAGCAATTTGCAAAGCTTGCAATAGCATCCAGACCAACCCTACACTAGAAGGTTTGATGGTTCAGACTTCCCCATGCGGGGTGAGCCCCTGTTTTCATCCCCTGCGCTTCCCCAGACTGATTGTCGAAGAGGATTGAAGCATTCGGGAAACTGATGTTTATTTCAGCCAGCTTTGCCCTCCGGTCAGTCAACTTGTCAGCTGTGAGCCGGCTGCTTGCTGGGGAGATATTACCACACTTTATGGTACATGTTTGGCAAGGTCTTGCCGGTGGTCCCTGAATAATTTCTGGCCAGCCTACCTTACACCATCCAGAATGGTCAGGATGTTTTGAAATATGTCACCTCTCTGCTCTGGACGCTGCAGACCAATTGGGCAGAGCCATCTGCACTATCATGGTGCTCCCGCATCCCATATTGATGAGATCCACGGGCTTCTCTGGGGATGTGCAGGCATCACACATAACCATGCCTTTCAGTGGATCTTGATTTTTATCCGAGAAAATTGATTCAGCCCTTAACATCCCCTTCCATGCTCATAATGAGCTCAGCTCGTCATGCAGTACAGTGCTTGCTCCTGTGCTCACCACACCTATTATTATTGAAGCCCAGCACAGGAGGAAAATCTCTCAAGCAGCGAGGCAGCCAGGCCATTACGCGTTCCATAGGCTTCTTAACACCTGCTAGGCTATTTTCTCAGCAGTTTGGTCCCATTTGTGGCTACTTCAGAAGTTTGGCTTGTCAGCAGCGCCAAGGCCCTCTGCCCTCGCAAGGGGCACCCTAGTCCTTTGGGGTCAGGGATTAAAGTTGACAAAGTCCAGCCCATCATGGACATTTCCAGTCCCCCACCCCTCCTGGAGCTGCTTCCAAATGGCTTTAGTTTGCTCTTAGTGGCACAAAGTCACTCTGTGGAGGCAGGGTGTGATATTTCCTCCACATGTGGCATAATAGAACTTCTAACTAGTGGGTCCTTCTGATCTTTAGACTGGATTGTGCCCTACCATTCCTTTTCAACTCACTGTCTCTTCCACCCACATCAGAGCAGCTTTCAAAGGACCACCTGTACATCTCTCTTCAAAAGTAGCTGGCTCGTTTGGCCAAAGGAGCCATAGAGAGGGTGATGCCCCAGGAAATAGAGACTGGCTATTAGTCTCACTATGCCTTCGTGCAGAAAGGGGGAAGGAGCTCTTCATCCTATTTTTCATCTCTGCCCTGTGAACGCCTTCCTGTTAAAGGGCAAATTGAAGATGCTCTTGTTGGTCCAGGTTATTTCTGCCCAGGATCAAGGCTAAAGGATGGTGGCTTTGGATTTGCAGGATGCCTACTTCCATTTACCTGACCAGCAGTCCCACAGACACCACATAAGGTTCAGGGTAAGCCAGGAGGATTTTCAGTTTTCAATGCTCCTTTTACAAGTTCCTCTCGGGTGTTCACGAAAATGATAGCAGTGATCAAGGCGCATCTTCAAAGGTTGGGACTCAAGTTTTCCCCTATGTCAAGGACTGGCTGTTAAAGACAAATTTGCTAATGTCAGTCGGAGACCAAGTCCATATAGAGGTGAACCTCTTAGCATCCTCTGGGTAGACTATCCATCTGCCAAAGTCATACCTAACTTCTTTGCAGAACTCCTTTTAATTGGAGCCATCGTGGATATAGGGCACTTTCGGACCTTCCCTCCTGTCAAAGTGAGTCCAGGACATTCGGGCTATTACCCCGATCTTTCACCCTTGGTCTTAGGTCTTGATGAGAGTGGTTCTGAGGATTTTGGGTCTCTTATCCTCCTGCATCCTAGTTAGTAGACTATTTCAGATGGCATACAAGGGCTTTGCAGTGGTACGTGAAGTGGACTTGGGTTTCCAAGACAGTACTCTTTCAGAGACACGTTCCAGATACAGTAGAGTATAGCACTTCCATTGCTGCTTCTTATGCCTCACATTTTGAAGAACAGGAGTGGTAAGGCTCAATTCATCCTAGTGGCTGTGGACTGGGCAAGGAGAGTGTAGTAGCGAGAATTTCTGGGCATCACATCTGCCCTTCAATCAGGATCTCCTGTTGCAGCAGGAGGGCCGGGTCCTGCACTGAAACCTTAATGCGTGGAGAATGTGCCGCTGTAGTTGACTTCCTTCAATCTTCCTCCTGAAGTCATAGACAGCATCCTTGGTGCCAGGCTTTCCATCTTTGTCTATCTACGTCGTTTGCTGAGACAGATTTGTAGCCAGGTGTGGCACCTGCAGTATAGACCTACAGTTGGCCAAACTGTTGGATGCCTTGTTGTTTATCTTCTCTTTGGTCCAGGAGGGCTTGCGGTGGACTCTACTAATGTTATTTGTTGACCCCTCTTGCCTTTAACATTTGCCAGACCGGTCATCTTTGTTCAAATCACCTGTTAGGATGATATTTCTGAAAGGTTTAACTCACGTTTCTTACCATCCCCTTTGTGATGCTACGGTGGGATCTCAATTTGATCCTTACTGTCCACATGAGCATGGCCTCTGAACCAATGCACAGCTTTCCTCTATGCCTCCTGACTCTGAAAAGTAAGTTCCAGGTAGTTATTATTTCGACTTTTCGTGTGAGTGAGGTTCCACGCTCTCTCAGTGCATCTGCTTTATAGCACAATTTTCCCAGACATAGCGGTGTGAGGACCGGTGAGCCTTTTCCCAAAGGTTGTAACTGCTTTCCACATTTGGCAATCCATCACTCTCCCAATGGTAACTAGACATAATATTGAGTAAAAAATATAGAATGGACAGAATATCGAAGTCAAAATATAGAATGGACATAATATCAAACGGACATAATATAGTGGTTAATAATATCGAAATGCCGGTAAGTAATCGACTGCCAAAATATTGCAGTACATAATATAGGCATTAAAATATATCGAATTTTTTATAGTGTTTTGTATGTTAGTATATGTGTTAAAAGTGTATATTATATTTGTAATGTTTTTTTTTTCTTAACCTTTTCCTTGCGACCGCGTTTCCCCCTCCGGTGCTGGGCCGTAATAGAAACGGGCGTGGTCATGACGGAACGGTTCCGTCATGAGCACAGCTCAACCGTAGCTCATGACGGAACCGTTCCGTCATGAGCATGGAAGGGGTTAAAGTAATGAATTTTATGTTATTTAATTTTTGCGTAATTTCATTCCGTAGTGGGTTGTGGGTGTATAGGGGAATAGGGTGGGAAGTAATTTAATTGTTATTAAGTAAATATTTATTTTTATGTATGGTATTGATAATTACTTTTTTGTTAATTAATAATTGGTAATTAATATTTATTAATTGGTAATTAATTTGTATTAATTGATTAATTATTGAATGTATTAATTTATTATTCGGAGCAGGTTGTGGATTTATAGGGGAATAGGCTGGGAAGTAATTTAATTGTAATTCATTTGTGAAATTATTTTTGTGTGTTGATAGTTAATTTATTGTTAGTTTATTATTAATTGGTAAGTTATTTATTACTTGTTACATTTTTGGTATTGAAAATTAATTGGTTGCTAATTAGTTATTAATAGGTAATTAATTTGTAATGTATAATATTTATTGGTATTTATAATTAATTAATTATTATATATTTTGTAATTGGTAATTACTTTTAATTACTTTTTTATTGGTATTGATAATTAATTTATTTGTATTTAAAAATTAAATCATTAGTTTCCCTACTGTTGCACTCTCTGGAGTGGGAATAGTAATTTTTACCCTCCTGCTATCCAACGCTTTCCCTACTGTTGCACTCACTGGAGTGGTAATAGTAATTTTTACCCCTACGCTCTCCAACGCTTTCCCTACTGTTGCACTCCCTGGAGTGGGAATAGTATTTTTTACCCCTACGCTATCCAACACTTTCCTTACTGTTGAACTCTCTGGAGTGAGAATAGTAATTTTTACCCCTACGCTATCCAACCCTTTCCTTACTGTTGCACTCTCTGGAGTGGGGATAATAATTTTTACCCCTACGCTATCCAACGCTTTCCCTACTGTTGCACTCATTGGAGTGGGAATAGTAATTTTTACCCTCCTGCTATCCAATGCTTTCCCTACTGTTGCACTCACTGGAGTGGGAATAGTAATTTTTACCCTACCGCTATCCAACGCTTTCCCTACTGTTGCACTCACTGGAGTGGGAATAGTCATTTTTACCCTCCCGCTATCCAACGCTTTCCGTACTGTTGCACTCACTGGCGTGGGAATAGTAATTTTTACCCTTTCGCTATCCAACGCTTTCCCTACTGTTGCACTCACTGGAGTCGGAATAGTAATTTTTACACTCCCGCTATCCAAAGCTTTCCCTACTGTTGCACTCACTGGAGTGGGAATAGTACATTTTACCCTCCCGCTATCCAACGCTGATGTAATTTTTATTATTATAATATATATTATTTATTAATTTTAATATTTTTTAATAAACTTGAAGTATGTTTTATTTAATAATATTAATCATTTAATTAAGTTAATATTATTTTTAACATATTTAAAACATTTGATAATCTTTACAAACTATATTTTAAAAAACAATATTTTGTCTTTGATATTTTTGTACTTACCTGTTTGTAGATAGGGAGTCTATATTCTGACCTTCGATATTTTGGTATCGATATTCTGTCCATTCTATATTTTTGTTGTTGATATTTAGTCAGTGATCCCAGCCAATGTTCTTTGCTGCGCTGCAACCCTCGAAGGAAGAGGAGAAAATCCAACAGCTGGACCCCAAAAGAGCCTTAAGCTTTTACACTGATCGTGCCAAAGACCAATTCATGGACGATTAGCTCTTTGTGGACTTTTTCTCTGCCAACAAAAGGTGCAGAAAATGACTTTGCCTTGGTGGATAGACTTCTTCATAAAGCAACGCTCTCGCCAAGAAGCAGCCTTCTGAAGGACTGATGGCTCGTTCCACCAGGGCCAATACTGCTGCCACTGTGTTGGAGCAGGAGTGATTGTTCTGGACGTTTGTCAGGGCGTAACATGGGCATCAGTGCATAAGTTCACGGAATACTACTACCTTCACAGCCAGATCCGATGGGAAGGGTATTTCTCCCACTCAGCATTACAGGACTTATTGATTTGAGGTGTTCCACAGACCCACCACCTCGGAGGTACTGCTTTGGTATTTATTCTGAAGGTGAGGAATCTACGATTAGCGATATCCATCAGAAGAATGAGTTACTAACCTTCGGTAATGCTCTTTCTGGTGAATACTCTGTCTAACCGCAGTTTCGTCACCGACCCTCCCACCTCCCTGTTCTGTGGAATGGTCTCTCTTTCCATGTAGAAAGTTCCCGCTCTAGAGACCTCATGCTGGAGGCTCTAATTATTGTTGGGCTGCGAGTCAGAATGTGCGGGAGAATTCAGAAAGAAACTGACGTTGATGCTCAGTGGTGTCGCATATATGTGGCTCCATCATCACTTCAGGGGTGGCCCAATGTAAATGCAGAGCTGGACATCACCACCTACTGATGGGCAGTTTTGATGCTATTTAAAATCTTCCAGATCCAGTCTGGCAACTGGGGATATCCTTAAGGTTAGCAATCTGCTGTTAGAGTATCCTCCTGAAAGAGCGTTACTGAAGGTAATTACCTTGCTCTTCTAGCATATTACACTTTCTCAGTATCCTCTGCTAAGGGACATTTCGGCTGGTAGGTTGGTGCAAGGAGGTTTTATAGACAGTGGATTTTGCGATGACTGGACCTCTCTGTTTTCAAGCCACTTTGGTCCAGAAGTTCCAGTGTTATGTTATATTGATTTGTATAACGCACTAATCACCCGATAGGGTATCCAGGCGCTTGGGTGGGTGTGTAGGTTTGCGGTCCGCAAGGTGTTTATTCGAACCGCCAGGTCTTCAACTTCTTGCGTAACTTGAGAAGTGAGGAGGGAGCTCTGATGTGTTGAGGGAGGTTGTTCCATGTCTTGAGTGCGATGTAGGAGAATGAGCAACCTCCTGTTTTGCTTTTGCGAATGTGGGAGTGTGTGAGAGTGAGGCAGAGCATAGGTGTCTGGTGGGTTGGTTAAAGTGTATGCGACTGTTCAGGTATTCTGGTCCTGTGTTGTGTAGGGCTTTCTATGGGTGCGTGAGAAATTTGAATTGGGTAAGCTTGTGAATGGGGAGCCAATGAAGCTTCCTGAGGCGTGATGTGATGTGTATGCGACATGGGAGGTCGAATAGGTGTCTTACAATGGCATTCTGGATAGTCTAGAATATGTGTAGGAGTTGTTTGGCGATTCCGGCATAGAAAGTGTTGTTGTAGTCGAGCCTGCTTGTGATGAGTACTTGCATGACGGTCCGTCTGGTGTTCTGAGGCAACCATTTGAAAATATTTCACAACATAAATAGGATGTGGAAGCAGGAGGTGCTGCTCACTGTGTTGACTCGAGCCATCATGTTGAGCTTGCAGTCTAAGATGATCTCTAGATTTCTTGCGTGGTCTGTGAGCGTGGATGTTGGTTCTTTGCTCTGAAAGCCACCAGGAGGTGTACCATGGTGAGGTCTTGTTGCTGAAGACCAGTCCTTCAGTCTTGTCAGAGTTGAGTTTTAGGCAGTTGGTTTGCATCCTGTCTGCTACTATGGTCATACAGTTGGTGAAGTTGGTTCTGGTGATGATTGTCTTGTCAGGGACAGGATGAGTTTGGGGTCATTGGCGTAGGAGATGGTAGTGAGGTTTTGTGATCAGATGATGTTGATGTGTGTTGTCATGAATATATTGAAAAGAGTGGGACTGAGGGACGATCCTAGTGGGACTCCGTATATCAGTTTTTTGGTCTCTGATGTGAAGGGTGGCAGCCTGACCCTTTGGTTTCTTCTCTCTCAGTGAGGAAGGAACAGATTAATTTGAGAGCAGATCCTTGCATGCCAATCCCATGGACGCTTCTTCTTCGATGTTATGGGAGACAGTGTCGAAGGCCATGGAAAGGTCGAGCAGGATGAGGGCGGCTGTTTCTCCTTGGTCCAGAATGATTTGAATGTCCTTAGTGGCCAGGATGAGTGCTGTTTTGGTGCTCTGGTTCTTTTTGAATACTGATGGAATGATGTCTAGAAGATGGTGAAGTTTGATGTGGGTAATGAGTTGCTTGCTGATGGCCTTATCAATCACGTTGACTGGATGTGGAAGCAGGGACATTGATCAGAAGTTGCTCAGTTGATTTGGGCCAGCTGTGGGCTTCTTGAGAAGAGTGTTGATTTCTGCAAGTTTCCATTCATCCGGGAACATGGTAGACATGATGGAGGTGTTGATGTGGATCAGGGTAGTGCTGATTGGTGATGTTTGCACGTTGTAGATGTGGTGTGGACAAAGATTCATTGGGGACCTTGAGTGGATGGTCCGCATGACTGTTTCCGTCATTTCTGGTGAGGCTTGTCCATTCAGTTAGGTTGCTGTCTTAGTTGGTGGTGGATAAGTTTGAGATGAATTCTCAGGGGTTGGGTTGATGGACAACGTTGCTGTAGATGTTTGCAAATTCGCTGTGGAAAAAGTTAGATAGTTTGTTGCAGAAATTTTGGGAGGCAGTTATGATGTTGACAGTGGCTGAGGGCGAGGAGAAATACTTGACGATCGAGAAGATCTCCATGGAGCTGTTGGAGCTTCCTCCGATGCTGTCCACTAGTACTTTTTTTCTTGGTGTCTCTTACTTGCTGGTGATAGCTTTTGAGTGCATCCTTGTAGGTTGTTCTGTCAGTGGTATTGTGGGTGACTCTCCTTTTCCTTATTAGCTGTTTACAGTGTCGTTTGGTGTCTCTGAGGTTTTCTCTGCACCATCTGGCCTGGTTGTTTGATCTGCTATGCTTGTTGGGCTCGATGGGTGTGCGGAAGTCCACTTAGTTCTTTATCTTCTAAGGAAGAGGTGCAGCGCAGCCGTCAGGGCGGCTGACTCCGGAACCCGGGGGCTCACGGTTCAATCGCCGGCGGCAGGTTAGCCAAGCAACATGCGATAATGGACAAATAGCTCGCTTAATCTTCCCGACGGCCCCCTGTGCTTTGACACCTTTGGGTAATTGTTTGGGCTTTACAAATACTGGATTTTACATTTATTTACATCTAGTTATTGATGTCCTTGTCAAGGTTGTATGTGGGGCTGGATTGATTGGTGCTGAGGACGCTGAGCAGCCTGCTTCTATGATTGTGTTCCAGTTGCAGCTTGGAATGCTGAGCCTAGTAGGAGTGTTAGCCTGTGGTGTGTTGCTTTGGAAGTGGATGATTGAGTGGTAGGTCCATGTGAGCAGCGTGAAGGAGTTGTATTTGACACTGTCGCTTGTGATGAAGATGGGGATCAGTGTGTGTCCTGCGGTGTGTATAGATTCTGAGATAAGCTGGGTCAGTCCGATGTTGCTCAAGCTTTTGAGGAGTGCTGTAGAGCAGGGGTTGTTTCTGTCTTCCAGTTGAAATCTGAAGTACTTAGAGGAGAATGTAGTCTCTGGAGTCGATGGTCAGTTGCAGCTTGAAATGCAGGTGTTCAATGAATGGGGTGGTGTTCTCAGGGGATGTTGTGCATTTGATGGATTCCTTGTAGATGATAGCAAGTCTCCTCCTGGGAATGCGGTCCTGTCAGCTGAGGAGGAAAGCCGGGTGATTTTTAGGATTCCTTTGCACCTTATTCATTTTAATCTGTCACTCACCCCTCATTGTTCTGCTATCTTTGCTGCGCTGCCTTGCCTTGAGCGTACGTCACCCAGTCAGCCGATTTTGGTGCTGAAGGGGGTGCTGGGACGTGTAGGCCTCGCGCCTGTAGTGGACATCTTGGGAGGAGGCAGGTGCACCGGGCGGCAGAGTAGTGGTTCTGTCTAGCGCCGGCGACGCCTTAAAACTAAGCACCCTCGCCTCCGCGCAGCGGACCCGAGCAGCGGGCGCGCCTAAGGAGCGCCAAAGGAAAGCCCGTCTGCGCCCATCAGCGTCCCGGAGACGGACGGGTGCGGGCGGGGCTGGGGCCAGTGAGTTGGCTAAGATGCTAAAATACACCCAGGACGAGCTCTTAGCTCTTAGGGGTAAGGTAAACAACTGTTGCACGGTCTTTCCTAAACTACCCAAAGGCAAAAGACGATGCACTGGTTGCAGATGGTGACCAGGCAATCGCTCCATTTCTATTCCCAAGTCCATACCCAATAAAAGCAACTTTTTACTATTAAACACTAGGTCCCTAGGGAAACATGCACTGGACTTTTTCAATCTGTTGACAGACATAAAGCCCACCTATCTCTTTCTTACTGAGACGTGGTTGGGTGACTGTTCGGGCCCGGAGATTGCCACAGCGATCCCCCCTCCCCCCCCCCAACTATGTCATCTTCAGGAAAGACCGAGCCAAAGGCAGGGGCGGTGGGGTTGCAATGGTGGTGGATAAGTGCTTTGCATGTTCAATTATAAATACGGATGACATTCACGGATGCGAGACTTTGGGATTCTCTCTCTCCCTGTCTCCATATCAATCGTGTTCGGGGCTCCTGGTCTATTGGCCTCCTGTCCCTATAGGCTCTTTCCATGAGGAGCTCCATTCCGTAATTTCTGCACTATGCATAAAATCACAGCATTGCCTGCTTCTAGGCAACTTCAATATCCATATGGATATTGAGGATATAGCAGACAGCAATAAGATCAGCGACACCACTGCTTCATTGGGACTCATCCCATATCTCTTGGCCCCCACACATACCAAGGGTCATACACTGGACCAAGTGTTCTCAACTGTCCCGATTAAAACTTCCACTCCAGTGCCAGTTCTGTGGTCGGACCACTATTTAGTGGACTTTCAGATCACCCTCTCCAAAAAAGTATTTTCTAGTGGGCATTCCCGCAAAATGCAGAATGTCAGAGGCTTCCATCGTGTCTCTCCAGACATGCAGGTGCAGGCCTTACTTTCCTACCCGTGCCAGCGGACAGGGACTCTAGAGACTGATCTGAAGCACCTACAGACCTGGCTTCTTCAGCAATTTGATGAACTGGCCCCACCCCTAGCCGACCGCATAAATTCCTCCCGAGCATCTGCTCCTTGGTTTTCTTCAGCTCTGGCAGAGAAGCGGCGGCAGTGTAAAAAAGCAGAAAGAGCATGGCGTCGGTACAATGATTCCATATCTAAGGTAGCATATAGAGAATCCATCAAAGAGTACCATCATGACATCACCGCAGAAAAAAGTCTTACTTCGCAAGAAGAATTGAGGCAGCCACTAACTCATGTAAAGAAATATTTCTGATAGTGAAGGAATTCACTTCTCCCTCCTGGTGTACCCCCAGAAGCTCGCATTCTGAGCATTGGGTTACTGAGTTAGCTAACTTCTTTGCCAGTAAAATTAAATCCATCCAGGCATCTTTTTCTGCTGTTGGTGTGGTCACAGCCCAGGAAGCGTCTCGACCTATACTATCTTCAGACGCTGAGGGGCCCTCCCTTTTGAACTTCCCGCCCCTCACTCCTCAGGCCTCCTTGGACCTTCTTACAAAGTTAATATCAGGCTCCCCTCTTGACCCCTGCCCCGCAAAATTTCTTGCAAAAGTTGCTCATGTGATCAACCCCCAAGTCAATCCGGTGCTCAATCTCTCCCTTAGCACAGGGGTGGTGCCACAGTCCTGGAAACAGGCTCTTATTCTGCCACTCCTGAAAAAACCCAATCTGGATCCCACTGCCCATGCAAACTATAGACCTATCTCCCTTCTGCCAGCATTTGCGAAAATTGCGGAGAAACATGTCCATCTAACCCTCACCAACTTTCTGGAGACGCATAATATTCTGCACTATTCGCAGTCGGGTTTTCGATCTAACATGAGCACTGAGACAGCTCTGCTAGAAGTCACGGAGGCTATCAAGGAAATCTTGGACTCCGGGGGCAAAGCAATGCTGCTAATGTTGGATCTCTCGGCGGCCTTTGACACCGTCCCCCACGGCCGCCTCCTTTTAAGACTCCGGGAGATTGGCCTGAGGGGGTCGGTGTATAGTTGGTTTGAGTCTTTTGTAGCTGACCGCCAACAAACGGTCTGGGCCCCCCCGGTCTCTGCTACGGTGCCGCCACTGGAGGTGGGTGTTCCCCAGGGCTCAATTTTGAGCCCAACGCTTTTCAACATTTATATGGCCCCTTTGGCGGCACTGGCGGAGGCCCATGGAGCTTAGATCGTGTTGTATGATGACGACACCCAGCTCCTTTTCTCTGATTTTGATGGTGAGATCGTCAGAGGCTGTCTCGAGGCAGTATTCGACTGGTTTTAGCAAAACAGCCTCAAGTGTAACTCCGATAAATCTGAGGTGCTGTTCTTCGGGTGTCCTCCGGACCCGAGGTGGAAGTCATGGTGGCCGCCGGCCATGTTTCCCCCCTCCAGTGACTCGGTGGTCGCCAAAAATCTTGGAGTGCAGGTTGACAATGGCCTCTCTCTGAAACTGCAGGTTCTGGGCCTAGTGGGTAAATGTTTTGGTCTCCTAAAGATGATCAGGAAATTTCTGCCCCTACTCTCGCTGGACCACAGAAGAGTCACTGTGCAGGCACTGATAGGCTCTCGCCTGGACTACGCCAATGTGCTGAATCTAGGCCTCCCGGAATTCCTCCTAACGCGCCTGCAAATTGTCCAAAACTCTGCCGCGCGTGCCATCTTCGGTCTTAATCGGAGAGCCAGTGCCAGCGATCTTCTTAATGCCCTTCACTGGCTTCCAATTAGAAAGTGCATTGCTTTTAAAGCGCTTACTTTGACTTTCAAGGCACTTCATGGCACAGGTGCCTGGTACATCCGGAAATGGATGTTGTTCTACCAGCCTTCTAGATCACTCAGGTCATCAACTTTGGCTTTGGCAGTTGTACCAGCGATTCAGTGTGCCCGGTGTGGCGGACGCTCCTTCAAGCGTCTGGCACCACAGTTATGGAACACTCTGCCTCTATCTCTCAGGACAAAAGGCAATCTTTTAGCATTTAGGAAGGACCTTAAATCTTGGCTCTTTGTTCAGTAGGTGCTCTGTTTTGTTCCCCACCCATCTGTACCGCCGAGGGTTTTAAGCGCTGGGACACTCCACGGAGTAGCTGACCGCTATACAAAACTCTCCGTAACATAACATAACGTAACAAAGAGGATTTTGGGTGTGTCGCTGCCCAGCAGGTCCCATATTTCAGATGCATTTTTGCTGAGTGATCATGCGTTGAGTAGCATGCGAGTGGGTGTTGACATGTGCGTTTGCTGTGTCATGTGTTGTACAGAGGGGCTATTGGAGGCATTGTTGGTGCTTGTGTGGCATGTGTGTTAGGGGGGGTGTTAAAAGCGTACACTGACCCAATTACTGCAAAATGATGGCTCACAAATGCTTGACCTAACATAGAAAGTGGTGTTGTAGTCCTGCCTGCTTGTGCTGAGTACTTGCATGACAGTCCGTCTGGTGTTCTGAGGCAACCATTTGAAAATATTTCACAACATAAATAGGATGTGGAAGCAGGAGGTGCTCACTGTGTTGACTCGAGCCATCATGTTGAGCTTGCAGTCTAAGATGATCCCTAGATTTCTTGCGTGGTCTGTGAGTGTGCATGTACATTTCTTTAGCAAACTGTGGCTGTAACAGCTACAACTCGGCAGGGTGACCAGCCTTGGGGTTATCTATAACTGTTGCTTCCCACAAGATGGCTAGGGCAACACACACAGTAATGGAGTGCTTAACCATCCACAATAGTTCTGGGTCACATTTGCATCAGAACTTTTTTAAGATTTCCAGAATGAAACCATTTAAGCCTGCACAGACTTGCCCCATTGGAGTTGACCTTGGACAGTTTCCTACTCATTGGCTGAGACCTCCTCTTCTCAGCTGTCCTTCTCAGCCTGATTTCTCATAGAGAAGTTACCTATGAACTTGTAGGGGGTCTGGTATAGAAGTGATTTACAGACATTGTACAAGACCCTTAATCCACTAATGCTTTTGCCACCTTTAGACACTCAGTGGTCAACTTCCCACCACTGTTGTGAATTGTTTTTACCCTTCTGCTAAAACAGTGCCGTCATTTCTCAGTTTTATATGCTCATTCATAAATACACTGGTTGATACCATCTCTGAGGCGGACGCAAGACAATCCAGTGAATGGACCAACTAATACTCTCTCTTTATGTATAAATAAGCCTGCTGCAAGAAGCTGCACATTTTAAAGAATTGGGCCATGTGACTGAGGTTTAGCTACCTATAATGGCCCAGGTTTCCCCCCAAAGGAGGATACTACATTGCCTTTCAATTGATAAACAGATTTGTTTCTAAGCTGTGTGCTTGGTGCACAACGCCATAGAGAAGATTACCCTTCTCTGTCTCCAGGACAGAGTTCAGGAATATCGCCTCACTTGTTGCCTTAGGTCGTTCCCTTCAGTAGTTACCTCATATTAGATCAGTTCATTTGGAAGAAGCCCCTCTAGTGTTTTAGCTGCAAAAGCTTTCATCACCTTTCATGTAAGTTGAAAGAGGTTATCCGAGTTTTCCATCAGGAAAGCCTTGAAAGCTGCCATATTCAAGTTATCTGCTAATGGTTGAATAAAACATTCACAGAAAATATGTACTGCCAGGAGGCCCACATAGGCAATAGTTTAGTGCTCTTTAATATATTGTAACCTAACATCTGTCAATCCACAACAAACATTAAAGAAACTAACTTACCTATTCTAAAAGATTCCCCCTTCATAACTACCTCAGCCAACAAGAACAAAGGCACATGTCTGTCCATATGCCACTCTGCCCTTGTGGAATAGTACAAGGTTTTTCATAATTGCATTAGCACAAAAAAAGAAATTGCAAAGAGTAATGTTTATTATGTGGAGCCGAGCCAGAAATGAGGCGATGCAACTAAAGTGAGATGAACCAAGTCCAGGCCATGCTTCTATTCGACTCTTAAGCCAGCTGAGCTCGCAGAATCTCGTCTAGGGTTCTGTTATAGCACATGCTCTAGTCTAAGTTTAAATTGGTCAGCTCAGAATCTGTGATGTCACCAGAGGCCAATGGGCAGTTGGGGGTCCCTTCTTCTGTCATTGTGATCACCGTAAGGTTCAGCAGGGTTGACTTCCCCGTGACCAAGTAGTAGTCCCAAAGTAATGAGGCCTAGAAAAAAATCAAAGTATAGTTCTGAATCATGGTGTGGACTGTCCCACCCCTCCATTTATTAGCCATCTACTTCATAATGGGTGAAACCAAAATAAACATGCAGAGAGGGATCATTCACATGCACTACCTTTGCATGTGGTACTACCAGTTCTGACATACCCCAAGAGTAAAGAAATTTACATTCCTCATCAACCATAACAAGCAAACAAACACAACAATTATTTGACGACCAACACAACTACAGTCTCAGCAATGGCTCTCATCATGTGGGGTGACAGGAGGTCACCTGTTCTATATCACACAATCTCTGAGTCAAATGGAGGGCACAGAGTTGTCTATTAGTCAGTACCTAGTCCGATTGCTCCAATTTTTATGAGGTTCTCCAATGAGGGACTCAGGGCTTGGGATGGGGGAGTACAAGAAGTGGTTGTTTATTTACCCTTGTTTTGGGTCCCTTTTCATCTGGTGGATCTGACTCCGCTTGGATCAGCTGGTGTTTCTGTGTCGGGCCACTCCCTCTGGCATCAGTCCCCCTAGGGCAAATGTCCTCTCCGTCCCTTTCAGCCTCAGGTCTATCTCTGGTAAGTTTGAAGAATGAAATGTTCCTGGTGACCTCCTCACTGGCCGTTGTGATTAACAAGGACCCCCTGGGTAATGCTCTATTAGACTCCTAGGGCAGGGTAAACAACCTGTATGCAAAAAAACTCCTAGGCAGTCCAGGACTTTCAACAAAATAAACAAGTAAGAGAACCCAAGTCAAGGACAATTGAAAAGCTGTAGGGGTGATCTAAATTCATCAATTTTTAATAAAAAACACATGTATATTTAATGTAAACAATAACACAACCACAATTCAATAATAAAATGACTGAATGACACAATACTAAAAAAAGCACGACCAAGGAATTACGTTAAAAACAATTACAAATTAAATTTATACATGGAACACCAATGCTGAAGGTGTCCAGCTAAAAGGACAAAACAGTACTCGACGCGCGTTTCGGCGACTTAACGCCTTCTTCAGGAGCCGCAAGGCCTTCTGAAATAATAATACAGAAACATAACATAAGACACGGTACAATTTACAATCTTACAAATATCAAAAAATAAATACAGTCCACAGTTGCATATTTCAAAATAACTTAAAAAAGACCATTCTATCATAACAGCTAATACAATTGCCTTGGGTGATCTCAAAAAGAACTTTGTTTAATTTCTGTTCACTGATTAGTGCATATCGGCTAATAGTGTGAGAGTACAACAAATGTATTGTTAATTAAGCAAAAAATACAGAGCACATAATTGCCTAACATATGTTCGATAAGTTCAAGCAATTAATTGTAATAATGATACATTCAATAAACTTACTTCATGCAGACCAGGGATTTGCTCGGTCAATGCTCAACCTTAAAGTTCTATGGGGACCAATTTGAATCTGAATGGGGTGAGAAAATAAGAGGGGTAGGGGGGGGAAAAGATTTGTTTTAATCCTAGTGTTCCCGGGAATAGGGGAACAGTGAATGAATTGAGCACAGGTGATGGCATCGATATAGGCGGCCAAATGCATCTACAGAATTTGAGTACATAATTACAGTTGCCAAAGTTGGTCTATCAAATAAAAGGGATCCGCATCTATAGGGAATACGAGGACTGAAAGAAAATAATTTACATTGCATATAAGTACCTGATGTAAGTATGCAAAGATTACAGTCCTAAATGGGGATTGCTGTCAGGTAAAGGTTCATATAATTGTCCGATTAGGACCACGAATCTGTGGAAGATGAAAAAAGTCCATTTTATTCTCTATCCTATAAACGTGTCGGGATACACAAGAAGATAAAACGAAATATACCGGAGAGGGTTACGAGGTAAAGCCATATACCTGCAAAGTGATATCTTAGTGCCTGGATATTTCTTATAGGGTGCTGCCAAAGGCAGTATTCTCGACGTGTTGCTCAAGGCGAGAAAGAACCTAAAATCAGGTATAGAACATTACTGAATGTCTATTTCAGTATCAACAAATAAACATAGTTCAATTGTAAAAAGGCAAAGAATCAGTGCGTTTGGTAATAGAAAATAACGGATGACGTAAAAGGGGAAAAACCAGATACTGACTGATAACAAACGAATCTAAGATACATGGAGCTAAAACTTAAGAAAGGCGTACACAGGGGTGCAGGCATGCATAATGTCTCACTGTTAATGCAATATTTATAGAGACAATGCTAATCATGAATACCTCAGCCATGGAATTGCGCTGTTCCAGTAAGGTAAAATCAATTAAAAATGGTCGGAATCGGCGACGGGGTGTCGAACCTGCAAAAGATAATAATTAAACTATCAGTAAGTGCACCCTTCGCTGATATGGTCTGCTGGCTGACATCGTCTAAACTGGTGCAGACCTACACGAAACGTCAAAGGCATGGAGGTGGCGAAAAGGCGGGGAATTCTCACCTCACACAGGCAGGATACGCCCAATAGCTGCCCACTCAGTAACGTGATTAACGCGACTGTCCAAGTGTGGGGTGAGGGATACACAGGGAGGATGAGCTTTTAAGAAAGCCAGGAGCCGTTGCGGGATGTCGGACCTACAAAAATACAAATGGACTATCAGTATGTGCACCATAAAGTGCACCCTTAGCTGTAGATGTATATTATCCAAATGTGCCTCGGCAATGCAAGGCTATACACGAACGCTCGATAAGTGGTAGCGGGAAGGGGAGCAGTTCTCACCTGGTGACGGCAGGATATGCCCAATGTATGCGCACTCCGGGAGTCGGTAGTGCGGCTGTCCGGGTGTCGGGTAATGATCAACCGACACTCGGATGGCAGTTTGTTTAAATATCTAGCCTCACCTGGAGACTAAATGGTAGGTGGAGCTTACAGCAGGAGGGGTTGCGAAGAAAGAAGATGGACATAGATGAAAGACTCCGTCCACCCTGTAGTTCTTTACCCGTGATCGAGTTGGAACAGGAAGCGAAAAATGCATACACTTCACGATTTGCATTTTGAGAAGGAGCATATGTTAAATATCGTGTGCCCCAGTAGATATAAGGGATCGTATATTGATCGATCCAATAGTTCAATTTTTTCCGGAGTAATTATGGGGAGGATCTCTCGAGGGGAGGTGCTGGCTTCACTGTGGGCAAAGTGAAGGAAAGAAAAAAATGACTCGACTGAAGCGTTACCGAAAATGTTAAATGGGGTAAATAATCTGCTTAAATCTACGCTTCCATTACTGTTCCTTATAATAAAAGTGAGCTCATGGAGCCCATTGAGTAAATGTCATAGAGAATATACCACGCAATTACTTATAGGAAAATAGTGAACGGGGAGTCTGTCGATGAGTATAATAACCCAAGGTAGTTAATATCAAAGGGGGTCTCAATAGGGAGTCACCGAAATCGTGGACTAAAAATTTGTCCTAGTGATGTGAACCATATTTACAGTAGATACTACTGCTTACAAATACGCAGTAATGCAAGGGCTAAAATGGAATCATAATTTCATATAGCACCTAAATTAGATGATGGCATTCTCCCATGGGATTTCAGAGTTCAATCCCTTTTTAAAGGTGCCCAGAGAGAAAATCCAAAAGACTTCACGTTTCTTACGTGCTTTGGTGCCACCTAAGTTGTCCGCAAGTCTGATCTTTTCGATGATGCACCATTTGAAGTCATTCGGGGTATGATTTTTCTCTTCGAAATGTTAGACCAGGGGTGCTGTGAGTTTATGCGTTCGAATCGCTGAGCGATGTTCGGTCAGTTTTACCTGGATCGGTCTTGATGTTTCGCCGACATAACCGAGTTGGCACGGACATATGATAAAATAAATGCAGTTGGCCGTCTTGCAGTTCCACATGTCTCTGGCCTCAAAATGACATCCATTGTGCTCAAAAGAATCACCTTGTAAAATGCTAGGACACGACTTACAGGAAGAGCATTTGACCGTGCCTCTCACTGGAAAATTATTTCCAATTGACCTTTGGACAAATTCGGAGGTGGAACCATTCGATGTAAACCGCGAATGCACAATCAGATCTTTTAAATTTTTGTTGCGTTTGTAAGCAAACAGTGGTTTTTCGAATTTAAACTGAGAAGTAGGGTTAGAGTTCAAAATATGCCAGTTTTTATTCACAATATGTTTGACAGTATTATCTAATGTTGAATGTTTGGTCACACAGACTAGTTGAGTCTTGGGTTTGGGGACCTTTTTTCTGAGTAGAGCATCTCGGTCGTAAA